>NW_026526765.1:110650603-111850603 GCF_024362965.1 Panthera pardus
TTCCTTGGCATTCAGAGTACCCCCCCACACACCTTTTTTTTTTTTTTTGGTGCTCATATTCCATATTTGTGCTTTGGCCTCCTGCTGACTCTGTGAACCAGCACATCCTTCCAACAGAGTTTTCCTCTGCTTCAGGTAGCCAGAGTCCATTTCTGTTACAACAAGCAAGAATTTTCCCAACACCTGAATGACCAGGGATTTCATAATTTGTAGTGATCCACCTGGTCAGCTTATCTTCTACTTCTTTTCCCTTACAGGGTGCTTGCACTTCTGTATCTGATTGTATAACTCCTTACTTGGAAGGCTGAACTCAATAATTTTGAATAGTTCCAGAATTATCAGTTTGGTGCTTGCTGTTTCTTCATTTAGTGTATCTTATAATTATCTATTATACCTTTCTTTACATTGTATGTCATTTAAAAAAAATCATGACTTTTTCTCCATTAGTCACTGAGTGATTTTGTGTGTGTGTGTGTGGGGGGGGGTGCTGTAAGGATTGTATTTTCATCTTTGTGTTCTCAGAGTCCAGCGCAGATCCAGTTAATTTTAAATACTTGCTGCATGAATGAGCAAATCTGTTTACAGATAGTGATGTGTTGGAATTGTGGGCTTAAGGGGAATAAAAAAGTCACTGGAATAGCTGTTCTGAGCATTTACTCTGGTGATACCAGGGTGAAATAAAATGATGTGTGAAATGTGTGAGGTCTATTTGAGATTGAGGAGTATACATTTATTTTCTACTTTTTAAAGTCAGGTTTACTTATATATTATTTATTTGTAGAGAAATTCCCTCTTTTTTTATTGTACAGTTGTAAAAATTTTGACAAATACATATAGTCATCTAAACATTATTAGAATCAAGATATTAGATCAGTTTGATCACCCCAAAGTTCTCTTGTGCTTCTTTGTTGCTGAAATCTCTGCACACCCCTAGCTCCTGGAAACCATTGATGTATGAATTTATATTTTAAGCAGTTAGCACAGTTGCACAACTTTGTACAACAATGTTTTATTTTCTCGGAAGGAGAAATAATCTGACAGTGGATCTTTACCTAGGTATAGGGCTACAAGCATTAGCAAATGAAACTAGCACATACTTAGACTAAATATTATTGTTTACATGAAATTCTCATTTTATCATACATCCTGTATTTTATCCATAAACCCTATCTCATATGGGTATGGCCACTGGGGATGCTAAGCATGAAATTACCGGGCACAGGAGGAAATAAAGGGAAGAAAAACACAAGAAGAAAAGGCTATGGATCATCAGCAACACGAATCCACCATTAAGACACTTTGGCACAACCTTAAAGGGGAAGAAAGAATGAGATTTTTGTATGAAACAGAAATTCACTTGATTTTACATCGATGATGTATACAACACTGCTTTGAAGACCAACTTTCTTGGTGTTCCAATTTATAAACCAGTGTAAGAGTCTATCAATCAAGGCAGCTCTCTGCCCTGCTGTGTTATGGGAGGAGTGCAACTCAGGGAGACATTACTCACTCTGAAATAGGTGAACTGTCTTCTATGGGAATAAAAAGTATATCCAAGAGTTTCACTCTTAAGAAAAATAACTTTTCCTGAGGTAGCAAAAAGAGTTCAGTGCTTGCTCTGTCTCTGGATGTCCATGCGACAAAAACATTTACAGTAAAATATTTTCCTCATTCATGTTGATAATAATTAAAATGACTGGCCTCTATTTATTTTTACAACACTGAAATAGAAGGACTTGCTACCAAAGCTAAAGAAAGAAGCTTTCAAGTAGATTCTTCTTACTCTACACTACAGAATAAACTATTTAAAAAGACTTTTGGCATGTCCATTGTTTTTACTACGATGAAACTTACCTTTCTGTTTTAAAGCAAGCTTGGCAGGATAGTTACTTGGAAACAAGTTGTCAGTGTTTGGTCTGAGTGGTAGCACCTGGTGTCTGAGTCCTTGTCCTAGCTTCTCAAAGCTAAGCTGCCCTGTGTGGCCTTCTCCAGCCTAAAAGCTGAGTTCCTGTTCTACCAAACTTATTGATATTAAGGGGATAATAGCTAAAACAACTTAATGTTAATTTTATTAGTTAATGATTTACAAATAGCATTGTTGGCTCCTAGGCTTAAAGAAGATGGAAATGATGAGGTACATGGGAAGGAAATTATTTGGGGTGGGTATCTTTGATTTCTTGTTGTGTAAATGTTACCATCTACTCTACTCACATTCTCAGAATAGCCCCTTGGGGTGTCTTGGTCTAGAAGACTGGGCTAGAAAGGTCATTAGAGGTCATCTTGTTCAGTGGTTTGAAAACATAAATGGTTTAATGGTTGCAAATAAAATTGATTTTTCATGTTACATGGAATGCGCAATATAAAACAAACAGAAGCAGAAAAACTCTGGTAGGAACAGAGGGAGTCCAGAGTCCCATTAATTCTCTCCCCCCAACATTTTTTTTTTTTTGCTTATTTGGGAAGTGTCAGAATCACTGGGTATGAAGCAGAGAAGGTCACATAAATGTTTGCAAGAGAGCTAGTTTCCTTGCCTTTCAAAGTTCTTTGCGCTACCACAGCCATTTGCCTCAGCAACTCTCTGGGGGCAATGATAGGGCTATCCTGAGCATATGCCCCCTGTATAGGAAGCTGCATGGGACAGAGATCACAGACTTTGCAAATGGGGACCAAGAGGACATGTCTTATATAAGCCTGGTGGCAAGGCTTGCAATAGAGTCAGATGACTCACAAATTTTGATGCTTAAAGATACTCCCCTATGGCTGTGGAAATACTTGTGATGAACTTTGCTTAGGGTCTATAATGTGATTTTTAATAACTGTTCTCTTCATTTCTCCCCCAACCTGAAAAGATGAGCAAGTTCATGTTTCTAGCTTTTACAGTTGCAAGATGATGATTATTAGGTTGGTCTCCTGGGAGCTGAGCTGGTCTGGGTTGTTATGAGGTTAGAAGCCATTATGAACAAGGCTCAATAACTGGGATTTGATAGGAGACATCAGAATTTGTATTTTCATGATGGATACAGGACACACCTATATAACCAAGTATTCAAGAAGATAGAATTGACAAGGATTTTAGAGAACAGAAAAATCCAAAATGATCTTGCCCTTAATCATACTTAGGGATGAAAAAGCATGTGGACAAATTCATACTGGGAAGGAATGATTATATCCAGTTACAGCAGCAAAGACCGTGTGTTGGTTGATGCTTTGAATATGAGTCAGTGACTCAGTCCCATGGCCAGAACAGGAAGATGACCAGAAGGGCGTAATGCTTTTGCATGTAAAATTCACATGGAAATCTTATCTGGACTGGATCTTGGCCCATTCTGTATTTCCACATGTTCTCTCTTTCCTCTGCTTGC
This sequence comes from Panthera pardus, assembly GCF_024362965.1. Classification (NCBI taxonomy): domain Eukaryota; kingdom Metazoa; phylum Chordata; class Mammalia; order Carnivora; family Felidae; genus Panthera; species Panthera pardus. The sequence goes on from NW_026526765.1 coordinate 110,653,966, forward strand.
CTTTTCTCTTCATCATAATTTGGTGGTTCCAGCTAGACAATTCATATCACATCATGCTTTTGATATTTCAATTTCTTCTTCCCCCTTTGTTCAATTTCTTCACCCTCTACTCTTTCTGCAACAGTGATTTTTTACCAGGAGGGTGAAGACAGAATTCAGGTCATCAATGACGTGAACATTTTTATCTTCATTTTTGTGATTGTGTTAGTGAAATTTAACATTTGCTTCAATTATCAAGGTAGGCAACAAATCACAGGGGTATTAGCAGTCCCTGTCTGTGGCTTTGTCATTAACAGAAATTGTTGTATTCTCATGTCACATTACAGTTACATATATCTGTACATATAATTTCTGCTCATGTGTATGTTAAAATTATGGTAGTCTATTTGACTAGCCACTATAATTTATAATTTAAAATATTAACAAAGAAGTGTGTATATTACTATTTCACAGGTTTGTTTTTAAATATTTAAATTTATAGACACTTTTGCCATATTGCAGCATTCAGGTTCATAAAACTCATTGGGCCATGCAAATTCGCACAATGAAAACCACAGGATCCATGGGGAGTATAGAGTTGTGAGTGTAACACTCAAAAACAGTCAGTTACATGTTAACAGAAAAGACAGATGCCTAATAAAAATGGTGGCACCGTTATATACAGTTACATGCTAAATGGTTAAGAAATACATACATTTATAACTACCAGAAAAAATGTGGCACCTCTTGAAAAAGACCCGAAATGTGCTTATGGAAATGGAAAGACTAATGAGTTATTGTGAGGTGAGGTTGTGTGAACTCATATGGAAAGTTATAGCCCCAGGTGTGTATGGGTGCAGTGGACAACACAAATAGTGAACAGAGGAAGGTGGTAGAAGTTCCACGCGTGTTTTGTGTTGGTGCTGGTAGTGCATTCCTTGACTGTTGTGGATGGAATGGTATATAAACAAACATGAAATCTGTGTTATGTCCATATTGTTCCTTAATTGATGAAGTGCATTGGAATAAATACGTGTTTTTGAAAAAAGCATTATAGCATAAATGGCTATAATTGATTTCCTCTCTGGTCCCATGTATTTTATTTTATATGTTCTGAAATGTGAGGTCTTAAAATTCAGCCTTTCAAAGGGTCTACTGCACAAAAATGGTTAAACCCTGCTCTGACAGACCCTTTCCCCTCACCCTGCTCACATACCTCCACCTCCTCAATGGAACCCCCTCTTTCATTCCTTCTAGCCCCTCCCTGCCACGCCATCAACGACTGGCATTTTTCCGACCAGAGAGCAAATGGCACTGGTTCAAACTACTTGTTTAAGATCTTAAGGTCTTTTGTATATTGTTGTTATTTTTATGTTCATACCCTTATAACCATACTCTTTGGTTCTTAAATAGACCATATTCTTTCTGTTCTTTAAATTCTTTTTAGGATTTTAGATATTTATCCAGTAGGTTCTCGTTGAATGAATTACCAAAATAGTATTATTCAGCCAAGACGAATAAAGGAAAGATGGAACTGTAATAATTAGTTTATTCAGTATTGTTCATTGCTAGAGAGACCAGAGCGTGTGGGAACAGGGCACCCTTGTCTTCTGAGTGCTCAGGAGAGAAGCACACAGATTAAAGACCAGCATTCATTATACTTACAATATAAAGAAGTCCTGGCAAGAGTTTTAACTGTTTAGAAGGGCTCCTGGGGGAGCCTGAGGGACTCTTGCCCTCAAGTCCCTTTGATTTAGAACAATCTCTCCTTTGTTTGCTTGAAAATATTGCCATGTTTGCAGGTAGCAGAGGTAGAATGGATGCTTTTGCTATTTTCAATTTTTAAATAATACTTGGCTCAAGCTACATATTAATAAGTGAGCCATAGAGTTGGAACCCATAGTTGGAACCTTGTGAGCCTCCATGCAGGCTTGTTCAGAGTCCTTCTGTTAGGGTAACAGGGTTTGGAGCTCAAGCTAAGAAGGAGCCAACACTGCAGCAGAAGCTTCCTACAGACCCACTGTGCCAGTTTTGAATGGAGGCATTTTCTGTCCATGGCCATATGCAGTGTGAATGGGCCGCAGATGTATATCAAGTGAGGGGGAGAAATACCGTTTGGTGGGTAATGACAGTTTTGTGGCATTAGTCCTTGGAGCCCCAGGTGCTCTTACTCATCTTGCATATATTTTAAGCTTTCAGCCTTGGGGATATTTCAGCAGGTTAGCATCTGTATTTCAAAGATGAGCCCTGCAGTGAATCAGTGACGAGAGCCAGTCATACATTGGAACTGAAAGAAGAGATGAAAAGACACTTAAGGAGAGATCTGTGTAATGAAGCACCTAAGGAGAAGGTCAGGGCTTTTCTGTCTTTGCTTTTGACCATCTATCTGACTGACCTTACTTCTCTGGCCTTAGAGCCAGTCTTGGCGTGGGCAGGTTGCGCTGAACTTTGTGCACACTCCTGGAACATCAGGACCCTTTACCTGGAGACCCCATTGCAGAGCACGGGGTTATCGTTTCTGAGCTCAGTGTATCCTACTCCTGAGTTTCATGTTGGGGATTTTTCCTTTCCTCTTCTGACTACCAAATGAATCATATGTCTCCTTGACAGACTGAGGATTCTTTGGTTTAAGTGACTCAAGGCTGTTTCTATATATGGCCACCGAATTGGCTGTTTAAAGATTTATTGTTAACTTGAAGAAATAGATTTTTTGTGCCCATAAAGATAACTAATAATCTATCAGATTCTGGATAATAATGATTTTTTCTTGTAATTTTATGGGTATCATTTTTCGGACTTAGTCTTATATTTCTAAAACTTCCCACCTTTGAAATTGTCCTTATACCAGGTATGATTAACCGCAGCTGGTATTTATTTATATCCACACCCTGACTAACAGCAACCACACTGAACAAAGTTTAAGATTTTATTTCTTTTATCCAAAGAATTTTGTGGGATATACGGAGTAATGAGTAAGCACCTTAAGACATCTGACTTGTTAGAGATGCAGAGTGAGTTTCAAACAAGAAAAGGAAAGAACATGAGTGGATTTCTGATAAAATAGCTATAGGGGTGGGGTAGCTTAGGGAGGCAGATTGTAGTGGAAACACAGCAAGTGAAATAATCTGTTAGAAAGACTGTGAAAGATTCTCACACTCCTGTAGCATTTAGTTCCAAGTTGTACTGCTCTTAACACTTGAAAAAGAGGGTCCTCTGCCTGACCCAGCATATCAGAGCTCAGTTTAGCCCTCTTCTACCCACAGTGTTCCCACTGGGTAAGGATTCTATGGGGTCAAGGAATCACATCTTTTCCTTTCATAGGTCATGGTCAGGGCATTTGGACTCTAGAATTTCCTGCCCAAATGGTCCTATGCCAAGACATGGATCCTTCTTTCAGAGAGCAGTTTGTACTCCACACAGTGGGGGGCCAAGGGGCAGCTGTTGGCAGGGCCAGGGAATGTGGATGGCTGCCAAACTGTGATGTCCATATATGAGCTTACAAATGTCAGCGAGGTGCAAAGGGTAGGTGCAAAGGGACCAGAGCCTGGCAGGGAGCACCTCTTTCTGAACCACCAGTCTCTGATGCAGAAATTTTCCTAGGTGCTTTGCAACACATTATTTCATTCAGTCCTGCAGAATACTTCAGGTTAGTGTTTCATCATGACATTATGGGAATGAATTAGTAAGAAGTGGAACCAGGATTGAAATATCAGGTGATCAAATTTGAAAATGCACTGTTGTCACTTTGTTAGCTTGTCTGTTAATAGCCTCTTTGCTTTAACATTTTTTCAGCTCTCTGCAGAATCTTGGCATAAAACGATAAATATTTGTGGAGTATCTAAAATAGTGGAACAAGCTATTTGTTCATCTATACTATTGATGGGGTATGAAGTATGATTATGGTGGAGGTGAGAGATTCCATGTCAGGTGTTCTGCGGGGGGAACATTTCCTCCTGATCCACATATGTCGCTTAGTGTGTTGGTATGTAGATGCTATGGCAGTGCAGCTAAGTGAGCTTGCCTGTCCACCAGTCAGTAAACGCTCTGTGTTTTCTGGTTCATGTGGACTCAAATGTCATGGAAAGGACTGTTATTAAGAGAAGATATCAACAGGCACCCTGTGTGCTGCAATCTTTTTCTTATTTCTTTAAAATGACACAAACTCTGGGTGTTCAAGGGGAGTTTTCAGAATGCCTGCCTTGCCGGGTCTCCTGGCACAGTTTATTTGGCCTTTTATTTGTGAGGCTGCATGCTGGGCTTCTCGGTGCTGTGCTGCTCTACCTGTGTAGCCTCCCACCACTCCTTCTGGAACATTCAGCTGTGCTCTAACTTGGCTTTGTCTTTTCTTGTTCTCCTTCCCCACTCATCTGATATGCCAAGACCATTCTCTGCCTTTGGCAGGAAGCCCTTGAACATTTTCCTAACTTCTGCTTATAGGCTAGTTTTGGTAGTTTTCCCCATGTGTTGCCATCTGTACCCTTAATTGTTTTGGCTGGTTTACCTGTCTTCCTCGTTTGGCTGTAGCCCCATCTGAGGGCAGGCTTTGTGTCTATCTTGTTTGTCTTTGTAGCATCACATCCTAGTGCAGTGCCTAGCACATGGAACTTTTTAAATAAATACTTACAGAATGGATGAATAAACTGCCATCATAATTGAGGCATTAAATACTTTTTCAAAGTTCTAGCATTAAAGTATAGAGAATTTCTTTGATGGATAGCCTATTGTTTCCTCTATAACATAATTGCATCTACTGCTTGGAGACTCACCTGAAGTGTCACCACTCTATACCCTTTTAGAGTGATAAGCCATTTCAATAACCCTTGCTTTCTTCCTTGGGGATCCAAGAGACCTGACTCTTCTCAGAAAGAGTGACTAAATCTGCATCAAACCTCAGAAAAGTTCTATTTTTTTATCCAGGTACTGATAACAGCATCTTTATTGTGTCTCCTCCTGCCTCCCTTTACTCACTCACTGTGCAGAAAAGGGTCAAATTACCCAAATCTCTCAGTGACAAGGGCTGCATATTCTCCCAAGTGAACTGTTTTCTAAAGCCAGAGCTCTGAATCCTAATGCCTACTAAGCAGGATGGGACTTTTGTGCAAGAAGGCTGGTGTCCATTGATTGAGTTTGGAGAAAAGACTATTTGTGATGATGATCATGATTTAATTTTTGATCATCTTTGTCTTGAAATATCATTTAAATACGTTATATTATGCTTAACAGAACTGTAGAAAAATACCGAGGGGCTCATGAGTGGCTGACTTCGTTGAGCACCCCATTCTTGATTTCGGCTGAGGTCAGCCCTGCATTGGGCTTTGTGCTGAACATGGACCCTGCTTGGAATTCTCTTTCTCTCCCTCTGCCCCTCTCCCCTGCTTGCACTCTCTGTGTCTCTCTCAAAAAGGAAAAACAAACAAATAAACAAACAAACAAAAAAACCAAAAAAAATACAGAAAAATATTGAAATCACGTGTTCAGCATGATGAATTTTCAAATAGTGAGCACATGCATGTAATATCCACCCAGTTCAAGAAATTGAACATGATCAGCATCCAGGGATTTTCCTTCTACTTCCTTCCATTTACTACCTCCCGCACGGTGATAATATTTGTCCAATGTTTGAACTTTTACAAATGGAATCCATCATTATGCATTCTTTTTTGACTGAATGCATTCAGTCAACATCGTGTTTGTGATGCTCACCTACAGTTACATGTACCAGTCATTTGTTCCTTTTTATTGTTTTAGGGTGTTGGACTCTATATTTTATATGGTACAAGTGATATATGCATTCTACTGTTTTTTTTTAATCTTTATTTTTGAGATATATATAGAGAAAGAGACAGACAGAGTGTGAGTGGGGCAGGAACAGAGAGAGAGGGAGATACAGATTCCAAAGCAGGCTCCAGGCTCTGAGCTGTCAGCACAGAGCCCGACCCAGGGCTCGAACCCATGGACCGTGCAATCATGACCTGAGCTGAAGTCTGATGTTTAACTGACTGAGCCACCCAGGCACCCTTACTGTTTTTTTTTTAAACAGGGTTCACACCCAGCATAGAACCCAACAAGCAGCTTGAATTCATGAGCCAGAGATCAAGACCTGAGCTGAAATCAAGAGTCAGATGCTTAACTGACTGAGCCACCCAGGTGCCCCTGTATTCATTCTTGTATTGATGGACATTTGGGTTATTTCTAGGTTGGAGTGGTTACAAAAATGCTGTTATATACCTTTTTTTGAAAGGTTTTTTTTTTGGGTCACATGTGCATATTTCTTTTGGACGTACACTACGGAGCGTAATAGCTGGGGCATAGGTATGCATATATTCTGCTTTGGTGGAGTCTTTCAAACAGTTTACTTTGGTTTAAGATTTCTAAGCAGAGGGTGAAGAAGACCTGGTACCTTTGACATTCCAGGGAGATACAGTTGTTTGGCCTATGTGATTTTGTTTAATGTTAATGTAGTCTAAGCTTGTGCAACTTTAAAAATGATCTGAGCCTGTAGTTATGAAGACAGAAGCAGGAGTGCCATGTAGCTGATGGCAAAATAACCTAATGGCTGTCAATGGGCAAGAAATACCTGCAAGTTACTTCATCATTTAAGTGTGCATCTGTGAGCATACAGGTCTGTATGGGTAGACATCTTGTTTAAGAAAATCACATTAACCAATTTTAGAATCAAATGGGATGGTAATAAAATATTCTTAAGTTATAAAAAAACATATGTACAGGATGAAATATTTACTCTGCAGTGGGGTCACATGATTCACTATACCCCTTAATTCTTTATAGTTTTCTGATGAACTTGAAGTGCATTTTTCTCAATTTAGCTGATCATATTTTAGGAAAAACATGTGGTAAACTTAAGTTACTGAGTTAAACTTTCCAGTATTATCTCTGCTTTTTAGGCAAGTCTTTCTCTTATTTTTCACCTTTAACTTTAAAGGAGACATAGGCACTTAATTAGAATAGTTAAATAAATAGAATCAATGCCAAATTCTAGTTTGGTTGTAGAGACTGGATAAATGATATGTGGCTAGTGGGTACAGTTACTCTGGGAAAATAATTTGGTAGTTTCTTCTTTTTTTAAAAAATGCTTATTTATTTATTTGGGGGGGGGAGAGAGAAAAAAATGAATGAATGAATGAATGAAGGAATGAATGAATCTCAATCAGGTTCTGCACTGTCAACGCAGAGCCTGACATGGGGCTCAATCCCACGAACCATGAGATCATGACCTGAACCAAAATCAGGAGTCAGGCACCTAAGTGACTGAGCCACCCAGGCATCCCATAATTTGGTAGTTTCTTAAAACAACTAAACCTGAACTATAAAACCAGCCAACAAATGTACTCCTGGGCATTTATACTGGAGAATGACAACTTCAGTGTTCACACAGAACCCTGTACATGGTTGTTAGAATAGCAGCTTTATTTGTAATAGTATAACAACTGAAACAACCTAGATAGCCAGTTGGTTAAATAAACTGTGGTATGTCTATACTATCAAATATTACTAAACAATAAAAAAGGAAGTGACTGTTGACAAACACAACCTAGATGAATCTCCAGAGAAATAAGCTGGCTGAAAAAGTCCAATCCCAGAGGGTTACATATTGTATGTAACATTGTTGAAATCACAGAATTATGAAATGGATAACAGATTGATGAAGATTAGTAGTAACGGCAGGTGTTAAGAGGGAAAGGGGAGAAAAGAAGTGGATGTGTTTATGGAAGAGCAACATGGAAGATTCTGGTGATGATGTATCTTGACTATCAATGTCAACATCCTGGTTGGGTTATTGTTACCGTTGGGGAAAATTGGGTAAAAGATCAACTGTGTCCCGTTGTATTATTTCTTACACTGAATATAAATTTAGAATTACCTCAAAATTAAAAAAAAATTTAAAAAATAATTAATTATAAAGAGACATGGTGAGGTACCTGGGTGTCTCAGTCAGTTAAGTGTCTGACTCTTGATCTTGGTTCAGATCATGATCTCTAGGTTTGTGAGTTCGAGTCCCACCTCAGGTTCTGCACTGACAATGTGGAACCTGCTTGGGATTCTCTCTCCCCTCTCTCTCTACCCCTATCCTGCTCACCTTTTCTCTTTCTTGAAATAAATGAATAAACTTAAAAAAAAAGATAGGGAGTGCTCTTAAGTTTGAGGGATAGCCTATTATTTCCTCTTCATGTCCTCTTCATGTCTTAAATATTGTAGATTGTTAACAAAGGAAAGCTCTTGTTCCTTGCCTCCTATTCAGGACAATATTACTCATTGGAATAGCCATCTATCAAAATTTCTGGTATTCTTTGTTCATGTGGAACTTCAGAAAGCTATTAGTTCATTTTCTTTGACCTGCAGAGATACCTACACATCAGTTAGGGATCTTAAATGTGGAGAAGAAATATATCTGAAATAGATGGATAAATAGAAAAATGGAAGGATGGCTCAGGGTTTCCCCACCCCCAACCCCCGTTAGTTTTTCTGGCTCCAGGGAACTTGTGTGACCGGTCATTAAAGTCTAAGAAGTTTGCCCATTTTTCAATTCCTGTTTGGCTTAGGTGGCCCAGGGATAAGCTTACAGAACAGTAGAAGTGATGCAATAAATCTTAGTGGGAATAAAATGATTTGGACTTGTGTGTTTGCTTTTAAGGCTTAAAATGTAATATTTCCTCCCTAGTTCTGTGACTTCCCTAGTGGAGTGCTTTTTATAATACTCTGTTATGTACTGGGGAGGCTTACTATGTTTTTCTGTTCTTTTCCTTTCCATGCCATTGTGCATGGGATCTTGTAGCCATTGGGTTATCATCTCTGTGAATTTTCTGGTTGGAACAATGTCTCTGTAGGTATCATTTTCCTGAGTGCTCTAGCTGAATTTACTTGGTTTTCCTTTGTTTCTGTGTACATTATTTTGACCTTCCCATTGGCTGTAAGTACATTGTTGTCGTTGCTGATGCTTACAGTTACAGGATTCTCAGAGACATTTTGAAAGATAGCCTGGCATTAAATTATCTCTTAGAAAAACAAGGTTCTCTGTTTGGCCTGAAAATCAAGGTGTCTTTGTTATGTTGTTATAAGGCATTTGGGGAGAAGATGTGAGGTAAAATAGTTTCCTTAAATATTGACATGTTTGATATGTCAGGTGAGCAAAGTAAAATGTTCTCTATGACATTTCTACTTTAATTACTCTCTCACAAGAGTAGGGAGCAGAAAAGCAGAAGAAAGGAGAAAACATGAACTAACTTTCTTCTGATTGATCATCAGATGCCATATTCTTTACATACATTATCTCATTAAATCCCTGAACACCTTCAGTGGATACCTCTTATGTCTCTTTTCCAGATCAAGTAGAAGCTCAGGTACCCATGGTGGCACTTAGTCAGTTACAGAACCAGAATGCAAACCCCAGTTGGCCTAATCTGAAACTCCACTGTCTTTGATGCTACATTTGTGTTCTGGATGTCAGATTTGATTTGAATATGGTGATTGGCTGAAGACTTCTGAGGTTTGGCACACTGAGAAAGGTCACTGAGGGTAAAGGTGAAGTATAAATTACCCACATGGGAGCACAATTGAGTACAACTCTATGAGTCACTCATGTATATGATGTAACTTAAGAAATGTTATGAAGGCCTCTAACTGCACACAAAGATCTTTATTCTCATCCTTGTCATTGTAATCCATTCTTCAACTCTCTTTTGCTCCCATGTGCTATAAAACTCCCACCATTAGAGTTAATGGTTCATAAAAAGACCATGGCTCCCCAAGGTCTCTTGGCTTCTTTGTTTTCTTAGACTATTTTTCACATGAGATGAAATCACCCAGAAGTATCTTTTTGCTACTGGCTTGTATCTTCTCTGTATTGATGTCAATATCTTAGTCATAATATTGTACTATGGTTTCATAAGGTGTTGGGGGAAACTGGATAAAGGGTGTAATGCAAGTCTGTATTATTAAATAACTGCGTGTGAATCTACAGTTGTCTCAATTTGTCTGACTTCTTGGTGTTGAGTTCCTTTACTTTCACGTGGGGGAATAAGAAGTGGGAACATGGTGATCCTAAGCCCTGTCCTATCATGAGAGCATCATGAAGAAATGTGATCAGGCAACCGACGCAGATGGTGTGTGAAGTAACTGTAAAATCAACTTTATACAATTGAGCATTTTATATTTTTGTTCATTTTAAGAACAGGATTTATTCTCTCCAGATCATAATATTCTCACCATAGGCTCTCAGTTTCTCTTTGGTCTTGAGACCATCATTTTACCTTTCATTGCTTCAATTTATTCATCTGTAAAATAGGGTGAACCAATTTTTATTGAGAAACAACCATGGAAAAAGTATTTTGAAGCAATCAGAAAGCATACTATTCTTCAGGTGAAGCAAATACAGTTTTCATTTCATGTTATAATGTGCTTTACTTTCAGATGGCTCCAACATACATTAATAGAAGTCCCTTTAACTTCATTCTTTTAATACTAGAAGAGTAATATAGATAAATTATATTTCTACACACGAATCTAGAAGATTGTTACCTATGTTGTAATTGTTTCTGCACATTGGCCTTCTTGACAATGCTTTTGTTCCTGAAGTTGGTTTTAAATAATTACAAATCCCTAAACTTTATTTTGAAGATGAAGGGGAAAGATAGGTAATTGTGGAGTTTGAGTGTTGAGAAGACTCAGGGAGGGTATATAATCTTAAGGAAACTTTTAGATTTGATTGTTAGGAGGGTTGGCATGAATGCCTATAGGTCCTCTACTGAGCCATTTTTCCCCTCCAGATCTCAGCTGCTTTGTTGCATGACAGTATTACATTAAGGAAGGCATGTGGTGGTATATGTTGGCTTAAACTAGATGAGATGTTAGTAAGGATAGTATTCCAGGTACTCTCAGGGATCCCTGGTGGTTGTCTAGTTGTGTGGGATAAATCCCAATGTCATTCTGCAGATCACATTGTCCCTTAACAGGGATGCTGGCAGGAAGGGCCATATGAAGAGGCCATAATGTATTCTCTCTCTGTGTAGCATCTTAAATGTGGCTCAAGGTTGTTGTACCTGGCTTATTTTAATAGCCTCCTGAGTATACCTTAGGTGCACACTGAGATTTGTCTACGAAACTAGATTTCATAAAGATTATCTCACTTAATTCTGACAAGAGCCATATGAGGTTAGGAATTATCAACCCCATTTTATACAGACTTAGCAAAACTAAGCGGTTTGTCCATGATCACGCAATTAGTAAATGGAAGTACCAAAAATTGAGTCTAGGGAGCTAATTCCACAGCCTAAACATTGAATCTATTTTTCTACAATATAGCTTCTAAGTTTGGGTCAATACTTACAACAGTTTTTGAGTACCTACCGTCTTTTAGGCACTGTGCTGGGTCTTGTAGATACGGAAGCTGATGAACAGGATTCTTGTTGTAGAGGTGCTTCTGGTTTATTTTAAGGGTAAATATTCAGTAAGTTGTGGAAAAAAAGATAAAATATGAAGCTAATAATTCATTTGCAATTCTGAGAATATTTAAAGTAATGTTTAAAGATAGCCTAGCTCAAGAACAGTATAGTAAATAGTTTATTCATTCAAATTTGACATTGAATATTTATAATGTATATATACATTATATATATAATATATATAATGTCCTGTGAAAAGAATGGTGAAGGAACCAGAGGAGCTTCCTGCTCTCATAGACTTAAGTTAGCATCTGGCAGGTAGTGGGGAGGCAGACAGTCACAGGTTCACAGAAATAAATAGAAAATTGAAACTGACATGCACCATGATAGTCCTGGACATGATGCTCTAGGAGTGAATAATAGCATTTGTTCTTGTCAGGGACATCTTTCCTTGGAGGGGAGGTCAGAAGATGAATAAGCATTAACTAGGTAAGAGATGGGGAAGGCAAAGCCTCTGTGGAAGCTCTGGGCACTGAAAACTCCAGTTGCTAAAGGAATGCAGAGTGACCCGGGGTGGTGGAGAGGGGAGGAGTGGACAGCCTGGGAACTCCTGTGCTAGATGGGACCAGACAGATAGTCAGAGGTAGACCAAGTAGGGCCTTGGGTTGTTGTAAGAATCTTTGAGCCAAGGGTAAAGGAAAGTCACTGAAAATATGAGTGACAAAGATTTATGATTAAAAAATACAGCTCTAATTAGGGGCACCTAAGTGCCTCATTTGGTTAAGCATCTGAGTCAGTTTTGGCTTGGGTCATGATCCCAGGGTCATGGGATCAAGCCCCATATTGGGCTCCATGCTGAGAGCGAAGTCTGCTTAATAGTCTGTCTCTCTCTCTCTCACTCACTCTGCCCCTCTCCCCTGCTCAAAAGTGCTCTCTCTCTGTCTCTAAAATAAAATAAAAAAAATAGACCTCTTTTTAGCTCAGTGAAGAGACAGAATTGGCAGGCAGCCAAGATCTCTTCCTGGGGAGGATCAGTAGAAAATGGCAGGGCCACAAGGTTGGATGTGATAGAGCGTAGACTGAAGAGGTGGTGTAAATATGGAGAGAAGTGGATGACTTTCAGAAGTTGTTAGCATGTAAGATGGCCAGAAACCAGTGATAGATTGAATGTAGCATAAGGAGAAGAAAAGGAAGTTTCTGCAGTCTAATAGATGGTGGCACAATTCACTGGGATGGGGACACTGGAAGAAGATTAGATTTGAGAGGAAGAGTTCAAGTTCAATTTTATACTTGTTAGGTTTGGGGTGTTTTTGAGAGAGATGAGCAGAAAACATCAGGTTGATATTTTCTGTATTTGTGGAGCCCATGGGGCTGGAGATAGACCTTTGGGTGTCCTAATTGTGCAGATGATAAATGATATCATGGCCTTGGGCAGCACTGACTCAAGAGATGCTAAGAAGTAGTAATAAAAGAGAGCCTGGAACCAAGCCTTGAGGAAATTCATTTCCGGTTTTGTGAAGGAAGATCAGCCCACAGAGGAGCACTTCACAAGAGAGGAGAAAAACCTCTTGAGGTATGAAAACAAAGGGAAGCCATGTTTTGATAAAGATGGAATGGCCAGTAAAATCAAGTGTGGTGTAGATGATGTGGGTTTGAAACAGTCCTCTGGAGTTCTTGACACGGAGGTCTTTGGTGATCTTAGCAAGAGTGGTTTTGGAAAAAGTGAGGAAAAAGATACATTAGAGCAGGGTGAGGAGTGAGTGAAGGCTGTGAAGTTGGATATAGTAAGAACAGACAAGTCCTCTGAGAAGAAAATAGCAAATAGAACATGTAAGATTTGGGGAAGGTTTTTATAGAAGATGGAAGAGACTGGAAAATGTTTCAAAGTCAGTAATAAAGATTTAATTGATAGGGAGATAGCAGACATTTGCCACAGAGAAAGGATAATAAATAGCATTGGCTCTAGAGAAGGGGAATAGGTAGGGAAGGTTTAGTAGAGATGCCCACGTTTGCATGCTTTGTATGAACAGGATGAGGGGGCTACTCCTCTAGGGATTGAAGGTTTTCTGTAAAGTAAGAGATGGTACCTTTGTATGTTATGGAGCTGGAGGAAGAGGTGGAAGTGTGAGTGGAGCTCAGAAAGTTTGAAATAAGGTGGTTGTTCTAAAGAGAGGGTGTGAATTGTCTTGAGGAAAAGTGGTCAAGTTCTTGTCCACTGTTGATGCCTATTCTCCAGAAGCTTGGAAGCATTCATTGTTTTATGCTTAAGTAAATAATCCATGGTCTATCCACATTTTCTGAAAAATCTGAGTGAATAGTATCCATGTAAATCAGTGCAAAGTATTTAAGAAAGGTGGAAAGGATAAAAAAAAAAAAGTGGTTCTTTGCAGAGTGGGAAGGCAGAAAGGAAAATATTCTTTTAAAATATTTAAATTTATAAGCATCTCTAAATGTTTATATACTTATTAACTGAGCTGACTCAGGAGGGAAAAAAAACAGTCCTTTTTCCTATGAGGATAACTGACCAATTTATCTTGTTTAAACATTGAGACTGGGGCTGAATCAAACATTAGAGGTTGGTTGGTTATTTATTTATTTATAGAGCATACAAGCAGAGGAGAGGGGCAGAGGGAGAGAGAATCTTAAGCAGGCTCCATGCTTAGCACAGAGCCCAATGCGGGGCTTGATCCCACGACCCTGGGATCATGACCTGAGCCAAAATCGAGAGCCGGATGCTCAACCGACTGAGTCACCTAGGTACCTCTCGAGTATTAGAGGTTATTTTAAAAGGATATAAGGACTTGCGTGGAAAGATGTGCTTAGATTGCTGGGTTTTTATTTTTACTGTTGTTGCACTGGTCTTCATGGTCTTTGTGATATTTCCATCTGCTCAAGAAGGTGAAAGGATGTTTCTATAAATCTGAGACTCATTCAGCAAATGGAGCCTCATTTTCTCAAAGGCATTTTGGCTGAGGAAGACAGGGACAGGCACCTGGAGATAAGAAATGTTTTTTTAAAAAATAAGGTGACCTCAGTTGGCTTATAGCACTTGCCTAAATGTGAAATTTCATTTCCTGTGCATGGGGAGTGTCATCAGCTATGCAGGAGGGGGCATAAGAGAGCACACAGGATTGTCTCTCCTCTTGAAGAATTTCTCGTTTGGCTGGGGAGGGAATGTATCCATATAAAAACGATTAAAAAGACCATGCCTGACAAATGCAGGTGTTTAAGGAGATGAACACAGGTTCAGAGTGACAGAACTGACAGGTGACAAAAAGACCTCATAAGGGAAGATGTAGGAATAAGAAGAGTTTCAGAGCTATGGCATGAGCAAGGTTCCGATCTACTAGCTGCTTCTAATGCATTTCTCAGGAGAGTGTGGAGAATCACATGGGAGATTTTTAGGGCCAGGCCTGGAAGTGGCACCTATGACTTCTGTCCTATACTACTGACCAGAAGTCAATCACACAGCCCCATCTCACTGTAGGAATGCCTGGGAAATACACTATAGCTATGTTCCTGGGAAAAAGATGTGGATTTGTTGAACATCTAGCCAGTCGGTGCTACATGCTCAGTGGAGCCTCACAGAAAAAATTTCATTCTTCTCCCTCATTCCTGACTCTTGATCTCCTTTAATCCCTCTTTCCCCCAAGTTGAGTCATTTTCATTACCACCAGGTATTATTCATAGGTTATTGTTCATAGACCATCAACTACCCTGGCTATAATCTTCAGCAAACACTCTTGTTCTTTATTGATCATCTAAAATGTGCTGGTCATCATAAAATGTAATTCTCTAGATGTAATCCAAAAAATACTGGTAAAGTGGGATTATTGTTTTGCTTGATTACATAAGTGTAAGGTCAAAGAGAGAGAGAATATTGGGAAGGCTTCACATTTAAAGGCAGATAATAGAAGCCCACAATGAAGAGAATTTGAAGAAGGCAAGGGGTCTTTATGATGCCATTTCAATATGGCAGCTTTATCAAGCCATCGTGGTTATGTACTATATTACCTACTTCTCAAAGAGGAGAAAAGACGCACACACAGACAAATCAACCATTTCATTTCCATAAAGTCCCAAAGTGAATTCCAAGAAGTGCCCTTAAATGATACTTTTATATTAGATTATGCATTTAAATGAAAAAAAACCCACAAGGATTTCCATATGAAAATCTTTTCATTGTAATGTTAACCAGTCTACCTATCTTACATAGTGTCTGAAGTGTTGTTTTTTTTTTAAGTTTATTTATTTAAGGGAGAGAGATAGCAGGGAGGAGGCAAAGATAAAGGAAGAGAGAGAATCCCAAGCAGGCTCTGCGCTGACAGCCCAGAGCCCTACTGTGTGTGTGGGGGGGGGGGGGGGGGAGGGGCTTTATCCCACTAACTGTGAGATCATGACTTGAGCCAAAGTCAAGAGTCAGATACTTAACCAAATGAGCCACCCAGGTGCACCTTGTCTGAAGTGTTTTTATCCAGTAAACAAGATAGTAATCAACATGGTTTTGTGATACATCAACAAGTAAGCATTGCTCTGTGGAACTAAAAGTTGTCACCTCACACTTTGAGCTGCATTGGACATGGTACTGACATCTTGCCATCTCAGCATACCCTGGTGGCCTCAGAGTCCCCTATGTTTTCATCTAATAGACTGTGTGATCCATGTGAATTTTTCTTTCTTTTTTGCTTTCCTTTTGCAACAGTTGTGCCTCCAATGTTCTTTGTGAAGAAATATAACCCCAAGCAAGTAAGCATTCTTACCAACCAATTGATGGAAAACAATTTATTTCTAAATTCCTAGAAGAAGAGAAGAAGTCTCTGGATATACCTCTATCTAAGCTATCCATGTGCTTATCTAACTATTTCAAATATTTTTTCCTAAATTGAGTTTTTAATGTCAAGGTTTCAGGATCCACAGTTTGCCAAAGTTTTCATTTGTTGAATTGTTTATGGCGAGGCTTATTGGGAACAGTGACTATCATGCTTCTATTTTTCAGTAAATGTGGCTGCTCTGGGGTGTTGTTGTAGGAGACAGAATTCATTGTAATTATAATTCACATTTATTTTCCTGTCGAAATTCCCATTTTTTTTTTATTGCCCTACATTGTCTCTCGGGGAGAATGTTAAAGGCATCAACATTTACTGATTTGGGCTTTAGTGACTTTTTTTTCACGGATCCCCCATAACAAGATTTCAGTGATATTAACAGATTCTCATCAAGCACTTTAGAATAAACAAAACAGTGAGCATCTAGGCAGAAAGCCATGTACTTTTAGAACTCAGTATGTTTATAATATATATAAAGGCAAAAACATGGAGACACCATAAATAACTATTATGTTTGGTTGTCATATGCCAAGTTATTTTTTTAGAGAGAGGAGTTTAACCACAGCTCCCTCACTGAGGGGAAGGATAGCTGAATATTGGGGACAAATGGTGGTAGTGGTAGAGTAGGTTTGTTACCCAGAAAAGAAGATTGAGAGCCAAGGGGATTTTTAATCTCAAATCCCTCATTTTTGCCACAGGACATTTATTTTGCTATCTGAATTATCTTTGGCACCTTGGAGGAAAATAGTTGTGAAAAGCACAGACGTAATTTTCTTCTGTGGCTTTTTCCTATAAGAACATAATTACGAACCATGCTGAGTTAGGGTGTAACATCCATTGGAGAGCATCCTAAATGGCACTTTAAACACATTTTTGCCTCTCTGGCATCACTTAGCAACACAAGCCTTTGAGGTATTTCTGGCTTTTCTTTTTATCTGATGGGCTGATAATCTTGTAATGGCTTTAGTTTTGTGACCAGTTACCAACGATTTGTTGCTATTTTTTATAAATTGCCCTACCCATAAATGTCTACAACAAGCCTAACAACAGTTCTAGAAGGGTGTGGAAGTTTGGAAACTTCCAGCCCTGGGTATTTAGTACTCCAAAATTCTATGATGAATTGTGGAAATTTCTCAAAGTTAATTTAAATTCAGTCTCACAAAAGGTTCTGGTATAGAACATACTATAAAAGAGAAGTTTAGCTGGAAAGTGAAATGTGACAGAAATTAGATATTATCAGGCTTTTGGATATGAAAGTATTTCTCCTATGTTGAGGTGGAATTTGTATTCTTTTTTTGAATGGCACTTTATTCCTAATGGCACTTTTTTCCTATTCTTCTACATAAATAGCAGAAACATCTCTATTTTTTTAAATGTCATGAAAATAAGTAGTGACCTGTGAACAAAAAAGTTTTGAAGATTTTCACTCTTGTTGCTGTACTATTTTGGCTAATTTGGGGACAATGTGGTGATTCTCTCTAAATCTAGTGTGACACAGACACAGTGACAAATGAAGGATGAACAGGAAAGAACGGGAAGACTAGCAAATGTAGATGGAGTTCATGCACTTGTGTAGACTGGCATTATTGATGAGCTGTTTAATTTCAAATGGTTGGTCTGGCTGTATTTGGCGGCTAACCTCTGGAACTTCTTGTTACCTCACTGCTTGCTGGACATGTACATGCCAATCTCCGTTGTAAGTTGTGATTAATTTATAGCTTCTTCAGTGCTTGGAAATGTCACATTTTCTTACACTTAAATTTTATATTATACATATTTAGCATATATATCTTTGGCAACTGATTTTTCTCTTTTACTCATTTATCTTTCTTAAATAGAGCTAGTATCATGTTTTCATTGCTGTAAATTTCTAGCACACTCAGTTAGTTAGAATGGCTTAACTTCCATTGTATCTTTTCCCTTTGGTATTTAAAGAAAAATAATTACTCTGGAAAATAATCATTCTGCCTCTGTCTCATTTTTGCCAGTATTTGGAACTCTTATTTAGATTTGACTTTAAAAAAGGCACTCTTGGATTTTACGCAAATATTTTACTTGTGTTTTCATTTCAATAAAAGTGAGATAAGTATATCTTTTTTTCAAATTTTTGTTTAAATTCTAGTTAGTTAACATCTAGTGTAATATTGGTTTTAGGAGTAGAATTTAATGATTCATCACTTACATGCAACACCCAGTGCTGAATACAAGTGCCCTCCTTAATACCCATCACATGGTTAGCCTGTCTCCCATCTACCTTCTTCCATCAACCCTCAGTTCCCTATAGTAAAAAGTCTCTTATGGTTTGCTTCCCTCTTTTTTTCCCCTTCTCCTATGTTCATCTGTTTTGTTCCTTAAATTCCACATGAGTGGAATCATACGGTATTTGTCTTTCTCTGACTTAATTTGCTTTGCATAGTACACTCTAGCTCTTCCCATGTCATTGCAAATGGCAAGATTTCATTCTTTTTGAGGGCTGAGTAATACTCCATTGTGTATTCATACCACATCTTCTTTATCCTTTCATCAGGCAATGGATATTTGGTCTCTTTCCATAAATTGGCTGTTGTTGCTAATGATGCTATCAATATCCAGGTGCATGTGCTCCTTCAAATCAGTATTTTTTTGTACCTTGGGTAAATACCTTGTAGTGCAACTGCTGGGTCATAGGGTAGTTCTATTTTTAACTTTTTGAGGAACTTCCACAGTGTGTTCCATGGTGGCTGCACCAGTTTTCATTCCTACTAACATTATAAGAGGATTCCCTTTTCTCTGCATCCTCGCCAACATCTGTTATGTCTTGTGTTGTTAATTTTAGTCATTCTGACAGGTGTGAGGTGATATCTCATCATGGTTTTGATTTGTATTTCCCCGATGATGAGTGATGTTGAGCATCTTTTCATGTGTCAGTTGCCATCTGGATGTCTTCTTTGGAAAAAATGTCTCTTTATGTATTCCGCCCATTTCTTAACTGAATTATTTGTTTTTTAGGTATTGGGTTTGATAAGCTCTTTATAGATTCTGGATACAAGATAAGTCTATCTTTAAAAACTAATCATTGTCAGGTTTGGTATCAGGTTTGTAATACCTATGTAAATGGAGTATGGTATCCTTTCATGTTGATCTCTGTTGTGAGATGTGTAATTTTGAAATAATTTGCTTCTTAAACAATCTCTGCCTTCTTCCTTTTGTAGAGGTAGATATTATGCTACATATATGTTCTGTTATATTCTGGTTAGTAGCTCTTTCTTAGATCACTTTGTCAATTTATGCTTTCTCTCATTATTGTCACTGCATCAGGATTAGGTTAATCAGAATAGGGCTGTAAATACCATTCTGTTAGGATATTTTTCATCTTATTTGGCCTTATCTACTTAGTGGTTTTTAATGAAACTTGAATTTTCTCTTTCTTGCTTAGCCTAAGTGAATGTTACTTCATTGTCCTTTTTTCTCCTTTTATTTTCATTAATTCACTTTACTTATTTTTCTTAGGGTTATCTTATATTTTCCTAGCTCGCTAAATGAATAGTTTTATTTTTGTTTTTACTGGTTCCTTACTGATACTTTTTTAGGGTTATTTCATTGACCTTTACTGAAATCCTTTCACTTATTGAGTTGAATATCTTGTCCTTTTATTTTCATGTATTTTTAAAAATGAGAATCCTAAATGTCATAAGTTTTTGTCCTGTGAGTCCATTTTATTTTACCACCCATCATCAGCTTTTATATAGATTTTCTCATTATTCTGAATGTTAAAATAGCTCATAATTATTTAAAAAAATTTTATGTTTTACTTATTTTTGACAGAGAGAGAGAGAGAGAGAGAGAGAGAGAGAGAGAGAGAGAGAATGGGATGAACAGAGAGAGAGGGAGACACAGAATCTGAGGACAGGCTCCAGGCTTTGAGCTGTCAGCACAGAGCCCAACGCAGGGCTCAAACCCACAAACCATGAGATCATGACCTGAGCCAAAGTTGGACACTTAACCTACTGAACCACCCAGGCGCCCCCAAATAGCTCATAATTATAATTTTGATTATTTCTTTAGTCTATGCCATTTAGATATGTTTTCTTTTCAGGTTTGCCTTTGTGTTTTCATTTTAAGGTTATGTCCTGATAATAATTCCCATTGTGTTTGGGCATATGTGTTTCACATGTGCATCTTGTGAGCATGTAGATGGGGTATTGAATTCCTACATTTTATAAGTTTGTGATACTTACCCCTAATATAGGATCATTTTTTCTTTTTCTTTTTTTCCAGCCTTACTGAGGTATTCTGACAAAATTGTAATATATTTAAAGTGTACAGTGTGATGATTTGATATACAAAAACACTGTATAAGGATTCTCATAAGTTAATTAACACATCCATACCTCACATATTTACCTTTTTTCATGTATGTGTAAGAACACTTAATACCTACTCTTAGCAAAATGTAATTATACAATACAGTATTATTAAATATAGTCACCATCCTATACATTGTAGCCTTTTACCAACCTCCCCCCATTGTTTCCACCCCTCAGTTCCTGGAAACTACATTCTACTCTCAGTTTCTAGAAGTTAGATTTTTTTTTTAAGATTCCACATGTAAATGAGAACATGTAGTATTTGTCTTTTTCTGTGTAGCTTATTTCACCTAGTATAATGCCCTCTATGTTGTTGCTGATGGCAATATTTTTTTTCTTTTTCTTTTTAAAGCTGAATAATATACCTCTTTGTGTGTGTGTATGTGTGAGAGAGAGAGAGATAGGAAAAGGGAAAGAGAGAGAGAGAGAGACAGAGACAGACATCCATTTATCTGGTGATGTTTAGGTCGTTTCCAAACCTTGGTTATTGTGAATAATACTGCAGTGAAGATAGGAGCACATATATATTTTTCATTTCCTTTGGATATATACTGAGAAATAACATTGCTGGATCATATAGTAGTTCTAGTTTAAACATTTTGAGGAACCTTCATACTATTTTCCATAGTGTCTGCACCAATTTATATTCCCACCAACAGTGCACAGGGTTCTCTCTTCTCTACATTTTCACCAGCATTTATGATCTCCTTTTTCTTACTTTTTTAGACAGTAGACATTATAACGGGTGTGAGGTGTTAAATCAATGTGGTTTGATTTGCATTTTCCTGATAATTAGTGATGTCAAGAGTCTCTTCATGTACCTGTTAGCCATTTGCATGTCTTCCCTGGAAAATGCTATTCAAGTCTTTTGCCCATTTTTTAATTGGGGTATTTGTTATTTGTTTTTGTTTTGCTGTTGAATTTCAGGAGTTCTTTACATATTTTAGATATTACTCTTATCAGATATGTGGATTACAGATATATTCTCCCATTCCATGGTTTGCCTTTTCATTTTGTGTTATTTTGTGAAGCATTTTAGTTTGATGCAGCCCCACTTCTTTGTTTATTTTTTTTTACTGGTACTTTTGCTGTCATATCTAAAAAAATCATTGCCGAGACCAATGTGAAGGAGAATTTTTTCCTCTGTTTCTTTTAGGAGTTTCAAAGTTTGGGTCTTAATGTATTCTGAGTTGATTTTTGTGTATGGGGTAGGAGAATGGTCTAGTTTCACTCTTCTGCATGTGAATTTCAAGTTTTTCCAGCACCATTTATTGAAAAGACTACAAACATTCCCATTGAATATTCTTGCCTCTTTTTGCCAAATGTTACTTGACCACACATGGGTTCGTTTCTGGGCATTTGATTGCGTTCCATTGGTTTCATGTCAGTACCATACTGTTTTGCATAGGATAGCTTTGTAATACAGCTGGAAATCAGGAGGTGTGATGCTGTCACTTTTGTTCTTTTTTCTCAGAATTGGTTTGGCAATTGTCTCCTCATCCTGCAGAGTCACGTCAGCTTTCTGTGGGGCTTTCTGCTGTCTGAAAAACCTCATTCTCACCACTCTCACTCTTGGGGGCACACATAGTGGCTGCCCATGGGATGGGAATATATGTGGGTTAGGTTTGCCTAGCATTGGGGGTGTCGGTGGTACAGCTAGGGGCTCCACTGGCAAGGCATCCCCAGCTGCTCTTGAATAGCTTTCCTGATGGAGTCTGTAAAGTGGTGTTTAAGACCTTTGACACATTTTGATCTGAGCTCTCACTTGTCACTCTGGCCTCTTAGCTACTCGCTGGCCCCCAGTGGTATACAGTTCACATCTCAGTTTTCAGAATGCGGTGAAAAAGAAGTGTGTCACTTTGGCAGCATCCTGCACAGCTGGCGAAAGCAGGTGCTCACTTCTATGTTATCACATTCCCCTATGGGAGAGGTCCTGGGCTGAGAAAATCTTGACACGGAGCTGTGCCCAGAGAGTGCCCGGGGAGCAGTGATGTGGACAAAGCGAAACTTCCTCTTACCTTTTCACTGTGTCAGTCTCTAATTTTTTTGCTCCAACCGCGTGCTGGAACTTCTCCAGTGGACTCCCAGACTTTCATAAAGGCTCTTTCATCCCTGGGTGATTATCAAAATTGGTGGCCTTTTGAGGGAAAACCATAGAAAACTCTCATTCAGCCTTGTTGACGATGTCATAAAAACTAGCATATTTAGTTTTTATTTTTGGAGGCAAGCATTTTTAAGCTTGCCTAGAATCTTGCAGAAATTTTCTCCTGTATTTGCTAGTTTAAAAATGTCAGGTATGTTAAGGTTTAGATTTTTACTTACTTCTATTTTTCCTGAAACCGTTTAACTTACCTTTCTGAGATTAAGAAGGTTTTCTGAAAGTACATTTTTGATGGTGATTTCTATTTGTCTGGGCTCTGTTCTAGAAACACTGATTAATGCATGTTAACTCCATAGTCTCTATTTTCCCACTTATTTTTCTGTCACAGTTTGCTTTTTCTTTCTCCCTTTGAGATCCTCTAGAACAATTAAATAGTGATTAAATCTACCATGTTCAGTGTCACTTCTTGCACTCTGTTTTTAGTTTCTTGGTAATCTTTTTTTTTTTTTAAATACCCTTTCCTCTATTCACTCCACATGGCTGCCTTTATTTTTTAAGTTTTTATTTATATTCTAGTTAGTTAAGATAGATAGATAGATAGATAGATAGATAGATAGATAGATAGATAGATAGTATAATAATCATTTCAGGAGTAGAATTTAGTGATATATCATTTATATACAACATCCAGTGCCTGTCACAAAATCACACTATTGCCTTTTTATCTTTCCTGGAATTCTCTTCATTTCATCCTGTTTCCTTTCATAGAGGTCATATGCCTTTGTCCGTGATGAGGATACCAAATTGTTTTCTGAAATTTTCTTTTGGATTCTGGAGTAAGAAGTTTTGCAAGAGGTTTGCTTTGAATTCTTGGAACAGTATTCTCTTTCCCTTTGAAATGATTAAAAATTATTTTTTTCTATTTAATTTTGAGTAATATGCAGGGTCAGTGGATTTTCGTTGGTCCACATACTCTTCTACTGTGATGGTGGTGAAAATGTCAATGTTCAGTTTATTATTTAGTGGACATCATTTCCATTTTAATTACCATTTCTTGACAGTCTTTGTTTAAGATACCTCCCGTCAGTTGCTGTTCGAGCTTCTTTCAACTCCCTTGATCTGATTGCTTGATACTCCAAGGAAAAATGTTACATGGCATCCTCAATCCCAGTAAAATGTAACCGAATTGCATTGTTTTTGAATCTACTGTAATATGTTCCAAATGAATCTACTGTAATATGTTCCAAATGTCTTCCACCTCTTGGGTGTATTTTTCTTATTGTGATACATGACACAATTAGAGAACTTCCTTTATGCCATTGACTGCAAAGGTCACACAGGTAGAAAATGAAAGGGTCAGATAATTTGCACAAATCATCTTCACTGTTAGATACATTAGCAAGAAAATGTAATTGAATTGCATGTGTTAAAGGGATGAAACCATCCAATGAATTGTTCTTAATAGAGGAAAAAGATGATATGTGAGCTAAAATTGACATGAAAAATACAGGAAGAAGTTGAGGTGTTGGAGTGAGAGGGAAAATGGTGGAGGTTATTGAATATATATTAGAGTGTGCAGTTGTATTTTTGAAATAGTCACCTAATTATATATCCAGATATAGTAATTGTTGTTGTGTAGTTATGATTTATCTTTTAAAAAAATTTTTTTTTAACGTTTATTCCTTTTTGAGAAACAGAGCATGAGTGGAGAAGGGGCAGAGAGAGAGGGAGACACAGAATCTGAAGCAGGCTCCAGGCTCTGAGCTGTCAGCACAGAGCCTGACGCAGGGCTCGAACTCACAAACTGCGAGATCATTACCTGAGCTAAAGTTGGATGGACGCTCAACCGACTGAGCCACCCAGGCACCCCACTTATGATTTATCTTAAGTATGCTTTGTGTGTAATTTTCAGTTGCATATTTTGTTTTTTCAAAATCAAATTTGAGAGGAATACATTTGTTAGAAATTGCTGTAGGAATGTATTTATATGTCATTTTGGAAAAAGTAGGAAGATTTTTTCTTCTAAACGGCTATGATGGAGAATAAGTTCTCTGACCTCTTAGATAAACATATTCATTTTAGTGGAAAGGTAGGCAGTTAGTAATAAATAGAAGACATTAAGGAAAAATAACACATTTAGTACAAATGAATTTTTGGTACCTAATCAGTTAACTGAGATTTTTGCCTATAATTTGCTTGCATTGTACTGGTAGATGTTTGTTGAAGAAAGATAACGAAGAATTGTCCAATGACACATAAAACATGGCCAAGTAAAGAATTTGTAGTTTTTATAGTAGAAGGATTATCTGGAATTCAGATACAAAAAGAAGTTCATATTCCAGGAGTATGTTATTTTCAACATGCATTTGAACTGGCCAAACACCCTACTTTAGAGCTGAATGCCCTGGCAGTTTGTTAATCACATCCATAAAAATGAACTATTTGCAATTGAGGGGCCTTCACACTTGGAACATCTTGAAGATGTGTCTTCCCTGGATACACCAAATTAAGCATGCATTGAAGCTAGATTGTGTTAAAAATTTTACAATAAAATCTTATTATTGGCATTTCCTGCATAAGTTGCTTGGAATAGAAATTATCTTACAGTTAAACTTGCTTTGGCCACTTCTATGAAGATGAACCTAGTGACTTTGGTTATAGAGTAGTATCAGCAATTTTATTATAAGGTGTATTTCAATAATTGCAACCTGGTTTTTATTATGCAATTGGAGGTAATTGGAATCTGTTGAAAAATTATTTCCCTGGAAGACTGAGTAGTTAAAAATACCATCTTGGTGATGCCATTGTGACAGTGTTAAGATTTCTAACATCTCTGGACACTGTGCTACACTTAAGGACATGTGAATTTCTATCGAACTGCTTTTTTTCTTTCACAGCATTTGAAGTTTCATAGTACTGTTCTCTTATCTATGTCAAGCAGTTCTAGTCATAGTGAATTTTAGAAAACTGTAAAGGTTCCTATTTTTCCATGCTTGTGGATTTCATTACTTTGTATTTCTGCTTTTGTCTAGGTTCCTTGTTCTCAACCTGTTCTAATGCACAGAACTTGGCGAACCTCACTTTGAATGTTAATTATGACCTTTCATATCTGCGGATTATAAAAATACTTGATGAGAAAAAGTGACTTTTAATTACTTTGCATTTTTAATTGAATTATTTTTGAAAGAGAGAAAGGGGGGGAGAGAGAGAGAGAGAGAGAGCGAGCGAACATACAGGAGAGGTGCAGAAAGAGAGAGGGAGACACAGAATATGAAACAGGCTCCAGGCTCCGAGCTGCCAGCATAGAGTCCAATGTGGGGCTTGAACACATGAACCGTGAGATCATGAACTGAGCTGAAGTCAGACGCTTAACCGACTGAGCCACCCAGACATCCCTATTTGCATTTTATTGATACAAAAAATATATAAAAAATGTAACTCTGTATATTTTTTAACTTAGGAAGTTCACTCAGTATATTGACTCTCAGACCTTGAAGTAGCATGCGTCACAGGGATTGGGACACACTGGTCATTGTTCCTCTCACACAGTAGGGTTGGGTCTCATAAGATGTGTTGAAGTTTGTCACCATTTGTTATATTTGGAAAGCATTTATGATACTTACCTAGAAAAAGAGGGAGGGAAGAAGGGAGGGGAGAGAGGGAACATGGCTCTTTAAAAGGTGAATTTACTGAGTCCTTAAAAAGTAATCACCTTCATTGAAGGTGAGAAAATACAAGGCGTTGGCTCTAACACTTCAGGACAATGAACACAGAGAAGGGCTGTTTTTATTCTGTGTCATCTCTGAGAGACCTGGAAATCATGGGGGCCAGATAATACTTCCTCTGCAGGGAGATACTGCTGCATCTTGACCTGAAGCTCATTGTTGGGGTTCTGTAGAAGTATGGCACCTAGAATAATGAGTCAGTTCCTCTTAACGGGCTTGGGTGTAAGCAGTTAGTGGAATCCAGCAACTTGGGCTGCAGCTCAGAAAACACAAGCCTCCATGCCCTGAGCTGACTAAACATCTCTCTGATGAAGTTAACTACATTCTCTAGTGTCTCACCTACTTCCTCAAAATAGAATTTTAAAATTCTATTTATAATAATGTCAAAAATAACATATTTAGAAGTAAATTGAATAAAATATGGGCAGACCCTCTACACAGAAAACTGTAAGATACTACTGAGAGATTAAAGCAGACTTAAATAAATGGAGAGAAATACGATGTTTGTGGATTTGAAGACTTATATTGTTAAATGTTTAATCTATAGATTAAAATTAATCTTAATTTTCATCTCAGAAAGCTTTTGTGTCATTGGAATTGACAAGCTTGTTTTGAAATTTATATGAAAAAGAAAAGAATCTAGAGTAGTTAAAATACTCTTGAAAAAAGTACAGTTTTACCTGACACTGTACTTTCTCTAAAAGTACAGTGATCAAGGTGGTGAAATTTTGGCATAAGTATAGACAAAGAAAACAGAATACAGTCCATAAATAGACACATATTTATATAGTAAATTGATTTTTTCAAAACACCAAAGCAATCAAATCAGGAAATGCAAAGTTTTATTTACAAATGGTACTGGAACAACTGGATATCCATATGGAAAAAAAATGAATCTCCACTCTTACTTCAAGCCATAAATAAAAATTAATTCAAAATGGGTCATAGGCATAAAAATAAAACACTACTAGAAGAAAATGTAGGATAATATTTTTCAAATTGGTGGTTATGTGATGGACAGTATGTTGTATCCTCCCAAAATTCATGTATTAAAAATCTAACCCCCAATGTGATGGTTTTAGGAGGTGGGTCTTTGGGAGATCATTAGGTCATGAAGGTGGAGCTATCATGAATAGGATTTGTGCCCTTTCAAGGGGATGAAGAGGCCAGAATTCTTCCCTTCTGTCATGTGAGAACATAGCAAAAGCTGCCTATGAAAAGGAAGCACACCCTTACCAGTAGCTGAATCTTCACGTACCTTGATCTTGTATTCTGCATCCTCTAGAACTATGAGAAACAAATTTCTGTTGTTGATAAGCCATCCTATTTCTGGTATTTTGTTAGAGTAATCTAAAGTGACAGGAGTACACCAGTGTTTCTTTGATAAGATGCAGAAGATAATAACCATAAGGATGAATAAATCAGACTACTCATCAAAGGACAAAATTAAGTAAATGAATAAGCATGCCACCACCAAGATGAAAATATTTGTAAAACATGTCCAACAAAGCACTCAAATCATTATTGCATAAAGAACTTCATACTCAATGAGAAAAAGACAAAAGAAATTGCCAGTGTGTCAGGAAAACTTTACAAAAGTACATATTTGAATGGTCAGTGAACACAGTAAAGAGTGCTTAATGTTTTTAGCATTCAGGGAAATGCATTTACAAGGACAATAAGATAATACTACATACCCACTAGAATGGCTAAAAGTAAAATTACCTGCAACCCAAACAGCCCCTGAACTCTCCCATATTGCTGGTAGGGATATTAAATGTTAATAGTTAGTAGATTTAAAGTCTAAATCTACTTTAGAAAAATGATTTGTACTTAAAATTAAAAGTTACCCAGGAGAAAATCAACTTTGTATATAGGAGAGACTTGTTAAGAATGATGGTAGCAGTTTTATTTATTATATCCCTGAACTGGAAGCAACTCACACATATATCAACAAGAGAATGAGTAAATGCACTTTGGTACGGTTGTGCAATCGAGTACTATTCAGCAATAAAAATGAATGAGCTATTGATACCAACAACAACATGGATGAGTCTCACAGACATAATTCTGAGCAACACAACCAAAACAACTTCTTGTATGATTCCATTTCTAGGAAGTTCTAGAAAAAATCCAATGCAAGATTAAAAAAAAAAATGATTACCTCTCTGAAGTAAGATTGACTAGAACGGGACTCGAGAGAATGTTCAAGGGAGGTGGACATTTTCTGTGGGTTACATAGGTGTTTCTGTATGGCACAATGGCACTGTTGGATTTAGTTGATTTTTTTTTGCATTATCTTTTACTTGAACATTTGAAAATGTTAGTAACAATAGCTGCATGGGATAGAAAGCTCCTTCTCATTTTACACAAGTATATACTTCTTTGCTTTGTTTTAAATTTTCCTTGGAAAAATGCTAGATCAAATTTCAGCTTTTGAGAATTTGCTTTAACCCTTAAATAGCTAGAAGTGTTGCAAGAACATTTAAAAGTTCCTATTTGCTTAAGAAGCAAAATTTATGTAATATTTTTGATGATTCAGTTCATAATTATTAATGTGCCTCTTGTTCACATATAGATCAGGGTCATCTTTAATCAAATGGAAATAGACACCTGGCTCTGAATTTACCTTTCACATGTTTAAAACAATTGTCTAGGATAAATATAAAAATGAGAAAATGCAGGTAGCATCAAATAATAAAAATTAACTAGTAAATGTGATAAATAAAAATTGTACAGATTATAATATTTCTAAAGGACTGAAGTTTTTCTAAAAATATTATTGAATGGCATTAAAAAGTGTGCCTTTAGGGGTGCCTGGGTGGCTTGGTTGGTTAAGTGTCTGACTTCGGCTCACGTCATGATCTCACAGGTTGTGAGTTCAAGCCCCACATCAGGCTCTGTGCCTGAAGCCTGCTTCAGTTCCTTCTCTGTGGTCTTTCCCCACTCAAACTCTGTCTCTGTCTCTGTCTCTCAAGTATAAAATAAAAACATTAAAACAATGTCTGCCTTTAGATCCATTTTAATAGAACTAATAGTTATATTTTCAAAGTTACAAATGGCCTTAGGAGGCAAAATTAGATGTCATTTAATTAAAGTAATATTCCCTAATTTTAATAATTCTCCAAAATGTGGAAATTGTTAATTTTTCTTTTACGTTGGAAAATTCTCCTATTGTTATTGGTATTTGGATTTGATTGTTACTGTCTTTTACAAAGCATCACATAAACATATTGTCATACAATACAAAATAAAATTGAGTGCAGGAATTCTATTTGTCTATTTAATATTTTAACAAAAAGTAAAAGTAAAGTGGTAGTCAGTGTTCAGAAATCTTCTTAATCATTCTTAAATAAGGATTGTTTAAGAAATAGTTCATCACTTTTGCTGATAAGAAAAATAAAAAGAAGTTATACCCTTAAAGTGAACATGGCTAAGGAGAAAGACACAATAACTAAAGAACAGATTCCCCCCCCACCTCAAATCATCAGGAAAGTTTATCATTCTTCAATATACATCATCCACCAGGACCTATTTTAGTTTGAGCCCTGTCATAATACAGATGAGACATTTGAGAGTTACTCATATGTTCTAATGACAACATGATCATGGAAGCTTGTTGTAGAAGTGAGAGAAATTAAAACCTTCGCACTTTTTTTGGCATCGATAAATAGTATCAATTAATTCATTTACAATGCAAGTCTCTGAAAGTGTTACTTGATATCATAGGTGTTACTTGATATCCTGAAAATTTTGGGCTTTCAGTTTTGTTTGAAAGACTATTTTGTGGGGTGCCTGGGCGGCTCAGTGGGTTAAGTGTCCAACTTTGGCTCAGGCCATGATCTCGCGGTTCATGAGTTCAAGTCCCACATCAGGCTCTGTGCTGACAGCTCAGAGCCTGGAGCCTGCTTCAGATTCTGTGTCTCCCTCTCTTTCTCTGCCCCTCCCCTGTGCTCGTGTGTGCTCTCTCTCTCAAAAATATTAAAAAAAAGACTTGTTTGTATGTAGTGAAGTCAGGCTTTACTTAGCCATGCCTATTCCATGTCTGGACTGTCATAGCCCTGTTTCTCTAAACCACATTTATTGAGTCCAAAATGATATTTAGCTGTGGTTGCATGGCATTATTGGAAAAGAGTGAAAATTTTATTCCTTTAATTATGTGTTTTCCTTATTAAAAGTTGATACTTCTTTGTAGAGATATTTCAGCATGTGATTTTCTCTATGTGTATTTGGGTATAGACCTGAACACACACACACAGCATTTCACACCATACCTAATATAAAATATTGAATCCTATTTTTCTACTTAGCATTTTATTGTAAATGTTTTCTTCTGTAACTAAAAATACTATCCATATAATAGGAATGTATCATAATATACTTAATCATTCTTTCTTTGTTGGACACTTTCTTGTATTATATAGTTTTTCTAAGGAACGTGTGTGCATACATTTTGATCTGCATTTTGGATTATTAGAATAGATTCCCAGCTTTGAAACTTCCAGGTCAGAAGCTCTTCCAAATTGTTTTCCAAAAAAGCAGTTTTCTATAAGTAGAGATATATAGATATGCTTGTGTCATTGTCCACTCATCAAACTTACATTTTATAATGTTTGTTATTTTAGATGGAATATCATTGTTTTAGTTTGCATATAGTAGACGACTAATGAGGTTGGAATTTAAAAGCCTGTTCATGCCTTTGTCTTTTAGGGCTTTAGGGTTTTCTTAATGATTAACACAATCTCTTCTCTGAAGATTTTATTCTTATCTCTCTTATAATAACAGGTTTTATTATGTTTGGGTATTTATTTTTAGTTATGGTTTTCACATTTAATTTAGAGAAGTTATTTTTTTTGTGGAGTCAAGTTATATCCTTTGATACTGATTATTTTGTACAAAGAACTCTATTTTGTGGCAAATGTAATCTTACACTGATATTACCTGAATAGGAGATCTCATTAGTCGTTTGCTATTTAATCTGTGCCATATAGTTGGCTTTTATTTTTGGAATATCATTGCTTTAAAACTACAGCTAACGAAGGTAGGTAGTTAATATGTTTTCCACTTCCCTGAAAATATCCAAGATTGGAACCAATATTATCAGTCTTTAATGGAGGTTGGCAATGTCAAGATGGTTTGTGGTCATGTCAAGATGTTGAGTCAGTACCTAGGTCATTGCTCATTAAAGATGGTGCTGTTTGGACCAATGGGAGACCCAGCAACAGGATCCTAACAATTTGTGATGTTTCCTCACATTCCTTTGAGACAGTCCAGAACATTTTGTTCTTTAGGAAATATTCAGGCCTCTGTCCTTATGTCATAGCACTTACTATTATTTTTCTATTTGTGTTACTAGTCTGTGCTTTGATTTTGTATCCCTTAATATGTTGGGAGAAAAAACTTTTTTTAAATTTGTTTTTTTAATTTATATCCAAGTCAGCATATAGTACAACAGTGACTTCAGGAGTAGATTCCTTGTTGCCCCTTACCCATTTAGCCCATCCCCCTTCCCACAATCCCTCCAGTAACCCTCTGTTTGTTCTCAGTATTTATGAGCCTCTTATGTTTTGTCTCCCTCCTTATTTTCATATTATTTTTGTTGCCCTTCCCTTATGTTAATCTGTTCTGTGTCTTGAAGTCTTCATATGAGTGAAGTCTTTATGATATTTGTCTTTCTCTACTTTCGCTTATCATAATACCCTCTAGTTCCATCCACGTAGTTGCAAATGGCAAGATTTCATTCTTTTTGATTTCCAAGTAATATTCCATTGTGTCTGTGTGTGTGTATGTATATATATATGTGCATACACACACCACATCTTCTTTATCCATTCATCCATTGATGGACATTTGGGCTCTTTCCATACTTTGGCTATTGAAGATAATGCTGCTATAAACACTAGGGTGCATGTGTCCCTTTGAAACAGCATACCTGTATCCCTTGGATAAATACCTAGTAGTGAAATTGCTGGGTCGTAGGGTAGTTCTATTTTTAGTTTTTTGAGGAATCTCCATACTGTTTTCCAGAGTGGCTGCACCAGCTTGCATTCCCACCAATAGTGCAAAAGAGATCCTCTTTCTCGACATCCTCGCCAACATCTGTTGTTGCCTGAGTTGTTAATGTTAGCCATTCTGACAAGTGTGAGGTGGTATCTCATCATGGTTTTGATTTGTATTTCCCTGATGAAGAGTGATATTGAGCATTTTTTCATGAGTCAGTTGGCCATCTGGATGTCTTCTTTGGAGAAGTGTTTATTCATGTCTTTTGCCCATTTCTTCACTGGATTATTTGTTTTTTGGGTGTTGAGTTTGATAAGTTCTTCATAGATTTTGGATACTAACCCTTTATCTGATATGTCATTTGCAAATATCTTTTCCCATTCCATCAGTTGCCTTTTGTTTAGTTACTGATTGTTTCCTTTGCTGTGCAGAAACTTTTTATTTTAATGAGGTCCCAATAGTTCATTTTTGCTTTTGTTTCTCTTGCCTCCGGGGACGTGTTGAGTAAGAAGTTGGTGCGGTCGCAGTCAAAGAGGTTTTTGCCTGCTTTCTCCTTGAGGATTTTGATGGCTTCCTATCTTATATTTAGGTCTTTGATCCATTTTGAGTTTATTTTTGTGTATGGTGTAAGAAAGTGCTCTAGGTTCATTCTTCTGCATGTGGCTTTCCAGTTTTCCCAGCACCACTTGCTGAAGAGACTGTCTTTATCCCATTGGATATTCTTTCCTTCTTTGTCAAAGATTAGTTGGCCATATATTTGTGAGTCCATTTTTGTGCCAGAAAAAAAACATTTTTAATAAGTGATTATACCTTTGCCTTATGTGTGTCTACCTATTCTTCCGTTAGTCACTCTATGTGTATGTTTTCATGTGAATGTATAGCTTTTTTCAAATATGGATTATTCTTTGTTGACAAATCATAATTATTTTCTACTCTTCCACAGCCATTTCTTACTGGTGTGCGTCATTTCTTAATTTTCACCAGTCATTACTTTCCTC
This sequence comes from Panthera pardus, assembly GCF_024362965.1. Lineage (NCBI taxonomy): Eukaryota > Metazoa > Chordata > Mammalia > Carnivora > Felidae > Panthera > Panthera pardus. Next base: position 110,687,340 of record NW_026526765.1, read on the forward strand.
TTTTCCTTGCTCACACTTTGTCTCCTTGAGATCTTCAGAATATGAATCAGCCTCCATTCTGTTAGTTTATAATAATCTGCTTCTCATATGATTCCCTCTTTGATGTTTTGTGCCTCCCTTTTTTCTGTTATGGATTTTGGTCTTCTCTTATTTTAATTTCACTTCCCTCCACCCACTCTGACCATGGGCCACTATTGTATGAAATGGCCGGCCAGATGAAATAAGCATATGTTCTGTATGTATGTAATGTGTTTTGCTAAAGCTACTAATAGATATCACTATGTTCACACATCTGATATAGGGAGATACAGATCTCTTTGTGATTCAACAGTTATCTGTAAAACATCTAGAGACATGTTTCTTTTTCTTTAGTAGATTACTGCACCAAGTGCCCTTCATCTTTCCCTGAAGAACTCAAAGAGTTTTGGTACATTAACCCACCTAATCTAATAATTCAAGAAAAATCAATTTAGGGACATGAAATTAAAGGATGTATTGCCAAAATTGTGGTGTCTCTAAGGTGACAATTTTTGAATGGATTGGAAGCCCTAATCTTACACTATTTTACCTGTGATTTCCTGATTCCTTTTCAGACCATAAAAAATTCTGTAAAATGGAAATAACTACACATTAAGTTACAGTTCCAAAAATTTACCTTCTTGCATGAAACCAACCTTTTCTCTTGTCATGCTATAGCCATAATTGCTACATTGTCTACTGTTAATTTGCATTTTAATTGAGTTTTAAACATTTAACTACAGGATGGTCCAATAGGAGATTCTATAACTATCTCAGCAATTAGTAGGCAAGAGTTATATTTTATTGCTATTTTAGCAGTAGGGAAGTCTGCCCTGCAGTGTTGGGGAAAAAAATTTTAACCTTCAGAGAAGGCCCTGCTTTGGGGCTGTGATGAGGAAAAACAGAACAGGAGTTAGGGATGGAGACACTAGAAGAGACAGATGGTAAGAGATTATGATTTCTAGGATCACCCGAATTGTCTGGAATTTAAGCCAGAATTTTTTTCAGTTAGGGCAGCATGTCATGCTTGCTTTGAGCTCCCAGAGACACACTGAGCACAATTATACTGGACCTTGGATTCTTTTACATTTCTTTGTGTCTTCAAGGAGTTGTAGAAGCAGCCCTACATTGGATTTTGTTAGCATTGCCAGTAACTGACAAATTTTAACATGGTACACGTTTCTAAAACATGTTTTGTTAAACCTCTCTGTGGAAAGACATGAAAGTAAGATGACTGATTCTTAGACTGTTTGCATTTAGAACAACCTTCTTTTAGTCACCCAAACATCATGATGGTGTGTCTTCAGTGTGAGACAGGGGGAAGATTTTAGTGGGCATAGCAGCTGTTGATTCAAATACAATTATACGTGTTCCTTTGATGTTTCCTCTTAGGTGAATCAGCAGCTTTGGTTTATTATGAAAATTAGCAATTTATAAGATGATTCTGTAGAATGACTTCTCAGAAATACAAGGTACATATGTGACATAGTCTGGTGAATATGAAATGCTTCAGTGAAATACTCATAACCCATTGTGATCCTCAGTGTTCTAGTCGCAATTATAGTTGTAGTGTCAAGAATAAAATGAATTTGACGTGGAATTGAAAGTAACAAAAATGCTTTATGTTCTCTGGAGAAAATATGAATGATTCCTTGTAAATGAGAAACTTCAAAATGAAAACACATAAAATACTAGCTATAGACTGCTCAGCATGACTCTCAAACTTTTAGAATAAACTTTTATGAGTTTTGAGGTGTTTTTTTTAAGTTTATTCACTGTGAGAGAGTGGGAGCACATGTCAGGTAGGGGCAGAGAGAGAGGGAAAGAGAATCCCAAGCAGGCTCTGTGCTGCTGAGAGAGAGAAAGAGGGAATCCCAAGCAGCTCTGTGCTGTTAGTACAGAGCCCAAGGTGGGGCTCGAACTCACAAACCATGAGATCATGACCTGAGCTGAAATCTAGAGTCAGACCCTTAAGTGACTGAGTCCCCCAGGCACCCCACTGAGTGTTGAGTTTTGAATTCTTAAGGTACATGAGAAAAACAGAACAGAAAAATAGGAAAACAGATATTGTTTTGGTGTCTGAAACAGCATCCCCAGTTATATACAAGATACCTTATACTTAGAAAAGTTCTTGGCATAGACAGGTTTTACCAATTCACTATTTTTAGCCCGATCCTTCCTGTGTGCCTAGCATGTGCTAAAAGCTGTGCATTTAATGCAGTTTTCATTTTGTTTTTGCTTTGTTTGAGAACTAAAAGACCAAATAAAGAAACCTGAAACTTTGGAAGTAGGGAAAGTACATTTGCATTTTTGTTGATTTTTGTAGGGGATTCCCTACCCAGGGACTGATGAAAATGCATAAATGTGTAGAATTTTGGAAGCTAAAGGTAGAAGTTGCCCACTATTATGGGGTAAATGATCATTTAACCTCTTACTCTAAGTGTATTTCATAGAAGACAAGACCTAGATGAAGGGTCATTGGTATGTGTTCTTTTGATATTACCCAGGAGGAAGATTAATCAGAGGAAAATGGTGCCTGGAGCAGTTAGTGGTAGGATGTCCCGAATGTCAATAGTCATTGAGGAAACACAGCACAGTGTTAGCAGGACAGAAGGTTGCAGAAGTTAAGTACACCCCTGTTCCATTGGAATCTTTCAATTATTTGTAGAAGTATAATTTCATTTAATCAAAATTGTGTTTAGCCTCAGGCACAGGATTGATTCTAACTAAGCTGTTGTTAGACCAACACACGTATGCTCCTTTAGAATGCCAAAGGCATCATATGTGCGGTGTCAGAGTCAGACACCTCCCTCTAGGAGCTTACACATAAATAGCAGTAATCCTACAAAATACTGATGGATTGACAAATGAGGGCTATGGACAATAACCGATTTAGGAATCCAGCCAGTTGAAACCATTTCAGAAGTTTGAGGGTTATGAATTATAGAAATATCCAGGGAAAGAATAAACATTTTCTCTAGGGTGGAAAAATGGGGTAAAAAAAGACACTGCTATAAGGAAGAAGTGGCATTTGAGCTGGATTGAATTTTTAGATTTATATATATGTGTGCATAGTGAAAAAGAAGGAGAGGAAGTGTGGCTCATTCTAGATTGCGGGAATTAAATTTACTAAGTTTTTACATTCTACATTTATTGATTGCCTCCTATGTACTAGACACTAAAGTGCTTGGAACACAGGATAGATCAGAGCCTTATTTCTTATCTTAGAAGACCTCCTACACTGGGGGAAGCGTATGCATAAGCCTTGTACAAAAGCCCCTGCTACAGATGTTCTCAGGCCGGAAGGGGGCGCCTCTCCTACACAGAGTGCCAGGAGGGACTGGGTTCATTGTCAACATTCCTCAGCCCAGCTGGCAGCTACATGAGCTGCATAATCCAGCTGAGGGTGCTTTTTGTTTTTTTTTTTTTTGTTCTTGTTTGTAACCCTTTGAATATAAGCTTTGTACTGAAGTTGTTCATGTATTTATCTTGCCTCCAGACCTTAAGTTCTTGAAGGCCACAAAATTAGGTTGTATCATGTTGCGTTACTTTGTGGTGTCTAGAAGAGTGCCTTGCACCCATTGTGGGCATTAAAGACTTGAATGTAATGAAGTTCTGGATTTCTTGGAAAATAAAACATATCTTGTAGAAGGCCCTGCTGTGAGATACGGTGTCCTATCCCTGTGTTATGTCTGCCTCACTAATCCAGCCTTTCATGGTTTTTAAAGCTTTGTCTTGTGGCTGAGGCCAGTGATAGCCTGTGTTTAGGTCGAAGCCACTTATGACACTAGTAATTATTTTTTGAACCCTGAACACTTTGCAGGCATTTTCACCTTCTCTTCCCTCTGTCGCTAAGCTTATTATTATTAAGGGAGGGGGAAGCTGAACATCAGCAAGCTATTCTTTTCATTTATTTGTTTTTTAAAAGTACTTGTTTAAAAAGTCACCTTTTACCCAATTTGACATTTAAGTTCATCCCTACCTAGAAGACACTAAGTCAGTATTCTGAGATTGTTGAGGAGGCTTCTTATTTTTCTCAGCTGTAAAGTCAATTACCTTTCAAATGATTTTATAGCTGACAGTAAATGGTCCATGAAGTAGATGAATAAAAATGAGGGCAAACATTTCATGCTTAAATAGTTATAATGGTATTCAGTGTAATGGACTAGAGTTTCAAAAATAATCAGTGATGAATTACTCAGTGGACACATGATATTATGCTATGGTTTCTAGAAAGATACCATTTGCAGGTGTTCTGACACACATCTTACCCAAGTTGGTAATTTACAGTGTTCTATTTTGTGTAAGCAAGTGTCTCTATTCTTTGGAGTAAGAACATCTATGGAGATGAATATGAGAAAAACGAGCTATGACTTAGTTTCGCCATTATAAATAGTATTGGGGAATTTGATATCTTTGGAAAATACACTTAAATATCTCCTATTGCTCATCACATTTCATGGAAATGGTATAATTGTATAGCTTCTTCCAGGGTGTGTATATATTGCCTCTGTCATTGTGGAAAGAGACTAATTCTACTGGTTCTTAAATAGTTCTTTACAGCACTTTTAAGAATTATCATCTTTTCTGGGTTGTTCTGACAGATTGATTGTAGCCATGCCTGAGCTCACAGGGAAGGGAATGAGCAAGTGTAGTTAGTATGAAATGGGCATCCTGTTTACCTGAAGTTGTCCAACTAAAATTTCTTTATCAACATTAACTATTTCTTCAAAGCTCTTTGGTCAGAAAGACTGAAATCATTCTGTCCCTTTTATCAGAGCACTGTGAGGTATTTTCAAATGCTTTTCAAATCTTGGAATCTGGTGACTGCATTTAAACATTTTTATAAACCTGCAAAGCAAGTCATGTGGTCTGCTGGCTTGTATTATAAGTGCCATTCACTTGTCCAAATTTGTACAAATGGACCTCAAAGGAATTCTGAAGATCATTTTTATTGCAATTCATTGTTGAGGACATTGAGAAGTTGGAGCACCACATTATTCTATGAACTTGGATGGAAGAGCACTGAAGCTCATGGTATCTCTTTGTATTCACTTTAGTAGTGTTGGATTCACACAAGCTTTTTCTTCAAGAGAAGCAGTGAGACAGAAGTCTTCCTCTCCTGCTACTCCTTTGCTGTCTTGATTTTTTTGAAACTTAATTTTTCTTATTCTTAACCTCCAGAGAGCTTTAACTTTTCCTCCTCTGTAATTTTTGTTTATTTTGTAATTTTTGTTATTTTTTTTGGTTATTAAGGTAATTTCTGGCTGTGGAGGGGAAGTTTTAAGGCAGGTTCCTTTTCATTCCTTTTCATCTTCCTTTTTCCTTTTCCTTTCCTAAATAAGTAGGCCTTTTCCAAAAGCTACCAGCTTAAGAAGAACAAAATCTCTATTATCCCATCTGCTTTTAATCAGCTAAGTAGATCAACTTATTCTCTCTTTTTCCTCCTTAAAGTCTACATACTATTGTCTATGACATTCTAGAAAGCTCTTCTTTTATATACATACTGGTTTATTATAGGTCCCCTCATCATGTGTACATTTATTAAGAGTCCCCAATCTGTGGATGGCCCTTGTACTTGCTTTTTGATTATATAACAAATTATACTGTAAACTAATGTAACATATGCAAGTAAAGAGAAATGTTTACATGAAAACTAAAATAAAATGCTGGTGCTTTGATAGACAAAAATTATTGAATTGGTGTGGCTAAGCCCATCATCAAAGATTATAAAAATGTGAATGACTAAGAATCATGGAATGATTCAGACTGCTTCTCAAGTGTCTTAAGCTTTCTTGCTTTATTACAAAGAACAAAAATGGAAATGGTAGAGGATGCATAATGGATATGTTTAATAAGATGTAGAAATCTAACTAGAGTATCTGTAGATAAAGCAAAGGCCTCGGCCCTGCATCAGAAAAGGACCAAACTATGTGCATGTAAATGTTTTTATAAAGAATGTTTAAGGTATTACTATTATTTTTTAAGCATTTATTTATTGTTGAGAGACAGAGACAAAGCACAAGCAGGGGAGGGGCAGAGAAGGAGGGAGACACAGAATCTGAAGCAGGCTCCAGGCTCTGAGCTGTCAGCACAAAGCCCAACATGGAGCTTGAACCCACGAACTGTAGGATCATGACCCAAGTCAAAGTCACATGCTTACCTGTCTGAGCTACCCAGGCTCCCCTAGTGTATTACTTTTAAAGATTCTTGACTTCAGTATATTTATTTAATATATTGGCCAACTACATATTCTGAATGTGTCAGTCAGATAAGAAGGCTTCTAACATGAAGATAAATTAAAAGCCAATAACTGCTCTCCCTTTTACATGTGGGAAGAAAGGTGAGTCAGCTGTTTCCAATTCTTACAACTCTAGATGTCTTAAGTGGAGAAGCGTTCTCAGGTAAACCTGTCTAGCGTGGATCCAGAAGAAAGATTTCCCTTAGTTGGTCTCTACAGGTATAGGAGATGGGGAGGGTGTCCTATTGCTTTGGATTATCCAGAAGAAATGCCACTAAAACCTCCTTTTTGTGACACAGCCTATCCCCAGAGTACATGACCAGTCATTCTAAACCTTCAGCCAGGAGAAAATCACACACTTCTTTCTCATCTATTGCATTTATATCTTAATTCAAACTTTAATATTATAGATAAGGCCCACACAAATCAACTACTATAGGGAAGAGTCTGGTGGCCAAAGAAAATGTCCCTAAAAAGTGCTACTTCTTGGGAATTTCCTAGGTAGGAGACTCTCTCCTTCACCTCTTGCTCAGGTGATAATCCTATTATTGAGAGACTTTATAATAGCATCAATACAGGCCAACTTGTCTTTCATTAGTCATTTTTATCATCAACTGATTTTTAATTTCTTGGAGATGAGACAATAATCATATTAATGCCTCCCTATACTACCTAGCATAACACCTGAACCGGAACAAGTGATAAATAGATAAATAATCAGTTTCCCAAATGGGGATATTCTGTACTTTTGCATGATAATTGTAATAGAAGTTTGTCTCCTGTGTCAAGTTGCATTTTACCATATTATTTTGCTGCCTTGTGTCTCATCTTTCCATTTATTGTGCTAGCTGTTATAGATGATACTATGTATTTTGGTGTTGAGATGGAACTCCAAGGTATTCATTCAGCTGGTTTCTTAGAACTAGCTGAATATGAAAAAAAATTTTTTTTTTTTCTGGTAGTGAGCTTGACTCTGTATATCGGAAATTCATGCAGTCCTGGCCTTCTTCTTCCTTTTCTGTAGATAGATGGTTGCCCACGGACCTTCATTTGCCTCTCTCAAATATAACAACAGCCCAGAGGTGAATTATTCAGACAGTGTGGCCACCCTGGGAGACCTGGCACATTTTGCAGGCCATGCTGTGATATAAACCAATCAACCCAAATCTTTTATATCTCCTTTCCATATTGTAACTCCCATGAGGTAAAGCGTTAAGCTACATTAAGTCTCATAAAGAGAAATTTGAGTTCATGATGCGTAACTTCTCAGTAATGGTAATTAGGGTAATCTGCTTTTTGAATTTGCTAACTGATACTTGAAAAAAATGTTACCAGTTTTCTCATTTCTATTTAAATATTTAATACTTAAAACTTTTTAGTAGAGCACTTAGTACCTTTCAGAAAACTTTTTAAGTGGCTTTGATTGTATCCAGAATTACATCAAATGATCAGGAGCAGACAGCTCATGAAATGAAGAACATAAACATAATTTATAACACTTACAAGAAAAAAAGTATATTTTGAATTTTAAAGTATGAGTGAAAACTGAAGCTGAAATTTTTGCAGAATCAACTATCTTGTGCCTATCAGCCCAAACTGTAGAAAAATATAATCAAAATAAGACAAAAGATGAGCAGGACTCCTGGTAGAAGAGAGGGAGACTATGTTAGTAAGTATCTACCTGGGTAGAGATCAGTGAACCTGGGTTACAAGAGGTAGATAGTATTAAAAATATAAAAATATAGTACAAACTACTCATAGTCAGAAATGTCACTACCCCTCATTAATTGATAAAAGAAAAAAAAGTAGATCAGTAAGGATATAGAAGACTTGAAAGACAAAATCATTTAACTTCACGTATTGACATTTTTAGAGTACTCCACCTAACAACAAAATACACATCCATTTTAAATTTACACAGTAAATTTACAAAGATAAATTATATTTTAGAGCCATAAAAATATGTCTCGGCACATTTAAGAGTATTGGAGTGTATATTCTCTAGCCACAATGGAATTAAATGAAAAATGAATAACCTAAAGATCTCTGGAAATTTCCCAAATATCTTGACACTGAATAGCATACTTCTGAATAACCCATGTGTAGTGTTTTGATCTGTGACTACCAAAATGGTGTGTCCATTTCTTAATTCCTGGAACCTGTGAATATGACCTTATTTGGGAAAAGGGTCTTTGGAGATGTAATTAATTGTTAAGGATATTGAGATGAGATACTTTTAGATTATCCACATGGACCTAAACCCAATGAAAGGTGTCCTTATAAAGGAAAGAAGAGGAGGACACACAGACACGGAGGAGAAGCCCCTGCGGAGATAGAGGCAGAGATGAGTTATATAACCAGAAGCCACCTAAAGGTGGATGAGGCAAGACACTGAGGAATCTTCAGGTGAAGTTTCAGCTGGAAACTTCAGAGGAAGTGTGGCCTTGCCAACTCCCTAATTTTGGACTCTTGACCCCCACAACTGTGAGAAAATAAATATTTGTTGTTTTATGCATATATCCAGTTTGTGGTAATTTGTTGAGGCAACCATAGGATAAGAATGCACCATGGGTTAAAGGAAAAATGTAATGGGAATGTAGAAAGTATTTTGAATGAATTAAAAATACATATACAACATGTAAAATTTTGTCGGATGCTCATGAATCAGTACTTAGGGAACAATTTAGGAGGCTAGATGCCAGTGTTAGAAAAGAAGAAAGTCTCAAATCAGTGACCCCAGCTTCTACCTTAAACAAACCAAAAAACAAAACAAACAAACAAAAAAAAACCAAACAACGAAACCCGAGTGAGCGGAAATCACTAGCTTAGATAACAGAGAAAAATGGGGAAATTAATGAAAAAAAGAATTGGTTCTTTGACATGATCAGTGATACTGATATATACAACTAGCCAGGATGGATCAGGAAAAAAAAATAGAAGCCTCAAGTTTACCAGTATTAGGAATGACAGCGGTGATATCACTACAGATTCAGCGGTTATTAAAAGGAGAATAAGGAAATGATACAGGTTAATGAAGGAGTCAATTGCTCATCTGTCTTCCTCTTTCCTCAGACTTTAGAGAGCTAGTGCCTTTCTTTCAGGGAAGGCTTATATGTCTGTGGTTCAGGGCTGCAGCCTCCTCTGTGAATGAGGTTTTCTCGGCTCTCATCCCTCACTAGAGCCCACATGTGGTGCTGAATATTTTTACAAGTTCACCCGCTTTCTCCTTACCCCTGTCATAGCAGATTTGTTGTTCTTCCCATTCAACCAAGGATGGAAGCAGTGATGGGTTTCTTTTTTGCTGGTAAGTATTCCTTCTTTTCTGGAATTTAGTTCCTTTAGCTTTCTTTCCATCCTCAGTTCTCTGGAGATTAAAATGAACAAGAAAGCAAACACAATTTTGGATTTACTTGGCTTGGTTTTGTGAAGTTAGGAAGGAGAGGTTGCCATAACCAAATACCACAGACTGTGTGCCTTAAACCATAGACACTCTAGAGGCTGGAAGTCCAAGATCGAAGTGTTGGCAGGTTTGGTTTTTTGCACCCTCTCTCCTTGGCATGCAGAAGCCCACCTTCTCACTATGTTTTCACATGTTTGTTGCTCTGTCTTTGCATTCTAACTTCTTCCTCTTTTTTTTTTAAGTATATTTATTTTGAGAGAGAGTGTGTGTGCAAACAAGGGAGGGGCAGAAAGTGGAAGAGAGAGAGGGGAGAGAGAGAGAGAGAGAGAGAGAGATTGAGAGATTGAGATTGAGATTCCCAAGCATGCTCCACGCTGTCAGTGCAGAGTGCAAAGCAGGGTTCGAACTCAAGAACTGTGAGATCCAGTCTGAGCAGAAATCAGGAGTTTGTTGCTCAACTGACTGAGGCTTGCAGGCACCCCCTAACTTCCTCCTCTTACAAGGGTACCAGTCAGATTAGGGCCCATGCTAATGAACTCATTTTTAATTATCTCTTAAACTTAATATTTAAAAAAAAATTTAAATTGTATTTTAGAGGAAGAGAGCATGAATGGAGTTGGATGGCAGGAGAGGGAGAGAGAATCTCAAGTAGGCTCCCTGCCCAGCATGGAGCCTGATGCGCAGCTCAATCCCACAACCCTGGGATCCTGACCTGAGTCAAAAATCAAGAGTCAGTGCTCAACCTACTGAGCCACCCAGGTGCCTCTAATTACCTTTTAAAAGTCCTATCTCCAAATACAGTCACATTCCAAGGTCCTGGAACTTATAGACGGCTTCAATATAGGAATTTTAGAGGGACACAATTCAGTTATTACATTGTACATGATCTGGACCTCCATTACTTTCTTGACCTCATATCCTATAACTATAGTCCTTTAATCTGTCCAGCCAAATCAGCCTCACTTCTGATCTCAGAATATGCTAGGCATATTCCTGTTCTAGCAGATTTTTACTGGTTGTAAGTCTGCTCAGGTAGCTTTCCCCACAATCTCACTGGCTCCCACCCATATCCCACCCATATCCACTGGCTCAATCTGAAATCTCCTTCAAGTCTTTGCACTAATGTTACAATCTCTTTAAGGCCTATTCTAAGCTCTTACTCAAAATTGCAATCCTGGGGCACCTGGGTGGCTCATTGATTTAAGTGCCTGAGTCTTGATTTTGGCTCCAGTCTTGATCTCACTGTTCATGGGATGGAGCCCCACATTGGGTTCTTTGCTGACAGTATGGAGCCTGCAAGGGATTCTCTCCCTAGCTATCTCTCTGCCCCTCTCCTGCTTCTGTGCACATGCACACTCTCAAAATAAATAAACATTAAAAAAATGAAATAAAATTGCAATCCTTATCTCCATGTATTCTTTATTCTTCACAGTACTTGCCACCTTCAAACCTAATATTTAGTTAATTATGAAGTGTGTTGTCTTCCTCTAGACCACTAGCATATAACCTCTGTGAAGGCAAGAGTTTTTATTTGTTCATAGATGTCCCATTATCCCAGGGAATGGCACATAGTGAGCATTCTGTAATGATTCAGTGATGGGATGAATCAAAGGACACTTTTTTAATTTTTTTTTTGTGATGATTGGCTCCATGTGGTTTATAAACCAGAGGCCTTCATGATTTCTAGGAGCTGCTACTTTAAAGAAATAGAATGACTCCACTGCCACTGACAACCCTAGAGGCTCCATATTATACCAGATTAAACAAGTTACCAAAGGACTTCCAACCTATAATATGCAAATGCAGTCTTCAGTATCCATTGATGAAACACATCAAATGCAGCATATCACAGGCGTTTTTCACCTTGCAGTCCTTTTTTCCTGAATCCTCTTGGGTAATTAATGTTTCTGGACTCATTTGGGAAATAAATATATTTTTAGGTCTTCCTCTTATTCTTCTAGAAGATTCATTCCTATCTCAGAAATTTTGAACAATTTAGATTCTCTAAGAATGATAATGATTTCGTTGTTTCATGTGGAGGAATGTTGTTTGAAAGTGTTATTTTTTTGCAATATAATCTTTTTTGTTATTTTTCTATGATTTCCTCCTTTGTTTTGCTTAACTTTTTTGGTTGTGTTAAAACTAACATGAATGTGGGGTGGTAGCTCAGTCAGTTAAGCTTCCAACTCTTGATTTTGGCTCAGGTATTGATCTCATGGTTTCTCAGATCAAGCCAATGTAGGGTTCTGTAGTGACAGCATGGAGCCTCTTGGGGCTTCTTTTACTCCCTCTCTCTGCCCCTCCCCTACTCATGTGTGCGTGCATATTCTCTCTCAAAATAAACAAACATTTTTTTAAAAACCTATCATGAATGAAATTCTTTCTCTTTGAAAATAAATGCTTATAGATTGTGTGTGTGTGTGTGTGTGTGTGTGTGTGTGTCATTTAGAGTAATTCTGGGGGCACCTGCATGGCTCAGTCAGTTAATTGTCCGACTTCAGCTCAGGTCATGATCTCATGGTTCATGAGTTTGAGCCCCATGTCAGGCTGTGTGCTAACAGCTCAGAGCCTGGAGCCTGCTTCAGATTCTGTATCTCCCTCTCTATTTGCCCATTCCTGCTTTTGCTCTCTCTCTCTCTCTGTCAAAAATACATAAACATTAAAAAAAATTTTAGAGTAAAAATAAATAAATGTTAAAAAAAAATTAAAAAAAATTTTTAGAGTAATTCTGGATAAAGTTTACCAAAATTCAAAGTTGGTATACTTGTGTGTGATGGTGTGGTGTTGGTGTGCATGCATAGTGAATGGAGGAAACCACATCTTTGAAATGTGTTCTGTAGTCTGAATGAGGATAGAATGAGGATATAAGGTAAGAATGAGCTTGGTAAGGAAAAAGAAGATAGAGGAAATAGAAATATAGAAATGAATGATGAATATTTACAAGCAACCAAAGAGCAAATATAAAACACAAAAGTGGACAAAAGGCTTTAAAGGGAAAAAATAAAAGGAAATAAATAAGACCAGTATTTGTTGAGTGCTAATCATGTCTGAGACTTTGTGCTAGTTAGGAGTCCTTTAATATATAGTAAATCCTTCCGATGATCCTCTGAATTAGGCATTATCATCAATAATCTACATATGCACAAATTGGTCAATTAAGTAACTTAGTTCTTCCCAAACTTTTCTGGTCTTAACTCACAAGGAAATGATACTCATATGTGAAAGGCCCTTGAGGTTAATCATAGACCAGTAGTTTAAAGCTTTTTGTGGCTTCATGGTCCAGTTATCTAAATAGAAAGGAAATAATGGAAACTTGGAATATTGGGAAGGAAAAAAGAACATGATGAGCATGTTGAAATGTTACAGACTTTTCTTAAGTCTTATAAATTTTGTTTGATGGTTGACAAAATTTATAATATTCTGATATGATTCTAAATACATGTAGAAGAAATATTTTAAGGTTGTTGTAAATGCAGGAGGGTAAAGGAATGTGAAGATAGGTTTTTGAAATTCTCTTGAACTGGTAAAATGACACCACCAGTGGACTGTGATATGTATGCATCATGTAATACCTACAAAAACTGCTAAAATAACTCTACAAAGAGATATATTCAAAAGCTTTATAGATAAATCAAAATAGAAATCAAAAAAATGTTCAAGTAACCCACAGGAGGATAGGATAAAGGAACAGAAATGAAAAACAGATCAAACAAACAATAAAATGGCAGACTTCAGCCTTAGCATATTAATGGTTATATTGATGTAAATGATCAAAATGCACCAATTAGAAAACAGAGGTTGACATTATGGAATAAAAAGTATGATTCAACTATATGTTGTCTATAAGAAGCACACTTCAAATATAGTGATACAGGCACGTTGAAAATAAAAGGATTATTTACTTAATCAGGTAAACTTTAATGAAAGGAAAGAAGGAGGTTTATATTGATATCAGATAAAGTGGACTTCAGAGCAAAGAAAATTACCAGAGACAGAGAGGGTCAGTATGTAATGGTGGAAAAACTATTTCACCAAGAAGACATAGCATTCCTAAATATGGATGAAGCAAATGACACAGTTGAAAATATGGAAGCAATAATTGATAGAATTGAAATGAAAAATAGGTAAATCCACAATTAAAGACGTCACCAACTTTCTGTCAATAAGTAATAGAATGCCTTACTTAGAAAATCTTCAAGGATATGGAAGAAGTTAACAGTGTCCTCAATCAAAAGGATCTGATCAGCATTTAAAGAACATTCCATTCAACAACAACAAAAAAGACATTTTTCAGCCTCTATTGAAATTAGGCCAATATAGATAATATCTGAAAACACAACAAAGCTAAACAATTTAAAATAATTAAAATGAGACAAATGTGGTTCTCTGATCATAATGGAATTAAACTAGAAATCAATCACAGAAGGAAAACAGGAAAATCTCTAAACACTTGGAAACTAAACAACATGCTTTAAAATAATTCATGAGTCTAAGAGGAAATCTCAAGGGAAATGAAGAAACAAATCCAGCTGAATAAAAGCAAAAACAAAACATATAATTTGTGGGGCACAGCCAAAGTGGTCCTGAGAGGGAAATCTGTAGCACTAAATGCTTACATTAGAAAAGAGAAAATGACTCAAATCAATAATCTAAAGTCTCACTTTAAGAACCTAGAGAAAGAAGGTAAAAATCAACCTGAAGCAAGCAGCAGGAGGGGAAGAATTGGTTTTTGCAGGCTGATTGGAGAACAACTTAGTATTGCTTATGTTAAAAAATAAAATTTATTAAAAAATATTGTGACCTTCAAAGTGCCAATACCCAATTAAATAAGAATCACCAGTAAATGAAGTTAATAACTTGAGTTGATGGTGTCTGTGATGATTAAGATAACAATTACTCATGGTGACCTTTTTTTCCAACCACAACCAAACATGTCTGTGGAAATGAATCACTAAGGATGAAGCTGTATTTTTCTTCCTGCTTTGATTAATCAAAATTAATCTTACATTAGAGAACACTTTAGTAATGAATTTAAGCCACTGCTTAGAAGATAGTTGCTACTCATGTTTTCTTATTTATGTAATTAGGAGCAGAAAAAATATCTTTACCAGTAGTTCTCAACATTGGCTGCAAATTTAGAATCATTTAGAGAGCTTTAAAATATACTGATGCCTGGATTCCACGTAGGGAGATTCTGATTTAATTGGTCTGTGGCAGAAGTTCTCAAAATATGGTCTCAGACCTGCAGTAGCAACAGCAATTGAGAACTTGTTAGAAATGCAAATTTACAAGCCTCACTCCTGACTTAGCAGTCTGTGTTTTAAGAAGCACTTCAAGTAATTGTGAGTCAGTGTGTGTCAAACTTTAATGTGCATATAAATCTCCTGGAGAATCTTACATAAATACATATTTGGGTTCATGGTCTGGTATGGTGCCTGAGATGATAATTAACAAACTCCCATAGGACCCTAATGATGATGGTAGTTCACTACAAGTTGGATAACAAGGTTCTACAGGACATCTAGACATTTGTACTTATAAAAACTTCCCAAGTTTTTAAGATGAGAACTGCCAACAGCCCATGAAACTTATATGATCTTTCCCAGGTTATTTGCCCTTGACATTGTGGAGTCATGGAATAGCACTTACTCCTTATTCTCTTTAAAGTAATGGTCACTGACTGTAAGTTGCTTTTCAGTTGCCTAAGAATCCCAGTTGTGATGGTTTCATCCCTATTCCCAGAACAAATAATGAATATACTGATTTCTATGTTCCTCTTGTTCTTCTCCCCCACCCCCCTCCACCATCATCTGCCTGACCCACCATCTTTCATGGTTTTCCTCTTCATTACCAGCTAATAATTGGCTAGTGGGATAGAGTAATCATTCCAGCATATTGGGAGAGAGTTAGGTCTCTTCCCTTTAAGGTAACATGGATCTTGAGACAATGCCCTAAGACCAATATGTTTAGAGAATTCTCTTCTCCTTTTAAACATTCTGACTGGGTGTGCTTATCTGTTTCAGTGTTACCAAGAAACATCCATGTTCTGACAATTTGAACTCCACATGCTCAGGTCAGATCTCTCTCTGTGAGCACTCATTTACTGGACATCTTTCCTTAGATTTATCCAAGTTGCCTCAAACTCATTGTGCTCCAAATAGAGCTCATTTTCTCCACCATATCTGTCTCTCTTCCTGTATTCTCTATCTCAGTGATAAGTAATGTGGGACTCATGTTTTACTCTTGTGTTTTATTCTACTCCAAATGGAACTTAGTGTTAGAATCTGTGGATTCTTTCAGTCTTGAATTCATCCACTTTTCCCCATAATGGTAGCCACTACTCTGGTTCAGGTGGCCATGATATCTTCAACTGCAGTGCCCTGACTTACCTGTCTGCCTTCAGGCTACCTATTTTCCATGTGGCATCTAGTTTATTCTTGTCATTTCTCATGTTTAAAATGCTTCTGTGACTCTCCATTGCTCTCAGAATTAAGTCTAAATTCCTTAATATGACTTAAAAATAATTAATAGGATTAAGATGTACAAACTTCCAGTTTTAAAATAAGTCACAAGGATAGAAAGTACAGCATAAGTAGTATAGTCAATAATATTGTAGGAACTTTGTATGGTGACAGATGATGATTACCCTTATAATGAGCATTTTGTGATGTATATATTCACTAAATCACTACACTGTACACCTGAAACTAATATGTCAACTATACTTCAGTTTAGAAATAAATAAGAAGGGTGACCTGGGTGGCTCAGTTGGTTGAGCCTCTGACTTCAACTTAGGTTGTGATCTTGCAGTGCATGAGTTCGAGCCCCATGTCTGGCTTTGCTGCTGTCAGCACAGAGCCCTCTTGAGATCCTCTGTCTCCCCACTTTGGCCCTCCCCCTCTTGCGCTCTCACTCTCAAAAATAAATACTAAAAAAATAAATACAAATAAAAACAACTAAGTAAAAGTCATTAAGCCTTCAGTGCTTTGCTCACCTTTCCTGGAATTCTTTCCATCTTGATCAATGCATTTTCCATCTGCATTTTCTCTGTAAGCCTTTGGGTAGGTGATGCCTCTACTTAGTGTCTTTCTATTCTCCCATGCACCTAATCCTCACTCTCCTTTTTGGTAAGATACTGTGTGTGAACAGATGCCTTCCTTGACCCCAGCATTCTGAAGGCCTTAGATACCCTTTTATCATGCTCACTGTTGTAGTGATCACACCGAACTTCATTTCCCTCCTGTTTATCTTCCTCAACAGTTTCTTAAGTGCAGGGACTGTCTTCTTCACTGTGTCCTTAGATTCAAGCCCAGTGTGCTCATTACAGTGTATCTTTAATAATAATTAATACACAAAATTTCCAGTAATTTCCTTTCCAGAAGAAAGGAGCTAACCATGGCAAATCGGTGAGAGAGCAGTTTCCAGGTATTTGGAACTGTTAGAAATACACAAATCACATTATATGGAATGGCTTCTCTGTTCATTACAGTTGTCATACTATTATAGAGGAATATTTGAGAACATGTCCTAAAGTAAGGGGAGGAAGAGTCTAGGTAGGTTGAATGGCATATTTTCTTCTTCTACGGTATCATAATTCTAAAAAGGACCTTAGTTAGCAACTGTGTTATTTATATGCTTACAGCAGTTATTTATTCATTTTTTTTTTTTTATGTTCCATTTTTTTCCAGAACCAGATGGAGATTCTGGTTTAACTGACAAAATTCTGTATTCTGAATTCTCACCTTTTTGTTGTTGTTGTTGTTTGTTTACTGGTTCTTGGGTTGTTTGTGGTACATTGCCCAGTATACACTTACTTAGTATTAGGGCAGAGGAGAATAAAACTCCTTCAGGTTACAGAGCCAACACTTTACTTTAGTGAGTGATGAACCTATGCCATTGTAAAAGATCTACAGATCTGTGGCATCTCCTTTTCCAGGGAGCTGTAATTGCAAACTTTGAAGGAAACTTTGACTTTTGTCAGTCAGTATTTCACTAGAATTCTGTGCCCCAGCGGCCATCTGGCTTTCACTGCTTCTTCTGATGTCTGTTTTCTCAGATAGTCTTTAGCGAATCTGCAGAGCACAGTTTTGGTGGTGACTTCCATGTGGAGGGTTGATGGTCCCTTTCTAGGCCATATCGCAGTACAAATTAACGTCACTGTTTGTCTTATAGGGGGATCCTGGCACACTGAGAGCCCCTGGGGTGTTTTTCCCCAGGCTCTTGCTCCCTGATTTGGGAACTAGATGCGGTTATTCTTCCGGGCTTTTCCTTACACACTTAGACCCGGGATTTGCCCTCCAATCCATTTCTTCCTTCTACATCTCTGTTTATGTAAATGATTTTTTTCAGGGTTCACCTCAAGTTTTGTTTTCTCCTACAATTAGGGCATAGGTCATAGTTTTGAAATGCTTTGCCATTCTTCATACTGTGTGGCACTCTCTCAAATTATTTCGTGTTCCTTTCACTTTGTGTGTAAAAGGATGGTCTAGTGTAGCCTATAACTCAATTTGAAGCCATTTAAGTGCCATGCTTTGTTTGAAATGATATATCAAACTCTTTGTACTGTATTTCCCACTGTCTTATCTGAAAACCAGGTTAGCACAGGCAAGTCCTGGGGTTATTAGAACATTCTCCTGACATTTTCCCTGGCTTTCAAAATTACTTGATAGGGATTTTTTGTTTTGTGGGGATTATGCCTCTCTGACTCTCATTAAGTAGTTAATCTTCCTCTCACCCAGTATGGGACTGTGAAAAGAAAATCAGAAAATGAAATTGGAAGATTAGAGGTCAGAAGAAACTGGTTAGCTTCTTTGTTGCTTTAATTCCCGGTTGCAGGTAAAGAATATGATCAATTACATTTCTCTGAGCTTGATCCGCCCTTTCTTCAACTTAATACCATCAGCACCTAGTTAGTATCAGTGCCTGGCATGTGAAAAATGCCTTCACTAAATAGGTTGATCACATTATGGAGGATAGCTATAAAAAAAATTAGCAACCTCATAATAAAGTAGAAATAACATCAGTAGCCTCCCTGCCAACTGGTCACTGTGCCCGGCACTGATTCTCTTTGGTATTCTGAAAGCAGTAAATGGAGAGGGGAGCCTGGATGGCTCAGTTGATTAAGCATCTGACTTCAGCTTCAGTTCTTGAGTTCCAGCCCTGCATCAGGCTCTCTGCTGTCAGCACAGAGCCCACTTTGGATCTGTTCTCTGCCACTTCCCCACTTGTGCATGCGCACTCTCTCTCAAAAATAAATAAACATTAAAAAAAGAAGAATGATGTAGAAATATTTACATGGTAAATATTTAAGTAGAAGACGACAGTAATTTGTTTATTTTTAGAGAGACAGTGGGAATGCTAGTAGGGAAGAGGGGCAGAGAGAGAGAGAGAGAGAGAGAGAGAGAGAGAGAGAGAATCTTAAGCAGGCTCCATGCTCAGCACAGAGCCCAGTGGATGGATGTGGGACTTGATCCCACAACCCTGGAATCATGACCCAAGCCAAAATCAAGAGTTGGATCCTCAGCCATCTGAGCCACCCAGTCACCCCAAAGATGACATTTTAAATCAAAGTCCAGAGTTACTGTTTCGGAGTTGCATGTAAGGACTGCATGGTTAAGTGGAGGCCCCACTGAGAGAATCTTTACTTGTTATTTCCAATGGCTTTACTCTGTCATTAGAAAGATTAAAAGAAATCTTCACTGAATTAGAGTCCTAGGTGACCTTCTTCGGGAAATAGCGCTCTGGGCCCATGACATGTAGAAACGTTTTGCATGTTAGTGACGTTGACTTCTGTCTTCTGTTTTCCCCTGGCACTTACCTTGTTTATCTGAAATAAAATTGATTAAAATGATAAAAGGAAAAGTAAGTTATAAGAATAGACATAAAGATAAAAAATGTAGTATGGGCTTTAAAAATAATCTGGGTTATATAGTCATGATTATGAAACATTATTCTGGTCTGAATGAAGCATACTGTCCAGCTTCTATACATGATGTTTATTACTAATACCTTTCAACATTTGTAAACTAATAGATGATACGCCAGTGATTCTCTTGGCCCTGCCTTCCTGTTTATGTTATAAATTTTTTTTTTAACATTTATTTATTTTTGAGACAGAGACAGAGCATGAACAGGGGGAGGGGAAGAGAGAGAGGGAGACACAGAATCTGAAACAGGCTCTAGGCTCTGAGCTGTCAGCACAGAGCCCGACGTGGGGCTCGAACTCACGGACCATGAGATGATGACCTGAGCCGAAGTCGGACACTTAACCGACCGAGCCACCCAGGCGCCCCCCTGTTTATGTTATAAGTTAAAGTCCTAAATTACAGTCGTTTTTTTTTTTTTTGCCCTTTTGTTACAATTAAAAAACTATCTCAATAATCACATCTGTGGTTATTATTTTTGCAGTGATATTTCGGAGATGAGACTGCTTATTTTCCCATCTCCAGACCAGCTTCTCAGCCTTATTTCCCTCTCTTGGTTGTGGTATATTTGATCTTCAAGTCATGAAAATGAGAACTCTCAGCTTCATCTTGGTCTCTCTCCTCTGTCTCTGAGCTACTGACTCATGGTAATTTCCTTTTGGCATGTGTTTTACTTCTGGACCCTGTGTCTAGCCTCACTTCATTCAGTTTCTCAGATAATAACATTTTACCTAATCACCAACCCTTTGGTCTCTCCTACTTTATTTCATTTCCTCCACTGTCATAAGACAAATAGCAGTTGTGCTATTTTTATGATCAAAATCTGCTATAGCTCCCTATTACCTTCAAAAATATAATAAAAATTTGGAGACTGTTCATTGGAAAACGTTGCATTGTTGATAATGGCAACACATTAGAAACAACATAAATGTTCAACAACAGGGGGCTCATCAAACAAAACATAATTTAAACCTTATGGTGAAATTTATTTGACCATTAGAGGTGTTGGTTTTGAAGACTATTTAATGTGTGTGAAATGTAGCAGAGCATAATATTGAATATACCATCATAAATATGAAATACAAAAAAATATTTTTCTTTATATAGATGTTTTCCTTTTTGGCCACATTTTTCACATTTTCTATAATGAATGTTCATTGTTTTTATAATCAGAAAAACTTTCTCTAACAGTCAGGATGTGGAAGGGAAATTAGGAATTATTTAGTTTAGTTGTTTTTAATATATTTTTGGACCATAGACCTCATTGAGGATCTGGTGAATGGTAAGGAACTTTTCTCAGAAAAATGAACATCTGACCATAGACAAAAATTTTGTCATATAATTTTGGCGGGATTTTAGATCACAGATTAAGAAAAATTTTAAAGTACAATTTTCTCCTTGAGGAGAAAATGCAGGGTAAAAATTGGCCAACTCTCCCATAGGGGGATTGTAGGAAGAGTCCAGACTAGATCTTGGGTTTTTAGCATTTGCCTGAAACTGAGTTCTCCAGAGACTTGGGATCGCATTACAAGTATCCTTCCAGTTATATGCTTCTCATGGCTGCTCTGGAAGGCTGTGAGGCACCAGACCATACTTGAAGAAGTTCTCCTTTACATCTGTGGAGAGACTTCAGGGTGGTTGTGGTTGCTGCTGTTCAAGGGAGTGGCTCCCCTGCTCCTCCTCCCTGTGAGACAAGGTTTTATTACACCAAGGGGAATAGCTTCTGAGTCATTGATGACTCCTAGAAGTAAGCATATATAATGTATGTCTGGGAACAGACCTTTTAGATACCTTTTACTTTCTTATTCCTGACCTCCCGACCATACTTTATGATTTTATTGTGTGCATGGTGATAGGCTTTTGCTCTGGCAATGTTTGTTTTCTTCTCTGATCTGGCAGTTTCCTTTATGTGAGCTTGAGCATGTTAATGATGGCAGGGCAGGACACGACCTCTGCGCTTGGGTCATTCATTGTGGTGGATGCCATAGTAGTGCCCTGCCTGGTGCCTGAATGGTCGGCAAAGTACAAGGCTAGAAAAACCTCTCTTTCCCTGGCTTTGGGCAATTCTGTCTTCGCAAAACCTTAAGCTAGGCAGTGAGGAGAAAACACCACCAGTACGAGCAACACATTCAGTAGAGCCTGCCTTTCAACTGGGAATGAAGGGAGAGATGCCCTTACTTTGTCAGAAAGCCCTGAAGGGCCCTGATAAATCTTGCCACAGACAGCAGATTTTGTAGATAAAGGAGGAGTATTTTCTTTGGTGCAATAAATCTGCAAGCATAGATCTAGAAACAGCTGTCTGATAATTTTTTGCAAGTTGTTAAGCCCTCTACAATCTAATCTCTGCAGAGAGCCTTGAATCAAAATAGAGGTTGGAATCCCTGCATTGAACAAAGCAGTGGTATAAAAGGTAAGAGAACATAAACGTTTTTTAGTACTTCCGAGTACCAGGACTGGGAAAGGTACTTTCACAGTTATTGTAACATTTACTGCTGGGGAAATGCTATAGTGTACCTGGTGCTATCCTTATTTTATACATGGGGAAACTGAGGCTCAAAGGGTAAATGTTTTGTCCCAGGGCACACAACTAAGAGGCTAAGCTGAGTGTATCTGCTTCCAGCTCAAGTTCTTTTTCCTGTAGAATAAGTAGCTCATATGGTGGCATATTGTTTTGGAGTGTCCTAATTTTCCTTTATGTGTATGTATATTTGAAATATTTTTATTTATGTACTGTAGTCTCATTAAGGGGTGCCTGGGTGGCTCAGTGGGTTGAAAAGCTGACTCTTGATCTGGGCTCAGGTCATGATCTCACAGTTTTGTGAAATCGAGCCCCACATTGGGCTCTGTGCGGACAGAGTGAAGCCTGCTTGGGATTCTCTGTGTCCTCCTCTCTCTGCCCTTCCCCTGCTCTCTCCCCCTCTCAAAATAAATCAATAAACTTGAAAAAAATACAAGTTAGGAAATAAAGGGGCACCTAGGTGGCTTACTTGGTTAAACATCTGACTTTGGCTCAGGTGATGATGTCATGGGTGGTGAGTTCGAGCCCTATATTGGGCTCTCTACTGTCAGCACAGAGTCCACTTCGGATCTTCTGTCTCCCTCTTTCTCTGCCTCTCTCTCTCTCTCTCAAAAATAAATAAGCATTAAAAAAAAGCAAAGAAAAAAAACCAGAAAGGCATAAGCATACACATGTGCATGCATACACCCAATAGTCCTATCCTGTCCACTGTTACCTGGTAGCTCCCTGGTAGAATAATGGGCCTTGATAAAGGTTTCCTTTCTTCTCTCTGTTAATATACTCTTAGATTTATTTTTCCCAGGCCTTTCCCCCAAGCAAATTCCTGATGGTATTATAATTAAAATGTATATAATTACATTAATTAGTTAATTTGTAATTGTTAATTAATATAATTAGTTAATTATTTTTTGCCAACTGCTTCATTCTGTCACCTAGTTTAGTGATGTTCTTCAGCTGTCATTTCAATACAAACTTTCTGGTGGTAGGAGATGCAGGAAGAATGAAGCAGCCCCTGGGTAGTCTGGGCAGAAACCAAAGGGGTCATGATAATACTGTAGGCTTTTCTTCAGTCCTCTTGGTGGCCTCTAAAGGAAAAGGGTCAGGACATTATCATTTGGCCGGCAGCACAGAAGAACAGAGGGATGATTTTTGGGTAGGCACGGAATACAAGATCAAATGTGTCCGGTGACTTTGTATTTCCGCTTCACTGAGAATCCTAACAAGATAGGTATGACTTTCAGAGCCCTTCGTTCTACCCTCTTAGAAATGAAGTTTTAATTTTATTGAGTTAGGTTGTGTGTATAAGACTGGGCCAGGGTAAGAGAGGGAGGCCTGATGCGGGTAGCTGGCACATCGTGTGGATGCTGTCATAGTTCAGCAATAGAAACCTGGAGGCAGCTGGGTCTCTCGCCCTTCCCACAAGCCCCCCGCAAGTATCCTCCCCACACAGGTTGCCCGAGGGTGAATGTGCAGCAGCCTCGGAATCTGCCCACGGTGTGGGGTGCAGAGTAAGAAAGGGGAACTAATTAGAAACACAGAGGCTATCTGGAGGCTGACCTTTTTCTTCGACAGAACTTTGAGATTTCTAGACTCTTGAACTTTAGGATTTCCTTCCTTAACAAATCTTACGAAAAAGTAGTCTGATTCCACTTTCTGTGTCTCTTGAAACTGCTTTCACAGGGTTTTCCATTAGCCTGCTGTGGGGAAGCAAACTGCACTGTTTGCAAGAGATGTTAATGTCTCTAAATAGTTTTTTTTTTTTTTTTTTTTTTTTTTTTTTTGGTCTTTCTCCCTTCCGTTTACTGATGTTAACATTGTGTTCAAGGCAGGAGCGTCTGCTCCAGTTGGAGCGTCAACAGTCGGCTCAACCCTTGAAACATCTGCCTGTTCTTCCTGTCGCATGTAGCGCCCCACTTCCTGCCTTCTGCTACTTCTCAGCAAGCCTGGTTAGGCAAAGCACCCGTCCTCCTGTGTCTGTGTGCAGCTGCTTGTGCCAAGCTGTCGGCTCTCTCAGGAGAGACCAGCATTCTCTGAACTTCTGTGCCTTCGTGATGTTCACTGACGTGAGTGGGGCTTTGTGTCTTTACTAACTTGAAGTGAATGCAGTTGTCAGAGAAGCTGCTTCAGCAAGCCCCTTACCCTCCTCTGCCATCCCAGCACTCAGCTTGGAAAGGTGGCATGGTGTCCCAGAACAAGGGTAGCATTTGGTGAGGAGCAGTGTGTTAGCATTGGACCTGAGACACAGGTCTCATAGGGTGGCTCCTGAGACCCATCATATGCGTGGGCCAGGTTGCCATGTCAGGGAAGGAGGAGTGGAAGAAAACAGGGAGGCTTTCCCAGGGAACATTAGTAATCCCAGGGTTGGACCTTGAACTGTCTTATGTGCACCTGTGTGATAAAGTTCACTATTATGTCCTGCCTTGGCCTGTGGTAAAACTGGCCCTAATCGAAAGTTCCCTTTCCTATTGTGCTACTGTGGATAAGGCACTCTGGCCAAACGAGTTTTCTTACCACGTGAACCGAGCACAAAGTTGGCTTCACTTTGAGTGGTGGGTTTTAGTTCCCTGCCAGCTTATGGAGTTTTTCAAACATGCCAGTCACATCCTCTTGTGGCATCATCATCCTATTGTCATGACTGTTACTACAAAACCTGTCTCCCATAGCCTCTGCTTGTTCTCTCTGTTCCTGAGTGAACCCCTGTGTGGCCTTGTGTGGCAAGCAGTGGCCGGCCCTGGGCTATGAGCGAATGTACCTAGAGAAGTGTTGTGGGTCTCAGGTGTTCAGTATTGGGTGTTATGTGTTCAGTGCTCCCCGTACCCCGAGGGTGGAAGCCCCACCCTCACCGGTGGAGGGAAGGAGAGGTGATCAGAATACCAGAATGCACTGTGCCTGTTATTTTCATTCTTGGAATGTATCAGTTGTGTTTCCACTTTCCAGCTATTTGCCCTCTTCTTTGTAAACTACACAGAACAGGGAACCTGTCTGTAATTGTCATCCCTAGACCCGTGGTGTCTAGCACAGTGATGCCTGGCCCTGAGCATGTACTTGATAAATAATTGTTGAATAAAAGAGTGAGTGCATTTGAAGGCCCCTTTCTAGGTGAGGAACACAGTATATGTTCTCTCTCTCCAGCTATCGAGTTTAAACAGTCTATCAAGTTCCATGCTGCAGGACGGAGTAGGGGTGTGAGCCAAGTGCCCAGTTCCCTGCTAACTTTTCCAAGTTCCTCCAACCTCACAGGTATCCCAGTAAAGGGAAGGATGGATCCTGAAGACATAACCCACATCCCTAGTTTAAAGTCACTGTCAGATTGATGTGCTTTTGTTGGTACAGACTTTGCTTCATGTTGCTGATTTGGCAACCAGCTTTACTTTCCACCTTCTGAGGCATCTTGTTCCATTTGCCTAATGAAGTTGAAAGGAATTTAGTGCCTGTCTCTCTGAATTTCATTTTGCCTGGGCTCTCTTCTCCAATTTTAATTTGTTCATGGAGCAAGCTGGTGCCCATAAATGAGAGAGGATGGGGGTGGCTTGAAGAACATTCATTCCAGCGTTTTTGTGATTTCTTTAGCTTAGGTACCATCTTATTGTTTTGTACTGAGGTCAAATTAGCACACAGAATTGTCTCAGGCAGATGAGGACAGAACCATCTCTGGGAGAATTTGGCCTCTCTCATACTGGGAGAAATCTATCCTTGATTACCCTTTGGTTGTTTTCATGAAGATCCGAGCTTGGGGGGAATCTGAATATCTTTTAGATCCTTGGTCTTATTTTGTGGGGCTTATCTTTAGTGCGTTTCCACTTCTGAAAATTTTTCCATGTTTTATCCATCCTTCTCAATGTAAATCTCACCTTTAAAAAATTAAACTCATATCTATTCTCCTCTGGGGAGTCTTTCCTGCATTTATCTCTTTGTTTCCCTTTGAGAACACCCCAGGTTTTTTAGTTTATTATTTTTCACATGTGGTAGCACCTACGTTGTCAATTTTGTTCATTTTTGCCTTCCAAAGCCAAGGACTTGGAGGCACTTCCTTTTCCTTTCAGAGTGCTTTACACAGCGCTACTCTGGTCATAGGCTTTGTCAAGATTTGCTGCCTGATGGTGTGACAGTAGGAAGCAAGTAGGGATGCTTCCATGAGGGTGGGGGTCGTTCATCAGGAGACAAGACAGCAAAACTGGTGTGAGTTGTGTGACGTCACAGTAAATGGATTCACAAGGCATCCTGTGCTCTGTATGTTGAAGCAGTGGAAACGCCATGAAGAATTTTCTTCCAAGAGCAGTTTGGCCAGGTAGCTTCCCAGATGTTGCTAAATTCTGTTTTAGCTGTTTTGTGGGGCTCACGTTAACGTGTCTCCCAGTGCTAGTGGAGACGATAACGCTGGAGGTATTACTCTTCTTGTCATTTGTTCTTTGCCTGCATTTATAATCTGCTCTTGCAACTTTATTTCTCTCACTTACGGAAACGGGCTTAGCAGTTGGAGGTGCGGTGAGTTAGAACTTACACAGAGCATGTGGTCACTGTTGCCTCGGGTGAGAAGGAGCAAAGGAAAAGAGGAGCAGGGAGGATGAACCAAATCATTATTTTAGTGTTTTGATTTCCAGTAAGGCAGTAGACGTTAAAGGTGTTTCCCTGCCAGTTACCCTAAGACATCTGCCTTAGAGACTTAGCAAAACTCTCTCTGTGGGGTGATTGGTTCTGAACTTCATTAACAGCGGTTTGGTCATTTGAATGAAGTGGGTGTAGCACAGGTGGGTTAGCACAGAGGCAACACCTCTGTGTTAGCAAGCAAACCCACCTCAGCAACCAGCGCTAATTGGCTCCCCGGGGAAGTCCCAAGAGAAGCTGTCAATCACCACGCCTGGTTTTTTGTTTATAATTTGTTGTGATTTCTCCTCTCCTGCTCCTTCTCCACCCCCATCCAGACTGTCTCTCCTTGTGCAAATAACAAATGGTAGTCCCGGAGTACAAAAAATTAGAAAGTCGAGGTGCATCTTACTTTGATTCCAACTGCATTTTGTCTCTACATTGTATTCTCCCCAGGGTTATCTTACAGAATGACAGGTGAGACTTATCTCTATGCCACCTTCCCCTCATTACCCCTGTTAGTTTGAAATAACACCCTATCCTCTGGGAGGGATGCTCTCTCAGGTGCATCTGACAAAGCTAAGAAGTACTGTTGAAATCTAAGTGTACAATGTAAGTGCATTTTAGAAGGTGATTTCTGGTTTTACTAATGTGACTTGCATTCTATTCTGCTGAACACCGGAGATGATCCTAGAGTCTTTGATATTTTTGTTAAATCATTATATTTTAAGATTAAATCACAGGACAAGGAAACCCTTCTCTTTCTGTAGGATATTAGATTTAAAATAAAAAATGGCTTCCTGTGGTCCAAGGACCCTTCTGTTAAGAAGATAATGATCATAGTAGGTACAATTACTAAACACTTCACATATGAGGGACTACCATGATCCTGACTTTATAGGAAGCAATTGAGGGTCATGGGTCAAGGTCCCACAGTAGGTAAATGTCAGGGTGTGTGACCCAGAAGGGAGAGTCAGGATTTGACATTGGGTATCCCTGACTCCAAAAGCCTGTACTCTTAGAAGCTGCACTGTGCTGCCCCTTTTCCTGTCCAAAGTCTTTTAGCCCCACTTCGAAATAATTGAAATTAGCTATTAGACCAGGTGTTTTTTCCTTTGTTTGAAGGTCAGAACCATCTCAGTTGTAGTTAGCTAACCATTCTTCAGTTGTGCTATTTCATGTTGTGTGTTCAGGCCCATAATGAGTTAGTATTGTTGCTCTACACAGGTGATGATAAGCTTTGTGGATAGTGATGGTAGATCACATGAACCTTAGCATGCATATTTTCCCCCTTTGTTTCTTGCGCTAAGAAGGAAGGTTAGTGAGGGGTCCAGAGAGCTTTGTGGAGCAGTCTATTCCAGGATTATGCAGACGGAGTTGAAGTTCTGTCTCCCACCCAGTGACAGGGCATGATTAGCACCAAGAGGACACAGGGAGAACTTAAGCTTTTTCTGGTGAATGTGTGATGTTGGACAGTAGGTTGGGGGGAATTCAAAGGAATAACCACTTGCAGAAACATTTTTATGTATTTCCTGCACACATGGGGCCCCAAAAGTTGTCTATTTCTTCTTATTATGTACTTAATTTAAGAGGTTTTTCTTTTGGCTTGTGCTTACAAGAGGATTTAAGCTTGATCAATGCAAGTTAATTTTTAAAGGATCATCAAAACCTCTAAACCTGCAGCATTATCCTTAGGTTGTAAGTGTTAAACTCAGTCCACCCCCTTGTTTCATAAAGAGCAAAATTAATCTGGAGACCTTTAGAGCTAATTAATTTGGATAAGCCAAAATCTTACATATTCTTATTTTAAATGAAAGGGATTTTAGTGCTGTAGTTCTTTTCAGATTGTTCTAAAGTAAAGTTAAATTGAATAGAAAGGTAGACAGGTTAGTTACACATTGAAACTCCTCTAAAGCCTTCTCAATATCATTTCCTTTTAGCAGTTGATTATACAGAGAGAGTTAGGGAAGGGTACATGGGAAAAAAGGAATTGGGTTAAACCTTCCTGGATTCTGACTTGGAGTATAAAAATTGGTTCTGAAAATCAGTTTGGAACATTAGCTGGAGCACCACTTCTCTAATGTAGCTTGGTCAGCAGTTACCATCCCAGGATTCAGGGTTGTTTTTATTTGATGAAGAAATGGGATACAAAATGCTCATATAATTCAAATCATACTTTAGCCACAATTTTTACCTTCTTCTGTTGTAACCTACATCCCCAAAATAAATCTCTCTTGGAAAGAACTCAGTATAATAACTTGTTTCCAGTCTTCTTCCATTTTCATGTCTCCCCATAGGATAGACAGAGGTGCCAGTAAACAATAAAATGATCAAAAGACGAGACAAAGGAGTAGAATAGGAGGCAGAGTCTCTCGATAGCAGACAGAAAGGATGGTCAGCCTCTGACTCACAGCCTGTCTTGAAAGATTGGCAATGAGTTTGAAATTTTATCAAGTCCATCTCTTTTCCTTTAGGCAGGACTGTGTTTGTATCTTTCCCAGTGGATGATAATCTGTCCTATTTTTTTAATGAAATTCCAGTGTGGAGGGCACCAGCTCTCTCAGGAACTCATTGTGAAGGTAGATAGTTTTCAGGGAAGGATTCTGTTATTGTTGATTTTTGTTGTTCATCGCCTCCTCTGGGATGATCAACTTTGTAGGAACAGAGTTGCATCCATATAAAGTCATGGTCTCTGGAGCTTAAACAGAGTAACAGAGAACTTTACTACCCTAGAGAACAACTAGTCTGATCCCTTCACTGTGACTGGTGTCTCCTCCACATTGAGAATGCAGGCTTTTCTCTTTTAAATTCATGTTGTATTGTTGACTTCTGTGCACTTTAGACCTTCCCAGTTTTTGCCGACTCTGTGTATTGGTAGTATTTCTCTGCTCTCTGCTAACATTTTGCTGTTTTTGTCCTCAATGCCTAAAATTTGTGAATACTATTGTTGTCTGTGATGTCTAGGCCATAGGATTAGCATGGGAATGACTCCAAGTTATGGGCTCCAGCCCTGTTTCTGCCACAGCTACCAGTATGACTTGGGGTGAGTAACTTTACTAAGTATCTTTGAGTTTCATTTTATCACTGTTAAATGTGTGGCTGGTTTAGAGCAGTTTCTCAGTGAGTTTTTCAAGGAATGTTGATACATACAATGTAAGAAATGGTCTAGTTTTTAAATAGGTGGTGGTGATGCTCATGGTGATGGTGCTGGGGTGAGCACAAGATTAAACTTCCCCAAACAGATTTTTTTTTTTTTACTGGAAGACTTGAGTCTTTAAAAAAGTACACTGTTAATCATCAAATCTTCAGAAGAGGTTTCCTAAATTTATCTAGTTATGATGCTTTTCTTCCCCTTTAATACTACATTCATGTTATCTACTTTGGACCAGGTTCAAAGTACTCCCTTTACTACTTATCCTAAAAGGGGAATAAAACTACCAGAAGAGTGTTCAGGGCTCTCTATGCATTCTGTGGTTCCACTTTTGCTTCATGAGCTGTATGAGGGCAGGGGTCTTTTCTTATTCATCCTGTATAAAGAGGGTCTAGTTTAGTGCTTGGTGCCTACAAGATAATTAATAACTGTGCTGAATTGGGTTAAACTGTTGATAAATGGAAGAAACTGCCTTGAAAATTTTTGAGCTGCTTGTCACAGAAATTGTTATTAGAGACTGGATTTTTGAAATGAATGGAATTTGTAGCCAAGATGATACGTAAGATCAGGAATTTATGAGAGTTTCCTATGGTTATAAATACAGTATCACAATAACATTACTCATAGATAACCTCCAATAGGTTAGAAAAGGACAAAGTATAGATTTGTAGGCAGTTTTTATTGGTAAATTCCTTTCCTTGGTTTGAATAAAGTTTTTGATCACCTCGAGTCCAGACTCCTCCTGGGAGCATGGAATTACTAATCTGGAAGTCCAGATTAGCAATACATAAAGAGGGACAAGACCCCAAGAAATTTACTTCATCTGTGATCTTGTACAATGCCACTGTGTTGTTAGGAATTTCATTCACTAAATTTAGGATGAGTTTGTTTTTCTGTTTTGCTATTCCATTACCCTGCTGTATTTCTTACAAGTTTTTGGAGAGCGCAATATATGTCTCATATGCATATATCTCTCCTTTGATACATAGTGTTTTATGATTACAGGAAGAACTCAGTAAATATTTGCTGGGAAAATTAATACATGAATATGGTGGCTTTGACATTTTTCCAATTTATCATCGAAAGTTAGATAGTAAATATGATGAATTTATGCTTAGCAGAAGTTCAAGCATTGGAAATAGGGAAAAACAGGAAAAAATTACCTATCATTCCACTGCCAGAGAATAACTACCATTAAGACTTGAGATTATTTCCTTCTACACATACTGTATACAGAGGAATTTTTCATATAGAGTTATAATTGCGTCGTACATACAATTTTGTGTCCTGTTTTTTTTTCACTTGAAATGATAAAAAGTGTTGATCAACATTAGATGTACTATTTTATATGTAAGAAATATTTAAAAAAAACCATAAAAGTCCCAGGTGACATGATTTTCACAAATAAAATTTTCACATGTTTCGTGTATGGTTTCTTAAGCATTTATTCTTTTATAATCATATTTCTAATTAGGCTTTTTCTCCATTTTATTTGTATTTAATTATTTTGCTATATGAAAGGGCTGTGGTAAGCATTTTGGGCATGAGCCCTTTCCTGGTTTTCCTTGTGAACATTTTCAAAACATAATGTAACTATTGGTGAACTGCTTTTCAAAAAGTTATACTGTTATTTCTTCTATCTACCTACCAGTGTACCAACATTCCCAACTCATTGCAATTTCATGAAGAATGAATAGTTTTTAAAAACTTTTAAAAATATTGATTAACTTTCAAGGTAAATGGTTCCTTATTTTGTTTCATTGTGTGGTCTTATTAGTGAGGTCCAATTTTTCTCCTATATTTTTTACACATCATTTTTGTTCTTTTATGAACCGTCCATTCACACCTTTTTATTTATTTTTCTTAATGGATTATATGAATGCTTCATTCCACAGCACTTCATTCCACAGTGCTATTTCCTGTAGGTGTGAATACACACAGCATCGTTTTAGCTGCTGCCTGAGCATGTGTAAGCAGCAGAGTGAAGCCACCATCACTGTGGGCAGCCAGAGCAGGCTGCTGTGGAGACTGTTTTGTAATGCGGCACCGAGGAGGGAGCGAATTACTAAACAGCCCCCCTTTTCCGTTAGGTTAGCATTGCCAAAGCCAGTCTTGGCTAGTGAGGTGTGTGTGCCAGGCTTCATTCTTCCCTTTGTGTCAGCTATTATTAGATCCAGAAATTGCCAGTAAATTGGGGCTCTGGGCACATTTTGGTTTATGCTGCTGTCTGAATTCTGAAGTGTTGCAACTACTCAATATGGTTTGCTCTTCACTTGAGCAAATTGCCAACAGCTTGTATGTGACTCCTTAAGAATAACGAGAATCAACCTCATTTTAGGAGTGGGGACAGATTGTGTCTGTATTTGGCAACCCACATTCCACTGCAGCTGGGATTGCTTAAGACACTCCATGGAGGTGAGGGGCCATATTGACAGAGAAAATGTCCATTTTGTCTGAGGGGCTGCTGAGTTTTGTCAGCATTTGTTGGCAGTGACGCTTTCTGTAGCATGGCTTCACTCTCCAAAGCACTGGACGTGACACAAGTAATGTAAGATCGCTGCAGTCTATTTCTGTCCTTTGTCATTTTATGAGGGAGCGAAGTGCTAAATGCCTTCAGACGGAACATTCTAAGGACTCCTTGTGAAACAAGACAAACTTGGAAAAAAACACATCAAATAATGCAGGTTGTATATTTTCTTATACTAATTTTTTTGTCTTGCATGAAACACTCAGAAATAGTTCGAGTATTGTTAGTGCCACGGAAGTAGTCATACAGCAAAGAAAAGCTCTTTCCACTGAATAGCAGAGATTTTGTGTGGGACAATTAAGAATCGGTGGAAATGCTTGGAGAGTCTTTCCTAAATTCTATTTTTATCATTTTTTCCCTTAAGATTTAATCTTTTCAATGACTCACCAATGTAGATAGCATTAATATTCCCCTTTCACAGATTAGGAGCTGGAGGCAAAAAGATTAAAAGACTGCACATCTCATTACTGGCTGAGTCAGATTATGTCTAAACATTACGATGACATAGTCTGTATTATTAGCAACTAATGAAAGTGCTTCTTGGACTTTAAGTTTTCTACATAATTTTAAACATGATATTGCACATGCATTAGTAGATGGCTTTGAAGCCCCAATCAAGTGATGGCTGCAGTATTATAGGGAAGGACACCATAGAAAAGCCATGTGTTATTACTGATTATAATTATTTTTACTTTAGTTGGAAAGATAGGTGAGTTCTGGCAAGAGACATTCTTTGTGAATCACTTCTTTCGTCTGTAAACTGGAATAAATAATGCTGCACCTTGCAGGGCTGGACAAGATAGCATCTTTGACTTAATATCCAAAGAATAATACATTTCCAGTTGTGTCTTTGAGGAGCTAGGGATACTGACATATGTATGAATGAGCATGAGTAGGGTATAATGGCATAATGATGGTATCATGGGAAGAAATCTTTTTTTTTTTTTTTTTTTTTTTTTGCCCCTTAATGTAATGGTGACATTCTGGGTGAACTTTGGACTCTGTGGTTGTCAAGGAATCTTAAACCAAGAACAAAGAGATGATTTCTGCTTTCCCACATAGCGATGTTCCTCCTTTGAGAAACATTAGTCTCTGTTTTGGCAGTGGTATATTATCTTTTGCTTATCATGCCTATCTAACAAATAATTTTAGAAGGGTATAGCAAAAAGAGTTTTATCTAAGCGACTTTTCAAGGAATCAAGGTTGCTTGATGATTCTTTTTAGAAGCATGGAAGATTCTTAAAGCATAGTGTCTTTATGGCTTGTTAAACTAGCCCTTTATTACACTAATAGTTCTGTGAATTATTTACCATTGAGTCAGGTTCCTTTTTGTTCTGTCCATTTACAGGTTAATGTGGGCCATATTGTTTCTGAAATATTAACAAGGTCATTCTAAATCATTATTCTGGAAATCATCAATACATGTGGCTTCTTTAGATTTAATACTCTTGACTTCACTACTAATTCCAGGTATGTCAGGTGGATGTTATTATCTGAATAACTGTAAAGATAAGTTAGTATTAATTAACATAATTGTGCTTTTCTCTTCACAATCAATTTTTTTTTTGCTAGAATTGTAATAACAGTGTTTCCAATAAAAACACCAACTGAGATTTACCTTCCTTTCTGATAGGATAGCTCTTTACTTTAAAGCTGAGATGGCCTTTCAACTCTGAAGCACCTCTGCTTTTCCAGAAAGGACTAATCTAATGCTGTGAAGCAGATGAAATCCTTTTAACATATTCCCACTTTATGGCCAATGCCAGAAAAACATTTATCAGCCTATTGTTGTTTTAAATGCTTACAAAGAGACCACAGAGTAAGAAAGAGATAGTAACAACCCCTAGCATGCCTGGAGAATGGCCTGTTCTTTTATATTTGCAGAGCCCTGTGTCAAGAATGAAAATGTCTAAAAATAAAGTGCACTTACTCAGAATCTCTGGGGTAAGGTGCAGAGAGCTTGTGCTATAGGAGCCCAGATTAAAAATTAAATGATTGAAACCAGCAGAGCATCTGTTACCAGTATTACGGTGGGAGCTTTCTGGTTAACTCTGTGCCATCTTCACAATTTCCATAAATTGGTGTTGGAAACTAACATCCTTTGGTCTTCTAGTTGCTGTCCGTAGCTCCTCGTAAACCATTTGCTGGTGAGTTGTTTCTTCACAGTCCAGTGATTATTGGCCTTCCAAGGCATGGACTTAATCCATCAATGTGTGATCTAGTCTGTTCAGCATCCTAGTCAAGTTCCAAGTCGTAGGAGTCAAATCCCACTGCCATTACATATCTAGGCTTTGCCCCTGAGATGTGGCATGGGGTGCAAAATAGAGTCTAGCAGTGGTACATACACTATTTACTGATGGGGAGGATCCATGAAGAGGAGAAGGGGCAAGCCTGAGGGATGGGATAGGCCCCTTTTCTTCCAGTTGGTTCCTGTTCTTTTAGATCTGCTCCAATTCTCTACTACTTCCATAGGTGTAAAATCTGAAAACTAAAAGGTGGAATGCTGTAGCATCCTTATTTCTATATGACCCATTTTCAGTCCATACCTCTGCCATTGCCATCACTATATTTTCCAGGGTCTTTCAACTCTCCCCAAAGCTTATGTCTCTCCTTTACCAAGCATTTCAAAGGCTCTCCTTTATTAGTAGAACTTCAGCTGTTTTTGAAACATTATTAGAAAGAATCTAACTAAACAAGCTGGTGTGAGTCTGCAGCTGATATTTGACCAAAAGAAAAAAAAAAAAAAAAAGAAAAATAGAGCCATGGAATTGTGAGTATTGTCAAGTGGAATGGTATTCTTATTTATTTATTTATTTATTTATTTATATAAAAATGTTTGGTTTTTTTTTTTTGAGAGAGAGAACGTGAGCAACAGAGGGGCAGAGAGAGAGAATTCCAAGCAGGCTCCGTGCCCAGCATGGAGCTTAATGTGGGGCTTGATCCCATGAGCCATGACCTCATGACCTGAACTGAAATCAAGAGTCAGTTGCTCAACTGAGTCGGCCACCCAGGTGCCCATGAAGTGGTACTTTTAAAAAGAAGATATTTCATTTATAAGTGTACAAAGTAGATTTTCTTTTGTTTAAATTGTATGTTAATGTCATATTCTCTACTCCCCCCCCCATAGGTTTTTAACTTTGATAGCTATCTAATCTTAATATTTGAAAATAGAGTTGCTAGATTGAGCAGGCCCAGGGACATAAGTCACTTCTGCACAAATCTTTGCTTTTTTTGGGCAAGCCATACCCAGACTATTGTCTGCTTGGTTACACTTTCTCACCTGCTTCTAGAGATGCTTATCTTCACTGACCAGGGTTGGAGACCTGACATAGACCCATCAGAAGAGCATGCTTTTATCTGCAATGAACCTTAAAAGTTAAAAAAAAAAGTTTTTTCTTCAGTATTGTAGTAGTTATATCATTTACACAGTATTGTGAAAAGAAAATGATAATTTGTAAGTTAAAAAATAGACATACTGTGAAGATCTCTTAAAGTTTAGTCTACTTTTCTGCAGAATCAGTGTGTCTCATGGTAGAGTGAATATCTACAGCAAAAGTAGGTTTTCAGTTAGTGGGGTCAGAGAGTAGAAGCTCTGTAAGAAACCTTGAAATTTTATCAGAAAATTTTCAGCAGTGAAATTCAAGGAAAGGTCGTATCACTGGACTTTTTGATAGTTATGTTAAATTTCTTTTACATTATCTGCCATCAGTTGCTTCAGGTAGCAGATTGAATTCAGGCTATAATTTTCTGCCTTGGTAGTCTTAAATATTATCATTTCAGATCTAGTTCAATTTTCTCAAGTACTAAGACATGTAGTTTCTGCTTTATTTATGAGTAGACGAAGAACCAGGGTGATGAATACATTTGGATTTCTGCATGTTCTATTTTGTAGTGCAAATGAAGATTTTTTTTTTCAAAAAAGGTGTGTCTAGTTGAATCTTTGCAAAGTGCCTTTTCAGAAAATAACTTTGAATATTCATTTTAATACTGTTGTGACACTATATGGCCTCTGTGCTGTTAAGTCTTAAGTGATTGAGTATAGCCTATACCCTTACAGTTCGGCAGTAGTTTTAGTGACATTTTAATGTCATATCCTCGCCTTTGCATACTGCATGCAACCTATATTTTAGGATTTTTTAAAGTGTAAGATATATTGCAAAATGACTTTGACACTACTTGTCCTCTTGGACTAACTGTATTCTATAAACATTTAAGCTTTACTTTTTTTTAATGTTGATGTATTTGTCAGTGCAGAGCCCCAAGTGGAGCTTGAACCCATGAACCATGAGATCATGACCTGAGCAGAAATCAAGAGCTGGATACTTAACCAGTTGAGCCACCCAGGTACCCTCAAACTTTACTTTTGATTGACATTGCATCAAAAACAAAACAAAAACAAACAAAAAAGAATTTCAGTCATGCTGTGATGACCTAGTGTTGAGACCTTGCTCAGCTAGTTACTTTGTACTTGGTCCAAAATGTTTAATAGGACATATCTAGCCTTCTGTAGGGATTGGGGGAAATGTGGCCAGAAGTTGCAGAAGTTACATTCACATGCCAGTGAGCTGTGGTCAGCTTCTCCCTAAAGGTTGTAACCCCCTTAGACAACTTCCTCTTTGGGAAGTTGCGGAGCATAGAAACTTCTAAAGAAGGGGCCTG
Source organism: Panthera pardus (assembly GCF_024362965.1). Lineage (NCBI taxonomy): Eukaryota > Metazoa > Chordata > Mammalia > Carnivora > Felidae > Panthera > Panthera pardus. The sequence goes on from NW_026526765.1 coordinate 110,724,361, forward strand.
GCTGCAGGGAGAGGGTGAGGAGTTTTCTTGCTCAGAGGAGCCTCCTTGCATCACAGTTGGCCATGAAGAGCCCTTTCCTGCTGTGGTTCAGGCCCAGCCCACCCTTCAGTTAGAGACTATAGGAAGAGACAGAAGCTCATTGGTGGCCTTGGGAGCCACATGCTCATTCTTTCATGGTGCTCCTTGCATGGTGAATGCCATCTCCTCCTTGATCAGGTATGGTGCCATTGTTTTGAGAGTGGTTAGAGACCAGAGTGGTGATGCTGGTGTATTAGGCTGTGGTTCTTGCAGATGTATATTTTGGAGGTGCTTAATTTAAAATGATCTAGAAGTTTCTTAGTGGAATCAGACAGCAGTCAGGCATAGTGATTTTGACACAGGATTAACCAAAGTCAGGATATGAGAGTTTGAAAATGTATGTGTTTAAGGATGAGACATTAGTGAGACAGATATGCTTTAAAAAAGAAAGATTGGAAGAGTCGTGAAAGTCATATTGCCTTTGCTGTCACCAGTCTATGATGCCATGATCTGCCATTTGGGCTATTGTAGTAGCCTCCTAAGCTCCCTATATCCATCCTGCCCCCTGGAGGCTGACATCCTTACCACTGAAAATACAAGTGAGGTTTTGCTATACCTCTGTCCAAACTTTCCCAGGGCTTCGCATCTCACAAAGAGTGAAACAGAGAGTTTTTACCGTGGTTGCCATGGCATTCCTGGCCTGCCCCTTAGGCCTTTCTGCCCTCATCTTACATCATACGTAGTCACTCCACTCAGGACCCTCTGTTCTCCTTGCTTTCCCTTGAGTGTGCCATACCCTCCTCAGAACGTTCCCGCATACATATCCCTATTACTGGAACATTATTCTTCCAGATATCCTCATTACTCACTTCTTTGCTTCATTTCCATCTCTGTTCAAATAAATAGCACTAAGAAAGGCCTTTGTGGCCATGCTATCTAAAATAGCACACTCACCGCCCCTCCCCACACCCTTTAACCACTTGCCCTGCCTTCTTCATAGCACTTACCACCACCTGTCATATTCTATTAGATTGAGTTACATGAAATTGCCTTTTCTGTGAGTCAAGAACAGTAGAATATTGGCCATTTCGTATGGTTCAAACTAGAGTACATTTATTGATTTATTTCTCTTCTAGCTTAAAATATATTTATTAATTTGTTTAATATTTTTATTCTTCCACCTGGAACTAAGATTTAAACTCTGTGGGCCCAGGGTTTAGTTTTGTTTTGGGCAAGGTACCCAGTTTGCATATACTTAGAAAAGCTGTGTTGAATGAATGGAAAGAAGGAAGAAAAGTCAGTGAAATTTGTTGGTAGTGAGCAGAGAAAATTTATATGGCAAGTGATCTGGGCTTAGAGATTCTAGAAAAACATGATTGGAAGGCTTATGAGAGTCTAGAAAATGGCAAGACTTATTTGGATCCATGTGAAGTGCAGTGTAAAGTTCTAGGTAATTGGAGCTTTTGGCTTTGTATGGCCCTTAATTATTTTTTTTCTTATGATTTTCTGCTATGGGAACTAAGAAGGATGTATCTTGCCAGTTGTGCTCTAAGTTGATTTTTATTAGAGAAAAGGTTATTTTTTAGTTTGGGTTCTAGAAACATGGCTGATAATCTTAATGCCAAACCTTGTACAAACACTTAGAAATACTAGATAAAATAAACAATCTGTTTCATACACATTTGATCTTAAAAGGAAATAAGGGCATCACCATGGGTCAGAAATAAAGATGGAATTAAAAACCTAGGTGATAAACATGTGAACTGATACCGTGACTTCCCTTGAGAAAATTTAGTCTCCCTAAAGTAAGGGCTTGAGTTTTAACAACCATGTAGAGACATGAAATGAAAATTGAGATTCTGTGGGTTGGAATAGAGATCTTAAGCACAAAGTTATGACCTTTGAATAGAACGTTATTGAAAAAAAAAGTCTACCATCAGCACAGGAGAGATAAGAAAGCTGTGTCTTAGAAAATAATGTTTCCTCCAAAGGCATATCACTATGGATTTGTATCTCATTTGGGTTTGGGATTTAAATCTTTATTATTTGTGTAGTATGGAAAAGAATCATAACTTGAGAAATAAACCCAAAAGAAATTAATCCAGGCAACTGGTAACTCTGAGACATTTGGCTGAATCAGTTGCAAACTTCTCAGGAAGGATATTGTCATTTAAACCGTTTTACAGGTTTCTTACAGGATAAATTACTTCTAAATATTAACTCATAATTTATAAAATACAAGAATATATTCCCCATGAATAAAAGTTATAAAACACAAAAAAGAGTAATGTTAGAATTTAATACTTCCACATGATGGAGTTATCACATAGAGTATAAAATAAGACCATTGAAAATAATTAAGGCATGAAAACCAAATTATACATAGAAGAAAAATTAGATTTGCAAAAAGACCAGATGGAAATTCTAAAAGTGAAAAGTACAGTAATATAAACTAAAAATTTGTCAAATGGGTTGAACAAATTAGACACAGCTGAAGAGAGAATTAGTCAACTGTAATGTAATTTGAAAAAATAAACCAGAAGTTACTGAACAGAAAGAAACAGAAAATATGAAAGACAAGTTAAGAGACATGTTAGAATCAGAAAATCCAGTGTGTTTAATAGGCATTTTAGAAGGTGAGAATTGGGACAAGTGGGAAGAGACCATATCTGAAATTAAGAATTTAAGCAAAAAAACCAAAAAGATCCCAGATGGACTTTCAAATTAATAAACAGGATTCTAAACAAATCATGAGTCAAAACAAAAAACATAATAGAAAATCAAAAATATTTTAAACTGAATGATAACATTATTTAAAATAATACATAATAAAACAGGAAGCAATAAAAGTGGTAGTTAAGGCTGAAACAAAAGGTTTCATCTGTAAATGCCTGTATCAGAGAACAAAACAAGGTTAAAAATTAATAATGTTAGATCAGACTCAAGACTTAAACAGCAAACAAAATGTAATAAAAGAAATACTAAGTAAGAAATAGAATTAATAAAACAGACAAAGTCAAAAGTTGGTCTTCTGAAAGACTGATAAGTAGGTAACTTCTTGCAGCTTTGAGCAAGAAAAAACTTTATTTAAAAATACTGGAAATGTTACAGCTATTGGTCATATATTAGAAATGACCCCTTTACATCTAAAACAGGAGGATAATGGCCTCTATCTCTGTTTATATATAACTTGTCCTAGGCAGCCTAGGAAGTAAAGGAAAGAAATAAATAGTCAAAAGGAAGAAAAAGGAGAAATGAAATTGCCATTACCCAGAGACATGACTGTCAAAATAGGAGAGACTTGACAGAAAAGAACTTGGAAATATGAAAGTTCAGAAAGATTGCTGGATATAAAATAAACCAACTTAGCATACACAACCAATAAACAATTAAAAAATTCAGTTTAAAAGCTGATACCATGACAACTCTCAACAAAAACTGGAGACGTGGGAATAAATCCAACAAAAGATGTGCAAGTTTTTTAAAAGATAATATTATAAAAATTGTGATTAAGGTACAAAGATGTAAGTAAATTGACAGATATACCATCCTTACAGTAGAATTGCCTAATATCATAAAGATTTAAGACTTCCTAAATTAGCTTATAAATTATAATACAAATTTACACAGAGGTGGTTTTGTTTATTTGTTTGGGGAAACTTGACAAGCTGATTCTAAAGTGTTTATGAGGCACTAATGGTCATATGAATGTATAACCAATACTGTGTTGAAGAAGTTAGGGAGACTAGTCATACCACATACCAAGAAGTGTTCTAAAGGTGTAGTAAATAAGAATTGGGACATTGGAGCAACACTAATAAATATGCCAAGTTCAGAAACAGGCTCATGTATGACTGAGAATGTATTATAAATGAGTATAGAAAGGATCTAGTAAATAGAGAAGTAATGATTCATATGGAGGGAATAAACATACTAAGATCCCTTCCTCATTCTGAATACAGATTAAACCCTAGACCTAATGTTTCTATAAAAGTGAAAGGAAAAGTAAAAAAAATTACATTTTTAGAAGAAAGTATGAGAATGTATGAGAAAGGATGAGAATATCTTTCTGACCAGTGAGTAGGGAAGGGTTTCTTAAGGCAGACATTAAAACACAAACCATGCAGAAAAATAATGACTATCTTAAAATGAAGTATATGTACAGAAGAGACAGTTACATTTCATACTCAACAGTTGGGTTAAAAACTATAATCTGAAAATACCAAATATTGTCCATGATGTAGAAGAATAAATTGGTACGACCAACTGGGAAAGGAGTTTGATCTATTTTAGTAAATTTAACAACGTACATATCCTAAAACAGAAATTCCACTTCTAGGCATCTATCATAGAAACATATTTATATATGTTCACCAGGAGACATGCACTTAAATGTTTATTTTGGCATAGTTCCATAATGGCATAGTACCAGAAAAAATTCTGTATGTCCATAATTAGAAGAATGTGCAAATAAAAGGTGGTGTATTTATATAGTAGACTGGAGTCCAGTAGATAAGTATTACTCCATGAGATGCATTAACATGGATTGATCTCAACAATAGAAAATTAAGGAAAAACAAAAACAGAAACAAGTTACAGAAAAATTAATGATATATAATTTACATTAAATTTTAGGACACGCAAAACAGTGTTCTTTATTTTCAAAGAATATATTAATAGGTAGTAACATAATTTTAAGAATGGAAATTCTGAACATTAATTTTAGGATACTTCTGTGAAGGGAGGTAAGGAGGAATGGAAATGGGATCAGAGAGAGAGGGTTTCAGGGGTTTTTTTTTAAATTTTTTTTTTAACGTTTTATTTATTTTTGAGACAGAGAGAGAGAGAGCGTGAACGGGGGAGGGTCAGAGAGAGAGGGAGACACAGAATCTGAAACAGGCCCCAGGCTCTGAGCTGTCAGCACAGAGCCCGATGCGGGGCTCGAACTCACAGACTGTGAGATCATGACCCGAGCTGAAGTTGGACGCTCAACCGACTGAGCCACCCAGGCGCCCCTCAAGGGGTTTTTTAAATCTGTACGAATTTTCTTTTCAACTCTTTATTTGATAATATAGATTATACAATAATACATACCTATCCTGTTTACCTTTCACTCATTTTCACTTGATGTTTATACCTATTACCATAGTATAATATCAAAACAAGGAGTTTGAGATTGGTCAATTGTGTGTATATAGATCTTCGTCATTTTATCACACATGTGGATTTGTGTAACCACCATCTCAATTAAGATTCAGAACAGCTCTATCATTATGAAATATTCCAATACTATGCTTTTGTAATCACATCCACTCCCTTTCCCCTATGGTCCCTAAACTAATTTGGCAACCACCTAATTTGTTTCCCATATCTATAAAATTTTATTGTTTCAAGATTGTCACTGTACTCTTTTGTATTCCCCCAACCATGTATGAAAGATACGGTTTTTTGGATCTTTGCAAGTATTGGGTATCACTATTTTTAATTTTAGCTGTTCTAATGAGTAACTAGTGATCTCATCATATTTTTACTTTAAATTTCTCTAGTTGGTAGTGTATTATTTTTCTCTTGCTGCTGTAACAAGTAACCACAAACTTTGTGGCTTAAAGCAAGCCAAACATTATCTTATAGTTCTTTATATTACGAATCTTACACAGGTCTCACAAGGCTGGATGAAGGTGCTGACAGAGAGTGTTCTTTTTGTAGGTGCTGGAGGACAATCTGCTTCCTTCCCTTTTCCAGCTTCCATATTTCTTGTTTCCTGACCCCCTTCCTCTGTGTTCAAACATCCATTCAGACCTCTTTTGCCTTACGATCCCACTTTTAAGGACTTTTAAAGACTTGAGATTATATTGGGCCTACCCAGGTAATTGAGGATAACTGCTCTATTTTAAGATTAGCTAAATAGCAACCTTAATTCTCCTTTCCCATGCAATGTAACATATTCACAGATTCAGGAGGCTGGATGTGGACATATTTGGAGGGATATTAGTCTGCCTCCCATAGTTAGTGATGTTGAGCATCTTTGCATGTGCTTATTTGCCATCCATATATCCTCTTCAGTGAAGTGTCAATGTCTTTTGACCATTTTCTAATTGGATTGTTTGTTTTATTACTGTGGAGTTTTGAGAAGGCTTTTCTTTTCTTTTTCTTTCTTTTCTTTCTTTCTTTCTTTGTTTCTTTCTTTTTTGTTTTTTGGTATTTTAAAAATTATAGTTATGGGTCTTATAATCTTTAGTTAACAAATATTCCTCTCAGTCTATAGCTTGTCTTTTCATCCTCTTAACAGGATTATTCACAGAACAAAAGATTTTAATTTTGATGAAGTGCAAGTTACTGATATTTTTCTTTTATGTATAGTGCTTTTGGTGTTATTCTGTATTTCAGTAAGATCTAAGCCCTGAAGATTTTCTGCTGTTATCTGCTAAAAGTTTTTATGGTTTTACACTTTACATTTAGGTCTACAATCCATTTTGAGTTAATTTTTTAGTAAATGGTAAGGTTTGGATCAGGGTTCTTTTTATTTTTCACCTATGGATATCTGTAGGATTGTTCTAGCACCTACAGTATTTCCTCCATTGACTGACTTTTCAATCTTTGATAACAAATACATTGGTCATATTCGTTTGGAGATGAATTGATTTTTTTTCCTTTAAAAAAGGAGAAATACAATGACCTGTTAAGATTTTTGTTTTGCTTGAAAATATTTATTTATTTATTTAAAATGTTTATTTCTGAGATAGTGCAAGAGGGGGAGGGGCAGAGAGAGGAGGAGAGAGGATTCAAAGAGGGCTCCACGCTGACAGCAATGAGCTCGATGTGGGGCTTGAACTCATGAACCGTGAGATCATGATCTGAACTGAAGTTGAATGCTCAACTGACTGAGCCACCCAGGTGCCCCATGAACTGTCACGTTTTAATATGAGTTAGGGCACAATAGTATGTTGTTTTTTAATTTTTTTTATTGCATTGAAATAGTTGATAATAATAACATATAAAGGGGGCATTTGCACTCTCCAAGTCTGAAAATGTTGGGAGAGTTGGGGATGGTGTGATGATAAGAGAATCACACTGGATTGGAGATTAATAGCTGTATGAACTTTATAAAAGTTGTGTTCTTTTCTGGGCTTCAGTTTTACTTTCAGTGAACCAAGAGTGCTCTTCTAGGTGACCTCCTAGAGCCGTTTGCAACACTAATGCTCAGAGTATGTGATGAGTACTTATCATTGAGTTTATAATAAGAGGTGAGGAGAGCCATCCAGGCTGTCATTCTTGCTTATAGTGTAAAGAATCAAGTAGAGGCTGCATAATTAACTAGAAGTTCATGGTTAACAAAAAGCCTTGTATTTCAAAGAACTTTGGTGCATTTCTGCCTACTTATAACTAATCATAATAGTATAGAAGGTATAATTGTATAAAATGAAGACTTTGCATTTTAAGAATATCCCAGACTGAAGGCAGTGTAGTATATGGAAATAGAAAAAAGACATTAGTGGAAAACTGATGAAATCCTAGGAAAATCTTAGTGAATAGCCTTATCTTGATGTTAATCCCTCAAATTTAGCAGTATACCATAGTTTGTGAGACATTGATTTTAGTGGAGGTGTTATAAAATTTTCACCAGACTATACAGCACAATGAGGGGAAACAAACAAACAAACAAACAAACAAACAAACAAACTAGAAATCAACTTTTGACATGGCAGCCTGAGTTGCTTCGTGGACTGGCTCCTCAGTGAAACAACAGTAACTGGTGCAACTTATTCTAAAAACCTAACTATTTAAGTCGGGAAATTATCCCAAGGGTATACAGCAAATGGAGAAATCTGTATTCAAGAAAATGGACTAGACTGAGGTCACCACAGAGTTTGTGGCATTTAAGCCATGACACACTCCCCTTCTTCTGCCCCACCAACTTATCCTAACTGATCTTGCATTCCAGGTAATTGCATTCAAAGCATGGGGCTCCCTCTCCCCCAAGATTCCATTCTGGGGCCACAGAATCTCCCCTGGAGGGACCGTCCACCAGCGTTTCTAATCCTTCCCCTCATCCCCAGCTCTGTGTTGTAGAACTCTGAGACAAGAGGACTTAGAAGTCTGAAGCATTCATCACTGTCTTGTAGGGTAAAAGCTTGACCTTAGGCATGGCCGACTAAGGTTAATGGGCTCCAATCACCACACCAGTTTCTAGCACAGAGAGTTTCCACACCAAGAGAGGCAAGACCTAGAAGATCACGGGTTATTGTTCCTCTTCAGCACCCTGCTTGTAAAAGCAGGGCTGCTCAGAGAATCAGGCCACTGTCTCTACCCCTGATCCAGAGCAGTGTTGCAGAGATTTTTCTCAGGGGGAAAGGCAGAACTATATAGTTCTCCCCAAGGAAAAAGATTAGTCACTCCAAGACAACAAAAAGAGAATTTGTAGACCAGTCAGATGTTTCACAGAGAGTACCAGAGAAAGATAGTTAAGAGTCCTTCTGGGCTTGCAACAAGCATTGAATCAAGTCTCAAATACCACCCCTAGAAGAGGCCCAAGTTTAATTGGTTTAGATTGCGGAACAGTTTATCACCCAGGCATTGCTGAAAACAACAGAGCAATCATCCAGCAATTAGCAGAAGCCCATAGCCAGTATTTTACCAAAAAACTTAGAGATCAGGGAAATAAGTAGTCACAGGGAGTCATGCTAAAACTGTCATCCAAAGGTGATTGTGAGTGTGTCCAAGGCTGTGCCCTCTGAAGAGTGATGGGAGAGGTTGCAAACTGCAGAAGAAAGTGCAGCCAAACTACTAAACAAAGCAAGCAAACAACAATGACAAGCCCCAGGCATTTGGGATCAGTATCCAGAGTTGCTGGAATATATGGTCTAAAATGTCCAGTTTTCAACAAAAAGTTACAAGGCATGCAAAAAAACAAAGTGTGACCCATAGACTAGAAAAAGGAGGCAAGAATAATTTCATTTGAAAGGAACAAGGTGTCAGACTTACCAGACACAGATGTCAAAACAGCTATTATATATTCAAAGAATTGAAGAAAAATCATACTTAAAAAAGGAAAGGAATGTATGATAACAGTATTTCATCAAGTAGAGAATGTCAGTAAAGGGATAGAAATTATTAAAAAAGAACCAAATAGAAATTCTGGAGTTGAAAATTAAAAGAACCTAAATGAGAAATTGACTAGAGGGGTTCAACAGATTTGATCTGGCAGTAGAAAAACTCAGTAAAGATATATTGATAGAGATTATGCAGTCTAAAGAACAGAGAGAAACAATAACGAAAAGTAAAAAGAACCTCACAGAAATATCAGATGGCATTAAGTACAGCTACATATGCATAATTGGAGTACAACAGAGAGGAGAGTGGACTAGAAAAACAATTTGAAGACCACAGTATCTCTTCATTGGGAATTGTCTCTTCCTCTGAGTGTCTGACCTTCCTATTTTACATTGTTAACATTTCCCTTTGCTTAAAGAAAAAAAAAAAGGAAATGACAGTTGTAGTTGACGGCACTTACGTTGTATGGCCTTTAATTTGCACAATAAAATGTTGGCACTCCTATATTGACCTGAGAGTATTTTTTAATGTAAAAATTTTATTGTTTCATAAAATCCTAAATTTGGGAACCCCTGGTTTAAGAACTAAATCTCTAGTCAGTGGTCCTTGGAACCTGACAGCTTTAAGAAAATAATAATCATTAAAGTTTTAATATTAGTGTTTATTTATTATTGAGAGAGAGCGCGAGTGAGCATGAGCAGGGGAGTGGCAGAGAGAGGGAGACACATAATCGGAAGCACGCTCCAGGCTCCAAGCTGTCAGCACTGAATCCAATGTGGGGCTCGAACTCACAAGCCTTGAAATCATGACTTGAGGTGAAGTCGGATGCTTAACCCACTGAGCCACCCACGTGCATCTAACATTTTAATATTAGAAGGGTATTATATACCTTCAGGTGCCTAGCAAAATACTTATTACATAGTTGATTTAGTAAATATGTATTGGAGTGAATGACACAAGAGGATCAGGAGTGTATGACTTTGTGCGAGTGCACATGTGCGCGCATGTGCATGGGTGGCTGGCCATGACCCCTCCTGCTGTTCTCCTTCAAAGCTATATAGATACATCTGATATGTATGAGTTTACTTGTTTTTTATGAGATTTTGCTTTGACATATTTATATGGGTTCTGATTTTTTAGTTGAGTTTCAGAAATCCTCTCCTCCAAGTATTAACAGATAAGTGGAATTATTTAATACCCCCCTCCTTCAGTTTTGAGTATATGTTTTTTTGTGTTTGTTTTTGTTGATGGTATGGCTGCTGTTGAATTTGTTCACTATTTTGAATTCCAAGGTCACATTAAAATTTTAATGTTTCTTTTTCTCAGTGTCTGAAGACCTTTTAAATAATTTTATTTGTTCTGTTTTACCCTCTGCCCTGGTGTTTTTATTTCTTGGAGAGAAACCTGAGTATATATTAGCTCCACAGAGCAGGTTTCAGTTTACCCTTTCTATTCCATGGGCTAGTCTAAGGCTTCTTCATGTGTTGTGAACAGTTTGTTCCTCGCTGATGGGTCTGAAAATGCTTAGTAATAATTACGCTTCCTGGATCTTTGTGAAATAACCTGCTTTACCCAATTTAGCACACATGTGGTTGAGAAATCCCTGTGGTTTCCCTTGTTGGAAATACGTGTGTAAAAGGACGCAGTGGCTGACAGTGGTTCAGAGCACAGGCTCCGAGACACCATCATGTCTCAGTTGGTGTTTCAAGAGTGAACCTTTGATGTGGCTTCACATGTTTGAATTTGCCAGCACTTGAGACTAAGGAACAAAACTGCAATATTTTGGCCCATCATGTTCGAGTAAGGCAAAACATCAACACCAAGAAAATTACTGCTTATCCTCTCAGTAATCCAAGGAGAAGTGACCACAGACTTAAAGGATTTGAAGTTGCAAGAAAGCAGGATTATTTGTTGACTTAAAATCCTCCCATGACCTGCTTGTACCCCTCAGCAACTAAGTTATTGTCTTAGGACAACAGAACCATAATGATAACCAGAACATTTCTTTTGATATCTGTTGTTATTTTGAAGAATTTCCTGTAGTATTTCATTGTGTCTTAATGTTACCAAACTTTATATCATGATTACTCAAAACTGCGTTAATTGTTAAAAGCCCTTTAAATTTGTATATCCTACTGAGCCATTCTGTGTCTGAGGCCCTAAAATGTCAAAGTGGTTCTTCTTTTTTTTTTTTTTTTTTTTATAGATTACATAGTTTAGAAACAGTTGACTATAGATCCTTGTTGTCAGAAACCAACCTTGGACAAGAGGATGATTAAAGAGAATTTATTAAACAATGAATTAACTAAGGGAGTTCCTTTTTCACACACTATGTCAGCTCACATCAGGGTGTCTCCAACCTATGGTGTCTGCAAAGGTCATTTTTGACACATAGTCACTTAAACTGTTATGCAACTGCTTCAATTATTAATATCTCATCTCCATAGCTTAACTGTGACCTTGATTTTATGCTGGACCTCATAGTGCCCAGGCCAGAGCTGGCAGTGTTATAGGGGTTCAAGACAGAAAGATTTGGGATCTTCATTCCAAGAGGTCACTGCTGGACTCACGGCATAGAATGGCTCCATAGGATTATAACAGTCTCATTTGAATAATTTATTGTGACTGTTTGAAGTGTGTATCTTTTCATACAATGTTTGGTTACTCACTTTGTCTCTGGCATTTTTTGGTGTATTGCTTCAGGTATGGGTTTTGTTGGTTGCAAGTGATGGTAATCTAACTTAAGTGGTTCTGATCATTGAAAAGCCCAGGCGGTAGGTCAGGACTTCAGACATACCATTTGGACTTTTTCTCTGTCACACAACTAGTTTTTCCTCTGTCCTAGCATCATGCAAGCAGACTCCATGCACATGAACTTGTTACCAACTTATGTACTTTGCCATGAGGTTTACATTCTATTGCTTCAGAATCCTCAATAAAATAATTTCTCTGTTCCAGTAGTTTTAATGAAAGTCTTAGGATTGAATCTCATGGGAATCTCATGTGGGTCACATGACCATCATTGACCAAATATCTGTGGTCAGGGGAGGGTCCTACACCATGATTGCCTGAGATGGGGAAATGTGGTTACCCCAAGTTAAATCATAACATCACCATTGGAGGGTGGGAGAAAGAATTTGTTCCCCCTTCCAAAAAAATCCATAGTTTTAATTTGTTCCTACTTTTATGAACTATTCCCACTTTTGTCTGCTTTTTTTTCCTAATGAACATGCCTTCTCTTTCCTTTCTAGCAAGCTTGTACCTTTTATCATCCCCCCAGGTCATCCCCACACTCTCCATGAAAACAGGTAGGAGCAATGAGAGACCAGGGAAAAGAACAAACCTTAAACCCTGTTCATGCCAGAACCAACTGTTTCATCTGACATCTTCCAGAGCCTTTGCCAAAGCCTGCCTAATTCTGATAGATGGTGTTTACCATACCATTGCTTTTCAAGCTTCATTTCACATTTCACATTAGGCTGCCAAGTGATTTTGGAAAACTCCTCAAGGAAGCTTTTGTAAACATAATAGAGGCTAAGACCTTTTCTTGTTTTATCCTACTCATTCAACCTCACATTTTCTTCTCTCCCATTGACTGGAAGTTCTTCTCTTTAATAAAACATCCTGACAGTCAAGGAATACTTTTTTTACATGGAAAGAAGTTTCCTAATTACTTTGTTCTAATGTCAACTAGAATTGAAATCATTGTCCCCCACTGTTGTTTTTGCCGAAACAATAGTGAGTTACACCAGTGGTGAGAGTGCTTCTGCTAATGGCAGAGAAAGACTTAGAATGATTCATACATTCAGGATATGGGTGGCTCTCAAGGAATGAGAAACAGAGCACTAGAATAAATTTCCCCATTGCAAAAGACATTATGTTGTTCCTTTTTTTTTTTTTTTTTTTTTTACCAAGACTGTAATATTCAGGAATAGTGGCTTGTTTTTTCTTTGAACCTAAATAATGTCCCCAAACCCCCTATTTTAGAAATGAATAAAGCCCTCAGGAAGTGTTTAAGTATTTTTAGTTCACATTTCAGTGTTGTTTTTTTTTTTTTTTTTAAAGCTGTAGGTTTTTTTGGTTAGATTCTTACCTTTCATAGTTCGTTGTTAATTAAAAACAAAATAAACCATGAGCACTAAGTCTACATTGTAGAGAGAGCATAGACTCCCACGATGCTTGTTGTTCTATTTTTTTTTTCCTTTGAGGAGCTTGGGTGTTATGTGGTCAGCACTATCCAAACAATTAATGTAATAGAGTGAAAATGTCCCTTCAGCAGCAATAGCTCCTCCTGAGAGGAGGCTAAACTGCCTTTAGATTGAAGAAGAGTTATGTAAGACCATTTCTGTCCAAAATTATTGGGCTGAATTCCAGATTTCTCTAATGAAACTTTGCTGAATAACTGCTATGCTTGCAGCTGGGGAAGTGTTCAAAATCAGGTGTTGATTCTTGCTACTTTATCTACTCTTTTAAAACCAGGTTTCTAAAAGCCAGACCCAAGTGATTGTTCAGAGAGGTTGATTAAATGGGAATTGAATTTTGATGCTAGTAAGTGCACCATCATTTGGGATGTGAGCATCTTCATCGTTATGACTTTTATTAAAAGAGATCTGTCTGATCGTGTGGATTTCTCCATTAGCCTTTGGGAAATAATGGTATCTTTCAGAACTTAGAAGATCTTTTATAAATCAAGAATAAAGGGTTACTTGTCTCTTCTTAACTTCTCTGAAATAATCTGAAACTTCAGTTCAAGGTCTAAATGTCTCTTTTATAATCCTTCACTGTAAAATACCTTTATTTTACCTATATTTTAAGAATTTTGCAATCAAGCAACTCTGATGGCCTCATCTCAGGAGAAGACATTGTGACTGACAAACATACGACTTTATAAGAAAAGTATAATTGTTAACCTTGTGAAAGAAATGATTTAATTTTGTAGTTAACATTTCTCTATGCAAACAGTGCATCATCAACTGTAAAAAGTAATACTAGACAAATATTAGATTAAGATACCTGAGGTTCTGAAGTGAATATATCCAAACTGCTAGAATGTGTATTATTCATGAGCGCTGAGCTTCCTATACTTCTACTATTAAATTAAAATCTTCTAGAGTCTCAGAATTCTATACGTAGAAGTTTTTGGCTTTTTATTCTGAGCAGAAAAAATAAAATTGATATTAAAAACTACAGATGCATCAGTGAACTTCTATAGAATTTTTTATAATTGATGTCTAATTATTCTTAGTTTGTAGATGCTTCTTTATAACTACTTTCAAACTACCCTGTAACTTAGTGGCTTAAAAAATAACCATTATTACTATTCTCATGATTCTTAAACATGGACCAGGGTTAATGGTGTTGCTGGTGGTTACTTCTGTGGCTATATTTAGCTGGGGGGCCAGCCATGTCCTGGGGTTAGGCTCAGTTGGGATGCTTGAATGACTGGGCTTCTCTGTTTTCACATGGTCTTTCATGCATTCTCTCCATTGGTAGAAACTTTTACATGGCAGCTCAGGATATTCAAGAGTACTGGAGTAGAAGCTTCTAGGCCTTTGTAATGCTTGGGCTTGGAAACCAGAACAGAGTTACTTCTGTAGCACTTGTTGCTTAGAACAAGTATACAGAGCCTTCTCAGGTTCAAAGGAAGAGAATGACAAGAGAATATGGTGCTAGGAAGCATGGTTTATTGGGGGACACCAAAGTAATAGTCTCCTGCTTTAACATTTATTAATTCATTCAAATGGCATGTGTTATTTCTATATGTTAGCATGGGAAGAGAGAGAGAGAGAGAGAGGCAGACACAATCTTGGACTCATATATTTAATTTGAGATACTTTCAAGAAATTCAAGAAGGGTTGTTGAATTTAGATCTAGGAGTTTAGATCTCAGAGGAAAAGAAAATCTAGTTCAGAGATTACATTTGTGATTGATTGTTGGTGATGACTGAGCCTATGGGTGCAAATGGGATCACTCAGGGACAGACAGTACCACCCTCAAAAGAGATAGGAACTTGGGACTGAGGCTTGAGGAACTGAACTTTTTAAGGCTTGAGTATAGGAGCTTGAGACAGAGAATGTAGGAGAAATTCAGAAGAGTATGATGTTATAGACATCAAAAAGAGAATTTTAAAAAACGAGGCATGGAATGGCAATGTTAAATGTTGCAGAAGGGTCAAGTAAGAGGAGCCATGACAAATGCCCATTGCATTTACTCACAAAGAAAAGTTCATGGTAACCTTTCCAAAACTGTGTGAGTAGAGATGGTGAGGCATGCTGTATTAAGGTTACTGAAGAGTGAAGAAACAGTGAAGGGAAAAAATCAGATAATGAACGTGACTTTTAAAAGAGGTTTGGGTATGAGTAGGAGAGAGGTGGAAGGTGGTTATAGGTGAGGTAAGGTTTTCCAGGGATTAGACAGAAGAGATAATGGGGGAGAAAAGACTATGGGAGCACAACTAGAAGGATTGGTTTGAGGAGGACATAGACTTTCTCTTTGGTAATTGCTTTAACTAGCAAGCCCTTATACAGAAGTGGCTACCTTTTCTAAGGTTGTATTTAAATTTTTTGTTTTGTGCATTTATTTCCTAAAGAGTAGGAATAAGAGTAATAATGCTTGTAATTGTTAAGAACTGTGAAAGATCTGTGTTTTGCCTTAGTTATAAGTTGTTGGCTTGACATAGTTTAAGGAATCCTCCCAGAAGACATGAGTCTCTCAGGTCAGAAACAAAGGAAATGGTTAGTCACAGCATTGCAGGTAATGTGAGCTTTAAGTTTGTGTCATTTTCCCTTTGCCCTTGCCCCGAAGTTCTTTGGAGGGAAAAAGGAGCAACCAAGTTGGATGGTGCACACACACAGTGGGTTTGCATCTCAGTCAAGGAACTCTGAGCTTAGGGAACCTAAATGTTTTTTACTAGGCTGCAGCAAAGCTGATCAACCTTTGCATTGGAGCAAAACATTGTCATTATGATATTGGGCAGTAAATACACCTTCCCTCTGCTCCAGATGAAAACACTGTTTTTTTCTCTCTTTTCTAAGGCTCTTTGCTCTATAAACATCTTTGAAAAGAGACTTCTGACCCAGAGCTTTCAGAATCTCTGCTAAGAAGATGTGCAGAAATGTGAAAGACTTATAGAAAACTGTCTCCCAAATCAATATTAGGTAGATTTTATAGGCAGCCCCTATGTGCTAGGCATGACACTTCTTACATTTATTTTCTAGTCCAGTGCTCACAACAGCCTTATGAAATGCAGTATTAGTCAGTTGGGCTGCCATTTGAAAATACCAAAGACTGGATGCCTGAAACAACAGATATTTATTTTCTCCTGGGTCTAGATACAGACTGTATGTCTAATTTCAAGGTGTTGGCATGACTGGTTTCTGTTAAGGCCTCTCTTATTGGCTGTTAAATGGCTTCCTTCTCGCTGTGTCCTAACATGGCTTTTCCTCCATTTGTGTGCCCTCCTGGTGTCTCTTTGCCTTCTTATGAGGACACCACTTGTATTGGATTAGAGACCCACTCTTATGAGCTCATTTCACCTTAATTACCTCTTTAAAGGCCCTATTTCCAAATATATTCACATTTAGGATTAAGGCTTCAACATAGAATTTTAGGGGGACATAATTCAGCCCACAACAGATACTAAATGCTATGCATTGCTTATTGTAACTATTTTTCAGATGAGAAAACAGAGGCCTTGAGAGTTTAAGGTACTTGAACAAGATCACACAGGTCAAAGGGGTGCAGTGGGCTTTGAACTGAACTCTAGTCTGACTCCAGTCCCATGAGCTTAACCACTCTCCTACAGAGCAAGAGTGAATACATTGTATTTTTAGGTATTTCTGAGGAAAAAAAGTGATTTCTTAGCTTTTGAATCAGAATCACTGATCTTGTGAAAGAATATTATAGTATGAGTTACACAGTTTATTAGTCAGACTTGCTCCCTCCCCCACTCCTTCCTTTTCCTCCCTTCCCTCCTTCCTATTGCATAATCATCAGCATATATTTATTGAATGCTACTTTGGCCAGGTGTCAAGGATCCATCAATCAATAAAATCAATTCCCTAACCTCATGAAAGGTATATCTTTGGTATTGTGTGAAGGAGTTTTACTATCCCTCTTTACCTCCTCCCAGTTTTTAATATTTATATTTTCTGCATAACTGAAAGGGAAAGAGAACTGACATTTACCAAATGGCAACCATATGTTAAGCATATCCACTTATACAGTATTATCTCATTTAATAATGCTGTCTTATTAGCATAGATGGGAGACTTTGCCATTTTAAATCTTTAATTATGCTTGTAGAAATATATATATATACATATATATATATATATATATGTATATATATATACACACACACACACACATATATATATGTATGTTTCTATTAAAACTTGGGTTACAAGTTCAACTGTTTAGTTGTGATTATGCATTTATAAAGACTGCACACTTGTGTGTATGTATCTATGTATGTCTATATATTTGTATATTTTTCCCTTTTTGTGTCAGAAAATAGGTGATCAGTTCAAAGAGTGATTGGAAGTTATTACAACACAGCCATCTTCAAGCTTATAGTCTTGGGTGATGAAGTTGGAATTAATCAGTTTAACAGAGTTTACATATGTCCAGAAAGGACAGCTAAGGATTAAGGGGTGCCAGATGGCATTGATGATAAAGGGAGTGTGGGAGAGTATTTTACAACAGAACCTAAAACCAGTACCACTCTTGAAGTTATGTACAAGTTTTGGGGAGCTCTCAGGCTGGTTTATTCTGGTTCCAGCCTGTTTTTTTTCTAGTTGCTGGCATTTGTGTAGTTTTGTCTGTATCTCGTTTTCTTTGCACTGTAAAAAAGGATTGCTTAACGTGCATTTAAAAGAAGAGCTTGTCTTAATTGAAAAATTAAGTGACTGTATTTTAAGATATCTTTGCTACATTTGCAAAAGTATTAGGAGTCAAGACACGGTGCATTAAGGCTCACATTTTTGTGAAAGTTGATCCCAACTGACTTTATCCTTCGGGTTTTCTGGGGCATCATATTTTATTTATTTGAGCATCTGTGATTTAGAATGCGTGATTCACTGGTACTTTACTATTATAGCTCTACTCTCTTGAAGTCTGCTACGTTTTTATAGTCCACAACTGGGAATTAACAAGTTAACCTTTGCTGTCACCAGATGTGACAGGGATAAAAATAAAGAGATTTCTTAGCATAATCACTTTAAAGAACACTGTTCATGTCAATACAAAACCAAGTCATAATATTCACCTGGTCTTATTTTAAAAAAAAAAAAAGTTTTTGAGGTTTATATTCAAATAATAGGTAAAACTGACATGTAGGCTATTTGCGTTTGTATATTCTGTTACATTTTATGGATTTACTATTATTATCTGCTGTTTTCTTTTCTTCCTAGCTATGTTAAATCTTCATATCCATATACGGATTGATTAAAATTACTTGTTGGTGTGCTGCAAAAGGTTTTTGAAAACTAGATGTTTAAAATTCAACCTCAGTCAATATACATGACTCTAGCCAGAGGTTAGTGTCATCAAAACAAAGTTTATTCAGAAAGTAGTTACAATAATAGAATTACACTTTGTTGCAGTTATAAAACATACATTAAAGCATCAGTAGCATAGTGGTTGAGAGTTTGAACTCTAAAGCTCAGTGACCTAAGTTAGAGTACCTCTGTCACTGTGGGATCTTTTCCAAGTTGCTTAATTTCTTAGTCTCAGTTTCTATATAGATAAAGTAGAAAAATATATGACCTATCTCATAGGGTTCTCAGTGTATTTAAATAAAGTAATATGGGTAGAGCACCTTGTATAGTATTAGGGTACTAACTAAATAAAAGGGAGCTTCTAATTAATAATATTATGAAGCAGAGCCCTGGAGAGTACCCTTGTTAGAATTCAGTGAAGTGAGCTGGGTTCTTTGCAGGTCCAGTGATTGACTTTTATCATTGCTCCTAGATTTAATCAGCTCACAGTCTCTGAGAGAAGGAATTGAACAAATAAACTCATGAGTGACTAATGTAAAAGCCAGAAAGCTCATTTATAAAAGTGACAGAATAATTATTTTGAAGCAAGTACTGAGGTGATTTTTTTTTTCCTCCTGCAATCTTTTACCTGTAGTCCTGTTTGCCACTTTGATCTAGATTTTGGTTCCTCTGACTCAGAGGAAAGCTTCAGTAGACCACAGAGGGGAAAAAAAAGAAACATTAATAGCCTTTGAATTTTGAATTATAAAGTCCTGGTATAAATTCTAGACAACAAGAAAATTTATCCTGTTGAGTACTGTTTGTCCTGGTTGCTGGGTAAAGATGAGGGTCCTCCCACCTTGGGTAGAACAAAAGACCTAGGGAGGATGGAATTGGATTCCCAGGTGGGAATCTCCTTACATCCGGGGATGGTTTAACACCATTTGAAGGGATGATGGTATATAGCATGGCATGAGATGGTAGTGAAGGCCAGGAGAATTTGAGTTAACCTTACTGAGTTTCTTATGATCCCCACAGAGGCTTGGAAATGTTGCTTCTTTCCTTTCCAACCCAGATTACAAACGGCCACAAAGTCTTGTCTGCTTCCCATTGAGAGGCAGAATCTAATTCTCTTCCCCTTGAATGAAGGTATTATAGTAGCTTAGCAGACCGAAAGAATGCAACAGAAGTGAGCTTCTGTGACTTCCAAGCTAGCTAATGAGTTTAGCATCTTTCGCTTGGATCTCTTAGAATGCTCCCTCAGGGAAAAGACAGCTGTTGTGGAAGAAGTTGGACCATCCTGCTTGAGAGCCTCTGTAGGACTGCCTGGAGAGGGGAGCAGGGGCCAGCTAAGTTGAGCCTGCCATCCATCCCAGCAAGACAACAGGCATGTGAGTGACTCTGTCTTGGAATTCCAAACCAGTCAAGCCACCAGCCAGATACCACCAAGTGATTCCAGGGGAGGCAGAAGAAATACCCAGCCAAGCCCTTGAAGATTGGATCTACAGATCATAAACATAATAAAATGATTATTGTTTTAAGTTTTAGGTGTTTTTTTCTACCACAATAGGTAACCACTACACAGCTCTTCACATGCCCTCAGAATGGTGTAGAAATAGGTAGAGTTGTCTAACTTTGACCAAAGAAGCTTTTTGGTCAGAGGAGAATTCACAGGATAATTTGTGTGGAGATGATTATCATCTTCAAAGAATCTGAGAGAGAGGAATGTCTCTTCCTAAGTACTGACAGGAAAAACCCACTGTTTTCTCATAAGTAGTGGACATAAGAGCAGAGAAATGTTGACTGAGAAGAAGCTTTAATACTGCCACGATTGGTGTTTTTGGAGTTCTACAATATGGCAGCTCTGCCAGGCCTCCATTCTGTAAATATCAGATGCTACACACAGACATGAGAGAAGACATTGCTTTCATTTTATATGACAGAGGAACCCATGATCTGACTGAAAAATACCTTGAAATGACTAGGTTTGTTATATGCAACTAGAAAAATGGTGTTTAAGAAAAGAATTAAGTACAGTAATAGAAAAATGAAAAGTTATTTTTTTTAGCACAAGTTTGCTGTTTGTGAAGTCATTATTTGCCATATTAATTAAATATGTGAAATCGTGCCAGTAACCCGAGTAGAATGTCTTAATTATCTGATTAGCTCATCTCTTCCTGGGTCAGTTTATTGTTTTACGGTGGGAACTGTTTCTTGTGTTGCGATCTGAACCCTCAAGTCTGCTCCAGTACATACCCTTGTGGGAAGCTAAATTGTCATGGAGTCTGAACAAAGATAAAAGGAGAACTTCTGTCATCAGGGCCATGATACCATACCTGATGATTCACCTCTGCCCCACAATGGAGAACACCTCTTTATAGTGATTAGAACTCTTGTGTTGTTCCTTGCACCTCATTCGGTATTGTTGTAGTATCTATACACTAAATAAATTACAGCAAATTCTGGCTCCCTGGTTACCTTTTATCTCTTTCTAATATGACCATTTCACCATTAACGGCAAGTTGTATCTGTAGATATATTTATGTTGTTAATTAGATGATGCTCAAGGTCTGCATGTTTTTTTGTCTTTGTTAACATCTTCTGAGGCCATCTCTTCAGATACTAGATTTAATTTACTTTGTGTTGATTTTACTAATTTAACTCATAACTCATGGTTGCCTCCATGGTCTGCCTAACAGGGTTACTCTGTTCCTAGCTTATACTGTAAGACTTTTAGCACAATGCCAAGTGCAGTGAGCAAGAAAAATCCTTAATAGAAAATTAAGGGGAACGACAACATATTTTCTCCTAGGAAATGAAAGAGAGAAACTTTGAACATCTCATTGTGAATTTCTACCACCCAGTAATGAAGATATAGATTATATTGTGCATTTTATAATTCCTATTTTTGAAATAGCTCAGGGTTACTTCTGTTCATAAGTTTTGAGGGGAAAAATCTGTTCATCTGTTTATTAATTTTTTTTTTAATTTAAAAAAAATTTTTTTTTTAACATTTATTTATTTTTGAGACAGAGAGAGACAGAGCATGAACGGGGGAGGGTCAGAGAGAGGGAGACACAGAATCTGAAACAGGCTCCAGGCTCTGAGCTGTCAGCACAGAGCCCGACACGGGGCTCGAACTCATGGACCGCAAGATCATGACCTGAGCCGAAGTCGGCCGCTCAACCGACTGAGCCACCCAGGCGCCCTGTTTATTAATTTTTAATAAAGCATTTATTAATCCCTGATTACTATCAAGCTCCATGGAAGGTGTTTTTTACAGTCTTATAAAATGTGTATCAATAATACCTAAAATATAAGATACATAATAAGCATGTGAAATGTTCAATATTTTTAGTTATCTCTGAAATCTAAATTAAAATCCCAGTGACATACGGCTACACACCTACTAGAATGCTAAAGAATAAAAGACAGATGATACCAAGTGTTGGTGAAAATAGGGAAAAATCCTAACTCTGGTAGTGTAGTTGGAAAATTTTTAGTATCCCTTAAAACATTGAACATATATGTACTCTATGATCCATGAGTTCCACTCCTAGATTGTATTAGTTATCTGCATCAGATTACTACAACATAATGGCTTAAAACCATAGTAAATATTTATTATCTCATACAGTCTCTGAGGGTCAGGAATCCAGGAGCTGTCTTAGCTAGGTGGTCTGGCCACAGGATATCACATGAGGTGTCAGTGTGTTGGCCAGGGCCACAGTCACCTGAAAGCTGGACTGGGGCTGGAGGTTCTGCTCCAAAGATGGCATATTCTCATGACTGACAAGTTGAGGGTGGCAGTTGGCAAGAGGCCTCAGATCCTTGCCATATGGATTCTGGCGTATTCCTCCTTTTAGTGTCCTCCTTGCAGCTGGCATCCCACAGAGTGAATGATCCTAGAGAGAGCAAGGTGGCAGCTTTTATGATGTAGCCTTAAAAACCATGCTCATGTCTATTTTTTTCCTAATATATTATTGATTACATAGATTAGCCCTATTCAATGTGTGTATATGGAGTAGGGGGTAGGGATGCATGGTGGCAAGGATCATTAGGTGCCATCTTGGAGGCTGCCTAAAATATAGGTATTTATCCCAGAGAAATAAAAACAAATGCCCATAAAAACTTGTATAAGAATGCTTATAGGAGCTTAATTTATAATAGCCAAACTGGAGCAACCCAGATATTCATCAACTGGAGTCTGACTAAACAAACTGTGGTATATTCACACAGTGGAAATGACTCACCAATGAAAAGGAGCTAACCACTAATAAATACAATAATATTCATCTCAAAAAATATTCTGAGTAAAGGAAGGAAAAGTACATAGGCTATGATCTCATTTATAGGCAGTTCTAGAGTGGGCACAACTCACTTAAATTGATGTAAATCAGATTAGTGGTTGCTTCTTATAGGGGTGGGAGGTAGATTGAGGAAGGATGGCTATAAGGAAGGTTTCTGGGTAGTGGAACTGTTCTCACAACTTTGTTAAAACCAATTCAACAGCACATTTATGTTCTGAAGATTTTATTGTATGTAAATTAAACCCCAATTAAAAATATAAGGTATGGGGCACCTGGGTGGCTCAGTCAGTTAAGTGGCCAACTTCAGGTCAGGTCATGATCTTGCAGTTCGTGAGTTCCAGTCCCACATCAGGTTCTGCGCTGACAGCTCAGAGCCTGGAGCCTGCTTCAGATTCGGTGTCTCCCTCTCTCTCTCTGCCCCTCCCCCACTCACTCTGTCTCTCTCTCTCTCTCTCTCTCTCTCTCTCTCTCTCTCAAAAATAAGCAAACAATAAAAAATATATAAAGTGTAATCCAAGGGCCACATTTGTGATATGTTATAATTAATAAGAGAAATTAATACTTGGGAAATATTAAAGGTATAGTCTTAATTTTTAAATAAGTCAAAACAGCAATTATAAGAAAATATTAATGATACCTTAATTTTTGTATTCACAATACTATCATTCAGAGTAATAGTTGATTTATTTTTTGTCTATCTTCCCATCTTTTTAAATGCTTTTTTGGAAACTAGATAAGAATGTTTTATATTCACAATTTTATAAACTGAGTATATATGTAAGTGGTTGGTTTGTCACAGTATAAACAGTTCCCCGGATTATTAAAAACTCTTTTGAAGTATTGTTTTCAATTGATATATTTCCCTGTAGGACTACGACATAGTTTATATAACTCTTCCGTTCATGATGAACGTTTAGGTGGTTTCTCCTCATTTAAGGAATGCAGTGGAGTTATACACAAAGGTTTTTTTTTTCTTTGGTATTTGGTATTATTTCTTTATCCTGAGGTTTTAGAAATGATCTAGATAAAAGCTTATGATTCACATATTCATATTGTTTTTTAGAGGGTTAAAATCATTGTATACAAATACAACATATTAAAGTACATTTCCTTCACTTTGGTTAGGTGCTAAATACACTGAATGCTTTGGCCATGTGTTTATTAACCATTATAACTGAGAAAATGGAGGTTTAATTGAGCTTTAAGGAGGAATAGAAATTTAAATGAATATTGGGTTTCAGAAGGCAAGGATGAGGAAAGGGTATTTCTGCAGCGTTCGTGGCATGGCAGACAGAGCCGTGCAATGTCAAACCCAGGGAACTGCAAGTAGTTTAATATAAAAGCTTAGAGTGGTGGTTCTCAATCTTGGCTGTATTACAGAATCACCCTAGGGAGAGAACTTAAAAATCCCACCACCTAGGCCTTACTAGACAATAAACTCAGGATGGGTGGGTATAAAATTCAGGCATCAGTAGTTTAAAAACTCCCCAGGTGATTCCTGTGTGTAAGCAAAATTGAAAACCACTAGTGCAGACTGAGATGGATTGGGATGGGATGTAATTAGAAAAGTGAAAAGATGAAGACCGGATGTAGCAGGCATCGTGCTCTAGGACAAAGTGTGGACTTTCCAGGCAATTGAGCAGTGTTCATGTTCTTCCCTTATCACCCTGGAGTCTTTTGCCTTTTCCTTGCACAGGTGTCGCTTTACTCCGAGCAAACAGGGAGTACCATGTCTCCTTGTGGACAGGCTGCTCTCAGCCTGCCGGAGCTTCTCCCTCTCCTCACTAAGATCTGGAAATGCCTTGGCATTTTCACTCTATACCCCCGGGCAAGTCCTTAAGCACTGATTGATGATGATGGGATATGAATAATGCATCTTCCTCTCCCCTGATCAGGACAATTGCCAGGTGTGATTTCCACCAGTGCGCTCAAAGTAGCCAATCTGCAAACTTCGTACCATCCAGGACACAATCAGTTTGTGGCAGAAGGGAAACCTACATGCTGCTTCCTTCCCAAGGAAACAGTTTCAAGAAAGAAATGTCAGCTGAAATAAACAGTGGGTTTAGTGACTTAGCTGCCAGCATGTTATCACTGACCAGACACACTTGATTCTCAGACCATAGGGATCTACAAACCACACTGTGAATAGCACGGACTTCCGTCTCTAGGTTGCCCTTGCATTAGTGAGCCAGTGTCATCTATTGTGGATGGGGCTTTATCTTTCAGCCTTGCCTGACTTCCTTCCTTTCCCTTTTCTTCTTACTTCCTGTTCTTGTATTTCCTAGAAACTCTAATAAATGCCTTTCCCGTGACTCTTAGTGTCAGCAACTGTTTCTAGGAAACTCAGTTAAAATAAGCAGTGAGGATTGTATTAGAAGGTAAAACTTGTGCTTTAGGAAGATCATCCCAAAGAATCATTTAGAAAAATGGGGCACCTTGATGGCTCAGTCTGTTAAGTGTTGGACCCTTGATTTGGGCTCAGGTTGTGATCTCATGGTTCCTTTGATGGAGCCCCGCATGAAGCACTGTGCTGACAGCTAGGAGCCTGCTTGGAATTCTCTCTCCCTCTCTCTCTCTGCCCCTCCCCCGCTTCCTAGCATGCACATATGCTCCCTCCCTCCCTCCGTCTCTCTCTCTGTCTCTCTCTCTCTCTCTCTCTCTCTCTCAAAATAAATCACTGGTTGTAAAACTCAAGGACCTTGCCAGGCTCCTCACAATTTGTAAAGTAAAATTTGCTTTATGGTGTATATATTTTTTCATTTACATTTTGGAGCTCATAGACTGATTCTACATTATATCTGTAAGGAAACTTAGGTATCCCTCAAATATCTGTCTTGGGCACATAATTAAAAATTTCAGGCCCTCGTTTTTCTCACTTTTTGAATGAGGAAGAAGAATTATTTCTATGACCCCTTCCAGTTCCGTAATGTTATATTCAGCAGTGCCTGCTCTATTACGTCAGTGAGAGAAGCATAAAACAGACTATTTTCCAGTAGCAATTGTCACTTCTCAAAACAAATTGACAAAAATCATACAATTATTCTAAGAACAATTCTGCAGGAAGCTAACCTTTGCCCATTTTTCTTAATGATATGTTTACTGCTTTTAACTTTGCTTTGGAAATGGGAAACCATCTAATTGGGTTGATAAGGTCAGCATGCAGGAGGTTTGGAAAGAGATTGGATAATATTTGTGAGTGTGTATATTTGCCTAGACATGCTTTTTGTCATGTTTATTGCACTTTAATGATTAGTTAGAAATAATAAGGCTGCTGTATATTCTCTTACATTAATGCTCTGTCATTTATGGATTATTCTAAGGTCATTTGAAAACACAGAGAAAATATAATTATTTGAGGGTGCTTTTGGAAGAGGTGGGTATATTAATAAAATAGTAATTTAATAACACAGTACTCCTCAAAACAGAGTTTGCCCAGTATCTATAGTTCATAGGAAGGGTTTATGAAGCTGAATGAGATGAGTTATATTTTCCCCTATTTTCAAGGAGCATTGAAATTAAACTTGGGGTGAGTTTGTGGATCAAGAAAAGTGAATTAACAGTGTGTAAATTATTTCTTTTCATCAGTTTATCACACCCTATCCACAAACAACCCTGAAATACATAAATACTTTCTAGACTCTATTGTGTTATACAACTTACCTAGGCAGAAATTGGAACTCATTAGAAATGATCTCAATTCTATTCCCTTTTGGGGTTCTATGTTGTGGAGTCTTCAAGGATAACTTTAAAAATAATAAACCATAGACAATTAGGGTATGTTTGTAGCATTTTCTTAATTTTATTTATTTATTTATTTATTTATTTACAGAAAGTGAGGGAAGGACAGAAAGAGAGAGAGAGAGAGAGAGAGAGAGAGAGAGAATATCCAAAGTAGGCTCCGTGCCAAATGCAGAGCCCGATGTTGGACTCAATCTCACGACTGTGAGATCACGACCTGAGCCAAAAATCAAGAGTTGGATGCTCAACTGACTGAGCCGCCCGAGAACCCCAATTCTTTTTTTTTTTTTTTTTGTTAAACAGGGTATAATAGAAAAGTACATAATTTTTCAGTGTATAGTTCAGCAATTTTTTACATATATATACACTTGTGTAACTACTTCCTGGTTTAAGATACAAAGCAAGATTTAAAAACCATCCTTCTCACCATTGGTTATCACCATTCTTGTCTTCCCTTAGCTTGGTTTTGACTGTTTTTGCTGTATAGTATTTGACTATATGGATATGTTTTTCTCCTCTTGATGGGCATTTGCTCTGTTTTCATTTTTCAGATATTACGAATATCTGGTAAGTTTTTTGATGGCCATATGTACTCATTATTTTTTAGTAGCTAGAACACAAATTAGGATTGCATGTTCATAAGGTTGGAATAATTTAGCTTTACTACTTTCTGTCAAATGTTTTCCCAAAGGGGTGGTACCAGTTTTCTTTCCCACCAGAAATATATGAGAGACCTCATTCCTCTGCATTTATGCCAATATGTTGTATTGTGAGTGTTTTTAATTTTAGTCGCTCTGGTGAATGTGTGGTAGTATGTCATTACAGTTTTAGTACTCATTTTCCTGCTGAATAATGATGGTTGAGTACCTTTTCATATACTAACTGGCTTTTATGAAACCTCCTTTATAAAATCCTGTTCAAATGTTTTAACTGTTAATTATCTTTTTGTTACTGATGTGTGTTTATGTATTCTGATAAATATGTGAATATACTTCTTTTGATGAACAGAGTTCTTAATTTTAATGAAATCCAACTTCCCACGATTTCTTCTATGGTTCATGCTTTTTGTGTTCTGTTTAAATATGTGACTTGAAAAACCAGTCACTGCATAATGTATTCAGTAAGACCCTAGGCTTATTTTTAAAAATTACTCTCTGTGGTATAGTGGAACATATTGAAGACTTCATGAAGCACTGGGTGTCCTGTCTTTCCAATTTCTAAGTATGTACTTTGGGCAATATACTTAATCCTTTACATCTTTTTAATCATTCATAATGTGATACCTTAGGACTCTCACTCAGTTGCACGTGGCCGAAAACTAAGCTAGCTCAAGCAAGAAAAGCTGATCTGGTTGGAGGGTAGGTCCTATAATCAGAATAGCTACCTAATCGTTGTTAGCACATATGAGACCTTAGGGGCCTGTCACCACATGATACTGTTATCTCTGCTTTTTTGCTCTGTGTTGGCCTCTTCCTCACTGACAGCAGATGGGTTTTATGTAAAAAGAGACATGGCAACTGGCAGCTTCAGGCTTAGAACACCCCAGCTGAGCATCTCAAAAGGAAAAAAAAAGTGATTTTCTGTCCCCTTCACTTAGGTATGTAACAAGATTCTGGGGAGTCATCTGTCTACCTATGTGAACAAAGAGGAGAGAAAAACTATTATTATTAACCCTGGATTGAAATCAAGAAGGGAATAGTTCCTACAAAGAAGTAGTTATGCTCTTGCCAGGAGGAGGGAGATAAGGTGCTGGGCAGACACAAATAATAGATGTATACTACAAAGGGAACACAATGCCTGACTTACAAGAGTTGGTTGTTGAAAGTCTTTATCAGAGAGTTGGTTGAAAGTACCTGGTACAAGGTAGAGACACAATGCTTATATGCTGAATGTGAACTATAATGGGGATCTCAGAAACTTTTTTCTCCTGTTCGTAGAACTGGAGGTCTAGAGAGGATCATGGCAGACCTAAGCGAAATCAGGGATCTAAGATGCTGTTCTAGGCTCTTATTTGGAAGTGGCTTTCAGGGATTTTCAAGGTCCCTTGTAGATCTCTATATTACACAGGTCTGAACAAAGCTCTGCTTTGATTCTTCCTGTTGGTCCATAGAGATGCTCCTTGGGGTAAAACATGGGGCCCAGAATCTCCCAAGTCTTTATCCTCTATATTACATTGTTTTAAGTCATTCAGGACTCGACCCCTCTCCTGTCCAAAGTTTTTCCAACGTGGGTTTAGAATTCTTATGGTGATAATAGTGTTTAGACAGTTGATAAATTTGGCAGATATACAACATGGTTGCTTTTGAACCATCACCAAATGGAATATTTTTTTTAGCAGTAAGCACTTCTTAGGGCACTCATTATTTCTTCATTCCTTATTCCATCCCCAAAATATTTCTTGGGATCTGTAGGTTCTCAAACTTTGAAATGTATCAGAATCACCTGGAGGGCTTGTTATGCTACAGATTGCTGGGATCTACCACCCTGAGTGTATGATTCTGTAGGTCTGGGATGTGACTCAAATTGGCATTTCTAATAAGTTTCTGGTGTTGTGCTGCCATTGCTTGTTCAGGGTCCACATTTTAAGAACTAGATAGAAGAGACATTCCCCCAGATTGAGGCATGAATAAGACTCTTCACATCATATTCTAACTCAGTAGGGAAATTTGTAATTTGAAGAAAACTTCTTTTCCTTGTAAAATAAAGAGCCCTTATAAAAACAAAAGCAATTGCTGTCTAATTAACTTTTGCAGTTTTCTTCCTTTGAGGGTTAGGGTGAGGGCAGACCCATATACCAAATTAATTTCTTGCAGGTCATACAATTTGTAGAGGAAACAAAAATAATATCCTTATAAATAGCTGTAAGGATAACTCATAGGGAGAGTTGCAAGTAATCTTCACCTCTGCTCTAAAATCTCTTACCTGCTCCGCCTAATGAGATTTTCTGTTTTCCTTGTTTGTTTTTCTTTTCCTTTTGTGTTCTTGCTGTGTGTGTCCTGGGAATCAGATGTCCCCAAACAGCATTTCTAACTGAAATTGAAAGGGGTGATGTTACATTCTGCCCGCTTCAGACTCAGTCACCAAATGAGTCATAGGAACTACTGCCAGAGACTGAATCACACCACTGTCCTTCCATCAGCCCTAACCGAGAAATACCGTTAGCCGACCTTAGAAATTAAAATCTGGAAGCAAAGATTGGTTTGGTTTTGCTTTGCTTTGTTTTTGGTATCGATGTTGGGCCAATATTGGCAAAGAGGAGATCACGCTGAGTGGTGTGAAGGAGAGGACAAGGACAGATTCTACAATAATGACTGCCTCGGGTGATGGCTTTGTTCTCCTTTCAGAGGAGGGAAGTTCAAGTGTTGCTGGCCTTGAGGACCTCTGGGGCTTAGAGGTTTGGCCTCAGAGGTTTTCTTCCTCGAAGATTTAGGGTTTTAAATACCAGCTATTAAGTCCAACTCCTGTTTGTGAAGCGGTATTTTCTCCTTTCTAAATTAGTATTACGGATCACCAAAGGCATCTGTCTTCTATCTAGTGAAGAACCCTGCCCTGTGGTTAAAATAGCCGTGATATACCATGATAGTGTGGCATCCCTGGTAATGTCACTCTTTCACGCTCCAGTTTGCACTTTTGCACTTAACATGTAACTTTGAACTCTTGCTGCCAAGTACGGAGAAGAATAATAGCCTTATTAGAATGGAGTCTGGTAGTTTTGCTAAATTCATTTTTATTAAGTTTATTGAGAGGTCTCTGTGCCTGGGTCACCTGGGTGGCTCAGTTGGTTTAGCTTCCGACATTGACTCAGGTTGTGACTTCAGGGTTTGTGAGTTCAAGCCCCTTATGGGGCTCGCTGCTGTCAGGGTGAAGCCAGCTTTGGATCCTCTGTTCCCCTCTCTCTCTGCCCCTCCCTGCCTGGCACTCTCTATCTCAAAAATAAATAAACATTAAAAAAAAAAAGTCTCTTTGCCCACCACCTTATTTCCAGGTAACAATTGTGGGATACATTTTTTTAAAAAGGAATTCTATATAAGTTATATAAGCATATAAAATTTAAAGCATTGAGAATGAGAGAGAATGTCAAAGTAGTCTGTCACTTTTCCGTGAATTTAAGGAAGGGAATGGGAATATGCACTGGGTTATGGGGTAGAACTGAGGTTGTGTGGATTTGAGGAAATAGTTGAAGTTCCCTTGTCTTTCCATGACTTACAGTGATTCTGGGTGGTGTTGGAAGGTTGTGAAGCTAGGTAGGAAGTGGTATTAATAAAGTCTTCATATGTAAGTGCTGCCTTTTCAAGGCAGAAACATTTTATTTCATATCTTATCATTTCTCCCAGGAGATGGAGCTGAAAGGAAATGCATTTAAGCCTCTGCAACATTTCATAAATTGAGGGAAGATTTAATTCCCCTTCTATTTATCTAAGTATCATATACTATGATAGGCATGGGGGAGCCAAGAAAAATTCACTACGTGTGCCCTCAGTGAATTTCAGTTATAGTGGGAAGATAAACATGAAAATGAAATTATAATATAGTAACCTGATAATTCTGAAGTGTTGAGCATAAGGTCCTGTGGTGTCTACAAACAAGGGGGCTAATATCTCTGGAGGAGTCTCTGAAGGCTATATGGACATTTACCAGGCAATCAGGAGGGACAGGGTGGTGCAGGAAGATAGAGGAATATATGCTCTGACAGAGGCATGGAAAGAACTGACTTGTCGGTGTGTCAAAGTACGAAGAGGAAACTGGCAGGAGATAAAGCTACTCTGGAAAGTAGTGGCTGTGGTACTCAAGGTCTTCTTGTCTGTTGAAAAAGCTTTAAATGGTATCCTGTTGTCAGTGGGGAGAATTCTAGAGAAACTGGATGACAGATACTCCATCTAGCTTTTTCTAGAATCATGAAAGCATTGGAAGGCCTGGAGAGTCTAAAAACGACTCCCAAAACAAGACAATCCAAGAAGACTGGTGAGGTGTCAGGAGACCGCTGAACCTTTGGAGTTCAGGAGCAACAAGGAAAGTAATAGGAAACTAGCCCCTGGATGAAACTGAAGGGGGAAAAACATGGGGAAGAGAAGCAGCTGAGTACAGAAACCCAGAGCATGCACACTTGAGGGACAGTTGGGGAGACAAAGATGGAACGGCCATAGTCTTGGTTAGGAGAAGAACTAAGAGAGTGTTGCATTACAGCAACTGAGAAAGGAGAAAAGCTGAGGAATAAGGACATGGGTAACAGTGTGAAAATGCTGTAGCGCAGTGATTATCCATTTTTTTCAATTTTTGATCGTCAATTTTTTTAATGTTGATTAATTCATTTTTAAGTAATCTCTACACCCATTGTGGGGCTTGAACTCACTGCTCTGAGATCAAGAGTCACATGCTGTTCTGACTGAGCCAGGCAGGTTCCCCACAAATCAGTTTTTTAAATGAGATCTTTTCAGTGACAAACATTTTGTTTACCTCTAGTATTAGGCAAGGTTTTCTTTGCAAGGAACAGAAAAGCAGACTGAAGTAATTTAAGCAAAAAATGAATTTGTTGATTCATATAATTGTTTTAAATTTTTTAAATGTTTGTTTATTCTTGACAGAAAGACAGAGCCTGATTGGGGGAGGATCAGAGAGGGAGAGAGGGAGATACAGAATTTGAAGCGGGCTCCAAATTCTGAGCTGTCAGCACAGAGCCCCATGTGGGGCTCGAACTCATGAACTGCAAGATCATGACCTGAGCCAAAGTCCAATGCTTAACCCACTGAACCACCCAGGTGCTCCTTGACTCACCTAATTTTAAGTTGAACGGGGACAAATGTAGTAACAGGTGTTTATTTTTTAAAGTTTATTTTTTTTAATTTTGAGAAAGAGCAAGAGCACAAGTCGGGGAGGGGCAGAGAGAGAAAGAGAGAGAGCATCTCAAGCAGGCTCCCCCAGGTCAGTGCAGAGCTCAGTGAGGGGCTCAAATTTGTGAACCCTGAGATCATGACCTAAGCCAAAGTCAGACGTTCAACAAACGTAACCATCCAGGTGCACCTAGTGACACATGTTTAAATGGTGTCACTCAGCTAAGCCTGTCTCTCACTACTTCTTGTGTTTTAAAGTTTATTTATGTTTGTTTTGTAGAGGAGAGAGAGTGTGTGTGCCTGAATGAGGGAGGGGTAGAGAGAGGTGGGGGAGAGAGAATCCCAAGCAGGCTCCATGCTGTCAGCACAAAGCCTGATGTGGGGCTTGAACTCTTGAACCATGAGATAATGATCTGAGCCAAAACCAAGGGTCAGACCCTTAACTGACTGAGCCACTCAGACAACACTCTCACTACCTCTTTTGGCTTTGCTTGCCCATCTTCTATATTGGCAATGTTGTTAGGCAGGCTCTTTTCATGAAGTTAACAAAAAAATGGACTCTGAAAAGGAGGCTTAGCTCTTGCTCACCCCTGATGATACCCAAAGTAGAGTCTCTTTCTTTCTTCCAGGATCCCCACATCACTATTGGGGTACAGATTTTTTAGTCTTTGGAAGGCATATGTTCTGCTGGCAAACATGGAAAAGTATCCCCCTGAGAATTATCAGAAGTTAAGATTTAAAAAAAAAATTTTTTACATTTATTATTTTTGAGAGAGAGAGGCAGAGTGTGATTGGGGGAGGGGCACAGAGAGGGAGAGACACAAAATCTGAAGCAGGCTCCAGGCTCTGAGCTGTCAGCACAAAGCTCTATGTGAGGCTCGAACCCATGAACTGTGAGATCGTGACGTGAGCCAAAGTCAGACGCTCAACCAACCAAGCCACCCAAGTGCCCCAGAAGTTAAGATTTTTGATTCCAGAAAAGAGAGAAAGGATGGCAGGTATGCAGATTAACCAGGGTCTCTGACTGGGGAATCCTGGGTTAACGTTAAATCGGTTTGTCTCAGAATTCCCAAACCATTTATAGTCTTCTGTGAGAAGCCAGGCCTTAAATCCAGCCCACAGTTACACATGAGGGTAATTATATTTTCGGAATGTGTGCCTTGAGGAATATATAATGACAAAAACCACTATGAATTTAGTGACGCTTAAAAATGAATTTGTTTTTTAAATTCATGAGAATAATTTTTACTTACATTCTTAAAATGATGTATAGTGACATTTTTCCTCTACAAGTAATGCTTGGGGAGCTTGTGAATTTGTGAGGCTGTTTCAGTCACTCTGACATCCCCAAAACACAAATTGCATGTCTGAAGAATTGCAAGTTCCCTGTGGAGTCCACGGGTAGCCTAAGCATATTTTCAGGGCCTATTAAATAAAGAAATGTCCAGGAAATGTTACAGGACCCATACTTATGTAGTTTTGGGGGTGCTAGTATTTAAAAACTGCACCCTCAAGGTGGGTGATGTTACTAGGACCCAAATTGCTCATCTAGAAACTAGGCAAAAATGAACAGGCCACGTGTTGGTGGGAGTAGGGATTCGCATACATTACATAATAAGTACATTATTTTAGTTGATTTTCTAATTCTGTCCTGTTTTCAACCCTTCTGTGTGTATACGGTAGCAAATCCGGAAAAAAGTTTAACATGATAATATGGAAAGAGGAAACTACATATATGTGTATTTACATATGTGTATAGGTTTCATATGCATGTGTACATGCATGTACAGATATACATTTACGTATTCATATACATATACACCCAAAACTCCTCACGATTTCTGAAGGAAGTAGCTTTCCCTTCAGTATAACTTAGAGACCTGTGCCACGCGAAACGGGTTCTGGATATATCCTAGTCTTTTGCGACGGGGCTGCCGGGTGCATTAGTTCTCCTGTCTGCAAAATGGAGGCTGCTTGACCTGTCGTCTTCTTCCCTCGCGGGAAACGCTCAACGTCCGCACACAAGTGCTTCAGCGTCTCCGGTAAAGAACTGCCTCCCTGGCACCTGCGAGCTGTTATTGAGTGGTCCCCGAGTGCAGAGTATTACATTAGGTGCAGTGTTTCCGGAATGACGGTTTTGTTAGCCGTCTGCACTATCTTCTGGTGCGGGGAGGGCTCCTGTGTGGCTTGAGCCCGGCCGCAGGGTCAGGAATCAACGCCCACGCCCAGGAGGAGAGAGGCAGGTGCGCGCGGCCCCTCCTTATGCGTCCTGCCTGCCCTGCCGGTGCGGCTGCCAGCCGCTGTGGCGCCACCACTGCTCAGCTTGGGCCATTTCCCGACCCGGCCACCCAGCTGTGCCTAACATCGTCCACTAGAAATTCAGCTGGTGGAAAAGGGAGCACCGAAGTGAAACTGGTCTCGGTCACCAAGGCTGCCCCTCAATCCTTCTGACACTCTAGTCCCCTAGAAAATCGTCGCCGTAATCTAATTTTTCTGCAAAAGAAAAACAACCCCCGCTCTCCCAAAGAAACCCTATAATACTGATATTATGCTGTGAAGTATTTGCGGTGAGGTTTGAAATGGTGTTGGAAACAGTCATTCTGGTTTCTTGGGCAGTTACCAAATAGCTTTTAAGTACCTCTTTTTTTTGGTGTGTGTGTGTGGGGGGGTTCTGTCCTCAATTATAGATCCATTTGTAGAGGAAGACTTCACTCTTTTGCTAAATTGTCAGAGGAGTAGGTCTAAAATAATTTAATTGGGTTCCTGATGGAATGCAGTTTCATTTTCCCAGTTTTAAGAACTTAAGGTTTTATGGGTTTTGTTACTTTGCTGTTTCAAATTTTAAGTTCAATTTTATAATTTTATGAGCCTGTATTTTTTAAAATAAAAGTATTTTTTTCAAATAAAAATAAAAATGAGGTTTAAAAAAGCTTTAGTTTTTTTAACAAAAGGAACATCTCTTTTTAGAAGTCATTGAAAACCTTGAGGGTTTACGTATACTTTTTTCCAGTTCTGTTTCTCTTTGCCAGAATTACTGGATTTAAGAAAACCCTAAATATTGCTGTAACTTACCACAATTAGTAATTTTACTGAAAACTCTGGTTAAGATCAGGTTGGGTCCATTTGTTGGGTAGTTAAGGAAACTGGCAGTATTACTTATTTTTCACAAGTGAGAAGCTACTTTGACATTTGTGGCTTCTAAGTATGAATCTCAAAATTTGCACTTGCTGTGCATTTGAACTGGTGTGCATTTTCTTTTGAGTGCATTTTACCTTATAGCTGCACAACTAGGGAAGTAATTACTTACAAATAAGTGATGTACTTAGGAAGGTTTCTGATCATGTTATGGTAGCTTTGATTAAATTCTCAAGTAAGGTAATTATTGCAAGAAGTTCCCAATTTAAAGCAAACACTTCATTAGTTTGAAGATAATTAAAAAAAAAAAAAACATAGCCAGTTTATGTCTGCAGTCTTGGTCTCTTTCCCTCTCTCTGTCTCCCCCAATTTCTCTTTCTTTTTGTCCCTCTCCCTCTTCCTCTCCCTCCTTTTGGCACTCGGTCTCAGTAAAAGTGCAGTAACTTCCAAACCCATCTCAGGAAATAAATGCTATGTCCAAACTACTTTTGGGGAAAAAATACCACCATAAAATGATGTTGAGGGAATTGCCATAAGATAACGGTGATATTTCATCGTCCTGTGACATTACCGTCCTGGTTGTTTCTCTATTTTATATAATACCATACAACAACAGGCACTTTGTGAGGTTGAAATGTTGACATTTTTCTAGCATTTCTGTGTTTTAGGTGGTGCCAGAATTGTCAACAGGAAGCCTTTCCAAAATCCCCATTGTTACCCAGAGAGAAAATAATGACATGGCCATGTTTTTAATATTTCAACAGTATGATTATGTTTGGTCATCACCAAGAAGTGGGAGGCTTCATATCCTTAGGAGTTTCCTTATTAATTACTTAAAGTATAAGAGTTATAGTGCACAAGAGGGGGAAAATCAGGTGCCCAGGCCACTAACTCTAATTAAGAAAAATATTTTGCTTTGGGGAAAGCAGGCTTTCTAATGGTTCCTGGCAGGGTTATCTGCCTCTAGATGGAGGCTTCCAGCACAAATTTCTCTTCCTGTAGTCAGTGAAAATGAATCCAACCAGCCTGGCTTTGTATCCCTGGATGGAAAGGGGAGGAGCTCAGAAATTGGTTTTAATTTATCAAATTCAAGTTGCCTCTTCCTTCACCATTTTACGATTATCATTGGCTGCCTCACCCCAGTGAGGTGCTTCCTGCAGATGCCATCTGTCATCGCTGGCACCTTCTGCCCCGTTGGCATCTCCTGCAAGCTGGATAGTGAATGTCCTGTCACTTCTAGGATAGTGATTCTCAAATGGTGGTTTGTAGTGTGGCTAGTTTGTGGACTGTACTCTGATTTGTTGGTGATGTTCAATCCTACCATTATCGTATTTTTACTTTATTATATCCCTCATGGTTGCTACATGTTAGTATGCTAGGTGAGAGGGGATTCTGAGACTAGGTGTTGGAAGCAGCCACTGAAAATGGCTGGAAGGGCACAACGGGCTATTGCTAGGTTGGAACATGGTGCCATTTTCTGCCTCTTCCAGGGCTTGTGTGTCCTCTAAGGGCCAACCACTGACCTGCTATGCCTTCCTGCTCCACAAGGGGCCATATACTCAGAGATTTGCTGTAGTATATGCCTTCCAGAACTCTAACTACACTGTTTCTTCTCTGAACTCATCTCACTCTACTCCTCAGTCCCGGGCTCACTCAGCCCCAGCTACCCTGACTGTGCTGCAGACACATCAGGACACTGGCAGACACTTAGAGGGCTCACTCCTACACTGCTTCAGGCCTTTACTCAGATGGTATCTTTTCAGAGAATCTCTTCCAGGTCATTCTACTTAAAACTGCAATCCCTGACTCATCGTACACATTTTGGTTTTGACCTTGCACATATCACTATCTCACGTAATATTTTAATCATTAATTATTTATGTTACTTGTTTGTTATTTACATGTCACTCTTTTATCTGTCTTCTTCTTTTAGAATTGAAGGTAAATAAACATAGGGATTTGATCTTTTTGTTCACTGCTGTATTCCCAATGCCCAGAGCCCTGCTTAGCACTTAGCAGGTGCTCAGTAAAAAAAATTTTTCTTAAAGAAAAGATGAATGGATGGAAGCCCCATACTAGATATATCTATTGCTTAATTGGAGTCTATATAAACACAGCAGAGATGCTATTATAATTTTCTCATCTAAATTTGGAGTCAAAACTCAGTATACTCTTTCATTTATGAAGTCATTGGGAATGAGAAGTAGTCTTGGATTTATGTTGATTACACCAAAATAAGATCAGACAGTTGATTAAAAACAAAGTGTGATTGTTCTGTAATTCTTTGGGACATTTGTATGTATCAGCTTTGTCTAAATCTCAGAATCTTATTTTTAATTCATCTTTAAATATTTCTAAAATACTGAAATAGCTTATTGGGGAAAAGAATTAATGTTTACTAAAGTGCTTTCTATATATTAATTTTCATACAAAACCTAATTTAATTCTTATGAAAACAATGTAACAAATACATTTCTATTGCTCTTTGAACTGAGATTCTGAATGTTTGTAATCACTCCATGTTTCAGAAATAATGAGAAGACCTGATCTTTACAATTTATGCTGTAAAATAAGGACTTCTGTGGGAAAACAAACCAGTGAATCAGATCACCTCCCATTAATTCATCTTCTGTTGGTTGAATATACCTCTCTGAAAAAGTTTTTTAATGTTTATTTATTTTTGAGAGAAAGTGTGAGAGAGAGAGAGAGAGAGAGAGAGAGAGAGAGAGCGAGCGCAGGAGAGGTGTTGAGAGAGAGAGAGATACAGAATCAGAAGCAGGCTCCAGGCCCTGAGGTGTCAGGACAGAGCCTGACTTGCAGCTGGAACTCATGAACCAGAAGATCATGACCTGAGGTGAAGTCAGATGCTCAACTGACTGAGCCACCCAGGTGTCCCTGAATATACCTCTTAAAGTAGGGCCCTGCCATATCATTCAGGCCCAACTGGCACCCAATGCCCCCCCATCATCTCCTTTCCACTTAATGATCCCAGGCTATTTCCCTCTATTCCTTGTAACACATCCTCTCTGTGTTCTCGTAGAGAAGACTATCTTTCTCCCTTGTAACCTGCCACACTTTACCTATTATATACCTATGTACTAGTTTCTGCCTCTTCTTCAGTGATTTCATGTCTATTTCCCCTATGCTGTTCCTTGTGGGCATGGATGCCATTCCCTTCCTTTTC
This sequence comes from Panthera pardus, assembly GCF_024362965.1. Taxonomy (NCBI): domain Eukaryota; kingdom Metazoa; phylum Chordata; class Mammalia; order Carnivora; family Felidae; genus Panthera; species Panthera pardus. The sequence continues at coordinate 110,763,104 of NW_026526765.1, forward strand.
TGCTCATCCTTACACTTAACACCCTTAAAGGTCTACTTGAAAACTGTACATTTTGTTTTTCTTGATCCTAGCCTACAACAGCTTCTCTCTTTCTTCTTTTTCTTAATTACTTTTGAACTTATTAGCTGTACCACACAATGTATTAAGCTCTAATTATAGACTGTAGTGTTCTGTAATTGTTTCTAGTGTCAGGCTGGTTATCTGAACAAGATAGTGTTTAAAGAGATTTATGCCTTATACTTGTTTTCTCCTTTAAATACTTCTTAGGGTAGATTTTACACCTTTGGGAGATGCTCAAAAAATGCTTGGCTTTTCATCCTGAGTATTTATTGAGTCCTGCTGGAAATCATGACATCATTTTGGGACAGAGACTCAAATGTGGTTTGTCCAACAGTGGTTCCTTCCAGTAACAATCCAACAACAGCTCTATGCATCTTGTCTACAGATACATTTTTGAAAAATCACTGTTGGGTTTTGTTTCGCTTTCATGATATCTGAAATTTGAATGCCAGCTATCACATTGTGAAATGTAGTTTTGAGGACTGGGTGAAAGACAGAATGTAGATACAAAGTCCTCATCTTCAAAAAGCAAAATAAAAATGCCAATACTTGGGAATTTCAGAACAAAGCACAGAAATTTTGGATAAATGGTGAGGCCAAATAAGTCATTTGTTCCATTTCTAGGGCACTAGCAAAGTTGGGTGATGTGTCCTTTAAAGCATCAGTATATTTTACTTTTCCTTACAGCCTTGTGTTCTCATAAATACTTTGCTGTTTCCTTGAGGGAGATGCCTATCACATTAAAGGTAATTGGGATGGATTTGAACTTCTGAGGTAGCGTTAAACACTTATTAACATAAGATTAGAGGCGGCAAAAAGCAGTGAAAGATCTGCAGGTGATTTCAAATCAAGTATTACGCTGCAAATCTTTTTTGAAAGATGTATCTGCCATAGTGTACAGCCCTAGTGAATGTACTTTGGCAGAAAGGAAAGAAGCTGACAGAGCCAGGGTGTATAGGAAGCATTGTCTCATATACTAATTTCTGTAACTTCTTAGTGCACGATCGTACCATGTTTGGACATACCTCACTTACTGGCATGAATTGAATGTTGAGCATTTGGTCTGATTTTTTTCCCCCAGATTGTTCAGTTTTTAAAATGAAGTACCTTTATAGTTCCCATCTTTTCAGGGTACTGTGGAGATGAGAAGGGGCACGCGTTCTCTAGCTTGAGAAACCTCTTTTGTCTCCCTCTGAGTGCAAGCGTAAGCTTAGTGGGCATTTGTGCGTCAGAGTGGGTGCGTTTTCAAATTTATACCTCCAGAATCTGGAAGTAGGATCTGTTCCAAGAAGGGCAGGTGCCACTGGTAGAGACAGGAGTGCATGTTGCCAGTTTGCAAGCAGAGCAGTGTACTCTGAGAGGGGGGACAAGTGGGAGGCGGCACTGCCGAGGTCCTGCAGAGGCTCGTGGGGGGCACTCTATAGGCTGCCGGAGCACAGCAAAATAGAGTCTGAATGTGTGCAGATTTCGCACTCCAGAAAGCCTGCGTACAGCTGACTCCGGAAGCGTTGGCATCAAGCGGGGTCCCATTCGCTGAGCTGGGGATCCGAGTCATGGTCTTTAAGGAGCTTTCAGGGAGAAAGCTGGGAGACAAGGTTAGTGGGGAATACAATGAAGACCAACTTTGGAAAGTGGAGCGCGAAGTGACCACACAAGCCCCGCACACTGATGCTTACTACATGTCAAGAAAAATCCCTAATCCTTTATACTTAACTTTTATGAATTCTTACAATTTATGAGGCAGATACTACTATTACCCCTAATTTGCAGGGGAGGAAACTGAGTACAGGTTGAGAAGCATGTACAGGGCCACACATCTAACCAGAGACAGAGCTGGGACTTCAACCCGGGCGTTCTGGCTTAATAGTCTTGTTTGCTTAACCTCCCCACCTTCCAACCTCCTGTTGCTTTAGGGTGCCTGAATCAAATTGGTCTTTACAGCCTTTTGAATAGTGCATAAAGTTTTGAGCAAGAGAGATTTGGGTTTGAATCTCTCTTCTACTACTTGTTACTTGTGACACTTTGGGAAAATTTCATTTTTCTTGGGCTTGGTTTTATCATCTCCGGAATGAGGGTAATGCCACCCCCCCCCCCCCCCACAGATTTTGAGGAACTAAGTTGAGTAAGAGGTATAAGCTAATAACGTGGTGTCTGGCAAGAAGCTGCCCCTCACTCAATGTCTGTTTTCTTTTTCTCTAAGTGCTTGTTAATGTAGAGCTCTGTAAATGCCTCTTGACTTGGAATCAGATTGCTCCTGGGCATAGTGCTAGGCCAGGCTCCAGTTGATCAAGGATCTTGCAGGCTGTGAGAGAGGTCGTGTGGCACCTGGAGGCTTCCTGCCTGTTCACGTTAAACAACATGGTGGGCGTGCTGGAGTGGCTCAGTCAGTTAAGCATCCAACTTCGGCTCAGGTCACGATCTCACGGTTTGTGGGTTCGAGCCCCACATTGGGCTCCGTGCTGATTGTTCAGAGGCCCAGAGCATGGAGCTTGCTTGTTTCAGATTCTGTGTCTCCCTCTCTCTCTGACCCTCCTCCGACTTGTGCTCTGTCTCTGTCTCTCTCTCAAAAATAAATAAACATAAAAAAAAAAAAACCCAATATGGTTGCTCCTCTTTTAATTTACAGAAAAATGTTTTTGGCAAGTGCTTTTGTATACAGTTAAGTCCATTAAGCTTTGTATCTGAAACACGTAAACTAATGCTTGCTTCAGGAATAATACTTGACAAGTTAAAAAAAATTGTGCATTTTTATAAATACGTCCATCATCTATTATTTTTTAAGATTCCTTGCTTTGTCTAACTTTGTGGATACTCAGGAGAACTAACTGTAATGGCCGTAAGTTTGAATTTCTATATGATACTTGATTTTCAAAATGATGCTTGAATTTCAAAGCCTGCTTCATGTTTCATAGCAGCCAGGGTATACAAGTTAGCAATCTGAAATACATGATCTGCAGACAAGTGGGGGATATTCTGCATCATTGTTCACATTAGAAGCATCAACCCAATCCTGACTGTAGAGTTCCATTATCACTCTTTCTTCCTACACCTTTGGCCTTTAGTTGCAAGCTATACTTAAAGCTATAGTTCTATATACTTTTTTTGTTAGTTAGTTTTATAATGCAAATAGCACACTTTCACTGTAGAAAAACTAGTTTATGTTAGGCACAGAAACAAAAGGAGAAAACCTTCCGTAATTCTAGAGGTAAACTGTGTTAAATTTTGATGTATATTCTTTGAGATTGTTTTCTAAGTAGGTATACGCATAGAAATGGGATCATACTATAAATACAGTTCTGTAACCTGTGCTTTTCACTTAACAGTTTATCATGAACATCTTTATATACACATCTCCATCATTATTTCTGATAGCCTCATAATATTCCACTATATATTTACAGCAATCCTAATTAAGATAATCCTCCATTGTTGGGTATTTACTTTGTTCACATTTTTTTTTTCCTGTTACGAACCATGCTTTGAGCATTGTCTTTGAATGTGCATCTGTGGATCTCCTTCTCCTGCTGATTCAAAGGGCATGCATGTTTATCAGGTTTTTGATATATTTGCCAAATACCTGTCTAGAAGTATTGTACTGATTATATTCCCACTGGCAGTAAATGAGTGTTCCGACACTCAGTGTGATTTTTTAATTTTAATGTACCATCTGACGGACAAAGTAGGACATCTCCTTATTTGTTTTTTTATATTGTTTACTAGTGAGGTTGATTTTTCTATACATTGATTTCAAATTTCAATTTACCTTTTGTGAATTTGCCTTTTACTGGGACATAGTCTTAAATTATTTATTTATATTTATTTATTTAAATCCAAGTTAGTTAACATATAGTGTAATAATGATTTCAGGAATAGAATTCAGTGATTCATCACCCAGTGCTCATATAACACCCAGTGCTCATCTCAACAAGTGCCCTTCTTCATGTGCATCACTCATTTAGCCCATTCCCCCACCCAGCATCTCACCAGCAATCTGTAGTTTGTTTCTGTATTTAAGAGTCTCTTAATTGCTTTGTCTCCCTCTCTGTTTTTATCTTACTTTTTGATCCCCTTCCCCTATGTTCATCTGTTTTGTTTCTTAAATTCCACATATGAGTGAAATAAGGTATTTGTCTTTGACTGACTTATTTTGCTTAGCATTAATACACTCTAGTTCCATCCACGTTGTTATAAATGGCAAGATTTCATTCTTTTGGATAGCCCGGTAATATTCCATTGTGTATATATACCACATATTGTTTATCCATTCATCAGTCAATGGATATTTGGGCTCTTTCCATACTTTGGCTATTGTCAATAGCGCTGCTATAAACTTTGGGGTACACGTGCCCCTTCAAATCAGCACTCCTGTATCCTTTGAATAAATATTTTTCTTACTGATTTTTAAGAGTTCTTCCTGTTGTAACTCCATAAAATAGGTGATATTTTCCTAGTTTGTATTTTGTGTTATAAAAGTATTTTGATACATATTTTTTAATTTTCAAAATTAGTTCAATCATATTCTTAGTTTACACACTTAGCAATGAATCTGACATATATAATGCTTAGAAAGACCTTCCTTACCCTTAAAGAAATAAAATATTTATGAGTATCTTATTCTAGTACTTCCATGACTTCATTTTTCCACAATCATACCTGGAATTCATGTGGAATTTATTGTTACGATATGAAGGTTATGTATTAGGCTTTGTTTCCAAGTGATTATCAAGTTGCCACAATATAAGGACTTATTAACCCATGCTCTAAACATTTACATTGTTACCTTTATCAAATATCAAATTCTTATTATAGTTGTGTCTCTTTGGTATTTTTATTCAGTTCCAGTGGGTTTTCTTCTACTCTTATGCCAGGATAAATTATTTTAATTATCTCAGAAATTCTTCCTTCATTATTACTGTTTTTCAGAAATTTTCTAGATAAATGTATATGTTTATTTATATGATGTTTTAAATGATGTAAGCAGGGAGATTGGGAGGAGTGCATGTTGAGGGTAGAAGAAGCAGTATGGGAAAAACACTGATACTCTTTGCTGTATGATCTGTACCTGGGGTCCACTATCTTCTCTGCCTTTGTGCATTTGTGAATGTTTCTATAATAAAAAATCTAAGTGGAAATAAATAGGAAAATGTTATTTCAATCGGAACTGTAGATGATTGGAACTGCAGTTCTTTCCTCGTCAGAAACCTGTTATTTCTTTTCTTGCCTCCTTTTATCCTCTTCCGTAAAGTGGTATTTTTTTTCATATATCCCCTCTACTTTTATAAACAAACAAAACCCCCAAATCTTCATGCTTATTGTTTTCGAGGGTTTTTTGGTAACTATGACATTTCCAATGGTTTGGGTCTAGGAAAATTTTGATTTGTAATCAATCACCTTACTAAACATGTATTTTTAATTTCTAATTTCTTTAACATAATTATAGATTTGCCTCTTCATTTTCAATATGTATGACTCTTTTGTTGTATTTATCACCTAGCACTTGAAACATGTTGTTAACTATGGGTGATGGTTGTGGGTGTCCTTCTCCTGCTCCTGACTTTCATGGGCATGTCTGCACTCTTTCACCACTAAGCAAGACATAGGCTATTTAAGGAAGGTATGCCATATATTCCTCTTTTATTAAAGCTTGAAAATCAGAACTCACTGTTGACTTTTTTCACATTGTGAGAGAGGATTCTTCATTGATCTATTGATATGACAAATTTTATCAATAGATTTCTTCTTATTAAACTTGTCTCACATTCCAGAGTGTATAGACTAGTGGACAGCTGGATTCTGTGGACTGTTTTACAGAAATTCCCTAAATTGATGGCACCCTTCCTTGATTTTTCTTTTGCTGCACTCCTATGATTGCTTCAAAGTGAATTTGGGAGCAAAGTGAATGAAATAAATGGAGTGAAATTTCCACTTTATATTGGAAGTTTGGTGTACTTATATTGACTAACATTTATTATAGGGTCACTATTGACTCACTACTTTTTTTTGTTTTGTTTTGTCTTTAATTTTAGAGAGAGAGGCAAAGGGAAAGAGAGAGAGAGAATGTTTAGCAGGCTCCATGCTCAGAGTGAAGCCCTCTGCAGGGCTTGATCCTATGACTTTTGGATCATCACCTGAACCCAAATCAACAGTCCAATGCTCAACCAACTGAGTCACCCAAGTGCCCCAACTCAGTATAATTTAGATATAGAAACACTGTGGCTTATTTCCTATAATCAGTCTTCTATCTCTAGGAGTACTTTTCCCACTGATAAAGGTGAAAAAAAAAACAAACCCTTAATTTTAGTTCTTTTAGGCATTAGAATGGTTTCTGTTGGGTAAGTATTCAGTTCAAAGTTTAGCTCTAGATCAAGGTTGTGTTTCTCCTTTTCAATTAGTTCTTGCTCCTTACCTAAAAAACAAAATGCTTTTTGGGTGCAGGAGGAAATAGGTTTTCTGAATTCACAGGTTACTAGCCATGGCATCTTGGACTGTTAAATAACTTTTTGTGTCTCCCCTTTTTTTTTTGTTTCTCCATCTACAAATTAGGCATCAAAATGGTAGTAATTTTATAGAATTTTGTGGGAATTGAATGAGTAATATATTTTAAGTGATTCAAACATTGCCTGGCACACAGTAAATGCCTGGTACATGTTTGTGATTATAATAATGAAATTATTATTGTCCTCATAGCATTGGGGAAAGGGAGCTTTGGTTCATATGCTGTTTTCCAGTTGAGTGTTTTGGTATCACTCATCTCTGCAATGATATAGTCCATGTCTCTCTGGCCTCCCTAAAACTGGTTTAATGCTCCTGTTCTGTCCTCTTTCATGAGCAAAGAACAAGAATTGCTTTTAGGGGACACAGGTCTCTTTGCCCACTGAGGAGAAACCCAACCCTTGCTGGAGCTGTGGTTTTCCTTAAATCTGGCTGGGATTCTTATTTCATCCCCAGTTAGGGAAATCCTCCTGACAACTATCTTCTTTAGTGTCACTGCACCTTTTCTTAACCATCACGGTCCTGCTCTCCAGCCAGCACTGTCAGCCACCCCCTTTCCTACTAGGGGCATATAGGAGTTGTAGGTTACCTTTAGCATCACTTGGCCCATCAGGGAGTCTTCTGGGTGGTATCCTAGACTCCCATCTGCCTAAAACAGTATTTCTGCCCTATGTTGATGTGAGGAAATTCAGTGGTGGGGGTATGCCCCTTCTGGAATTTAAAATTGATTAGTTTTTCCCTCAGCATACCTGGTGTTTTAATAATTTCTCTTCTCCCTCATCAGGCTAAAGTAAGTGATTTAATGAGTGTGGGATATCTTCAGAGCAACATGATTTAGAAGCAATAAAAATATATTGGATTATTATTTTCAAAACAGTGGTCTCCATTATATATTTACTGTGCATTCACTGTAAACAAATTATAATTTCTCGATACTAAGAAAGAAATAGGATGATGATGCCTCATATTTAATGAGTGCTTGCTATGTGCTATCACAGTTTCCAGCACTTTATCTCTATGAATTTTGTATTCCTTCCAACAGGGGTATGAATCAGGATATTGTAGTTCTAGTTTACAAATAAAAAAAAACTAAGTTAGAAAAAGAGGTCAGGTAAATTGCTCAAAGTCACATAATAAGTAACAGAGCCAGGATAGTCTTGGTCCTTAAAAGCTGAATAGGCAAAAATAAATTATAAAAATAATAATTATTATTAACAGTAATATTTTAAGGTTCTGAGATACTATAATATAGTGATTTATATTAAATATAAGTGATAAACTGGTGTCACCCCAAAATATTGAGAATTCTAGCTATTGTTGTGGTCTAACCGGCTCTTTCCCAAATAATATTTGAGAATAAAATGAGTAATAACAATATCTTTGTGGCACAGTATGGTATGGCGTGATATTATTTTCAGATGACAAGGTTTTAGATGAGCTGGAAACTTAAATACCTTTTTTACTACAAATTTGTTGTCCTTGGCTACTTAGATTTCAGACATTAAATTTGATTTTATTTTGCAAATTATATGTTTTACCTTATATTACTTCTTCAGTGAATTAAAGAGATTTTTAAAGATAAAAACTCCAGCGTCCCAAGTAGTATTGTCCTTTTGAAAAATTGAGCTAATAAACCATTGGGTGATAAAAGATAGCCAGATCCTTAGAAAAGAAACTGCCATTTCCATTTCCACTGAGAAATTCATCTATTAGCAAAATAATCTTTTAGGGGTTTTGCTGTTAGGTACTTCCATCACTCATCACCATTATAAATGAAAAGGGAACAAAATCTAATTTAAGGTGCCAGATGGGTACTTACATGAATGGCAGTGATTCAGCACAGGCTCCAATTAGAGCAACTAAGCTCTGAGCAGCTACTGGGTAATCATGGGGATCATGGTCAACAGAGGTGAGTTCTCTTCTGTGCGCTAGGGTCCTCTGCTTGTCCTTTCAGTACACTCAGGGGCTTTCAGGTTTTTTGAGAACCTTGAGAGCTGCTCAGTGCTTGCAGTTGAGAGTGGGTTTTACAATTAACTTCTTGTGGCAGAGTGATGGAGTTCATTTTAAAGCTCATTCAACGAGTATTGAAGAAGAAGGTATCAGAGTGAAAGGAATTTAAAACCTCTGAAAGTAAGATTTGAAATGTCCGTTTGACCTTAGAAAGGGCTGTGGAAGAACTTAGGCTTGGACACAGAAAGTAAAGATTAAATCTTGCACTACATTTGAGTGTCCTGAGAATTAGGACAGGGTCCTTAATCTGTTCCAGGGTAACTGCAGAATAATACTCCTGGGGAAAAAAAAAAGTCTATTGTTAATGAAAGAGTTTTGCAACATTAGTAAAATCTGAGTTTCCTAATAAAACCAATCTTTGCTTACTCAAGTAGAGGCTAAACAAAGTGAAATGAAGTTAGTGTTTAGGAAACACCTCCTTTCATGCAGGTATGATGCTTAGTATGTGCTGACCCCAGTTTCTCATTTAGTCTACACAGCGGCCTTGCAGTATTGGTTTCAGTAGCTCCATATATATTGACCACGAACTTGACATTCAAAAGCGTTACATTACTCCTCAAGGTCACAAAATCAGGAAATTCCAAAATTCCTGACATCCCACCAATTTATTCTGTTCCTTTCCTTTTCTTCTCTGAATAAACATTTATAATGTAAATTCTTCTACTTCAGATGGTGTCTTAAAATCTCTTCTTTTGGAATGCAATGCACTAAAGACCTCCTCAGGAATGAAAACAGAAGAAAAAGGAACCCTACTGAGGGGTTGACTTGATTCTGTCTCCCATATATATGAATATGCAAATAGCAAAGAGAAAGAGTATGTTGAAAATGACTGTCCCCTGGCAGAAGGGTATTATAATTTCTGCCTTAATAGATCTTGACATTGTTGCCTGTTACCATTAACACCCATCATGAAATGGTAAAATAATAAAATTCTTGAGCAGAAAAAAAAAATTCAAATTCTTTGTCCAGTTTCTCTTGTGCTGTTGTTTTAATTTTAACATAAAAGGACAAGAGCATTTTACCTTTGATTAAAAACTTGTTCCGTGGCTCCCACTGAAACTTAGGGGCATGTACGGTTTTCACTGTGTTTGTGTTAATGACAGTTCCACAGTGGGCTCATTCCCTTGAAGCATGCTAAGTGGGTTGTCCCTGTCTAAGAGGTGGAGAACTGAGAAGTTTGGGTTTTATTTCCAGTCTTTGGTTTCTTGGTTTTGTTAATTTCCTTGTTTATGTTTCTTTCAATTAACAATGAACTTTTTCATTTTCTGCCTTGTTTTTCTGCTGTTTGTGTAGCCTTCAGGGTATGACTCCTTCAGCAGCAATTGTTAATCAGGGAGAAATGATAGCCTGAGGGTACTGAGTTACTTGGTGTCAGGATAAAAGTTGTTCGTTTGAAGTCTCATTAGAAAAACTTTCATCACCTGCCTTAAGTAAGCTCTGCATGAGGCTCTGTCCATTTTTCCCGTGTCTTTTTATCTTTGGTTTATTTTTTTTCAAATTCTCATTGTATACCATGTAATCTAAAATAGTAGTATTACTAGGTCCCTAGTAACTTATTAAAATAGGGACGTTGTAATTTTGCTCAAGGGAGCTATTCACCATGTAGATTTTGCAGAAAAATAAGAAGTAGGATTCATTGCTAATTGATAAGTGGAGTCAGCTAATGTAAAAATGGGTGGGTTAGTTTAAGAAGGAAGTTCTGCAAATATCTGGCTTATATTTCTTTAGAGATGATAGTTTTGCTTCTGCAGCTCAGATGGAGAAAATCATATACATAATAGAATCTAGGATCTATGAGTTGGATCTCTCTCCCTTTTCCTCCTCCTCTTCGTCACCTCTCAGCTCCCTCTCTCTTTGTCTTTCTTACCTATCTACCTACCCAACTACCTACCTACCTATCACCAATTGATCCATCATCTATATAATGTTTTTCTTGTTTTAACCAGTGAGATGGAATAGTTTATCTTTTACAACTGAGCTCATCTCATTATGGAAAGTACCGACTGTGATTTGTAAGGCATGATTTGTAGACTCCCTGTCTATGCATATATCCCACAGCCTTCAATGACAATATTACTCAAATATTTCTCAAATTTAGAAGCACTCAGATGGTGGTAGGCTTTTATTTTAATCTGATATGGGAAAGAAAATATTGAAAACGAAAAAAGCTTCAATGTTCAGTGAACTCCATCCTTTGTAGATAGTGACTAGTTAAAACTGGAGATTTTGTGGGGATTGTCTTACCATCATTTTGTTTTCCCTCTTGATGACTCAAGGGTTTTTGTCCTGAGGCTCTCAATGGATCTGTTATAACTTAGCTGGTGATGACACATCCCAAAGGGTCCTTCTTTCTTGGCCTCAGGCCAGCAGACTATGCACTATGCTGTCCTATGATTCACACAACAAAACTACTCTAGTCACCTCCCACTGCCCGGGCCTGGAAGAGCACCCTAATGAGGGAGTGGGAGGGATACAGTTAGGAAAGTTGTTAAAAAGACGCTTCTGTTGTAACTTTCCTCACTACAGCAGGGAGCTCAAATCAGAGCAAGGTATGCTCAAGTAACAAACTCAATATTTGTGAGAGATGAATTGCAAAGTCCCTGGCCCTTTATTTAGGGTGAAAACTTGTGTTTTAGACAGCTGTAATTATTTCAGGTGGGGGGGGGGGTGGTGGGAAAGGCCACAAAGCATGGAATCCAAAAAGAAATGTAATTTATTTGCTGCTAAATGACTCAGCTGGACTATTTTGAAATAAGGCGAGTGTTGAAATTTTCACATATCCATACCCTTGGAAGTGAAGAATTGGGTTACCTTGGGAGCCACATGATGTACTCTATCTTCCAAAATGTTGATTATTTCATCATAAATTTATGCTGAAGTTAAAAGTGGCTTCTGTTCTCTTATGTAAGGGTTATCACCTGCACGTGTTCATTCAACAGGCATTTGCACAACAGTTTCTGGGTGTAGAATTCTATAGCCACCTGCCTTTAGGGACAGAGATCTGACAAGTTGTACAAAAGAGATGAAAGGTACTACCAGTCCCTATTGTAGTGTTGCTTTCCCTCTACTTGGGGAAAAATATCAGTCTATGAAATGGCATTTGAATAACTTAAAGCAAAGTTTTCGTAACAGCAGAATAACTCAGAACAGACTTTGAAGCCATTAGGTGTATGAATCACTTTCTGCCTCTTCTGGGTCCCACACCAGCTATTCTGAGCCTCCATTAGAGCACTTAGTGAATTGTACTATCTCTCTCTCTCCCCCACTAGTCTGTGAGCTCCTTGTGGAGAGACATTTTATCATGTTTATCTTTGTAGCCCTCGACCCTGGCACAGTGCATTGCATACCTCAGGTGCCTAGTAAATGCCTGGTGAATGAGTAAGAGGGACTACTGTTAACATATTGTGGGAGGAGAAGGGAATAGGATGATGGTTTTGTATGGGTATAAACTACAAAAGAAAATATTTGATTGTTCCTAGTCTAGAGACAAAATGTGCATTGCTTCTTATAATTCTAGTCAAGGGAAGCTGTTGAATTCAGTACAATTCAGTAAAAAAATATATTGAGCATATGTTCAGTTGTGATTGTCTACACAAACATGAAATGTTTTCTGCCTTCAAGAGTCTTGGAGTCCAGGGTGGCAGTGAGTGGCAGTGAGACAGAGATCAGAAACAGAGATCATTTCAGTATAATTTGGCGAATATACTATTGAGGGCATCCAGGAGGCATTAATGGAAAGAGAGATCAGTGGCATTGGTTCAGGCTGGCAATGAGGGTGGGGCTGGGGATGTTGGCGAATCAGGAAACTCTTTAAGGGGGACTTGACACTTTAACTGAACCTTGAAGCAGTAGTAGCCAAGTAAAGATGGAAGAAAGTGGATATGGGAAAGAGGAAGGGGAAAAATGGACAACACGGACATGGAAGTGGGAGACAGCATGGAGCATGTGGGCAGCTACAAATGGTTCAGTATAACAAGTGAGTGAAACATAATGTGTGGAGGGACAAGTAGGCAGTGTTGATGTCAAGGACCTATTAGCAGGTACCTACAGAAATGGAGTAGATAAAAATTTGGAAAGACCCTGGTGGTCCTAGACCTGCAAGATAGAGCTGAGGAATGTTTGCCAGGTATGCTAGTAGGGTGTGATCACTGACTGAGTATTCGTGATCAGGGAAGAGGTCAGGAGTTTGTCTTGAGGGCCTGGGTGGATATATGTCATATATGGACACGTATTTGGGATACTTATGGATCTTCTAAGGAATGTTGTTGAGATGAACAGATTTGAAGCTCAGGAAAAGTCATACATATGTATGTATTTATATGATTAACATACATATAAGTTGCTAGCATACATAGGGCTAAACAATAAAAACTAATAGATTGCCCAGGTGTATTATGTAGACCAGAAATTCCCAAGTGCTAATCAACCATCAGGTGCTCTAAAAGCTTCCTGAGTATCATATGGAGAATTGGTTCAAAAGCAGGTTCCTCCAGGGGTACCTGGGCGGCTCAGTCAGTTAAGTGTACAACTCTTGATTTCAGCTCAGGTCATGATCTCATGGTTCATGAGTTGGAGCCTTGCAATGGGGCTCTGCACTTGCAGTGTGGAGTCTGCTTGGGATTCTCTCTCTCCTTCTCTCTCTGCTCCCACCTCACTTAATCTCTTTCTCTCTCTCTCTCTCTCTCTCTCTCTCTCTCACACACACACACACACGCACGCACACACACACACTAAATAAATAAACTTGAAAAAAAGTGGATTCCTCCACATCCTGGAGGATCTGATTCATTAGTGGAGGGTCAGGAATCTGCATTTTATGGAATTCCTTGGCTAATTTTGATACACACTCTTGTTTAGGAAGACTGATAAAGGCTAAGAGCAGTGGTATCACCCATGTTTAAGGGGTGGACAAAAAAAAAAAGACTCCATGAAGTAGTAAGAGGTCAAGCAATCAGCCAGCAGAGAGTGAAATCACAAAAGACAGAAGAGAACGTTTCTAGAATGAACAAGGGACAATTTTAGAGTAGGGAGCTCTAGTCAGAGAATTTGGAAAGTGTTTATTATATTTGGCAGTATGGTGGTCTAGAATCTTTAGAGAAGGAATTTAAAGAGTAGAAGGAGTAAAACTAGGGTATAGTAGTGTGAGAGGTGGAAGTAGGAGTAAAGAGGTGGAGAAAGTGACTTTAATAGACATTCTTTCAAATCATCTGATTATGGAGAGAAAGAATAACATTTGGAAGGGAGGGAATATAGGGTTAAGGAAGATTATTTTTTAACGAGAGGAGAGACTCAAGAAAATATTTAGAGTTTGAGAGAAGAAGGCAGCTAGAGCAGAAAGGGGGATGGAAGGTAGAGAGTAGATAGACACAGCTCCACATGAGAGAAGAAACACCTCATCCTTTCAAAGAGGTAAGTGAAGGTGAGATGGGGTTAGACAGGAAGCTGAGATGGAGTGTTTGATAGAATGTTTAGGAAGACATTAGGAAGAAGCTTTAAATCATTCAAAAGGTAAGATTGTTGAAGCTCATCTGAGGTAAAGAGTTCAACCATTCATTTATTACTTTATGAATATTTTTATTGCAAATAGTGACAAGCATTTCCTCACCCATGCTTTTTCCCCCAATTTATAATGCAAATGAAAATGTTTTGTGGCTTGAGCTCGTCAGTCCTACAAAACCCAAATCTCTTGTTGGTGGATTTCTAATTTGCCTTTGTCTGAGTTCCGTATGTTGTTTTGTATTATTGGAAACTAGCATATGGGGAACCTCAGTAACTGATTTTCTAGGAGAAGCAGAGCCTGAAGAGGTGTGTGTGTGTGTGTGTGTGTGTGTGTGTGTGTGTGTGTGTGTGTGTGATAGTCACCATGACTGAGGCCAAAAGAAAAGAGATCAACTGACACCCAAATGGAAGAAGAAATAGCAGAGCCAGTGAGCGAGAACTTAATATTGGCTATCCCTTTCCAACTAAGCTTCTTTCCAGTTTATAGATTCCCAAAAGGCCACGTCTAGCATGTTGCATAAAAGAGCACAGTTAGGCATACAAAAACAAATGCTCAAATTAATGGACATGCAGTGCACCAAACTCCTAACAATTACACCAACAAAAGCTTACCACTTAAAGGATGCTTTGAAGTAGGAAGAGAGGATCAATGACCTGTTCCAAGCTCACTCAAGTACTTTCTTTTAACTTGACTTTTAAGTGTTAATTTTTCCCAAATGTTGAAAATTTAAGAAGCTGAGGGATATGGAAAGAAAGGTAGAAACATCTATGATACTAAAACCTAAATACTGCCACTAATATTTTCCTATATTTCTTTCCAGTCTTTTCTCTGTGTATAACTTTTTATAAAAATATGCTATATCTGCAACTTTAATCCTGCTTATGTCGTTTAACATTATAGCAGAAAAAACATTTTTCCATGTAATTAAAAATATCTTGTACTATACATATTTTTAATTATATAGTATATTATGAGGTTTCTCATATTTTATTTAGCTATTCCCTTACTCTTGACATCTAAATTGTTTTTAAATATTCATTACTGTAAGTACCATTGTTGGGAACACATTTGCATATAAAGCACTTGCCATATTTCAGGTTGCTTTTCTGAATTACTATGTAAAAATATATAGCACCATTATAACTTCTGGTAATTAATCAAATTTCTTTCTAAAGAAAGCTTATAAGCAATATATGAAATGCATAGTTCATCATATTGTACAGCATTATCAAGAATTTTTTAATTTTTTAAATGTGTTTATTTTGAGACAGAACAGAGTGCGCACATGAGTGGGGGAGGACCAGAGAGAGAGAATCCCAAGCAGGCTCCACATTTTTAGCACAGGGCCCAACACAGGGCTCGAACTCATGAACCATGAGATCATGACCTGAGCTGAAATCAAGAGTCGGATACTCAACTGACTGAGCACCCAGGCACCCCTTAAGTATTTTATTTAAAAAAAACCAAACCCTTAACTTTGTTAATCTGTAGGCAATACAACAGAAATCTTGGGATTTTAATTTTCATTTCTTTGATGAATATTAAAAATGAGTATTTTCCACATTTTGATAAAATTTTATTTCAAATTTTATACCACCTATTAAAATGATTTTTAATGGACTTATACTTCTATTTTTAATATATTTTATTGAGTGGTTTCTAGGGGTTCAGTGTTATGCTAAGCCTTGGGGAGAAGGCAAAAGAATGATAATGAATTGCTTTCAACCTTAGTAGTCTGTATTTTATAATTATAAAACTTGCAGTATGGAAAAGGCTTTAAAATGTGCCTTACTCAAGTCACAGTTGTGGAAGGAAAGATTAAACCCATAAAACAATTAGGGAACCAAGCAAGATAGCAGATGATAACATGGCACAACGTAGCCTTTATTATTGGAATTCAGAAAAAGTAGAAAGCTAGGTGAATTGCAATGTCAGTTGTCATTAGAAAGAAGGACCTGCTGGACTTTGAAGAATAGAAGAGTTAAGGGCTAGGAGGGGAAATGAACGTGTCCCAGTTGCTGGAAGGATTAAACCATTCAGACTAGGGTGGAGGGTTTGTGGGTTGGTGTTGGAACATAGAGTGTGAGATGAGATCATATTAAATGTGTACGTCACAGGTCACCTGACCCCTCTGGTTGAGACCCATCACCCTGGCTTCTGTGAGGTAGCTGAATGGTGCCTGAAAAGCCTGACCTACAACCTAACTCTACAGGGCCATCCTTGTGTTACCAACAGATTGTACAACTTCCGCCAGAGCTAAGCTGTTGAACTCTATTGAGCACTCTGAAAGATGCCTCTGAGTTGCCCTGTGGAGTGAGTTTTAGGAAAATCAGTGCATAAGGCAACATTCCTGTGTTGTTCCAGGTAGTCCTGTGACTTTAAGCAAATTACTTACCTTCCTGTACCTCAGTTTCCTCATTTGTACCACGAGCTCATTGTAGATATCAGATTATATAATTTCTAGCCAGAGCTCAGTAAGGGACAGCTTTCACAGGGCACGTTGGAGAAAAGAGGCAGGGTATAAATAGAAGGCAGACTCTGTGGTCACCCTCAGATCTATTCCAAGAAGCAGTCCTTTCTGTTAATTTATATCTTTAGAAGGTATGAGGAACTATAAGGGACTTTATTTCTTTGTCTTTGTGCAGATTTAGCCAAAGGACACTGGGGCGAGTATGCATGTTACCTATCTTCTGTGCAGACAGGGTAAAATTAGTGGGCACTTAGGAGCCTATGGGATTAGGTCAAACTTCTCTCTGAAAAATCTGCTTTTTACTTGTAAGCTTCTTTTAACTTTTTGAGTATTTAATTCTTGAATTTGTGCTTCCCAGTTTCTTGCTTGTACATATTTTGGTGGATGATCCTTGAGAAATTGAGTCTGTTTTTATTGTACTTTGGGTTATCTTTTACAGTGATCAGAATTCTTTTTTTTTTTTTTTTTAAAGAATGCCATATCTACTTATTTTTCTTTTTGGATTAGAATTTAATCCAGGAAAGAGACTTTCTATCCTGATTTCATTTTGATGTTTAATTTATATAGTCCCAGAAAAATAGATCTTGCTGAGGTGTTGAGGAGACTAAGTTGGAGACAAACTTAACTGATTATCTTTTGATCATTCATAGGCATCTGCATTCAAACTGTCCTTCTCTGAATCTATAAAATTTGGTGGTTGTCTGAAGATTAGTAGAATGCCTGGCACATACATGATCCCCAATACACTTTTTTAAATTAATGCATCTGAGTGGTTTCATAATTCACCAGTCACTACATGAAATTACTTACTCTGTAGAAGAAAAAATATTAGTTACCAAAGAGGTGAGGAATAAAAAAAAAACTCCTCTAAACTCCATCAAATATATTCAGTAGTCTCTCTAACATTTGCAAGTAATTAGTACCTTTTCACTCATATTTAGGGTGTCACCATTGTTTATTTTGAGACAGAACAGAGTTCGCACATGAGTGGAGGAGGACCAGAGAGAGAATTCCAAGCAGGCTCCACTTTGTGAGACACTATCTAATTGATCCCCTTAACAACCCCCTGATGGGTTGTGGAGATACTGTTATCTCCTCTTTACAGAGGAGAAAGCCACTGATAGAGGAAAAAAGAGAAGGGATTTTCCGAATACCACCCAGCATGTGTATATGACACATTGATGAAAGTGGAACTTATTTCTTTTGATGGACAGTTCAGGGCTTTTTCCACTCTCTAAGTCCTTAATCTCTAGGAAAGAACCTGTCTTAACTCCCTTATCCTTTCATCAAAGCAGAGGAATTTATACAGGTGTGCTAGCTCAGATTCTGTCTCTGAGTGTTTCCTCGGCAGGAGCTGACTCTTCCTTCTCCCTAATTAACTTTTATGTGGAAACTCCTATAGTAATGAAATTGCATGTGCGAGTGTTCTCTCACCTGGTTTTCTGTTTAGTGCACCTGGAGGGAGCAAGCGTTTCTGCTGTCTCATGGCATTATCTTTGCTGAGGGAGGAATTTGTAGGAACTCAGATAACTCCCTTCCTGAGAGAAAGATTTTTTTTTTTAATCCAAAATTCTTTGGGCACAGCTTAGCTATTTGCAGAAATTTACCATTTGTTTGTCATTAAAGCGCACTGGTTCATGGTATTGGCAGCATAGCATGCTGGCAGCATAAACAAAATCATGGGAGTCAGAGAAATCAAGTTTGAATCCTGGTTTTGTTATTTACTGGGCATTTCACTTCTTGGAGCTGATTTCTTCCATTGTCCAATGGGGATGATGCATTAATGATATCTACCTCACAGGGTTATTGGGAGGATTAAAGATAAAATATATTTGTCTTATGATGAAATGAGCAGAAAAATGTGATCCTCTTCCTGGACTGTAGATCCCATTTGTGTGCCCTGTCTCTCATGTCCCCTCCTGCTCTGCTCTCCTCCTCACTCTTCTCTAGGACACTTTCTGCCCTAGGAGGTTGACCGGTGAGGTGGACAGCAGCAGCTTCCTTTGCCCTCTGGCTCTGTTGCATTTGGCCAGTGGGGAGTCCCAGCAGGAGATCAGAGGAGGATGAGATCATATTCATGTCCTTATTTCCTTCCTTTCAGGGTCAACTGAGGCTAGTGGTGTCCCAGAGAATAACCTTTTCCAAGGCAACCCACTTTGTGACTCTCTTCTCCTGTATCAGGGACCCACCCCTCTCCTTGTCCCTTTTGAGGGTGGTGGAAACTCTATTATTGCTTGTTCCAAGAACTTCACTTATCCTTTGTAGATTCTTCTACCCTACTACCATCTTAAATAGTCTCTTTACCAAACCCTCCTTGAAGGATCCTAATATGAGTGTGCTGTCTATTTACTCCTGGGATCTTAACTGATACATTATTCATTACTGTTTAGTTGAAAGTACATCTGCCTAGGTCTGTCTTATTTGAGGGAGTTTGGCACATTTAAGAGAAAAGAAAAAAGAATGGGTTGTTGTTATTTGCCGTTTGATATTAAGAGAAGAAGGATGATGATGATGGTGGTGATGATGTGAGCCAAGCATTCATCTGGACACTGTTTTATACACATTAGCTCATTTAAACTCAAACACACATGAATATTATTACCTCCCTTTTGTAGATCTCAAAAAAGATCAGAGGGGTTAAGTAGCTTGATGAAAGCCACACAGAATGCCTTTGGGGAGCTGAAACCCTAACCTACGCCTATTTGGTTTCGAGGCCCCTACTGTTTTAGCCAGACCATGTTGCCTCCCAAATATACAGGCTGAGAAGGTCCAGCCCATCAGCAGTCAGTTCTCAATTAA
The DNA here is from genome assembly GCF_024362965.1 of Panthera pardus. Taxonomy (NCBI): domain Eukaryota; kingdom Metazoa; phylum Chordata; class Mammalia; order Carnivora; family Felidae; genus Panthera; species Panthera pardus. The sequence goes on from NW_026526765.1 coordinate 110,782,435, forward strand.
ACCCATTTGCCTACTCACATTTCTATAGGAAAGTCTTTAAATGATGTCAAAGCAAATTTGTTAACAAGTTGATTATTTCATCAGATCTTAGCAGGTCAATTCCATGATTTGTCTGTTTTGACTGATTTGTTAACTTAAAACCATTGAGTTACTAGCCCACTAGGGGCAGCTGACTATTCCCTGGTTGCCCCTAAGAGTATTCATTAAATACTGAGTAATTAAATATTTTGAGTGAGTTTTTCTCTGAGAACGTATATGCTTCCCACAGCTTTTAGTTGGATTTTATTTTCTCCCTAGGTGTGGAATATTTAGTTGTCAGTGTATATTATTTCTGTCCACTTCTTAAGTTAATTCTAGGTGGGTAATACAATTTCACATTTTCTGAGCACTTATAAAATGCTTGGGATTAGAACCAGTCAGGAAGGGTGACTAAATTCCTGGAGGTATACCAGCTGGGAAATTTGCATTTGTGGATCATGTCTTCCCGCCCTCCCCCACTCCCTTAAAAATAATCCACACACACTCCAAGAGACCGTATTTATCTAGTAACTCACATTTGATTGTGCACGTTTCGCTTACCTCAGGCAAGCCTTTTCATTAATCCTGGAAAAAGACTTTGTGCCTCAGTGCCCTTTGGGTCTCTCCAGTTGTGCCTTGGGACATTGTTAGTAGTAATAAACTGGATTTCTCTGATTCTAGCAGTACCTCGCTGTTGACGGATCTCTGGCCTCCCTGAAAGTATCTCCCTTTTAGGGTCATACGTCTTCAGGGGGAATTCACATGTGTTTATAACAAGTCTTTGAGGCTTACGAGTCTGCCAGTACAGTTGCTGGAAACCTTGGGGAAGGTTCCTCTCCAGTGGTGTAGGGGGCACCAGTGGGTTCCCCTGCTGCTGAGGGCTGGCCTTCTCTAGGGAACTGCACAGATGCTGTGTTCCTGGAAGCCGTCTTCCTTGGGTGTGTGTGTGTGTGTGTGTGTGTGTGTGTGTGTGTGTGTGTGTTTGTGTTTAAAGTATACACAGTTACTTTGTTTGAATGTATTTATATTTTTGTATGTATAACTCACACACTTCTGCACTTTGAGATTTTTCAATCATTTTAGTAAAACAAACTCCTTCAGACTTTGCTCACTGTTATTCTTTTCCCTAAATCTCAGACATGAGTCTTTTGAGAAATTTAGAAGAAATCCAAATGATAGAATATATGCTTTTGTTAGAATCAGTCTGCTCCTACAATGTCAGCGTACATCTACAATGTCAGCATGTTTGTGTTTTGGTCAAGCCTGTTTGCTTTATCCCCTTTCCCTTAGTGTGACTTCTTTCCTAAAAGGCATTTCAGCCCACATGCAAATATACCTTGTGAATACATACATCATGCCCAGATTCAGCTGAATATCAGAATGATATTCTATTTGCTCTTTCCTCGAAACTCGAAATAGAGAGTCTCTGTCTTAGTGTCTCCTGGGAAGTAAGGTAAGCTATTGTGTCATTCTTAGGAACAATAGTTTTGCTTGACCAGGTAGACTGTTTCTCCCACTGTTTCTTGCAACATCTTGGAAGCCAAAGAGTAGAGAACTCCCTAAATTGACTGAAGAACCATTGTGCTGTGGGTTATCGCTAAAGGTGACACAGGAGGCCACCATGCCGTGGTCAGAGGCTTTCAGATGTGCTAAGATTCCCCTGGTGGTGGCCATACCTTGATGAATCCTGAGTGGCAAGTGGGGGTGGTGGTGGTGGGGGGTGTTGTACCAGTTGGCATCAGCACACAGTTCAGCCTCCATCTTCATCTCATACGTGTACATCTAAGTTGTGGCCACCGTACCTATTGGTTTATAAGCCACTAAAAAATGTAGACTGGAAGACTTAATGGAAAACAGATGGTGCTTGAAATCTCTAACTTACATTTGACAAAAGCTCTTTTGGAAACGCTGCTTGTGTGTACTTTTGTTGATTTAAACACAGCACCATTTTAGCTTGTTCTGCTGAATACTTTAAGAATTATTGTCCTAATCTAAGACAGCATTTCAAAGTGCACATGTTAATCATATACTTGATAAAACATTTCCTTGCCTTTCTCTTCAGAATCCAGTTGGCTTTTGAGTGGATAATTGTTGCAGTGAGCTCAGTGACATTGGAAGCGACTCTTGTCCATTTGAATTACTTAAAACACCACCATGAAAAGAAATACCTGTGATCTGCTTTCTCGGAGCAAAAGTGTAAGTACCTTTTGTTTTCATTTCTTTTCTAAAAATGTGTACACACACACACACACACACACATATATATTTTACTGTTTCTTTAGATTTTAATACTGTGTTGTCATGATCAGGCTTGTGGGAACCCTTGGTTAACTTTCGCTTCTTGGGACTGTATGCAGATTATTAACAAATGAAGACTTGTTCGTCTGTGTGGCCTAGTTGACATTTGATGAGAATTCTCTTTCAGCTAGTTTATGTGCCTTACCATTCATTTGTATAAGCCTGATGGTGTGATGTTGGAAACTCTGATATTTGGATCGATGCAGAAATTCTATGATTAAAAATTGAAACTGAAGACAGTTAAGTCTAGTATACTGAATTTTCTGGGCAAGTCCAAAAGGATAAACTGAGTTTATGTCGTTGCGTACTTCAATCAGTCACATTCCAAAAGTTTACGTACATGGTGAATAAATGTGAATACTTGATCAGTAAGACATGATTTCTATGAGCTGTCTACCCTAGTGTATGTCTCTAATTTTCTTTCCTTCAGAATTTTTTTTAAGTGAACACCCTCAGGGCCCTGAGGTAGAGTAAGCCTCCTTTCCAGTTACCTATTTATTGTTCTTAAGGTGCCAAATTAGTGATGATTTTTAGATCTGTATTAGCTTATAAATGAAAGCATAAGCAAATAGAGCAACCCGAAGAAAGCTACCCAAGGCAAGGATGAAAGTAGACTGTTAATTTCTATGAGGCAAGCTCTAAGAACATGTCCCTTTGTTAATTTACCCAGGGCGGGGGGAAAGGCATCCAAACAGATGCATTTGTGACGTAGGAACATTTATTTGAAGGCATCAGAAAAACCACAAATGCAAACACATTTCTCTAGAATGAGAATGCTTTGTGTTGCAACCCGTGATTCTTTTGTGATGGCCCAAGGCCATCTCAGATTCTTTCTACAGAATAACTATCAGACTTTTAAGGGTGAGCAATGCTGGAGTGTGTGGAGAGGGAAGTCTAGTGTGCTCAGTAGGGTTTCTTAAAAAATGAGAAGGTGCCCAGAAGTGTGCCGGTTCTTAAGAGTACAGAGTGTGTTTAATAACTGGCCACAGAAATTCAACAAACTTCGAGGGAATGTCTAAATTAATTTGTTTTCCTGGTTGGTGTTTGGTTGTATGGATTATTAGATAAAATAAAGGGCCATGGCTTGGATCCTGGAGTTCCTTCGGTCATGATATATTTGTTCATTAAAATAGGAGGTGACATGCATACAAATTACCGAACTGCCAACACATCTTTTTGTTACAGAGTTTTTTTTTTTTAATTTTTAAAGTTTATTTATTTATTTTTGAAAGAGAGAGGAAGGGGGTAGAAAGAGTCAGGCAGAGAAGGGAGAGAGAGGGAACAGGTCAGAAAGAGGGAGAGAGAGAATATCTTAAGCAGGTTCTGTGCCATCATCGTAGAGCCTGATGTGGGGCTTGAACCCAGAAACTGTAGAGCATGACTTGAGCTGAAATCAAGAGTCAGATGCTTAACCGACTGACCCACCCAGGTGCCCCTGTGACTGAGTTTTTCTTACTATATTAAATATGGATGTAAACCACTTACATAATCCTTCTTTCTTTCATTAAATTTCAGTGCCTTGTGATATGAAAAAAAATGTGTAAAGCCAAAGGGGAGAATATTTCGGAGAATTAAAAATCGATTATTAAACATTGTTCTGGGGGGAAAACATTCTAAAAGCAAATGATTAACTGTGCCGTGACTTTAAGGAACTGTGAATGCTTAATGATGCTAGGAGATTTCCCATTTATGTTTGCTTAGTGCAAAAATTTTAATCTTGGTGGAAAGCCTCATGATTCCCAGATTATGAGAACGTGAGTTGCCTACATGGGTCTAAATGTAAACAGAGAGCTCTCATTTCACTGCATCTTGGCTTCTTGAAAATCCACTGGCATAAAGAAAGTGCTTCCACTTAATTAACAGACTGCAGGTAGGAGATTGCTGTTTCTCAGAGAAAAGAGCTACACTTTTTGCCTAGTTAGAAGTTGTCATAGAGTTTCAAAAGTTCATTTTGCACTGGCCTGAAAAAGTCACCCCCCCCCACTAGATTTTTGCCATTACAAAATCCAAGGTTATACACTTAGAGGCAGATGTTTCCTATTTTTGATGAGGAAAATTTTAAGAATTAATTTGGTTTAGGGTTTGAGAATGTTTCTCTTTGGCATTATGACATTTAAAAATCCAAAGAGAATCTAAATGTTAAAACAGCCTCTGTTCCTCTCTGCAGGTCTCTGCATGTCTTGTATGTGTCATTGGGAAACTTCAGGCGTACAAAAGAGCAGGAAAAAAAAAGATCATCATTAGACAATTACTTTATTTTTTCCTGAACACTTAAAGAGTGTTCATATTTTTCTCTGTCACATTCAAGATCTGGTGCAGTGTCCCTTTTAATGATTAATGCTCTGGATTCTTCATTTATTTGGAAGCCATCCATGAAAACTTTTAGCTATAAAAATATAAATAAAGACCTTTTTTCTTAAAGTGATATTTTGCTGGTTTGGGAGGATAATTTGTGGTTATAGTGGGTAAAAATGGGAGGAACTCATGTGGATAGTATCCAAGTGAGGCCTGGCCTCAGTGGCTGTTGGTCCTTAAGGTCTCCTGTGGGAGACAGATGTGCATCAAAGAATCACACGCATATGTGTAAAGCAGTATTTCTCCAACCTATTACCTTTTGTAGGGCCAACGCTTTTAACCTGTCTTCATACATAATGGCTTCTTTGTCCATCCTAGAATGTAAATTTCCTGAGACAGAGGCAAGTAAGTAATTACGTGGTAATGGAATGAGTGAATGGGTACCCCATGTTATCTACTGAGAGAAGCATCCTAGTATAATGGCAGCGTATCATAGAAAGACGTGGCTTAGTCAGAGAGGTCAGTCAAGCCTTTCCTGAGAAAAGGGGATCTTCAGGGTAGTCTGTGGTCTGAAGGGTGACTTAGCCTACTAAGGCAAAAAGGGGGCTTCCAGACAGAGCTACCCTGGTGTGTCAAGACTGTAGTGTCAGGGAATGTGGTGGCTTCACGTTCAAGAACAAAAGCTAGAATAATCTGCTGACAACTGTAGAGAGATAGATAAAGATGAACGTATTTAAGAGATATTTAGGAGGGGAAAAATGATAGTGCTTTTTTTGGAAAGGTATTGGAGGTAGGATCTAGGGGAGAGGAAAGTATAGAAGGTGACTCCTGGGCTTGTAGTTAACTTAAGAAAATAGATGCGGTCCTTCCACTGTGGTGGAGAGCCTGGGTGTAAACCTGGGAGGGAATGGAGAGAGGCTAAGTCTGAGTCCACAGCTATTGAGATGAGAATGTTTCAAGATACAGGAGTTTGGGGAGCAATTTTTTGTAATTCAGAGAACAGGTGGATTTATACTCCAAACTGCTAATTCAATGTAGAAAATAGAGGGACACTTTAGTTGAAATTAAAAAAAAAATCCTGCAAGTTTAACCTCAAGCTGTCTTCACCAAATCTACAAGGGAAATATAATGACAATTATTTCTAATTTGGTTTTTAATTTACTGGAAAGAAAGACCATCCATTTTTGCAAACTATTATGTGTAGAGAAGTTCTGAGAAATAGCAGCCTCAATTATATTCTCTTATTTATTTATGATACAAACAAAACAGGACTTAAACTAGTTGATTTCTGAACACTTTCGAACATAAGCTCATAAAAACAGGTGTATTTTTTTTCTTCACTATTTCTGATATTATAATGTGGTTAGTTTTGATCTATACTTTTATACTATTCCTGAACAAGTAGAATATAATTTTAAAATTTATTAATTATTATTTTCTTAAAAACGAATTCAAATTTAAATAGCATAAACTACCTTAATTTAAAGTAAATCAACGCACTTATGTTGCTAAGTGAAAATGTCTAAAGAGTCAAATATCATTAATATTATCAAATAATATTAGGATGAACTTACATAAAAGTTTCTATAATAAATGGACCTAAATTTTAAAATCTTAAAATCAATTCTTTATCATAGATTCTTAAAATATGAAACATTTTAAATTTTGATGTTGTGGTTCACAGATCTGCTTATGACATTTAAAGAAGTCCACAAATTTAAAAAATGGCAAGACCGATATATTGCACATCAAGTGAAAATATCAAAAACAAATAATTTAAGCTTTACATTCCTGACTTACATAACCGTTCCAATTGTCTCCATCATTGGTATTTAGAATACATGGTATTAATATTTATCTGTCATAAAATAAGAATTTCAGCAAATTTCACAGGGCTTATAGAGTTTCTGGTATATAATGTCTCCTTATAGTAGAAGGATAACTTAAAGATCTTCTAACCCAGCCGTTTTATTTTGCTGATAAGGAAATTGAAACAGAAGTCTGGGGAGATGAAATAAACGACTTGCCTAAGAGGTAGCTTGGTGTAGTTGAAAAAAAAAATGTGAGCTTTAAAATCACACAGAGGTGCCTGGGTGGCCCAGTTAGTTAAGCATCTGACTCTTTGTTTTGGCTCAGGTCATGATCTCATGGTTTGTGAGTTCGAGCCCCACATCGGGCTCTGTGCTGACAGTGCAGAGCCTGCTTGAGATATTCCCTCTCCCTCTCCCTCTCCCTCTCCCTCTCCCTCTCCCTCTCCCTCTCCCTCTCCCTCTCCCTTTCCCTGTCTCTCTCTCTCTCTCTCTGTGTCTATATCAAAAATAAATAAACTTAATAAATAAATAAATAAAGTCATATAGAATTGGGTTCAAAATCTGGCTCTTTCAACTCTCCAGCTGTGGGACGTTTGATAAGTTACTGACTGTGGTATTCTAAAGGGTGTTAGGGAAATGATACTAACACACAATGCTTGGTACATCAAAAGTATAGATAACCTCATTAGAAAGTTCTATCCACCTTAGCCTATAAGTGAGAGAGACCACCTGTGTTCTTTCCTCTCTGTGATTCTTAAAATGTGTCAAAGATGGGGGGAAAAAAAGAAAAAATACCTATCTCTTAACTCCTTTTACCATTTCAAGTGCCTGAAAAGCTCCAGTGTTGGAAAAACTATGGTGTCCAGATGAAGTCCTATAAAAATTAAGGCATTCAAGGAAAAACAAATGAAAAATATCATAAAATAAATAAAGAGTTGATTATGTAGGTAGCATTTGTTCTTTAAAAACTCTGGATTTTCTGATTTAATTAATAATTACAAAAGGAAAGAGAAGGAAAGGAAAAACCTTCATCTGGCAGATAACCCTTTTCCTGAAGTATTTATTTGCAACAGGAAGTGTTGGAGTAAAAGATTCTTCCAGAAGTTTTATGATATGCATGCTTAACCTCTTTAAAGTTTTGGAGCCATCTCTTAGTGGACTGACATTTCATTTTCATGGGTCTGTTCGACATTCTTGCGTGACTTCTTGGAGTTGTATACCTCTTGGAGTGCTTAAGATCACATTTGTTTTTTTCTGGGTGCTGTTTCTTTGTCCATATGCTGAAAGGGAAAAGCATAAGCTGGTCTCTGTCTGTTCTAACCTTCCGAAGTGTCTTTGCCATCTCTGGAAGCTGGGGACAGCTTTGGCTGTTCTGCCTTCTGCTTTATTGGGGCTGCACAAGTCTCATTTGTACAACAATTACAGATTTTTGAATTTTTCTATAAAACCATCTTATCTTAAAACTATAATTGGTAAAATGAGGCTTGGTGAGGTATATAGAGCATATACATGTATAGTGTAAGCAGGAAAATCCCATGCAGAAGGGAAGCCTTCTTTTTGTTTACTATTCTGAATTATAATGGATCAGCTAATCCCTCTGTTTAAAGCTTGCCTTCTCCTGACTCAAATATGTTTTCATGAAGTCATCTAATTTTATTCTAGAACAGCATTTAGTTGTAAACATCTAGAATTTTTTCCTTTTACCTACATAGCATAACAATTTAGGACAGAAAGAAAGTAATTAACAAAGAATATGCTTTTTAAAGCTGTTAGAAAATTTCACAAAAAAGTACTCTAGCAACAACTTTGCTTGTAATTAAATAGTTTAATTTGTTACAGTGGTTAAGGCTCTATCCCAATCCTTTAACAACTACTGTTAGCTGTAGCAGCTCTTTTCAATCCATTGGTCCCTGAGAGAAAGGAACCATTTACAGTGACCCCAGCATCACATCCATGACTCAAATTTTCCTTGGCATTTCTCCTGTGACATATTGATATAGTATGATTTTTCTGCAGTTAAAGATTTAATTCCAGCAGCTTGTATTTCTTTTGAAAATAATCTTAAAAATAATAGATTTACTCTTTCTTGGTATGAGGAGCTCTAATCACGATAGCCCACCATAAGGTTCTCTTCAGTATTATGATGTTCTTTCACTGATCTAGGTGTTTACTGTTTTCCTGGTATAAGGAAGCCAATGTGATCAAGTGCAGCAATCTCAAACTTGGGCTTCAAAAAGAAATTATTAGGACTTCTGTTTATATTTACTTTCAAATGTGATCTTTTTTCAAATTTCAACTTTTTGTTTATGTTTGATAAATGTACAAAATACATGTGTACAATCGATACATATATAAATTGGGAAAATCTATTCCAGATATTTTTCCTGATAGGGGTATGTAATCAAAATAGTTTAGAGGCCATTCTTTGCAGTGAAAAGATCATTGTTTTTGGATTGGGATACCTGGATTCAGTCCTCAAATCCGCTAGTGCTTAAAGATCTGACCTTTAGTAAATTACTTATTTTTTTCTGAGCCTTAGTGCCTATGTGTATAGAAAAGAAAAAGTATATCATAATGAAGGGGAAATCTCCTTTCATATAATAGTTGGTTGGTAAATTCTATCTTGAGGGTTGTGGATGCTTTTTGGTAGCTACAGAGCTGAGTGATAATATCTGGCCCAGAAAAGAATTACTTGGAAATGCCAGGAAATGAAGTATATTCCTCTCACTAAAGAGGTGCGAGCATAGTTTCCAAGACCCTTTAGCCAGTTTTCATATTATGCACAGGATTCAGCCGTAAGATGAGTGGTTAAACTAGGTGAGAGTTCTCTTTCCTACCAGTTAAGAATTTCTGTGATTCTCAGTCATGTTGTGTCCATTTGTAAAATGAATTGAAAGTCATTTATCAAATAAATACAAAATCAAGACATTGCGGCAAAGGAGTGTATTAGCTCAGTTGCCTTAACAAAAATATGGTAGACTATGTGACTTAAGCAGCAGACATGTATTTTCTTAGAATTGTAGAGGCTGGGGACTCTAAGATCACGGTGCTGGCCAGTTCAGTTCCTGGTGACAGTTCTCTTCTTGGCTTTCTCATTGTGAACTCCCAAAGGCCCCTATCTCCAAATGCTATCACACTGGGCTATAGGCCTTCAAAATAGGAATTTGGGGTGTGACACAAACATACCTTCTATAACAGAGTTTGATATTATTTTTTATTTTATTTTTTTTCATCATGATAGGTATACTCTTTAATCCCTATCACCTATTTTACCCACTTCCCCTCCGGTCACCATCACTTTGTTCTCTACAGTTTCTTAACTGTAGAACTGTCTGTTTCTTTGTCTTTCTCTCTCTCTCTCTCTTTTTTTTCTTTGCTCATTTGTTTCTTAAATTCCACATATAAGTGAGATCATTTGGTATTTGTCTTTCTCTGACTGACTGACTTCACTTAACAGTATACTCTCTGGCTCTATCCATGTTGTTGCAAATGGCAAGGTTTCGTTCTTTTTTTATGGCTGAATAATATTCCATTGTGGATGTATACCACATCTTCTTTATCCATTTATCTGTTGATGGAATCCTCCATAGTTTGGCTCTTGTAAATAATGCTGCAATAAACACAGGGGTGCATGTATCCATTTGAATTAGCATTTTTTGTTTTTTTTGGGTAAATACTCAGTAGTGCAATTACTGGATCATAGGGTAATTCTTTTTGTAATGTCTTGAGAAAATTCCATACTTCTTCCACTATGGACTGAACCAGTTTGCATTTCTACCACCAGTGCATGAGGGTTTCTTTTTCTCTACATCTTCTCCAACACTTGTTTTGTGTTTTTGCTTTAGTCATTCTGAGAGGTGTGAGGTGATGTCTCATGGAGTTTTTATTTGCATTTCCCTGATGATGACTGATGTTGAGCATCTTTTCATGTGTCTGTTGACCATCTGTATGTATTCTTTGGAGAAATGTCTGTTCATGTTTTCTGACCATTTTTAATTGGATTATTTATTTTTTACATGTTGAGTTGTATCAGTTATTTACATATTTTGGATACTAACCCTTTATCAGATAAGTCATTTGCAAATACCTTCTTCCATCCAGTAGGTTGCTTTTATTTTTGTTGATTGTTTCCTTTGCTGTGCAGAAATTTATTATTTTGGTGTAGTCTCAATAGTTTATTTTTGCTTTTATTTCCTTTGCCTCAGGACACATATCTAGAAAAATATTGCTATGGCTGATGTCAGAGAGATTACTGCCTGTGCTCTCTCCAAGGATTTTTATGGTTTCAGGTCTCACATTTAGGTCATTAATCCATTTTAAGTTTATTTCTGTGTATGGTGTAAGAAAGTGGTCCAGTGTCATTCTTTTGCATACGGCTATACAGTTTGCTCAACACCATTTGCTGAAAAGACTTTCTCCCATTGTATATTCATTCCACTTTTGTCAAAGACTAATTGACCATATAACTATGGGTTTATTTCTGTGTTTTCTATTTTGTTATGCTAATCCATGTGTCTATTTTTATGCCAGTACCATTACTTCTGCTTTGTAATATAATTTGAAATCTGAAATTGTGATACCTCCACTTTTGTTTTTCTTTTTCAAGATTGCGTAGGTTTTCCAGGTCTTTTGTGGTTCCATACAAATTTTAGAATTGTTTTGTTTTAGTTCTATGAAAAATGCTATTGGTATTTTGATAGGGACTGCATTAAATCTGTAGATTGCTTTGAGTAGCATAGATATTTTAACAGTATTGGTTCTTCCAACCCATTTGCATTTAATGTCTTTCTATTTCTCTGCATTATCTTGAATTTCTTTTATCAGTGTTTTATAGTTTACATAGTACAGGTCTTTGATCTCTTCAGTTAAGTTTATTCCTAGATGGTTTTGTTTTTGGTACAATTGTAAATGGGATTGCTTTCTTGATTTCACTTTGTGCTACTTCATTATAAGTGTACAGAAATGGAACAGATTTCTGTACATTGATTTTGTATCTTGTGACTTTAGTAGTAGTTTTTTGGTGGACTCTTTAATGTTTTCTGAATATAGTATCATGTTGTCTTAGTATAGTGAGAGTTGTTCTTCTTCCATACCTATTTGTATGCCTTTTATTTCTTTATGTTCTCTCATTGCTTTGGTACGATGTTGAATAAAAGTGGTAAGTAGACATTGTTGTTTTGTTCCTGACCTTAGGGGAAATGCTTTCAGTTTTTCACCATGGAGTATGATGTTGACTGTAATTTTTTATGTAAGGCCTTTATTATGTTGAGGTATGTTCCCTCTATATCTACTTTGCATAGGGTTTTTATCATGAAGGAATGTTATACTTTGTCAAATGCTTTTTCTGCATCTACTGAAATGATCATATGGTTGCTATCCTTTCTTATTGATGTGACGTATCATGTTGATTTTTTTTGTGAATGGTGAACCACTCCTACATCCTGGGAATAAATCCCACTTGAAGGTGCTGTATGATTTTTTAAATTTATTGTTGGATTTGATTTGGTGATATTTTGTTGAGGATTTTTGCATCTATATTCATGAGAAGTATTGGCCTGTAGTTCTCTATTTTTGTGGTGTCTTTATCTGCTTTTGATATTATGGTGATACTGGACTAACATAGTAAATTTGAAAGTTTTCTTTCCTCTTCCATTTTTTAGAATAATTTGAGAAGTATAGGTATTAACCCTACTTTAAATGTTTGCTAGAATTCACCTGTGAAAATGTCCAGTTCTGGGCTTTTGTTTTTTGGGAGTTTTTGATTAGTCATTCAGTTTCATTGCTGGTAATTGGTCTGTCCAAAATTTCTATTACTTATGGCTTCAGTTTTTGCGGGTTATATGAAACTAGAAATCAGCCTCAAGAAAAAATTGGGGAAGAGCCCAAATACATGGAGATTAAATAATTTTCTGCTACAAAATGAATGGGTAATCAAAGAAGAAATCAAACAGTACATGGAAATATATGAAAATGAAAACACAATGGTCTAAAACTTTTGGGATGTAGCAAAAGTGGTTCTAAGAGGGAAGGTTATAGCAATACAGGGAGGTCTAACTGAAGAAATAAGAAAAATATCAAATAAACAACCTTAAACCTAAAAGAAGCTAGAAAAATAAGAAGAAATAAAACTCAAATCCTATAAAAGGAAGGAAATAATAAAGATTAGAGCAAAAATAAATGATACAGAAACTTAACAACAACGATGAACAGATCAATGAAACTACAAACTTGTTCTTTGAAAAGATCAACAAAATAAACCTCTAGCCAGAGTTCTCAAAAGAGAGAGAGAAAGAGAGAGAGACAAAGAGAGAACCCAAATAAACAAAATCAGTAATGAAAAGAGAAATCCAGTAAACATTACAGAAATACAAACAGTTGTAACAGAATATTATGAAAACCCATATACCAATAAATTGGACAGCTTACAAGGAATGGATAAATTCCTAGAGTTTGATATTCTTAAGGGGTGATTTGAATAAGTCATTATGTTATTTATGCCCTAAGGATGGTGACAGATGTTCTGGGCTTCACATACTCTCTCAGTTGGATAACACTGAAAATTATCTGGTGAATATCATTCTCTTCCTCTACTATTTTCTATATTTTATGTAGGTGAAACCCAATGATGATTTTTGAGGTTCTGATATTCTCTTTATGGATCTTGGGCTAATTTTAATTTTATATGAAAACGTTGTCTTTTCCATCACTATTCTTATTTGGCTTTTAAAATACTGTTTGTTATTACATCCAGTCCAGTGACATAGATCTCTAAAATTCCTTGTCCTGTTGGGCGATATACCAGTTGAGTTAACTTTTCAGACTTTTGGCCTGATTATCTGAGTCATTCCCTTTACTCACAGCATTGCTTTTATGCTAACCATAAATGTACAGTCAAAGGGAGAGACACACAAATGGCTATAGTTACAGTATATTTTTAAATAAAAGTTATTAAAAAATTTTTAAGGAACTTTCCTTACAATATTTCTGTTGATATTCTCTGAACTCATGAATTTTTATAAATTTTCTCATCTGGAGAATGAATGGGATAAATTTCAATTCCTCATTAATCACTTCTGTTTTGAATTCTAAAGTATCTTGTAGTATTTTACATTAAATTCTCAATTTCCTAGTGAGTGCCCTGTATCATTTTCTTCCTGCCAGTAGGAGAGATTCAAGATCTCTTCTGCTCAATTGGATTTGTTAGTTTCTTGATGAAATTGCCCTCTGTTTGACTTGAGATTCTTTTGGATGCTCTACATTTGGATAAAATTGGCACTCACCAGATGTCTTTTAATTGAAGTTCCCTGTTTTTTTTTTTTTTTGACAGAAATGTTGTTTAGTATTTATTCAAAACTAGAAACAAGTCCTGGATGTTTGGAGGGTACAGGGTGTCTAGAGAATTCTTTGCACACTGAATTTAAAGCATACCTAAATGGGCTGTCAGTTTTGGGCCTCTAATGAAGAGCCTACCTGGTGAAATATGCCCCTCAGCCTTCTTAGAATGGCCTCTTTGTACAGAAGAATTTGAAAATGTTGTTCCAAGTTTGTAAACCAGATTTATCTTATGCTTTTTTAAAAAAAGAATAAACAAAAACGCTTTTGCAGCCATACTTTTATATTCCTGAGTTTTTGGAAGGAATTTATGTTTTCATGGACGAGGGTGAGTAATTTATACCATTTCAGTCCATTGGTGCCTACCTGAAGAGGGCAGAGCAAAAAGAAATTTGGGAAGGATGATACATTTTGTATGGCATTGCAGAGGTATCCGCATTCATTATTCCTCACAATTATCCTATAAGATTGATTGTTTTGGTAGTTTTATGGTTAAAATAAAAATTATGGTTCCCTTCCCAGACTGGCCTCCTTTCTCTACTGTATCAATCACCACCTAAGCAAAAGTTGTCACAACTTAGAACCCTGATAAAGTTAACTATATGGAAACTGGATTTTTCCCTTGTGATCACTCGTCAGAGTTCGAAGAAGGTCAGAGGAGATACTTTATGTAAAACTGCTTTGAAAAGTACAATATACAAAGTAGAACCAAAATAATATTCTTGCTTATGTCTCTATTGGCAACAAACTGAAATAAGAACTTGTAGTTTTAGAGGTTTCATTCTTTTTGTTATTATTCCTTCTCTGCTGCTTGTGCTCTTTCTTTACAAAATTCAGCAAATGTTTATTGAATGGTTACTGTGTGTCAGGAACTGTGCTGGGCTCTGGCTAGCTAATGGTGAGTAAAATATTTATGGTCTCTCCCTTTGTAGAATATATTTGACAATTAAACATTATATTTTTTACAATTTTATTTCTCTTATTTTATCCTCCTATATCACCCTGGCCCTAACCACCCAAGTCTATCCTATTTTTAGTTCTTCCCAGGGATTATAAAACTGTGTCCTTCTCACACCTCCGTGTACTTGTGTTCATCATGTTTCGGTAACTTGTTTGGCAGAGTTAGTTTGAGCTGTGAATAATGTGCCATAATTGTCAATTACGCTCATTGTTGCAGAAACATAGATTATTTTAGAGCGTTTAAAAAGAATCTTTCTCAGATAATCAACATCAGTACAAGAATAGATGAGAGTAAAATGAATGTGAGTATGAAGGAAAGATCTGAAAGAATAAGGACTGATCACCAACCATTTCCTCTGAAATCAATCACACAACAGTTTTAGTGGCCAAAGCCCATCATTACATTGTCGCCTTAGAAAAAACTCCACTTTTTTTTTTTCGATATTGTGATGTGTTCGCTCTTTTATTTTTGGACAATTTCAAGTTGGAGTTGAATTCTCAAAGATTACGTCTAAGAAATAATTACATATGTTGTACTTAACAATGTAAACACCAAAGACACATAAAATTAGAGAGAAGTCTTGTTGAATCGATAATAGCTATTGAATGATTCCTCCAGGCAGTATCGCTCTATAACAAAGTGAAATTATTAAGAAAGTATAATAATTTAGTGGAGTTTTCTACTAGTAGTGTTTTGCTCCAGAAAAAAAATACTTTTAAGGCTTTTTCTTTTTAACTATAGCCAATTCTGTATTTTTGAAATTAGGAATAAATATTGCTTTTTGTTATTGAAATGGCTACCTGCAAACAAAAGTTTTGAAGGTTAAAAATGATTTCATTTAAAATTATTGTTGTGTTTACGTGGTTTCCCATGATCATTACTTTCAAGGGCAGCGGGGACATGGTCTTAAGGTCCTGGCTTGTAGTCTGGGCTTTGCCACTTTGTATTTATGTCGTGGTAGGGAAAGGGGGATGAGAAAACCATAAAAAGGTAGGTTATTATCAAATGTTCCCAGTATCTGTGAGGATCATTTCAAGGGAAAAATGAGAAAACTGTACTGAAAACACATTACAAAATAAACAAAAAGCCAAACCAACCAAACAAAACATACTCCCAAAATAATGTTATACAATATTCAATTGTGTCATACATAGGCTTCTGGACCAAGTGCTTTAAGTCTTAGGGATTTTTTAAAAAATAGAATCGATCCATCAGTAAACAGATTAACATCTGTTACATAGTTCAGCTATGTTAAAAAGGTTATTCTTGTCAGTTCACATGTTCTCCTAAATTCTGCATAGTAAAAGCCATGGTGCCAAGGCCAAGAAAGATTAATTGTTGTATAGTTGGGGCCCCCAACCCTGCTTTCCAGTTGCTTCTATTGCTGAGGTTGGGTCATATACTGCACACATTGAGCTGCAGGCACAGCCCCATTTATAGCACAATGTCTGTGACAGTGACATTTTGCTTGTGACTCAAGGTCATATCTGTCCTTCTCTTTGCCATTTTTACTGTTGTAGCAGTCTAGACTTCTGTTTTGGCAATATTGCTTCTGTGTCAATGATTTGGGCATATTTATAGCCCTCACAATCCTGAATTTAATTCTGTCAACAGCATTTATTAAGCTCTTACCAGTTATATGGCTGCATGACAACATTCATACCCCATGGAGCTGTGTACCAGATGGTACCCCAGAGGTTCAGATAGTGAACCCTCCACCAATTCATATCCAGGTTAGGATTTAAGCTTTGCAGAGAATCTGGATCCCTGAGCCTTAAAAGCCAAATGGTTTACAGCTACTAAAAACCAATGATAACACCGCAGTGCCACAATGAAAACTATCTTTTCCACAAACTCATTGAAAACAAAAAGCTACAAGCTTTAGTGGTCTTCATTTCTGCTACTGCATGTGCTTTGAAATATTAATTTTATGTAATAATAATCAGTTTGTATATTTCTAGAAGAGGCCGTTACCTAGCATTAATTTACCAGCAGGGGTGCATTTAAGCAGAATTTGAACCATATCAAGAGAGACTGAGGCATTGCTCAGAAACAGTAGTCTCTGAAGGAATATTCAAAGATAAACAAGGGAGTTGAGAAAAAAAAATGAGAACGTCCTAGTATGTATGCCTATAAAAACTTAAAAAGCAAAAGATTTTTTTCTCCATTTATTCACGCAGGGATTCAGAACAAACATGTATTTCCACAGCCAAAGTAATTGAGGTAATTGGCAGAGTAATCAGAGAGAAGCATGTCCTACAGTGGGTAATCTATTCAGAACAGCTCTAAGTTAAAACTTTCTGGTAGGGTTTTCTAATGTTGGAACAGTTTTTTCTGAGGAGATGATGAGATGGTCTTACAACAAGATCTTTCAAAGTTCTGATCAAGTTTTATAGCTCTTCAAATATGTATTATTGTTAATACCATACTATGACTTATAAGAAACTTGAATATCTTAATTTATTCTTTTTAACTTATTGCTATTAAGTTTATAAATATGTTTATAATGTATAGTTAGGTATAAATATATAGGGACATAATACATAAACATAAATGACTGTATATGTAGACACAAATGAAGAAGATTAACACATATTTTAACTGACATCTGCTCATTTGAAACCAAAGTTATATACTTGCATTAAAGCAATTAATTATCATTCATTGCTATCATTCATTAAATTATCCTGCATTTTAATGTCATAAATTCTTACCATTATGTGACCTTGAGTGAATTAGATTGCTCGTCTATATTTTACTCATTTGTAAAATGAGAGAAGTAAATTAAATGAATTGAAAATTTTCTTTCAACTCTGAGACTATGACTATATTTTTAAGACGATATATTTATCCCAACAGGTTCAATAAATATTTTTCACATTATTATGGTTATAGTCAAAGTATAGGTTCTGGCTTTCCTTTCCATCCAAAACATAAACATAATCCTGATTAATGAATTGAGCTTATCAAGTATCTGCTACCTTTGCAAAAACACTGTCTGTGTTGGACTTCTGTCACCTTAAAGAATGCATGTAGGGGCATCTGGGTGGCTCAGTCGGTTTTGGCTCAGGTCATGATCTCACGGCTTCATGGGTTTTTTGAACCCTGCATTGGGCTCTGCGCTGGTAGCAGGGAGCCTGCTTGGGATTCTCTCTCTCTTTCTCTCTCTTTCTCTTTCTGTCTCTGCCCTTCCCCCCCTCACGCTCTCTCTTCTCTCTCAAAATAAATAAAAAAAAAACAGAGTGCATGGAATTGAAAAGATCTTCGATTTACTGAGAATTAAAAGAATTATGTAAAATTATTGCTGCTTTGAACATAAATCCTGTAACTGCCCATGTTGCTGATGGAAAAGTAAAAAGAAGGTTGTAACATTTTGGTGGCTCTGCTTTAAAGTAATCTAAATATTTTTACTTTATATTCTAATTCTACTTTATATTCTAATTCTAATTTTACTTTATATTCTAATTCTGTTTTTACTTTATATTCTAACTTTGCCTGGTTCTCTGCTGATTGCCACCAATTTGACCCCTACAGGTCACCTGTGGTCACATCAAGTCTGTCTTTTCTCTGTTAGCAGAGAGATCTCTCAACTATTGTGTCCAAGTGTGGACAGTATGGTTTCTCTCTTAAGTCCCTGAAGCACAACCATTTCCAGGCTGTAACATGCAACCAAACTATACTGAATGCCAGACATAATGGGAGGAAACCACAGTCCAGAAATGAAAACCCTTACAAGTGAATACAAGAAATGATCATTCCTGTCAATAACAGAAACAGCCTGTTACCAAATCCTTTCTCCTTAGTCACTGACCTACCTCTCAGTTGCTTTGCTTATCTCCCACAGTGAAATGCCTGTTTTTTGTATCCTACCTGGTGTCCAGGCTCTGAACTCCACCGAGTGCCAGGAGAAACTCCTCATTCCAAGTCTAAGAAAACATAATAATTTACAAAGGTACAACTCTTCCCACATGAAAACTCCTTCTACACTTATTCAGAGCAATGTAACTGGACTATATACATTCTAGGCAAGGACTTTAGCCTGGCCTTGATCACACTGAAGAAGCAAACTTTCTTCAAAGACTTTTCCTTTAAAGGAAAACTTGCTGGACCTTCTCCAAGATTTTTTCATTAAGGCCTTAAAACACATCAGTTTCACATCTCAGCCAAGAGTACTCTCATTCCACTGAACATCTGAACAGTCACCATTTTCATCATATCCCTATCACTTGTATTGCTCCCATAAGATCACCTCAACTTCTTAATTTTACAATATTGAGGAATTCTGGAGTGAACTGTCTAGCTTCTGTCTTAAGCTCCCAGATGTATAGAGCTTCAAAGACTGCCACTCCCTCCTTTCCAACAAGAAATAGCTGAACAAATGACATACTGATGACTTGGAAAAAACCCATCAGAGAATTGAGGTTCTAAGACAGTCAACCAGCCTCAAATATAGGAAGAGACAGGCACTTGTCAAGAAGGAGAAAGAAGATGCCATCATTTGTTTCCATCAGGCATACATCACGAGATGGCATATAAACTAGTGAGGAGATTCAGCTGATACTTACAATGAATTGCTAAAGCCTGAGCATGAGCCAGCACTAGATCATGGGCACACTGGAGGTTACATAAATAGGGGAGGTATCCGTCATTGGGCTTTTCCTCCACAAACCTCACTAGGTGCTCACTGGGCAGATTGAGGAGAACTGCAGCCACAACTGAAATTAGACCAATCTCCCCAGTGTAATAAAAATTAATCTGCAAAGGGGAAGAGAAACAGGGACTGCTGACTTAGGGTACTGGGTAAATCCATTGATGAGGAATGTAACAGGGGAAAAATAAACAGGGGTAAGAATATGTACCAGGACCAGCATGACAGTTGGAGAATGGGCAGGAGCACTTATGAGACACAGAGACCCAGTGCCTACCTCATATGGAAGCTAAATCAGAACATCATGGAACACTCTGCCTCTTCTTCCCCCCAACTAGTGTCCTAACAAGCACTGAGCAAAGTTAAGAGTGGAATATGGCTGCGGGAGTTCTAAGAGGCAGATTGTGTGAGGCTCAGCACAAAGGGAGGACTCAAAACTAAGGGTGGAACAGACATTAAGAAAATAACCACTGGACAGCCATTCTACAACCTGCCCACATGGTATCACTAGAGCAATTTGAAACCTGTGATACACTGAGGTTAACCATAACAACAGAAATCCTCAAATCTAGTCTAATTCCTGACTAGATTAATTCAAATTCCCATGTGAAAAGCCTAGCAGAAGGAAAGGCATGGTCATTCTAAGTATAAAAGTATATTTCCCTCAGAACTATTGTCCTACGCAAGATATCCAGTTTTCAGCCAAAAATTGAGGCATATTAAAAGGCAAGAGAAAATACTCCAAAGACATAAAATTATATAGAAGATCATCTCAGATATGGCACAAATGTTAGAATTAGTGGACAACAATTTAAAGTAATTATGATTAATATATTAAAATCTGGGGTGCCTGGGTGGCTCATTTAGTTGAGCATCCAACTTTGGTTTTGGATCAGGTCATGATCTTGAGGTTGATGACATCAAGCCCCATGTCGGGCTCTGTGCTGATACCATGGGGCCTGCTTGGGATTCTTTCTCTCCCCCTCTATGCCCCTCCCCCACTTGCACATGCTCTCTCTCAAAATAAATACTTAAAAATATGTTAAAATCTCTCATAGAAAAGATTGACAACATGTGAGATCACATTGATGATTTCAGCAGGGAGATTGAAATTAAAAGAAAGAATCAAATGGAAATGCTAGGAAAAAAAAAACACAGTAACGGAGATGAAGAATGTATTTGAGTTCAGTAATGGCTTGACACAGCTCAGGAAAGAATCACTGAACTTGAGGATAAATCAGTAGACAGTACCCAAACTAGAATACAAAGAGAAAAAATGGGGGAGAGAGAGAGAGGAAGGGTGGGTGGGCAGGCATGCAGTGCAAAGAAGAGCATCTAAAAGTTACAGTGTAATATCAGATGACATAGCATATGCATAATTTAAATAACAGAAGGAGAAAATGAGAAGAAATATTTGAAGAAATAATGACCGAGGATTTTCCAAAATTAAGGATAGACACCAAATCACAGACTCAAAAGCTCAAAGTTCACCAAATAAGATATATGTCAAAATACATACAGACACATAGACACAGAGGAATATCATATTAAAGTTGCTAAAAAGCCAAGGATAGGAAACCTTGAAGATAATCAGAAGTTAAAAAAAGACAATTTACCTGCAGAGAAACAAGGATAGGAATTATAGCAGACATTTCCAGAGTCTTTACAAGCAAGAAGACAAAGAAGTGGGTTCTTTAAAGTACTGAAAGAAAAAAAAAACCTGTTAACTCAGAAAGATGATAATTAAAATATAAAGGAAAGCTGCTTTCTCAGAGTGAACCATGTCAGCTTCCCATCCTAAGATCTTCAATGTGTAATGTACATGCGCTCTTGTATTTTCTGCTTACCTTCTTTATGTCTGAGAGGATAAAGATGTTCACTGAAGACCAACACATCTATTTCTGTAGAGAACTTAGGTAGTTACCTCCTCTCTCCTACAAGCTCAATCAGCATTCACTTATCTCTTTTCTATTTTCCTTTTAATTTGGCTATGGAAGACCTTCCAGTTGCTTTAGACATTGCTCACCATGAATGTCTCTTTAGACAATTCTGGTACTTCTCTTTTCTTTCTGATGGTTATTTCTGTATTTTCTTTCTGGCCTGTATGTCCCTTAAACAGTGCTGTTCCCCGAAAACAGTGCTGTCCTTTACCCACATGATATTCTAAGATGAGCTTATCTCTTTTCCTGTGTTGGACTGTCTTCTGTTTGATTGTTTCTGAATCTCTGTATTTAGCTCAGACTTCTGGTTTTAATCTCAGAGCTGTTTTCAGTTGTAGGTTGGACTTTGATTACATTTACACCATATTTCCCAAACTAGATTCTTCCACCATCCTTCCTCTTCTCTAAACATGCTGTTGTTTCTCACTTCTCTATTGTATTTGCTGCCCCAGCCATTAATGCAGTGGCCTAGGCCAGAGCCCTTAGAACCTTCCTTAACCCACTCACTCATAATCCCTCCCAACCTCTAAAGAAGCAACAAATATTATTGCATGTATCAGTATGCAGCACTTCTCATCCCAAGTCCACTACCTGGACATCACCTTATTTTTTCTTACCAAGCTGAGTCTCATCAGAATAAAATGAACTAGTGAGAACTAGTAACATTTTGTAAGTGTAGTAGAGGGAAACTATTAACCTTTGTTATATTATCTATTTCTGTGGCAACTCTTATTTTTTCCTATTAGTTTACTGAGTCTTATTTTGAATCTGTGTCTTTTCACATTGGCTTTGAATTAGAATTTAAGGAAGCTCTTAAAAACTGAATTCACAACAAAGGTAGAAGCTGATCTTAGGTGTATGCATTTGTGTGTGTGTGTGTGTGTGTGTGTAGTTTCTAGTATAGCCATCATCATTGTTCATTAATTTTTTTTAATGTTTATTTTGAGAGAGAAAGAGAGAGAGAGAGAGAGAGAGAGAGAGGGAGGGAGCGTATACGAGAGTGGGGAGGGGCAGAGAGAGAGAGAGAGAGGGAGAGAAATGGAATCTGAAGCAGGCTCCAGGCTTTGAACTGTCAGCACAGAGCCTGTGTGGGGCTCAAACTCAGGAGCCTGAAGATCGTGACCTGAGCTGAAGTCCGACACTCAATTGCCTGAGCCCCCAGGGAACCCCTCATCGATTTTTTTTAAAAGAATAATTATAGGAAAGGTTGATTATGTATAGGTGATTTTGAGCAGATTGGGTGAAATCTTAGGTTTTTTACCAAATATGAAATTAAGGCTTAATATATGTGCTAATGTGATAATAATAATTTATAATTGCGAAAGGTAATTAAGTTTCAACATTCTGTCCCAACATTTTCTTGTTTTTTTTTTTTTTCCTGACAGAACCTTGGAGGTAGGATAGGCAGTTATGTTTATCCTCATTTTACAGAGATTTACAACAGCTTTAGTCAGTCTAAGTGAGTTAGTACGATGACATAGCTGGTAATAGAGAAGCTTAGATGGACTTACAGGTCTTTGACTCCACATTCCTTACTCTGGTCACCATGCGATGGAACCTCACACATGTAACTGTGTTACTAGAGGCATCACTCATGTACTAATGCATCATTACACCACGTGCTTACTGAAAATAAATTGTAGCATATCATTTAGAATCTGTATTATGGCTAAATATCCAGTTGGACAACAATGGTATATTGTGAAGTCCAATGTTTCGCATTCTCTCCTGTGACCACAAATGGAGTTGTTTGTTAGAAAGCAGGGTTATATTATAAGGAAGGTAGACTCTTTTGCATAAGACAGGATTAGAACTTTTTAACTTGTCCCCTGCCTGCTTGGAAGAGATACAATTTGGGGAGAGGCAGTGCCCTAGAGAACTCTGGGAAATGCATAGCTGTGTGAAAGCCTCCGTAGGGGTGGAGTCATGTGACAGTAGGTGGGGTTCAGAAGAAGGGACTACCAGTCATCCCCATAGCAGCAGTGGCCTGTTATAGTCACTTTAGGAGTACAGTAGTCCCCTCTTATCCACGGTTTTGCTTTCCCTGGTCCAGAAGCAGGTAGACCTCCTTCTGATGTATTGTCAGAAGGCTAGTAGTAGCCTACTGCTATGTCACGATGTCTACATCATTCCCCTCACTTTATCTCCTCACGTAGACCTTATGTCATCTCACATCCTCCCAAGAAGGGTGAGTACAGTACAATAGGATATTTCGAGAGAGAGAAAGACCACATTCACATAAGTTTTATTACCTTGTATTATTATAATTGTTCCATTCTATTGTTAATCTCTTACTGTGCCAAATTTATAAATTGAACCTTATCATAGGTATGAATGTAGAGGCAAAATGCAGTAGATGTAGGATTTGGTGCTAATTTGTGGTGTCAGGCTTCCACTGGGGTGTTGGAACAATCCCCAGTGGGTAAGGGGGACTATTGTACTGAGGTGATAGGTTTGAAAAGTTTTGTTTGCACTGTTTCTCTTTTTTTTTCCAAACCTTTTTTTTTTAAACTTCTGTAATGACAATATTGTAACAGTTGTGTCCTGGGGTGTGAGGAGAAGGAGAAGGGCTGAATTCCTACTTGAGACAAAGCTGGAAGGAAGGGAGCAGGGGAGAGTGGGGGTCTAGTGCTGATGGAGGGAGGTGTGACAAGTGTCACCTAGGCACATGGAAGTGCCTTTCCTTTGGGTGTGCCCACAAATACTGGGGAGCATTCTGAACATTGCATGGTTACATGGGAAGAGGGCTTTGTTAATTTCATTTGCCCATAGAACTGTCAATACTGGGGGACATTCAAATCTTTTGTGTGTGTGTGTGTGTGTGTGTGTGTGTGTGTGTGTGTGTGTGTGTGTGTGTATTCACATACACACATGTATGCGTATGTACTGGTAATAGGGAACCTGGCATAAGGCTCGCTATTTCAAATTATCTTATTAAATAATTTGGTATGGGCACCTGGGTGGCTCAGTGGTTAAGCGTCTGACTCTTGGTTTCGGCTCTGGTCATGATCTCAAATTATGTGGGTTCAAGCCCATGTTGGGCTCTCTGCTGACAGCGCAGAGCCTGTTTGAAATTCTCTCTCTACCCCTCTCTTCCTTACCTGCATGCTTTCTCTCTCTCTCTCTCTCTCTAAATAAAGAACCTTTAAAAAATAATTCGATAATACAATATTTTGTAGTAAAATTTGAGTACCCACACTCAGCACTTACCACCAACACTTTATATATATTCACTCATTTTATGTAATCCTCAAACTATTATAATGTAGTACTATTATCCATATTTGATGGATGAACAAACTGAGGTACAAAAAGGAACGGATACTTATGCCTGCGATACCCAAAACCTCAATATTTGGAATAATAGCATAGAATATGAGGAAAATGCCAACAATTCTAGGTAGGTTTTAATAGTAAAACTTAATAGTCAAGGCATTTTAAAAGCATGAAGTTATTATATGTGTATATATTGATCAAAAGTGGATCTGAGACTTGATGTCTAGATGCAGGGGTGGAAAATACTAAGTTACTCAGTTACTTTTCTTATCACTTTAAATAGATTTTAAGATGGTACCTGTGCAAATAGCAGTTTTCTCCAAGATAGTTGACCATATGGGCCATATGACCTTTTAAACATGTTTTCCCAAATGCTGCGTTTCTACTTAGAGCATAGTCTTTTGGATTTGAGTGGATTTGTCTAGGGGGCTAAATAGGTTTTCACCCTTCCTAGCTAAGAGACTTACAAAGCACATGTGAGTTTTGGAAGAGTGAAAGATTTTATTGAAATCACTCCTTGGATGAGTTAACCCTTCCTTCTAACCCACCTCAACCATAGTCTAGACCACCATTCCCCCTCTGTAAAAGGTGTTTCTCTTTACATATTCTGCACAATATAATTTCAGGAATGAACTGTATCTACTTAAAATATAGGGGTTTTTTTTGTTTTGTCTTGCTCTGCAAACAATTGCTATCTCCTGTATAATTTATTATTTTGTGTTTAAACAGGAGCAACTGAGTTTGATTTGTGTAACTTTGCTTTTGGTTAACCTCTCCATTGAGCCACTACATACCTCAACACCTGATGATGTCAATTTCATCTTAGAGAGATGGCATATTCTTTGCCTCACACTCCCCTATAGTTTAACTTCTGAAGTTAATGTGATATTGCAGCATCTAGAAAATAACTTATGTCAGCAGTCATGGCAATGAAATGTGTTGTCACATACTATGCTTTCTATCTTTCATGGCTTTCTGGTTTTGCTTAAGCATTTGTAGTTCCTGTCTCCTTTAAAATACAACTACTTAGTATTTTCCTTTGTTCTTTCCATTACCAAATATGAGAAACTAAAGAGTCAGAGATAAATGTATTCCCAGAATTCTATAAACAGTTTAGCATAATTTAGTAGGATGTTCTCTTCTGTTATTTGGTCTATTATATCGTTATAGATCATCTTTGTCATCCTCTGTGTTTCTCTGCATAGTTTTTCTGGAGCATTTCAATTCCCTTATCAAGTGTTCTTTTTGTGTGTGTGTGTACAGAGACCTCATTGTGATAATTGCTATACACAATGTTTGTATGGTGCTTTTCAGTTTACAAAGTGATTTTCACAAACATTACCTTATTTGATACTAACAACAACCCTGTAAATTAGGGTGTGTTAGTACCTTTTTTCCAGGTAGGAAAACACTTTTATCGGGTAATGGAGAGGCACTTGAACAAATGACTTTTTTTTTAAACTTTTTTTTCATGTTTGTTTATTTTTGAGAGAGAGACAGAATGCATGTGGGTTAGGGGCAGAGAGAGAGGGAGACACAGAATCTGAAGCAGGCTCCAGGCTCTGAGCTGTTAGCACAGAGCCTGATGCAGGGCTCGAACTCACAAGCTGTGAGATCATGACCTGAGCCGAAGTTGGATGTTCAACCGACTGAGCCACCCAGGCATCCCTTGAACAGATGAGTCTTAAATCTAAACCCTGAGATCTGTTTACTCTATGTTCGTCTTTTTGATTTGCTCCTTTTCCTTCTCAATCCTTGGAATTATGCAGGCCAGGGATCAAAGGCCAGCCTCTCAATTACTGGCCATTACTCCACTAAGCTGAGCCCTAGTTGACTCATCCAAAATAATGTAGATTATAATAAATCCATCATATCGTTGTTAGGAAAACAAAATGAGTTAAGGCATGTTAATGTGTCCAGCACCATCCCACCTATAATTGTTGTGTAATAAGGGCTAGATTTCCTTTCCCCACACTGCTACCTAATCTTTCTTTCTTCTGAAATTTTAAAGTTTTTACGAACTTTCACCCAGATTAGACTCTGAAAAAAATCATAGTCAGGGTACTTTATAAGGTGAAAGTACAGCAGACAGACAGAACGAGAGAGAGAGAGAGGAAAGCAGGATAGAATGAAAACTCTGAGCAGTTTTCTGTGAAACTAATGTGAAATCGAGTTTCTGTAGGATAGTGCAAATTAAAAATAATTTGTTCACAAAAAATTTAAGTGATATAAGTTTGTGTCCCAATCCAGAGGAGTAGAAGCTAATAAAATAACCTATTCTATTCTTGTGACTGCCTTCTCTCATTTTCTTCAGAATCTGTTTCTGCATTTATGTAGGGGAACAGAGGGATGGTAACACCAAAATAATTCATTTGGATTTGGAAAGTTTTTATGTTTATATCTCACTTAACATAGGTATGTCTGATCTAATTGGGACTTAATGAAAACAATATATATTTGTTTACTGACTGGTGAATTTTAATGAATTAATAAAAAAACATGGAGTTAGAAAACTGTCCCATTTCTTTATTTCATACTTTAATTCAGCTTTTCCCTTTCTCCAACCTATGTTAGCAATGAATTCAATCACATAGATGGACTCGGACATCAACCTCAGCAAAGAATTCCTTGTGTCCTTTGTGAGGGAAGTGGTATTAGGATGGTAATAAAATATTTCAGCTGAAAAAAGTTGAGCTTTCATGTAATATTTTCCCCCTAAATATTGTATAACTCTATGATAAAAATAATAAGCAGTGGAGGTAAAAATTAAATTGATCATTTCTTTTATAGCTTCCTCATTTTTGTATTCTGCTTAGCAAGGCTGTTCTACTCCAAGTATCATTAGTTTCACCCATGATTTCTAGTACTCTTAAAGTTTTTCTTTTTCCCCCCAAACTTGGCAAACAAATTCATTTCCTTTCAGTTGCATTAGATGCTGAAGTGATAGCTATTTGAAACAGTTTTTGAAGATTAACAATCCTCCATGGTGGGAAGTCTTATACATATTCTTATAAGTTATCATACAGAAAAGAAATGAAGACATAGTAATAACAAGTACAAAGATAAAACAACTACTGAGAAAAAAAATAACATTCTTTCCTTTTTTTTTCTTCTTTTTAACCATTATGTTGCATGAGGTACAGCAATCTTATTAAGTACTAATATATAACTATACATATATGAGGTCATGTGGCCTGCCTTAGCAGCAGGGGATCATAGAAGACGTGGCATCAAGAGGTCACTAATGTCTCAAGAGAGAGGAGACTAAGGAGGAAGATTGGTGAGAAAAGGGCCAATGGATTATTTCCAGTGAGAGATGAGAAAAAACAGGGATAAGAGAATTGGAAAGATAGTTACCAAAGTTTTGTTCCAGTTGACACCATGCCCTGCAGAAACTCTGCCCCAAACCTTCCATGAGGATAGCTCTCCTCTTTACAAGGTTTTGCTTTTAACTCTGGTAAATGGTGGGTAGCTCTTTTGGTTGTTTGGTTATTTTGTTGGGTGTGAGTTGCCCACATCTTGCCTCATTCCCTGCCAATTGACCTTTCATGTAGCCAGGGTGGGTTGCAACATGAATGACAGAAACTCTATGTCAGGGCTTTGGACCTGATGGTACAACCGTCTGGAATATGAATCCTGTGCACCATCCAGTGACAGCCTCCATTAACAAACTGGGTTGTGGCCCTGAGTTACATCAAACCACTTACATCGTCTTCTATTTCCTTTGGAGTCCCGACATGGTCTAAATTGGGTCTAAAGTAGACATGGGTCTAATTGAGCCCAAATTTCTGTCACATCTTCCTTGACTGTATGTTCTTGTTGACTAAATCATTTTGTGAACATGTTTTTAGCTTTTTACATTTAGTGTTTTGTTTCCCTGTATAGTCAAGACATTCACACGTAAAGAGTGATGTAGATGTTCAGGCATACTTTTTTCCAAACCAGTATCCCTTTGTTTCTTCTCCATTTATTGAATAATCTGTCTTTTTAATGGAAGTGGAAAGAAAAAGGAAAATAATTAACTTTGAGATTTCACTAGATTTGGGTGTTTTGTCACATAAAGGAGATTCCACTCAGCCTCCTGAAAAGTTCTGTAGAGCCTGATGTGGGGCTTGAACTCATGAACCATGAGATCATGACCAGAGCTGAAATCAAGAGTTGGACCCTTAATTGACTGAGCCACCCAGGTGTCCCAGTGAAAAATTCTGTTTTAATCAAGGTTCAAATGGTAAATGCTGTCTCTGGGTTGTTTCCCTGTTACGTATAAATAAAGGATATCTTTTGAACTGTTTTTTTTTGAACATTTAGTTTTATATGTTTTATGTTTAGTGTTATTATTATTTATAATTTAGGAATACATTCAGTGTTCATCTCTCTTAACCCATTGCTTGATCCATCTTTATAGTAAGAGTTTGGAAAGAAATATTCTTATTAAATGATAATTTTCCTTAAAAATTATGTGTTACAAAGGAAAGGAATAATAAGATGAGGTGGAGAATAAATGGCTTTGGAAACTGAGGGGTATTAGAGACAGCTTTGAGCCATTCTGAAGCTAATATAGTAAGTAAATCATACCTTCATTCCTAGGAAAAGGTTTCTCCAAACAATAGATCAGATTCCACCAAGTGGTTGCTGCTAGAATGCTTTCCTCTCTGAAACTTTCTCCTCCACTGTGGTATGCCCTTATTTCCAGCAAGGCAGTGAGGATGCCTTAGGACCAGTCATCTTCTCCTCTTTCCTATTCAGTTTCTTTTCCCCCAGCTTATCTCTTTCCTGCTTATTTCAAGGCTCGGGAGGAGGTGAGAAATAGTGCCTTCTTTCACTAAAATATTGGAAAAAATAAGCTTGCAGGGTTGGCAATGCTAACTAAGAGTACATTCGTTAAAGGAGGTATCTTCTTACAGTCTCAGTGTGGTTAACCACTTTGCATTTCACCCTTCTCCCTTTCCATAGCACTGCTACACCCAAGGCCTATGTGTACCTGAAGTGAGAAGGATAGTTATTACAATTACCTGGAGAGAAAAGATACAGTACAATTCAGGATCACCCAGTTTTTTTCCCATCTGCCTTTTCTATCTATAAAATCAGACGCACCTGTGCCATTGCACTTGGGTAAGTGTACAGTCGTGGTTCCTATCAGAAGGAGCGAAGATGGGGTGCCTGGGTGGCTCAGTTGGTTAAGCTTCTGCCTTCAGCTCAGGTCCTGATCTCATGGTTGTTGGGTTTGAGCCCTGCATCAGGCTCTGTGTTGTCAGCATAGAGCCTTCTTCTGATTCTCTCTAGTCCTCTCTTTCTCTCTGGCCCTCCCTCACTCGTGCTCTCTTTCTCTCTGTCCAAAAGAAAATAAATAAGCATTTAAAAAAAAGAAGAAAGGGAAAGAAAGAGCAAAGACTACCAGGAAAGATTACTCAAAAGAACCAAGTCTCTCCGAGGAAATGAGTGGTGTGTAGCTAAACTTGAACCTGTGGGAGAATATGTAGAAGTAGGTTCAAATAATTTCTCAGGAGGTAAAGATATAGAATAATAAAATGGCAAGGAAAGAGGGATAGAAATAGAAGAATGAAGAGAATGATAATGATTGAAAGGAGAAAAAGGAAGCATGCTTCACATTTTATAACAACTTGACCCAAACAGTTTATGAAACAATACAAGTAGTCCAGAATTTAAGCCAGGCTTTCAACTAAAAACAGATAATTAAGGCTGCATATCTCTTTTTCCTTCTTTCAAAATGACCTTGAATGTTAGTTGGGTAGATTTTGGTGCAGCTGTTACTTGATAATAACACATTGTATTTTTCAGTTTACTTAGATTGTTTAAAAAACAGATAACTGAAAACCATCTGTTTGTGTTTCTGTGTAATTTGTTCTCAGGACAGGGACTAGGAAGAAATAATTAAAAATCTTTCTATGGAAGCCTCTTGTGAATTTAAGGAGCCATACAAACTCGGTCTGTAGTACCAGGTGAAAAGGATGCCAGCAGCTGGGCTTTCTGAGAGAAGCAGCAAATTAATTTTTTCTTTGCTCTTTGTGGTTGGGGGGCATCTTTCTGATCCTGGCAGTGACTCTCACAGCACAGTGTGCATTTGAATCATCAGGAATAAGTGCTTAAAATGCATATTCTCCAAGTTCACTTCAGGCGACTTTGATCAGTCTTTCTGGGAAGAGTGCCGGGACCTCCACTGTTAAATAGTTCCCCAGGTGATTCAGACACAGTAGGTATTCCAAGGACCCCACTTGGACTAGACTAACAGCGCTTTTTTTTAGTATAATAAATCTGTATCATGGATTTGGGAGGTTAATTCAGGACATATTCTGTAGCTCAACTATTGTTTGTAAGAATGAACACACACATACACACGCGCGCACGCACACACGCAACCTCAGAACAACCCAATTAATATAACAACAAAGCAAATGGCTCAATGCAAAGCAAAACCCGATAATGGATTTTGAATAGGTTCCCAGAGATACAATGGAATCTGATCAACCCCAACTGCTGAGACACAAAAGGACAACTCTGAGTTGATAATAAGGGAAAACTTTTCAAAGGACCATAGTTAATTTCATTTATTGACACCAAACGGCGAATTCTGGAAAGCATTTTCAACTTTACACAGTATGCTAATCCACCATATATGGGGCTTGCTGGGAAAATCTATTCTGCTCAAGTTCCTTTTGTAATACTGTGCTGTGTTTTGTTGAGTATATATTCTAATTTCTTTAGTCCTAACACAAGTTTCTAGTTTAAAAATATGTCCCTCCTCACTTTTTCCCTCTAAACTTCTACAGCACATCATATAAGTTTTTACTTGATAGAAGTAGGAGACTGAGGCAGTTTGTTTTTTTTTTGTTTGTTTGTTTGTTTGTTTGTTTTTAGGAAATGGTGGTAAGTGCTAGGTGGATGCAGCAAGTTGGGAATAGGCCCCTTTCTCAAGGACATAGATTCTGCCACTAATGATGTTTGTGATTTCTGGAAAGTCATTATACCTCACTGTACCTCAGTTTTCTCCTCTGTAAAAGAGGGGCAGCAGAGAGTGGACTTTCTGTGGTCCTCCATAATGCTAATAGAATGAGAATGTGCTGAGCACTTTGATGCGTTACTGCATGTATACCTTATGTTTCCGCATGTATACCTTCACCTTCATCTCTGGTGAGAAAGAATGTCATTCAAGACTGGTTACAAAGAAGATGGATTTCCTAGTACCTGAATAGGTGCTGCTTGTAAGTGGCAGCCCTGAATTCTAACCCATATTCTTTTCACTAGGTAGAGCTGGGTTTTGAGCTCTCTGCCTTACTTGTGTTTGCTTTGTCCTGAACTGTCTGCTAGCACTTGACTTGGAGTGGGGTGTAGGGCTGTGAAAGGGAGGTTAGTCTGTGTGGTAATCACAAGGCTGCACATTTGCACAGATAAGGAAAATCCTTGCTGGGCTTCTTCACCCATGGAGTCAAGAACATGGCTTCTGGGGCACCTGAGTGTCTTAGTTAAGCATCTGACTCTTGATTTAGGCTCGGGTCATGATCCCCCTGTGGGTGAGATCAAGCCCTGCGTTGAGCTCTGACAGCAGGAGCCTGCTTGGGATTCTCTCTCTCTCCCTGTCTGTCTCCCCCACGCCTGCTAAAGCTCTCTCTCTCTCTCTCTCTCTAAATAAACAAACATTTAAAAAAGGAAAGAAAATGGCTGTGATTCATGCTTCTTGCCATTAGGTGGGGCAGTTGAAGAGTGGGAAAAGAGCATTTTCCTTTCTTCCTTCTTTCCTTCCTTCTTTCCTCCCTCCTTCCTCTCTCCATCCCTCCCTCCCCGCAGTTGTCCCTCCCCCCCTCTTTCTTTCATGGTAATAATAATGGTCATTTTTTTTATTTAGCTCTTCCTCTGTGCTGGGTATCTGGCTAAGCTTTTTACAAGCATTATTTCAATGTTCAATGAATTCTCATACAGTTGTTTGAGCAGGTGCAGTTACAATCTTCTTTTCACAAATGAGGAACTAACACTAAAGGAAATTAACTTTTAAGGAAACTTGTCAAAGACAATCTAATAGATGGTAGAGCTAGGAAATGAACCTGATTTGTTTGATTTTAAAGCCCATGCTTATAACAAACGAACCATACTGCCATTTCAAGGTTACTGACTTGTTTGCCATGTTTTGTTCATTTTTAGCAGAATATGCTACCACGTTGGGGAAAGAATCTGGAATTTGTAACTAGGAAACATAAGTTCTGCTTTTTTTTTTTAAATTCAGTGTTGTTGAGCTATAACTGCTGGGAATATGTTATGTTTAGGAGATACTATGTTGGGAAAGACAAAGTCCTTGACCTAAAAAAATTAGTGGCAGTTTCAGGAATTAGAGAGTGAGGTAAATCGTGAATGGGGTGATGTGAGACTGTAGAGCAGGAACCCCTAACTGAGTCCTGGAGGGCCAGAGGAAAGTTCCTGGAGGAAAAGGTATCCAAGTGGAACTTGAGGCCAGTTGGACAGGAAAGAATATTCTATAGCATATCTAGGACTCAATTTTCTCATTAAAATTATGGATAGAGCTCAAAATATCTTTAAGATCTCTTCTATATTAGTTTTCTATTGCTACTGTAACAAATTACCTCAAACTTAGCAGCTTGAACAGTACAAACTCATCACCTTATGGTTCTGAAAGTACAAACTCATCACCTTATGGTTCTGAAAGTTAGAAGTCTGACACAGGTCTTACTGCACTAAAGTCAAGGTATTACCAGCCAACCTGTGTTCCTCTCTGGAGGCTCCAAGGGAAAATTCATTTCTTTGATTTTTGGGGTTGTTGGGAGAATTTGGTTCCTTGCATTTGTAGGGCTGAGATCCCCATTTTTTTCTTGGCTATCATCTGAAAGCTGTTCCCAGCTTCCATAGGCCACTACATTCCTTGGTTCATGGCCTTTCTCTTTGTTCAAAGTCAGCAACAGTAGGTTGAGTCCCTCTCATGCTTTAGATCTCTGCTGTTCTTTTTCTAGCTCCTCTCTAACCCAGTTGGGAGATATGGGAAAATAATGTTTCAAGTAAAATGATTTATACTCAACAATGTTTTTCTGAAAGTAAGTGATAAAAGATACCTTCTTTTCATAGAGTCCAAACTCTTAAGGTGGCCAGACTATCAATTTCTTCTTTAATTCCGTATAGTAAGGAAGAAGGGGGCACATGGATGATCAAGTTCATGTAATATAATATTGCAGATTTTGTTATTAACATAAAATTCCCATTTAGGATTCAGAAGCCAAAATTGACTCTAAAATCAACTTATATCTATACTTTTCCAGAAGAGTAAGGAAAGTATGTGAGGTTGTGAGAACAAAGTAAGAAGCTTATGGAAGTCCAGAAAGTGGAAAGGAGCCACGACAGTTACTGCAACCTTCCTTCTCAATGCCTTTTGATTTCCTTTAGCATCCACTATACTTGACTGTTTCCCTCTGTTTCCACTTTCTCTTAGAAAAGTCCATGCCAAGTAATTTATCTGACATCTTAATGGATAATTCATTAAGAAAATCTTTTGTGCCAAGCACTTCATGATGAATTTTGATTGCTGATATTACCTGGGCTGTGCTTCAAAGTGTTTTTATTGACCCACTCTTAAATTTAAGATGTTTTCATTGGACTTAAAAAATGACTTAGGAAAATTTCAAATCAGCCCTTTAAAGAATAGTGTCTTTAAACTTCGATTTGTTAATATCTACTTTTAGGTCAGAGAGTAAGAGATTTGAAGAAGATGCTAGGGGCTTGTCGATAGGGTCATAATATTGAAGATACTGGAGAAACTGATTTGGAAATTTACATTTCTGATTAAAGAGACTTTTTATGAGATGAAGCAATGACATTAGAATGAGAAAATAATGATTAATGAGGCAGTCAACTCAGTAAATATTTGAATAAATGAATGGTCCAGCTAAAGTGTTTCTCCCCTTTTCCTAATATGTATATACTTTTTGTTAGTATTTTTGTGTGAAACAGTTAAAAGTCCCTGCAGCTCACAGAGCTCTACCTTCCATGAACAGATTCACAGCAAATTTGCATGAGCCTTTCAGAGGACTACAAAATAGAGAAATGACTAAATTTTCTATAAATCTCTAACATTTCAAATGGTGTTCATTTGCACAAAGAAACTTGGACGCAGACTGGATTTCTACACTGCTACAATTTTAGATGGAAGTCAACATCACAATCAGGTTCTCTTAATAACTTGTTGCTCAATTTCCAAGAAGCCAGTATAAGGGAAAGATGAGACTGAGGGGCTGCTTTTCCTGGCTAAGTAGTATATGGTGTGAAATAAGTTAATAATGAACATATTGAGGTATTTACTGAGTATACAATATGTACCAGGTACCCAGCTAAGCATGTAGTGAACTCGTGGAATTCTCACAGTAACCTTGAGGTTGGTAATATTAGCACCATTTTTTTTCTTCATAGGGTTGATTCCCAAACCATCTGGGTTTTGTATATTCAGAGAAAAACTGAATTTAGTGGTCAAAATTAAATAATTAAGACTAGTTTTTCATATATGTGTAAATGGCAAAGCCGACTTGCTAAGATTATCTGGGTATACATATAATAATATATCACATTACTATTTACAAGAAAAAGGTAAGTGTATCCAGAGCAGTGAGGTGTAGGTGACCAGTAGTTAAATATCATCATGCTTTCTGAGAAGAAAGGAAATAAAATCTAATAAATTTAAGAAGTTATATTGCTTTTGTTAGTGCCAAAAGACTGTAGATATTGACTATCTTTTTTTCAATCACAGTTTGAGGAGACTCCTATAAATGAGCCAGGAGAGGAAATGAACAGAAAAGTTACACATAAATTTTCTTGAGTATTTTATTTCATTAGAGGGAATTCCTCCTTTACTACTTATCTAGAGTAGTACTTCCTTTGTCTTCTAACTCTTTACTTTCCTCATTTTTATCTTGTAGTACTGATCACTAACTGACATATTTCATGGTAGTTTGTTTATGTAGTGTTTG
This sequence comes from Panthera pardus, assembly GCF_024362965.1. NCBI lineage: Eukaryota > Metazoa > Chordata > Mammalia > Carnivora > Felidae > Panthera > Panthera pardus. Next base: position 110,817,990 of record NW_026526765.1, read on the forward strand.
TTTGTTCCCACTAGCTTTGTGAGGCCGGAGAATATTTTGGCTTTGTTCACTGATGTTTTTCTATAGCTTAGAACACTGCCTCTCACTTAGTGGATGCTCAGTAAATATTTGGATAATTAAATTGTATAAATAAGGAAATTCATATGGCTAATAAATAATTGAAAAATCATATGCTTTGCTAGAAATGAGTGAAAGTAAAAACAGTTAACATTTTCATCTCTCACTAAATGAAATGTACACACAAAAAAATATACTCAATTCTTATGAGGATGAAGGAAAACAGACATTCATAAAAAATAGAAAAACATTTTCCTGGAAAGTGTTTTGGAAATATGTATATCTTTAAAAATATTTCTATATCACATTTTAATTCTAGGAATATATTCATGAAAATAAAATCTAAAATTAAAAAGTAGCGTTTGTTAGCTGAAAGCCTTTACTTCAACACTATTTATTCAGTGAAAGTATTTTAAGAACCTTAAATGCCTAAAGGGAGGGGGAGAATTAAATAAATTAGAATGTATTATTCTCATGGTATATTCTATCAATATTAGAAGTTAAGTTTATGAAGAGTTTTTTAAACATGGAAAATTTGATGCCATGAATTTAAATTAATTTTTTAAATGATGTGAAAATCTGACTATGTGATGTTATTTTAAAAGAAAACATAGGGGAACTTGGGTGGCTCAGTTGGTTAAGCGGCCAAATTCATCTCAGGTCATGATCTCTCGGTCTATGTGTTCAAGCCCTATGTCGGGCTCTTTGCCGACAACTCAGATCCTGGAACATGGTTCAGATTCTGTGTCTCCCTCTCTCTCTGTCCCTCCCCCCACTTGCACTCTGTCTCTCTCTGTCTCAAAAATAAACATTAAAAAAAATTTAAAAACCAACATAGAAATAGTAGGTAGAAATTATGTCAAGATATTAATAGAGACTAGGGCAGATAACAATTATAGGTGATTTTGTTTCATATTTCTCTATACTTTTATTTTTTAAATTTTCTAGAATGAAATTTTATAATTAAAAAATAATTTTAAAATATTCTAAAATGACTTTTTTTTTAGACTGGAAATAATCTAGAACTGATTATGTTTTAAAGTATGGACCTATAGGTTACATGAAGACATGAATATAGTATTACTTTTATTGTCTAAGAATGCACATGTAACTTAGCTAATTTCTAAGCAAAATTTTAGCACAACACTGGGACTTTGAGGTGGATGCCCACCATAGGAGTAAAAAGATCTAAACTCTAAGGAGTGTTACCATAGCCTTTCAATAATCAAATATGTTTTTATTTTTGAATTCTGATCAGTGCAAAAAAAAATGAGTTACTTGGATTTAGTAACCAGATATATTTTCTTAATTTGGGACTGATGATGTGGTTGTTGAGCAAGCCTGGGCAGAGACTAGCAAAGGGTATTTGAGTTTAATGGAGAGACCAGGGCAAGAGGCCTGAACTATTTGGGATCAGAAGGCAACAGGATCTTTCAGGAAATGATAAGTAGCAGCAATTACTATGGTTTTGTCGTGTGGCTAGTCTAGGTTCCAGACAGAAAGCTCTCTCAGGCCTCTTTTCTTAGAAGCTTTAAAGACTGTACCCTTGATTCTTGGACTCTTAGGCACATTTCTATTTCTGGATCTGCCTCCAGCATCTCTGATACCTAAATCAATGAGCTTGACCACACAAGCTCCTCATTCTCTCATGATATGTGTGATTGACGACTGTGAAACTCAGCCGGCACCCTAGGGCAGTGAGCCAAAGCCAAACATTTAATAAGCAGGTTTTCTCATAATTTCATTTATTTAATTCAAAATTATATGAGCTATTGGATTTGGTTCAAGAATGTGCCCTTTTTCTTGGGCTGTTTTTCAGACCTTTAGAGGTGGAAGGACTTTGAAAGTGAGCTTGTGTGTTGAGATAGAGGAGGTATGCAATTAAAAAAATGCATTCTACCTGAACTTCTGCAGTTATAATCTACTATCCTATAATTTGTTGAGGCAAGAGTCTAAGTGTTATAAATCATTTCCATATAGCCTAGCACAGTGTCTGGCATGTAATAGATGCTTGATAAATATTTATTAAGTGAATTTCACACACTTTTTCTGGTTTTAATTCATTCATGAAATGGAGCCAATCACCTTATACTAATGATTTAAGAATACAAAACTCACTCCTGACTTAAATCCAAGATATGTAAACAACTACTATAAATCAATCAGAATTAGACAGACATCCCAATAGGAAAGTGATCCAAAGACTTGAAGAGATACTTCATTAAAGAGAATAACCAAATGGTCAATACATATACAAAAAGGAAAAACAAAATCACAATTCAGTGCTACTACAATCCATAAGAAATGGTAAAATAAAAAAGACAGACAATACCTAGTGTTGACAGGAATGTGGAGCAACCACAAACTTCAATCACTGTCTGAGAGTGCGTATTACACATTTTCTTTGTAAATGCTATTTGGCAGCATTTACTAAAGGTGAGTGTGTGTGTGTGTGTGTGTGTGTGTGTGTGTGTGTGTGTGTGTATCCTATGATCCAGCGATTCTACCTGCCTACCTGTAGGGACACATCACACACAAGTGCATGCAAATGTTCATCAAAAGACTATGAAAATATTCATAGCAGCACTATTTGTAACAGATGAAAGTTGGAAATACTCAATGCCCATTAGAAAAAAAATGACTAAATTGTAATGTATTTACACAGTGTAATACTAATCAGCCTTAATGAATGAATCACAGCTACATAAGAAAATATTGAGGAATCTCTTAGACATAAGGTTACCTAGACACAAAAGAATGCCTACTGTCTGATTTAGTTTACATAAAGTGCAAAAATAGGCAAAACTAGTTTTTGGTGCTAGCTATTTCGGGGAGGGGCTCTAGTGATTGATTGTAAGGGAGCATATGGGGGTTTCTGAGGTACTAATGTTTCTTTTTCTTTTTGATCTGGTTATGAATTATGTGGTATACTCTGCAGAAGTTTATAGAGCTGTATGCTTATGCTTTATGTACTTTTTTTGTATGTATATTCTTCAGGGAAAAATTAAAAGAATTTTTATCATTATTTTCCACTTAACTCGTAAAATCCTGATATTGAGGTTAACATGTGATCCTATAAATGTAGCCCCAGTGTTTCTGATGTGATCTCATGATGGCATGGGAAGCATCACATCTTAAATCCTTTGCCTGAAATGTTTATGATGGTTTAAAATGCAGAATAGAAATAGATTTTTTCCATAAGGAAGCAAAGGGAAATAGCTTACTTTGAAGAAAGATTTTTGAATTTTTTTTTCTATTTTTGAGTTTAATTATTTGCTGAGCCTTCTCAATCACATTGGGATGGGAACTTGGACTTTGTTAGAGGAAACAAAAGTAACACCATTATGAAATAGAGCAAGTTACCACGTAATCCAGATTGTGAATTGTTGACACATGACTCTACATTGTAAAATAGTAAATGGTTATTTTCTTTTTGTTTTAAGATTAGAAACATAGGTCTTTATTTGTCAGTGCTACTACATCCTGCAAAGTGTCTAAATGAGCTACTTACAAGTTCCCATTTATGATAAGAGGCTATGGTGCATAAATACACCTACATTTTTACCTATTTACATAGAGATAACAAACTCATAAGGTTGCCTAGCTGCTGTTAATTGTGTATTCAGTTTTCCCAACCCTCAGGAATACAGTTGAAAAAGATAGGAATGCTTGGCCTCCTCGGAAGGAGGTATGTGAGCTTTATTATTGAGGCCAAGTTTTCTACCCTTGTTTAGATGCAAACCTAGTAGTCAGGGACCTTGTCATAGCTATTTTCTGCAAAGTACCTTCTGTACTTGTCAAGATCAATAACTGGTTTTATAATGACAGCACAGAATTCAGCCTTCAGAACAGAAATGGTTGCTTATTTACCTTGTAGAAGTACTCCTTCTGACACTGTCAGGCCAGTGAGTATAGATTACTCTGTGAGAGATACTTTTAAAAAACTTTCACCAATTCTTCATGTTACATAGTATCTCTGTCAATTATCCAGTATCATTTAGTAACCACAATAGTAATCCATGATAAATTTTAGTATTTTATGGCTTATAAAATAGTTTCCACATTAATTTTCCCATTGGACTTCTAAAAAAGCCTGTCAAGTGGTCATGTCATGTAAAATACCATTTTATAGAGGAAACTGAGACTCAAGAGTTTGAGCCTCATTCACACACATATCAAGGCCAGGCATTTTAACTCAGCCCAGAGCTCTTTCTATTTTATTCCACCTCTGTAAGATTCATGTTTGTATTTATCTTTGATATAGGACTATGGAATAAGAATTATTGAGTTAGTTTATTAATTCATTCAGTACATATGATGTACCAAATATTTACTGGCTGGATGTTGGTGATACAATGGTGAACAAGGTAGAAGCAGTCTAGTTCTGGTAGAGCTCACAGCTGGTGGTGGAAGGGCAGACAAATGAGCAATGAAAATCAGAAAGTACCACCTGTATTTATCCTCTCCTTTGTACTCTCTCAGGATATGCATAGGATGCCATGGGAATACACAGGAAGTCCACAGGACTGTGGATTTATATAAGCTTTTACTCTGTGTCTGAAGTCTTCTATTAAATGATACCAGAAAATAAAATCTATATATTCTAGATAACCAGTTGGAAGAGGAAAGTAATATTTAAGAAACATTCCTGAAAACTGTGTAAGTGGAAAAGGAAGATTATAAGTCAGTAAAAGGACCTCTTAGGCTAAAGGTGAGTGGCTATGGTTCAGGGTCCAGATTATAAAATGTAAACCTGGAAAAGGAAAGAAAGGGAACAGGGACAGACAACAAAAATCAAATTAGGCTCAACTTTATTTACCACAGTTTTAAACATAGACAGAGCTTAGATATCCTCAAATACTCGTGAAATACTATATTTTTGTTCATAAAGGCTTTCCATAGAAAAATTCCTCCATCTCTCTTTAACCTGCTGTGAAAGAATCAGCACTCCTAAGACTTATTTATCTTTCAAGGACTGCTACTTAAGGAAGGATTTGGATTTCCCATCTAGGAGTGTCTTTAATGGCTGACTCAGAGTATGGCCATGTTCTATATGAAGCTCTTTGAATTTCTGGTTAAATGCTAGTGTTCAACTGTGAGTATCAAATTCCTGACAGCAGATAGGTCCTTGCACTTAATGATTGCAGGAAGAAGGTAATTGTTGAGGACAGTAATTTTGAACCTGAGATCTTTGGAAAGTTTTTAAGGAATGCTTGGATGCTCAGAAATGGTGTACAAAATTATAATAACTCCTTTGTACATTATCCTTGGAAGTACTTTCATAGTTTTTGTTGGTGACTTAAAGGGACTTACAGGCCTTACCTCCATATGCTCTCCTAAAGAAAAGTTCAGAACTGCTCTCTAGTGGTGGGAGGCAATAAAGTAGCCATTTGAACATCAAACTGTTTGGATGCATCATAGAAAATGGACATCTAAAGACACAGTCTGTTGTAACCAGCCTCCAAATTGGTCTCTTCTGATGCCCTTTGACATTGTACTGGGTTAATGTCTGTGACCAGTAGAATACAGCAAGGGATGGTATGTCACTTTTGAGGTTAGGTTATTAAGGACTGTGGCATCTATCTTGAGTGTTGACTCACATGCTGTCTGATCACTCACTCTGGGAGAAACTGGCTGCCAAATCATGGAGGCTTTAGACAGCTTATGAAGAAGCTGATGTGATGAGGTATGGAGACTTCAGGACAACAGCCAGCAAGGAACAAATATCTGCAAGCAACTGCATGATTGACTGTGGAAATTTTCTCCAGCCATGGTTGAGCCTTGAGATGTCTGCTCCCCTGGTTGGCACCTTGACTGAAGCTCCCTGAAAGACCCTACCCCCAACCACCTAGCTAAGCAGCTGCTGTGTTACTGGTCCCCAGAAACTGTGTGAGATGCTTGCTGTTTTAAGCAGCTACATTTTGGGATAATTTGTTACACAGCAGTTGATACCTAGATACCTAATGCGTATTACCTTGATTAATCATGATAGAAACAAAAGTGATTAGAAGAAAATGTTGTGTTTATAAAATGTCGATCTTCTCTGTTAGTCCTGGGAAATTAGAGTTGGAAATAAGAATGTGTAAGCCATTCCTCCTTTCCTCTTGTTGGTAAATGGTGCACTGTGGCCCATTCATAGCCAGTAGAAGGTACCCATTGTGGTCCACACTGCAAGGAGCAACCTGTGACAGAAATAAACAAGTTTTCTTTTAAGGGATTTCATTTCCTTTTAAAAGGTACCAGCTTTCGAATGTATCCTGAGGAAATCTTGTATTTCTTCTGAGCATAATCAATTCAACAGAGAATTCATGCTTTGCCAGTGATCATGGGAGGTATTGACGTAATTTTTTTATTTTATTTTATTTTTTAGCTGTAAGTCTCTTCTAGTTTTTCAGTAGGTTTCACAGCTGTTAGTTTACAGTAGTGGTGGCTTGCTTAAATGGTAGCACACTTGGATGCTGGTTGTGTTGGTAGCAATCTGCAAAGAAGAAACTTTCAACCTCAAGTGGAAAAAGGAAGAAAACGGCTCAATTCAGTGATTACTGGGAATAGTAAAGAAAACCAAAATATCCAGTAAAACAAGCACTGTTGTTTTCAGTGAAAGTAGCTTAATAAAATGGATGGATTCTCCAAACAGCAACAATTGTTATCTTTTCCTTGTTACGACTATCGTTCCTTCTTTATTAGGAACCCAATTGATTCAGTTCTTGGGCTGCCAAGGGCATTTTTCTAAAACAGTATTTTAAAACTGTAGGGACTCATTAGTGAAAGATGCAACTAATCAGTTGATTTAATATTATTTTGAAATTAAGTAGAATAAAAATTTCAGAGTGTAACACATAATACAGTAAGTAATTTTTTTGGTTGTTTTAAAACTATCTGTATATTTTTATATCTGTATGGAGTACAGAGATATAAAATGTATGTTTTACTGTGGCTTGTAGTCAAAATGCTCAAAAGTCCCTGTTGTATAACGTTTGGTTATGGAAAAATAAAATCTGGATTTTTAGAAATAAGCAGTGATGTACTATTTCATGATGGGTGGGGGTGGGGGGGGAGGATGGGCAAGGATGACAATACCTCACAGGCAAAGAGTAGGTTTTCCTGAAGAGAATGTATATTTTGCTCCCAACCATTCTAGAAAGTTCCCAGTCCATATGAAATGTACCATTTGGAAGCAGGGTGGTGTATATAGAGCAAGGAGCTTTTTCCTTTCATTGGTGCCAGGAAGATCTGGGACTGGTCTATGAAACAGAGAATGGGCTGATGTGGTTCCTGGATACATGGCAGTGACCAGGAACAAGCAGCACTTGTAATCTATGGCGCTGGTAGCCAGTGAAGGTGCAGTACTTGTAGGGTTTTTAGGTCCCAAAAGGCACATGTTAGGCCTTCTAGCAAGTGGAGAGAGGCACTGTGATGGACCCTTACACAAAAGGAAAGTGGTGTTGCTTCCATGAGCCTGGACAGGGAGCATACAGAGCAGAGCAGAGCAGGCTGCACTCAAGATAATGGAAGTCATTCTCAAAGAGGTACAAAGGCTAAAGAACTGGAGGGACTGTTTCAGAGTCCATCTGAGGCAGAACACCAGAAAATACCAAGAAGGACTGGCTGGTGATTCATGGGAACCAGGATGGAGCCTCTTAGGCAAAAGCTAGTTTCCAGCAAATGAGTTCATGCTGGCTGTCCAGCAGTAGACAGTAGAGCCACATTAAGGAATAAAGGGTCATGCCCCCTTTTGTAGAAGGTAGGTCTTAGGGAGTCTACGGAGTATCTGAATGCAGAAGGGCTGTGGTGATTATTTGGTTAGCGCTTGATGCTGAGAAGGAAATACATAGAAGTGACTGTTTTCTAAGGTCAGCCAACCTCACAGTCATCATCACAACAAATCTCTGAGCTTATAGTGTTATCAGTACTCTTCTTTCTTTGAGTTGAGCATTATGTTTTTCTTGGGACCTCTTTTAAAATGTTAAAGCCATGTGAGGGGTGATAGTAAGTTGGTGATATACCTTTGTATCAGTGAGTGAATTGGATTCTTTCCTGGAGTAGAGGATCAACGAGTGCTTGGTGGAGAAGGAAAAATGGTGAAGAAAAGACTCAGTGGGAACATTCTTCGTCACTTTGCAATTTTCCCAAGGGTCTGGCCTTGGCATTATGTTTATATGAATGGCTCTTACTGATTTTGGAACTACAGTCTCATTCTGCAGACTATTTTGGGGGCCTGGGGGTAAGGGAGTGAGGATATGAGTCCAAGGGAGAAATTCTGTGGGATGTAGAAGTGTATTAACTGACCACACACATTATAGGGCATCTATTGCTAGGTGCAAAGTTTTGTGCTGAGCAAGAAATATAATTATTCCATAATTTATAAAGCATTTGAAAGATAGAAAACATATAGAAATATAATTATTCCATAATTTATAAAGCATTTGAAAGATAGAAAACATATATCAAAGGATACTTAATAATGAATGCAAGTGAATGTCTCATTTACATGATACTTAGGTAGGTTTTAAATAAGATTTTTCAGCCAGAAATTACAAGATTTGGCCATTTTTCTGAACCAAATGCCAAAATATCTTCCGTTATGACTTCAAGTATTCCTGCTGGCAAAATGTAAACACTTTCTTTCATTCACTTGTTATTTCACCAGCCATACTGAGTACCAGCTTTAAAGGCTCTGTGCTAGGTATTTTTGGGGGCAGGTTGTCTGGCAACAAATTCTTGAAATACCCACATTTTGTGAAAATTTCAGATAGGAAAAAAGTTGATTTGGGTCAAAAAAGATTCTTAAGTAAAAGCAAAGTAATTGTAAATATGCTAATACTCCATAGACTGTGGTGAAAGCAATGTAGAAATGACCCTTAAGTAAATTAGAGCTGGTGAGGACTTTGATAATTAAAGTCTCTTCCCTGTAGCTTGCCCAGCAATTAGGAAGCAGGGATGGTTTATATCAAGGTCTCATAAATAAACATACAGCTTGCCAGTCCCTAAAGATAGAGAATTCATTCTTGACTGTGCTACATGCAGGCTCAGAGGTAAGTGATGACCCTCTGGTCATCCGGCAGAAAATAGATCAGCTTCTTTAAACCAAGAATTACAGCGATTGCAGTGGTACAATTATGTAGAGTGACAACCACGGCTTGGCATAAACCAAGCTTGTTTAAATCATGTGTCAGGGAAGAACATATGCTACTATTAAAGAGTCATGATAGAACAACCATAATCCCATAAGATAAAGCTAGTTGAGAATATTCATGTTTGCTTTCAGATGCGAGTCCATTATTTTTGTGGAAAAATTAAATGCCTCTGTAGATACCCATTCCAGGGGAGGCTCTTGAACCGTTCACCACATGCATGTTCTGACCTACTGGTTATTTCAAGATTGGGAAAATTCTAGTTGTGTCTGAAATCTGCAATGACCTTTAAATTGATCCAGTTAATGTATTGAGCAGATATATTGAGTCCCTATTATGCCCAAAGTATGCAATTGGTTCTATATGGCATATACATTTGGACAAAGCCAAAATTCTGTCTCTTGAGGTGCTGAGGTCTGGTAAAGAAGAATAACAAATGCAAAATTATCCAGTTCCAAAGCTGAGAGAGGAAAGGAAGATTGATTTAAATAGGTGTGGTCAGATGGGTAGATGAGTATGTGAAGTGGGATTTGAGAGAATGATAGAATTCCAGTTGTGACCATTGGAGAGAAGGGCTCTTCAAGGAAAAACAATAAAATGCATGATGGCCAGAATCTAGCTAGAACAAAGCTTATGAATGGAATAGTGGTGAGCAATTCGGCACAGCCAGAGGCTATCTTAACTGCGATGTTCCCTAGAAATTCCCCAGGGCTGTCACTGCACCTCGTCTTGTTCCCTCACAGCCCTGCCTGCTAGAGAGAGGGAAGCAGTTTTTTCTTTAGCAATGAAAAGCAATAGAAGGAAATGCTTTACTCCTCCCAGGCATTAGGCAGATTGAATATGGGATTTCTCTTGACAATGCCTTAAGCCAAGGAGATAATTGACATTTTAGTCTGTGTATGAGAAGATGGAGAGGATTTGGAAAGAGTAGGGCTTTCAGCATCCCTCCAGATACAAAGAAGCTGGGTCAGTAGCTAGCTCCTCTCCAGTTTCTTCGAGATTCACTGGGTCCAAAAGCCTTATCTTACCTCTGCACCCTGGAGAGTGCAGCTGCCATATTGGGATGCTGAGTGGAGGAACTTGGAGTCTCTTTCTTGGTCAGCGAGTTCCTAACTCTACATTTGCAGAAGATCCAGGGAGAAGCCAAGGTGAGCTTTCACTGTTGTAATATTCCCGGGTTAAGGCTGAGTCAGAAGAATAAACAAAATGCTTCAGGAGTCAGAATATTTTACATCTTTCTTGATTATTTACTTATTCTCCCAATTCTGACCACTCAGCTTACCAAACCCTCCTTCTTGATAGAACTTTTCTTATTTAGTGTGATGTCATACCTCATTTAATATTAGGATAAAAATGAGTTGGCACCATAGTGTACAAATTATATAAGTATAGCTGATAGCCTGTTTTGATGGCAAGAGAAACTTCTTAATTATCTCTAACATAAGCAATCATTTCTCTTTTCTTACTTTCCAGTGCTTCTCATTCCTGGCTTCACCATTAGAATTATTTCAAGAGTTTTAAAAATTCCCAGGTATATCATACTAGAACCTGGGTGTAGGACTCAGGCATCAGCACTCTTTTAATTTTTTTAATGTTAATTTATTTTTGAATGAGCAAGCAAGAGAGAGAGAGAGAGGAAGGGAGGGAGAGAGAGGGAGACAGAGGATCTGAAGAGGGCTCTTTGCTGGCAGCAAAGAGCCTGATTCAGGACTCCAAGTCACCAACCTTGAGATCATGACCTGGGCTGATGTCAGATGCTTAACCAACTGAGCCACCCAGGCGCCCCTAGGCATCAGCATTCTTTAGGGATGTGCAAGTGATTCCAATGTGTACCTAGAGTTAACAACCAGTGTTTTTAAATGTCTTAAGGATAAATAATAAACACAGACTTGCAGTAGGTGAAAATATATGTACATCTCATGTGTAAGTAGGTATCAAATTGTTAATAGTTTTCAACAAATGTATTTCCATTTTAAAAATAGTCTTTTAAGGAATGGCCTTCATAAATTTGTTATAGAATATTTTTTTCAGTGATGTCTCTGTTAGTAATGTGAAGCATGTTGCATATAAACTGTCTGGGGACCATGGAATTGTTTGCAAACATTCCAGAGATTTTACAAAGGTTTATGAAAACAATATGCTTCATATGTGTTAGTATAGAAACAGCTTCAAATTTAGCTTCCTGTTAAACAGAAAGCCCAGATAGTAGAAATGAGGAGTCTGATTCCTGTTCACTCCCAGTATTCTAAAAACTCACAACATCTTTAGTTGTTCTTCTCTTGACCATTCAGTCATATGCAAGATCTGTTGAATCTTACTTTACAATTTCCTTTTACATGCTCATTATTTCTCATTCTCGTGGTCACTATCAAACTCTTACTCTCTTTTCCTTGGTGATTGTCATATAATGTCCACCTTGTTTTTTCTTACACAGAGCCCCTAGCTGGAGGATCTTAGGGTATCATGTCTTCACTCACCTTTTGTGGTTCTCCACTGCCCACAGAAAATCACAGCACATCAGCCAGCCATTGAAGCTTTCCATTATCTGGCTCCAGACTTTTTTCTGAAGACAGCTCCCATTTGTGCACAGCTCTGCAGAACTGATTTAGCTGCTCAGTTATCTGCAAATGTGTGCAGACATGGCTGTGGTTTTTTTTTCCCCTGTTCTTAGGACCCTCACTCATGCAGGTGTTTCTGCCAATGCCCAAATTCTATACAGCATAGAAGGCTCAAATTTCATCTCCTTTGTAAAACCATGAGCTTCACAGCTAAAAACACTGTTTTCCTACTGTGATCTCATTACAACACTTGATCTAGACCACTTTTTTCTTAATGTTATTCTATTTTATTTTATTTTATTTTGGGGAGAGAGGGACAGAGTGTGAATGGGGGAGGGGCAGATTTTACAGAGAGGCACAGAATCTGAAGCAGGCTCCGGACTCTGAGGTGGGGCTCTAAGCCATGAACTGCAAGATCATGACCTGAGCTGAAGTCAGATGCTTAACTGACTGAACCACTCAGGTGACCCATAGACCACTTTTTAAATATTTCCAAAAGTCCCTTAATCCTTCTTTCTCTGTTCGCTTATTTATAAAATGGGAACAATAATATCTACCTAAAAGGTGGCTTGAGAAGAGTAAATAAGATCATATACTTAAAGAGCCCAATACACAGTAGACAATTTTTTCAGTCTTTCTTTTTCTCTTTCCCCTTTCCTTACTTCCTTTTTCCTTTCTTCCTACCTTTGTAACTTCCTTCCTTCCTTCCTTCCTTCCTTCCTTCCTTCCTTCCTTCCTTCCACTTATTTATTTGTTTATTGTCCATTGTAACTTTGTAATTTCTTTGTGGGCAGAGTCCTACGACTGATAAATTCTCATTTTCCCACACAATGCTTATGGTAATGCTCTGAACATGTAGGCACTCATGTACCTGTTTTACATGAAAGAACCCAGTATTCATCACTTGCTGTAGAAGTTATGATCAGGGTCAGAAGAGATATCAAACAGAAATCCAAAGGTTTCAGTGGTAATGTACTAGTGGTATAATTATCATCACCATCATTTAAAATTATTCTATTTACCTAAAATAGATAGTCTTGAGGAAATCTTTATAATCTTGAGACATCAAGAGTCTACTTAGATAACTAGTTTAGGTGAGACAGCTTCTAATCAGTAGGGGTGGATTCAAACCCAGGGCTCTCCAATTTGAAAGGAGATGCTATTTTAGCATACCAACATTGGTTAGATTGTCTCTAAGATCATGTTTGCCTGGTGGCTATCATTGGAGATAATCATTATTTTTTTCACTATATTCTGTGTCCTAGGGCAACAGGAAGGCAAGATGTAGACATGGCAGTAAGTTGGCGAGAAGGAATTCTGAAGAAAGGACTAGGACTGAGTAGAGCAGGTCCAGAGAGTGAAGGGAGTAAGCAAACTCTGGTTACTACCCCATCTATACTCTTCTCATGTTCGGTTTAGAGTCCTAAAAGTCTTAAAGCAAAGGCTGCCATGACTGCAACCTTAGGACTGGAACAGGTCAGTGACCCTGCAAGAGGCTAGTTGTAGATTCCTCCTTCCTACTCTCCTTTTCAGTTTATTATCTGTGTATTCATACTTTCCTATGGCCAGTAGTTGCTCTTTTCCCAAGGGATGTTACCTTCTAAAGAGGCTACATGCTTCCTCTGACAATGATTATGTTCTGCACCTGTAGGACTCTCTTAGCGATTATCCCAATGATACTGTTGCAGAGGGTCTACTTCCATAGTTGCTGTCGAGGGGACAGGAAGTCCCATCACTACATTGCTTGCTCCCACTCATGACCCAAGATGAAAAAACAGGTTCTATCCCTGAATTTGATTTGGGACACGTTGATTCTGCTCTATTTACTGGAACTCAACAGGGGAGGGCCAATTCTCAAAGAAGGAGAAGAGAGTGAAACTGATGTGTCTGGGGACACATACATGAGAGACTATAAACTCCAGGGTGAAAAAGAGAGAGAGTTACAGCTGCCTGGATTTCTGACAACTTTTCAGTTGGGTTGTAATCCCACAGGAGGCTTAGCTGCCTCCCTAGCTTTGAGTTCTACAAAATAATCTTGTAACTTTTTAATAAATTCCTCCTTTTAGTTTAAGCTAGCATGAGAGAGTTCTGTTTGTTATGGCCAAACAGTCCTCTAACTGAGAGAGTTAACAAATTTTTAAACCATTCTCAAAATCAATACTAATTTACTTTTGGTCAAGATGAGTCACTAATCTATGTTGAGTCCCCATAATGCCATTCTTCATTAGAATCTACATTTGATCTCTAGGGTGTATTTTATAGTCCTTAAGGTCTCTTTTACATAGTTGATTATTTATGGAGTTATGATGTTTTAAATACTTTGGTTGCCTAGTAAACACATTTCACTTAGTATTTCAATTCTGCAGTAGTTGTGCTAGGTCAACTTTTTATTCTTGGTGGCTACACAGTCTTTCTTTCCTTCCTTCCTTCCTTCCTTCCTTCCTTCCTTCCTTCCTTCCTTCCTTCTTCATCCCTCCCTCTCTTTTCCTTCCTTCCTCCCCCCTCTCTTTTCCTTCCTCCCTCTTTTTTCTTTTCTTTTCTTTTCTTTTCTTTTCTTTTCTTTTCTTTTCTTTTCTTTTCTTTTCTTTTCTTTCCTCCCCTCCCCTTCCTTCCTTCCTTCCTTCCTTCCTTCCTTCCTTCTTTCCTTCTTTCCTTCCTTCCTTCTTTCCTTCCTTCCTTCTTTCCTTCACTTTGATATCATAGAGAAGAACAAAGAATTGGTTATTACAAAAATCTTCATCCAACTTATGAATAAACTGAACCCAGTCCATCTAACTTCTCAAGGTCTCGCTTTAAGTGAGGAGACCATATTCAAGTCCTTTCCGGTATGAAAAATTTGAAGTTCAGTGATTGTGTCCCCATTCTGGAATATACCATGTAATGTTACAAATTCCTCGAAGATTTGTTTAGAATACACGTTTCCCAAACTTACTTGACTATGGAATACTTGTTACATGATTGTTTATCCATAAAACACCAGAAATAGCTCATGGTATATATAATCTGCACTTCAACTAAAGAGGACAAAAAATGGTCTATGACAATTAATTGCTTCAATCAATAATAAAAATCAGTTCATATAGTAACTCATTTATAGGACCAAAATAATACAAATTCAATAGAGAATTTAATTTTAATTTCTATTGGGGAAAATTTTTAAAAAGATGAAAATAGTTGAAATACGACAAGTTCCATAGCAAAGAGCAATGGTTTTTAAGAGGCAATAAGTATCAGTACAATTGTGGGTAAATACTATGGAAGCATTGATATTTAGATTCTTTTTCATGTGTTGGTCATTTATGCAATTTCCTGGGTTTCTCTCAATCTCTTAAATGCAGATTCTTATATGATAATAATAATTATACAAGTCTGTTTAAGTACATTAAATATGTTTTAGAAGAAACATTGTTATTGAACACTTTATTCTTGGAACACTTCAACATTTGCAGTTTGAGAAAAGCTGAGGTAGTTGAACCTAAACATTGTATAACTTTCTAATAAATAGCCTATTTTTCCTTCCTCTTCCTTCAATTGCCCACGTGCTTGAATGCATAGCTGTTATGTTGATTTATTCTTTTATGGGCCTTTGTATTCTGTGACATTAAATATCTTTTGTAGCAGTAAATCTGGCACTACGATTTTGTAGATGTCAGTGGCAGTGGCCCTTGAATAGGCTTACACTTACCTGAGCACATTATATCCTTTAAGAATAGTCTTGCTACTTAAGGGATTTTCACTGAAACTAGTATGTATGATAATGCATAATGCCTCCCATTAAGAACTTGGAATGTGTGCATTAAAAGAGTTATAAATTGCCCTTAATCACTGGTTTATTGTTTCTTTTCATATCCTTGAGAAAAACCTGATGGCTATACCCCTGCCATTTTGTGACTAATCCTTCATGTAATAAACCTAAGCTTCAATTATCTTGAGTGAACTGGTCTATTTAGGAAACCCTTTGGCTTAGCGCTGAATTGTATTTTGTACACAAGGAGCCAAACATCATGAAGAAACTACAGCAGTGTATAACAGCAGCTTCATCATTTTGGAGTTTTTAACTTCTACCTTCAGGGATAAATATATTGATCCTAAAACTGTCAGAGCTTCCAAGATATCATTGCAAAGACTTTAGTGAGCCAAGTTGTACTAAGATGGAGAGACTGCTAATTTCCAGAAATGGAATTACTAAGTTAAAATACAATACTGCTTTCAGCATTAAAAGCCCTTAATGGCATAATTTCACTATCCTGAACACAGTTTTATTTGATCCATTAAAAACGACAGTGTGAATGTAGATGTCAACATTACAATGGTGACCAATAATTGGAAGTAGTACTTACTTATATACTGATACATTACTTATATACTGATACATTTTTCTTAGTATTTTTACCAAAATTAATTATTGCAGTTTTAACCTTGGCTACACAAACAACACAGAACGGTTTAGGAAAGTTTGGCTCACCTTTATCGACATTTCAGGAATGCCTAGGGGCGCCTGGCTGGCTTGGTCAGTGGAGCGTATGACTCCTGATCTCGGGGTTGTGAGTTTGGGCCCCATGTTGTGTGTGGAGATTATTTAAAAATAAAATCTTTAGGGAAATAAAAAAGGAAAAAAAGTGCCTAGTTATCTTGGCTATAGAGAACACACACACACACACACACACACACACACACACACAGACACACACACACAGACACACACACACACTTCAGTCAGAAAGTAATTAGTTCAAAGACCAATATTATCAATGAGTTAAACTTGCATGTATGTCACACTCCATGAGTGTTATATGGAGGAAAATGATTCCTTAGAATAACTGCAGACATTTCCAGGTTCCAAAAAAGAGAAAAGTAAACATCATGGAAACTGTAGATATGGAATTACAGGGCTACCAGCTTTCGAGATGTGGTGGAAAAATTGGGAGTAGTTCAGTAAAATTATATAGGTATGAAGCAGATTAAACAAGCATAGCACCACACATTGACTAGTTCCTGATGTGTCACAGTGTTTTCCCTTGGCTATGTCCTGCTCAACATTTTATTTATTTATTTATTTATTTATTTATTTATTTATTTATTTATTTAAATTTTAATGTTTGTTTTTGAGACAGAGTGTGAGAGGGGGAGTGGCAGAGAGAGAGACACACACAGAATCTGAAGCTGGCTCTAGGCTCTAAGCTGTGAGCACAGAGCCCAATGTGGGGCTCGGGCTCAGGAATTGTGAGATCATTACCTGAGCTGAACTCTGACACTTAACTGAGCCACCTAGGCACCCTTACATTTTGAAGAGGGGTTTGTCTTAAGATCTCAAGTTCTACATTGAGCATGGAGCCTGCTTAAGATTGTCTCTCTCTTCCTCTGCCCATCTCCCACTCTCTCTCTCTCTCTCTCTCTCTCTCAAACCAAACAAAGAAACAAACAAAAAGGCAAAGATCAATGCTAATCAACTTTGTGGATAGTATTTAAAGTTGAAAGGACTAGGTGACAGTTCTTTCTTTTGACAACAAATGAATTCCATGGGCAAGAAGTAACAAGGCAAAATCTAATAGAAATAAAATGCAAGTTCTGATTTAGACATAATAAAAAAAACCCACAATAGCTGAAGTATAGGATGAAAAACACTTTACTGTATGGACAGTTCTAATAAAAAAGAGTAGTTAATAGGAAGTTCTTTAACCACCGACAGTGTGATAAATTTGTCTAAATCCTCTAAATGGAATCTTTCTGTGACAGAGAATCAACCTTAAGTGAAATGTTGTTGCTCAGACAAGAAAGTTAGCAGTCACTCATTGTGCTCTAATAATAGACCACCTCTGGATTGTCTTGTTCATTGATAAATTTGAGCAGTTTTCCAGAGTGTAACCTGTAGACCACTCATTTTTAGAATGTTAATGGGTATTATGAAAAGGGAAGGTATGGAGTCAAAGAAGCTTGGAAGGGATGAGTTGTTAAGCAAATTCAACACACATCTTTTTGGAATTACTTCTGTCTTTAATGTACCAGTATGCATTGTGGCTGTCCAAGATGAGTTCACAGGGAGGCCTGGAGGAAATGTCCTACTCTGGTGTCCTGAAATAATTTGTATTCACCTTAAACTACTGTACTTTGATTCTACATTGATCCCCTCATCCTTCTTATAGGACTATAATTGTAACATCATCTCTTTCACCACTATTTAGACTATTTCCTTCTCTAATGACTCTTTCATTTCTTTCTTCAGACACAAGTTCCACAAAAAACATTTTAACTTTATTTCTTTCTCCAGGTACTTACTTTCTTTCTTCTTCCTCTTATTGCTTCTGGTATTTGAGGCTTTCCACAACTTTTTCCCCCTCATTTTTGAGCAAAGGACTATTTTCTTTTTCATGGATAAACTTGCAGACTAGTGTTCCATGGGACATACCTGGAGGCATGCTCAATTAGAAATGTTTAGAAGAGGCAGAGTGAAAGACAAGGCCTCTGAAAATCAGGTGTTTATCTTTTATTGGTTGAGGGTTTCATCAATGAGAAAGGGAGTAGAATTATTCTAGCTTACTGTAGAGTTAACTAGTAGAGTTTCCTATCCTTTTGTGTGTATATGTGTATGACCTAGATTCCTTTGGCCGACTGGAAAAGTCTATGGATGCCTTGTCAACACATTTTTAAATATAAAAGGAAATTATAGGATTAAAAAGCAAAACAATTATATTAATATAAAATATCAGAATATTAAAACACATTTATATATGTGTGCATATTTATTCATGAAATAACAAAGTGTAGTATGTCTATCATACTTTATTTTGGAATATTTACAGCATCTCTAATGAGATGGAAAAACATTAGTGACAAAGTCACACAAATTTTTGTGGTTTAGTTACTCTATTCATAATTGAAGTAAATGCTACTTTTCAGTTAGAAGTAGTAAAAATATAGATGTAATGTTTTTCATCCATATTTATAGACCTCCTGAAATCTTTGTGGACCTCAGGTTAAAAACCACTGCTATAAATGGTAGAACATAGAGTTGCAAGGAGTCAGGGTTAAGCTTATTAAGAAAAACTTCTATAACGGAGTTGTCTTCAAATGGAAGGAAGCTTCATATGAAATAGTGGTCTACCTATCATTGGAAAGAATCAGCAGCTGAATAACCAAAAGAATTTAGAATTTTGTAGTTTAACACTAATTCATGTTAGCTAACATCTTTGGAGTGCTTACTAGGTTTCAAACACTGGATTAGGAGCGACTTATCTCAATTTTTAAAATCTTCTTAACAGTTCCAGGAGGTTATCTCTATAGATAAGACAGTTTAGGTTTTGGGATTTACCCAAAATTTACTGTTAGGAAGTGGTAGGGTATGGCCTCAAATGTAGGTCTAGCTCATGACTGAAATTTGTTTCGATGGTAACGTTGGGGGCTGATTGGCAAGGTGAGAGAATTGGAGATCACCTAGTTTATCCCCTTCATTTGATAGACATGAAAGAACTGAGAATCCAAGGAAATTAGGTGACTTGTGCCAGGTTACACAATTTGTAGCAGAGCCAGAACTTGGATTTTGATGCCTTGTTTTTGTGGAAACATAATGCATTTTATTGTTTGGTAGATGTGAAATGCAACTGGAGAAAGAAGTAATAAAAGACATTATGGTTTGGGACACATTATATAATCCCTTCCTACTTTGTTTAGACAAACAGATGCCTCTCAAAGTGTCTTTACCTGTGTTAGTACACTTATTCCTTAAGTTAAAATTACTTGAATAGTATTTTAAATGTAATGAAGAGTGAAGTGTCCAGTACTAAAATGTGTGCCTTTAGTATATTTGTATTACTTATATTAGAAATTCAAATGCGCCGTTTTTAATAACCATGTCTCCCTCACTTTGGTTTCACCAGCAAGCATCTGTGGCAGATTGTGAACCCCAATTACGTGCCTCAAGCATGAATAAATGAGTATAATTGTCTGGTTTACTGGTTTTCTTTCATTCTTACTTAAACTCATCAGGTAATTGAGTATTTATAATGTGCTGTTTCTATTTTTTCCACTGAAGATAATTATAGTTAAATTTACCATTTATTGATAATGAGGGAAGTTGTCTACATTAGTTTAAATTAGGTTAGAATCCATCATGTTGTAAACTCTTTCCAGAATAGGATGGTATATAAGTTAATAAGCAGCAAAAATCTAAAAGATATTTGAAAAATTAGACTTTTTTTAAGAGTACTTTTTTGTTCATATCATGATTGAGTGGAAGGTAAAGAGATTTTTCATATAACTCTTGCTACCATTCATGCATAGCCTCCCTCATGATCAGCATAACAGGAAATGGGCATCAGAAGAAACATTCTGTTTTAGGCAGCCTCCAAGATGGCTGTCAGTGATCCCACCTCCCAGTTTTCACATGTTTGTGTCATCTCTTTCATACTGGACCACAGCTGAACTCTACAACCACAGAACTTGCTGTGGCAAGTGTGGCAGCGCAGTTTCCTCTCATGTGTCATTTAAGTGTAGGGCAAAGAAGGATATTGCTTTGTTTTGTTTTAGAGACCTTTTTTTCTAGTCACATTTTTATTATCTACATGATACAATAAAAAGAAAGGCAGGAAACCAAGGATTTTATACAAGTATCAGAGTCTTTATGGGGCAACATGGCTTAACAGCTATAGTTAATACAAAACTTTAACAACTACAACCAAATATTTCCATTCACCACACTTGAAAAATATTGACACTAGGTTTGTTACTTTGAATTTTTTTTCACAGTGAGATAGAGGGGCAGGTTCACTTTCATGGCTCTCTGCACCCTGTGTGTTCACATGGGGCCCCACACTTAGATGGGCCCTGTGAATGATGTAGCTGATCCTAGGTAAAAGAGAGATAAAAATCAAATTACCATCGTCGAATTACTCATCACATAGCCTGAAATTGAAATTAGCCTAAAAAGTACTAAGAACCCAGAAAACATCTCGATCATGTTAGCAATGCTTTCTCTCTTGCATTCAACATTTCTTCTTTCCTGTGCACCTTTTCAAATCCCATCCCCACACCATTACTGGTCTTTTATTTCCTTCTCCAAAGGTTTTAAAAAAAGAAGTCTTTATTAAGAATATGCAATATCCATTAGGTTTTCTCTAAAGATTCCCAGCATCTTTACCAAGCTGTCATATGAGCATTTGCATATTTTGCATATGAGTGCATAAACACAAATTTTAAATGAATTTTTGTGTCCTTCTAAGCAAAGAATACATGTTTTAAAAATCTGGAGTTTTCTTTTTCGGTTTGAGATAACTACATTTTGCTTAATTACTATTTAAATCACTATAACACAATATTGATGACAAAATTAAAATTTGCTTTTTAATTAACTGTCAGCCAAAGGAATAAAATGGAACTTTGCTTTCCTCTTCTGGTAAGAGTGTAGTTTAGCTAGAATTTACTTCAAGAAAGTATACTGTTTGCCGGAAAAAGAAAACTTTAAATTATTTTGACCCATCTAGATATAAGGAAATTCTTCGTAGCAAATTTATGGCCCTTTGGCTTTGAACATTCTGTTCCTAATCTTTGCAATACAATTCACTAGTGAATCAACAAGGGGTGGAATGTAATTGTAGATTGCGTGATAAATACTGCCTGTGTGAGTAGCGCCCAAAGTCATCAGCCTCAGTGAATCAGTTAATATAATTAATACAGACTATTGTAATAGACAACTCCCCAAATTCCAATAGCTAGAGAAATTGAAGTTTATCTCTTGTCTTTGTGAAGTTAGTTGATATTTCCCGTTGGTGGGTTGCCTCCTACTTGGTCGCTGGAGTATCTTCATTTCTCCCTTTGAAAATATGGCTTGATTCTCTTTTTAAGCTTCAAACTTCTCTTCTATCACTTGTTAATGGAGAAACCAGAGAGGTTCTCAGTAAGCAGGCCCAGAAATGGAATGTGTTGCTTCTGTGCCTCTTACATTCATATGTCCTTACATGGCATTGTGGTCTAGATGTGGTCCCAGGGAAGAGAGATTGGGTTTTGCTGACTCCCTGCCACTCTCTGGTCAAGTGACACTGAGCCATATACAAATTAATTTCTTTCTAGATTCCTTTAAAACTGTGTTCCATCCACATTATACTTATAATGTGTGCCTATTTCTTTTGGACAATGTCATTCAGGAGACTTTTTGACTGATCCGTCCTGAGGTCATCTTTATTGATGCAGGATTATAGTTTGGGGCACGTTAGTCCAATCTCAGAACTTTAACATATGTTATTTCAGATCTTTTCCAACTTCCAGGCAATAAGTAAAACCTTTCACAGGGTGACTAGTTGGATGTAGTCTCTTCCTCTCTTTGTGTTCTGACAGCTCTTCTTTGCTGGTGTCAGTTATATCCCTCTCTACTGGGTTTTCTTTTTTCATCCCTGGCTCTTTGTCTATCTCCCTTTTCAACTTCTGCTTGGCCATTAAGCACTGGGAATTCCTTAAACTTGGTTCTAGATCCTCTTTTTTTTTTTCCTTTATACCTTACAAACTTCAAATTTCAATCATTGCTTATATGCCAAAAACTGACTAATTTGTATGTTTAGCCCATATTTACTCGTTAGGGTTCAGACCATCTCCTTGTGTGTCTTCATGCCTGTTTCATCTTTTCCGTGGTTACTGAATCTCAACTGACATTTTCATACTGACGTGATTCTGTGAGTTGGAAATAATTTCAAATGAATGCTTGTCAAGAATTTCCCAGCCTTTCCTGGACCTTTAAATGAATCTTGTTTCTCATCCTCAAAAAGTGGATACAAATAATCACTGGACAACACAACCAACACTGCCAGGTGGGAAGGTGTGCAAGTAGCACTTCTAGTTGCCAGGAAAGCAGACACACGATACCTGGTCAGGGCCTCAGTGCTCTCTGTCTGGGGAACTGGACAACTTTATGGATCAAACCTGACCTCAAAGATCCACATGCCCACCTGACAGAAGCCTGCCCATGAGAGTGAAGCTGCCTACTTGTCTTCATGTTTCCCGGGGCACAGTGAGTCAAAAGAACAATCTTTCTGAGTATCACATGGGTCTGGTGTTATAGGTCACCCAGTGTCCACACATCCCATTGGTTCTGAGGAGTAGTCCTTGCATTGCTAGCACTTTCGTGAAGCAGATGTGGCTTGTGGGCCATGCCTTCCTACTGAGTGGCCCTCCTCACTTTGTGAACCCTGGGTCACTGTCCTCCATAGATATGTGAAGTTTATAGACCCCAGCTCCTTCCTGGAGTTATTCAGATGCACCATCTTTTCTGTTAGCCTATCAGTGCTCTTCATGAAGCACAATCAGTTATTTTTCATAACTTGTCTTGAAAAATGAATTGTTTCTAACCCAGTGGGTATATGAAGGAATGGTTTGATGAACAGCTACACACTGAGAGTGTAAATAATGTTAATGTCTCTATATAGCACCACTGAGATGCATAACAATGTTATTTTGTCTAAGGAGGGTTTCTTTGCTCATAGGTTATTTTTTAGAACCAGAAATAATGCTTGTCACATTTAGTTAAATGCCAAGTCCACTAAATAAGAGAGCCTGGATCTGCCTAAGGGTTCTAATTTTAGCTTCTGTCCCAAAGTTTCTCATATTCTTTCTCTTTACATCTTCTCTCAGGGTCAGCTCATTTAAGTCTATGTCTTTGAGTTCCATTTATATATTGATGACACCAAATCTCTCTCTGTTTGACCAAAGACCAAACCTTTTATGATTTACAGGTTTTGATTTTATATCTGAATGTGCCATAAGTACTTCAAACTTCTTAAGTATAAGATTAAGTTTAGTATTTCTCTTACTTATACATATGCATGTGTTTTTATGTATGTGTGTGAATATATCACATATACTTACTATGGATGTTAGACACTGTCCTTTGTTCATTTTCTATATTAACTTATAAATTTCCCACAACAACATAATAAGTCCATATTATGGAGTCCTGATACCCTTCACCTGTTTTGCCATCTCCTCACCCACCTCCCCTCTGGCAACCACTAGTTCACTATATCTAAGGCTCTATTTTTTTGTTTGTCTCTCTTTTTTTTTTTTTTGTTTGCTTGTTTTGTTTCTTAAATTCCACCTATGAGTGAAATAATTTGGTATTTGTCTTTCTCTGACTGACTTATTTTACTTATCATTATACCCTCTAGAATCCATCCATATTGCTGGAAACGGCAATATTTCATTCTGTTTTGTGGCTGAGTAATATCGTCTTCATTCATCTATGGGTTGTTTCTATATCTTGGCTATTATAAATAATGCTACAATAAACTCAGGGGTGCATACATCTTTTTGAGATAGTATTTTCATTTTCTTTGGGTAAATACCCATTAGTGGAATTACTGGTTCATATGGTAGTTCTATTTAGAATTTTTTGAGGAAACTCCATACTGTTTTCCACAGTGACTGCTCTTCTTCATTTGAATCTCAACTGAAGCAAGTATATTCTTGTGTAAAGATATACAGACTGTCCTTGCAGAGAAAGCATTCTCTCCTAAGACATATATATATATATATATACATATATATGTGTGTATATATATGTATATGTATATGTGTATGTATGTATGTGTATATATATATCTATATGCATGTACGTATATATATATATATATATATACACACATATATGTGTAAGTATGATATATTTTACAACTATTTACTGCTTTTTGTGAATTCCTGAATCTTACAGAACTTTCTTGGTGTTTGCATTTGGAAACTATTAAATGAATGGTATTCATCATATTTTTCATATGAATATTAACTAAGACCTCTAAAGTCATAGATGAAACATGTGAACATAAGGCTTGTGTTTGTGTCTCCAAGTAATGATGACAAGGCTAGATGAGAGATTGTGGAATATTTGAAGCGGCAGTCTGATAAGGATAGAGAGCTTTATTGTGCTACTGGCCGCAGTGAAAAATATTTGCATTGAAAGAATGACATAAGGTTCAAACCATGTTTTAGGAAGAATGAGTTAGCCATGTGTGGACACTTTGTGAACTTTAAGGCATGTCAAGACCTTTAGAGCTTTTCTCTCTAGTCTCGTGCTGTGGTTCTCCAGGTTCTGTGTATGTCAAAATCTCCCAAGGAAGCTTGTTATTATATCCTAGAAAAGCTTCACACCGGGACTCCATCCCCTGAGATTTTGTTTCAGTAGAAATCGACTAAAGTGTACACAACTACATTTTAATAAACACCACACTGGAAGGTTATGATGTAGGTGGCTTGAAAAACACTAATCTAGTGGCTATGGGATTAATACAAGTGTAAGGCAAAAATGGCTTCAGCTACAATAGTGGGAAAGTAATCCGTGGAATTTAATTCAGAATGGCTATTTGAGCCACAGATTGTCACTGAAGACCCCCCCCCCCACCCCACACACACATACAGAGTCTCCAACCACCCTGAAAAACAGGAAAACTTTCTATATAGGGGCTAAGAACTGTGAAGTCTACCTGACAAATATATTACAGGGAAAATTAAGCTGAGGAAAGCAATCAAACACAGACATAGAAGGCTTCTAGGGTGGTAAATGCATGAGACTCCTTGGAGGAACCTCACCATATATCTTCAAGGGTGGAAATGGAACAACTGGAACATAGATCGGCCATGTGGCAGCCAGCATAAGTAAACCCTCCTTAACAGGAGGCCATCAGAACCAGAGGTCATCGGAGCAGTCTCGTAGGGATGTGGATTGACTCGAGTTTATTATAGTGGTCATTTTAGGATTGGATGGCTTCAAGCAAGGGAAGATAAGAGAATTGTGACAAAAAACTTGTTTAGGTAATGCCAACTTGTAGAAAATAGGGAAGAAATAGTCCACAGAACTGGTAGGAAATGACATCTATCCAGTGACCTTGAAGCAGAAAAATGAGTGGTTTTCAGAAGAATGTGGTTAAATTGCCATGAGATACAGAAAGATCAAATAACATGTAGATTGAGAATAGATAAATTGCTTGGCCATTTGGTGTTTATGGTTATCTTTGTGAAAGATTTTCAGTAAATTGATGTGAGCAGAAGTTAGATTAGGGGGCTGTTGAAGAAGTAAGGGATGGGAAAAGGAACTCATCACAGGTTGAATATTATCTCTATTTCTCCTTTTGTGGTTTTGGAAGCAAAAGAAGAGAAAGAGAGTTGGTAGCTGCCAAGGAAATTAGAGAATGAATTTTTCATGACTTGTAGGTCCCCTGTTAACATCTGGGAGAGAAGACTAGTTACCAGAGAGGTAAATAAGGAAATCGTCAAGAATATTCAGGATAGTGGGGAGCAAGGTGATGACTGATGGTGAATCATGTGTTATGGAATCAGGGGCTCTTTGGAGTTAGTATAAATCATATTCCAGGAAAATGAGGTAGGATATTTTATTCAGATTTTATTAGAGTTAGTTTAGTCCTCTAAAGAAAAAGAAAATAAAGATAATAATAGTTCTGTATTTTTAGTTTATAGTTGAATATGGACTGATTTACAAAATATTGACATTAATATTTTGGTAGTAAATGGTAGGTTGAAGAGCAAGGAAATGAAAACCTTAAACAAAGGATTGGAATGAAAAGGAAAGTGTTTGCTGCAGACTTTGCAAGAAAGTAGTTATCTGGAACATATCCAGCACTAAAAAATACTAAAAGAGAAAAGGTGAGCTAGTAGGACTTGTAGAAGGAAGTGGACTGATAACATTTAAAAGGTGAGAGGATAAACAGAAAAATGACCAGTATTGCCATTTTTACCAAAATCGTTTCTTTGTTTGGAAAAAAATGTTAGTTACTGTATTAGTTAAGCTGAGCTTGCCATAACAGAATGCCATTGATGGGGTGGCTTAAAACTGGAAATTTATTTCTGATAGTTCTGGGGGCTGGAAGTCTTCACTTGGGGTGCCAATGTGCTCAGGTTCTAGTGGGAGCTCTCTTTTGGCTTCTGTCTTCTCATTATGTCCTTATATGGCAGAGAGAGGGAGAGAAGTCTCTCTTTTTTGTAAGGACTCTAATCCTGTCTTGGTTGACACCCCCTTCTCATAACTTCATGTAAACCTAATTATTTCTTAAAAGCTGCACCTTCAAATATCATCTCTTAGAGGTTAGAGCTTCAACATAGGAATTATGGGAGGACGCAAACACTCACTCTCTAACACTCTTAGAAAATGTATTATCAAAACAAAACATAGTGTTAAAAATAACGTAAAATTTTATCATTTCTATAATTATAACTATTTAAGATTACTTGTGAATATGGGTAAGAATTGGAAGGAAATATGATTTATAAGAACTGCATAATATTGTATAATGTTAAATTATTTTTATGCTAGAGTTGTAATAATGTTTATGGCAGACCTCTTAAAAGTATGGCCAACATTAGTTCACCCTGTAGAAAGTTAGATATTATATTCAGATCTCTTAATTCCACATTTTTTTTAGTGAGTTGAAAAGGGATTAACAAAGATTTTGCTCGCTTCATACCATTCTTCGTAGGTAGCTATGCTCATTGACATGATAGATGCAAACTGCTCTTCAGTCGATTATAATGTAGTAAGTTATTTGTGCATTCCAGATGTCATTTCCTGTGAGCCCTGAGTCTGCAGTTTCCCAAATGTAAGAATCTAATTTTTCCTGCTCTAATTTCTGGTATCTTTAAAGTCCTTGATTTTCTTCCCTTTGGCAGCCCCAGCCAACTTTTCCCATAAAGAAATATCTCATTAAGCCAATTATTTTCCTACAAATAGTTAACCCAATTACAGACTGTGTATAGTTTCTGCATCATTAGATACTTGTAAAACTGACAGAATTAAAAAAAAAATATGTGTTTTCCTTATTTTCCCCATCCAAGACAACATGTTGGTCAAATTCCTATATAAGCAGCTTTAGAAAAGGTTGGGAGGCTTCCAAAGCATCATGTTGTGCGGATGGCATCATGTGGCTTTTGAGAGAACCAACAGGCAGGAGCACATTTTCCTCATCAACATTTTCTGGAAGCTCAGAATTAAAAGCATAGAATTTTTGTATGCTATTGATTTGCCTATAGAACTCTGCATCTCCACCTTTTGTCTGTGGGCAGAAGTTCACATATATAACACTGTCTGGGTTGGTCACTGTTGCTTATGGCTGCTGGGTTATGTGTCATTCTTCAGGTTCTCTCTACAATCCATTGTTTGCCCTCCCACAGACCTACATTTTAACAGCTAGGCTGGGTACTATGCTATAAAGAAGAACCTATTCTGGAGATGAGTTAAAGATATTGAGAACAAGAATTATGGCCGGTGTCTTTTGTAAGTTTTGTCTCTCATTAATAAATGTTATTTACTGCAGAGTATAACTTCCAATTTAAATCCTCCCTAGTGAATTTTGAGTATAGAGATGAGCACAGGACAGAGAGCTAATGAGATCTGAGGTATCCTTCTCTCTGCCTTTAGCATCACTTTGCCAGTAAACTGATCAGTAATTTACTTCTTTTTGTAGGAAGAAGCATATCACTTTATAAAAGTAATATTATATAAGTATTGGTGTTATAATATAATGGAATTACATTGATCTATTCTTCATACTTGCAGATCTTAAGTGATTAAAGACCCTCAATCCAGAAATATGGAAACAAAGTATACAAAGGACCAGGAGTTTGAATCCCAGATCTATCATGAACTGACTCTTCAAGTAGATTTTATTGAAGCTCTATAAGTTCAGGGTCTTCATTGAGGAGTAGAGGTAATACTTGTTTCATAGGGCTATATTGTGAATTACATAAGATAATGAAGGTGAGGTTCTTTTTTCCAGTATTTGGGACATAGTATTGCACAAAAATATTAACTTTTAAAAAATCATTATCATGAGGCACAACTGAATGGCTTAGTCTGTTAAGCTTCTGACTTTTGATATTGGCTCAGGTCATGATCTTATTATGGTTGATGAGTTAGAGCCCTGCAGTGGGCTCTGCACTGACAGCATGGAGCCTCTTGAAATTCTCTCTCTCCCTCCCTCTCTGACCCTCCCCTACTCTCCGTCTCTCTCTCAAAATAGATAAGTAAATTTTATAAAATTATTATCATTTTTTAGTGTCTCCAATAATTCTCTTACATAGTTAATTATTACATTTAATTAATCATTCGTTCATGAGTGATGCCACTGAGGATTCTTCTGTATCAGATTCACTCAGAGACCTCCTTTTGCTGAAGAGGGAACATGGTGGCAACTTTTTCCCCAGTGGTGATTCTGAATATGGCAGTGATTCCTAATCACCACTGTGTTGCCTACCAACTAGAGCAGTCAAAGGATAACTACATACAAAGATGGCTACTCTCAGGTAAAGGTATAGGAAATTGTTTCTATGCTAACAGGTAGATCTTACGTAAGAATAGAGGGACCCTATTCTAGCAGTACCCTGGGAAAGTTTCTTCAAAATATTTCTGGACCCTATAGACATTAGATATTAGAAAATATGATCTTCCATTTCAATCTAGTCACTAGTTTTCTCCTTTTTCCTATATAATAGTTTTTAAGAAACTCTTCTGAGGCCACGATAGGTCTCCCTTCTTCCTTCCATCCTTCTGCCCTTCCTTCTTTCTTCTTTTGCCTCTTTATCTCTCTCCCTCCATCAATCCATCCATCTAATTATATATATATAATATAATATATATATAATATATATATAGTGTTTATATATATACACCTATATATACACACATACACAAACATATAATACCTTTATAAGGCTTAAATATAGATTAATAGAATGGTAACTCTATCGCATTACTTACTGTTTCTCATCCACTCTGATATTCTATTTTATTTTGGTATGATTTTAATAAGCAAACTGATAACAGATACGAATTCCTTTGCAGCTGAGTGAGATTTCATCTTCATCCAAAACAAAGCATTTTGGGGCAACATCAGGGATAAGCTTATGAAATTAATCTTTATTTTTCTTCAATGCACCCCATGTACCCCTGGGAACCAGATTTGCTAATTATGTCCTCTGGCTTATACTCAGCATAATGTCTTGAGTCCATAATGTTCTGCAGCTCTGAAACAACATATCTTCTGAGAGAAGCTGATTGTATTTTATGAAGTTCTGCAGGGCCAAGGAAATTGAAGATGTTTTGACTGGTTCTCCGTGGGCTCTTTATAAGGCTAGTCTGAATTATATAGTCTTAGCCATTAAAACATTACAAAGTACATAATGGTCAATTAAAAATCAGAGAAGTTTTACAAAAGTGCTTTATATTTTCTAACTCCTACACAGATGTCTTCTTACGTTTAAAACATGACTCCCCTACCACATAAGTTACATTTGAAAAACTAAGTTGCCATCTTGTAAAAATGAGTACATGGCTATAATCTGCAAACAGTATAAATTAATACCTAATAAGTTGAGAACTTCTATTGTTTGTGGAGTCTCTGACCTACTTCTTGTCACTATGAGGATGTGAGATTCACCAAATCAGGAAGAGCATCACATCCATTATTCTCATGGATTATCCATTACTTCCATTACAGGTTCAATTGTATAAATTCAATTCAACAGACTTTTATCAAATATCCCCCATGTGTGAAGTACTGTGTTAGATGTTAGGGACAGAGAGCAGGCAGTCTATATGCTTCCATCATTAAGTAAATTTGGTTGCCATGTTACAGGACAGTTTGGGACGCCAGGTGTATCATTGGAATTCAACTATGTGGAGGTGCTACTGATGCTTTGAGGGTTCACTTGTAGACAGGAAAATTTAAAAAAAAATAATATATTTATTTTTGGGAGACAGACAGAACATGAGTGTGGAAGGAGCAGAGAAAGAGGGAGACATAGAATCTGAAGCAGGCTCCAGTCTCTGAGCTATCAGCACAGAGCCTGACGCAGGGTTTGACTCACAAGCTGTGAGATCATGACCTGAGTCGAAGAAGAAGGCTTAACCCACTGAGTCTCCCAGGTACCCCAACAGGGAAGTTTTCGACGGCCAAAGAGGTTATGGGGCCAAGGGATCATTTTTCCTTGTCATTGTTGTTTAATACTGTATGTTTAAATGCTTGTGCAAAAGGAGAAGTTGAAGACATAAGGGAGAGTAAAGGGCTGATTGTTTTGGCAAGGTCTCTGGGTAGGCAGAAGTGAGTGGAATCTACATAGAACAGATTAAGGGACTCACCTCGAATCAGGGGAATGGTGTCCTGTCCATCGTCTTGGAGGAAAGGTAGAGACTCAGGCTCTTGCCATGTATGGCCCTAAGGTAACTGGACATAGTGTGTATTGATGATAATGTGAAAGGAGATGTGTCTGGAAATGTTCAACACCTACGTCTCTGCCTGACTCCTAGATAAGGTGCTACCATGATTCTTTCTTAGCCGGCAGCACAAAGACTATAAGATGATGGCAATGTTAGGTGTGGGGCTAGATGGCAGAAAGTTTATCTGAAAGTTTCTTGAAGGCAAACTCTATATTATGCTCACCTTTCTGATCTTTGTTGAGTTCAACCCAGTCCTAATATTGGTGCTACATAAGTTCATGCTATTTGTTGTGTTGAAAAGGGATGGGTACATAGTTGGTTAAGAAGAAAACACAATGGGATAGAGGAGTAATAATTCATAGTTGGCTCTTCTGCTTAGGACAGGCTTTTACTTTAGTTGATGCAAAGTTACATTTTTTAATGTGTGATTTGGAAGCTGAAGAGGCACTGATGGTTGGAGCATATAACTTAAACAATTATGGAGATTTCAAATATGTGATTGGACCTTTCCATACACTGATTCAAAGGTAATCAATGAGAAACTCTTCCAGTGAAGTTAGCCTATGTCTCATCTCTTTGGATGTGATGTCTGACCCTCATACCTCTAAAACAGTATACAGATGACTCAGGGTAATAAAAAGAGGGAATCTATCATTCTCTGGAGATTTGATGTGGAGGAATAAAATAAAGGAAAACCAAGTTACCCTCTTTCATTTCCTAACATGAAGAATCCCGGAGCTATTCTCTGTGTTCTACCTAATACCTTATGCACTGGTGACCAGAGCTGAGTGTTAAGAATTCTCAGTTGACTCATACTTTGCAGTGGGTGTAAATACCCATCTTGAAAGTATGGTTTTGAGAAAAGAACATAATCAGATCATCTTATGACAAGATCACAGTAATCTTTTTGACTTCTTAGCTATAAGTTTAGTGTTAAGTTTGCCCTAAAGTATAGTTTTCAAAATAATATGATCAGGGATTGCTATTTCGACTAAGTAGAAAACACAATAAAAGGACTCACTCAAGCTGTGACTGAAAGTTTACATGGTCCTTATGGGATCAAGGTGAGCAAACAACTTGGTAACAAATTAGAACTAAGTCATGCTGTTTATTATATTATTTTCATAAATTTTGCTAAACCTAGTACCACAGAGTTCAAACCAGACTGGTTTGGGAAAGATGTGGCAAAGATGTCAAGTGTAAAATGAGCAATGCATATTATTGGTCACAATTTTTGAAACTGAATACATAAGTATTCACTTTTATTAGTGAATAACTGATATTTTAGAATGGAAAGGTTCTTTGGATTGTCAGTCTATTTTTTGTTGTTGTTAGAGTAGCATTAATCAGTATTGGTATAAAATACACAGAAATTTAGAAATTTAGTAACTGCTCTCCTTTTCCATTAGCCAAGTCTCCTTGAAGCAGCTGGATTGATAAAAGGCTTATCTAGGTTTATTTGAATACTCCTTGTAAAGCACAAAGAAATGGACTGGGGAATCATAGATTTCCCATAAGTTAGAATTTCTTTGTAGCCATATGATCAATGTAGATATTATAGAAGTAAAAGAAGGAAAAATATTTCATAATTAAATTAAGTTAAATTAGCATTTAAATAATAATTTCATAAATTTGGGGTAAAGAATCTTTGTAAAATACAGTATATGCATGAGGCAATTATCTATCCTCCCTAGATCCAGTGAGAAAAAAACTAACAATTTTATGAATTTTAGTTTTTCTATTATACTAAATAACATTACCATTTTAAATTTGCTTTCTCACATGATACAATTTTCTTGCATCTTTATAGAAAAGCTAATAACATTACTGTGTGGCTAGTTGATTAATTTGTCAGTCTAGAAAATGAATGCAGTTGTAAAATGTGTATGAAATCTATCAAGTAAATATATATATATATATATATATATATATTTATTTGATATATATATCAAATAAATATATATATATATTGCTGTTTTATATATATATGTATATTATATATATGTATGTTATATATGTTATATATATGTTTTATTTATATACATATATATATATATATATATATATATATATATATATAATGCTGTTCTTATGCTAGTTAGTTACATATTAGGTATATTAGGTATGTGGAGAGGGAGGTTGGGTGAGGTGTATGTTTAGAACATTTGCTCTGAATAGAAGTTTGAAATAAAACACATTTCTATGGTGATGGCTAATAAATACTGATTTTGAAAACTATTCAGTTCCCCAGGAATGTTTCCAAATACAAGAACTTCTAGGTAAGGTATTTAACAAATGCACACTACTTTTGTTTTCTGGGTGAATGCCCAAATTAATTTCCTGGGGATCATTTTGCTGAGTGCTTACAGTATCACTAATATTACTGTTGACATTTGAAATAAAACCCGAAATATCCTAGTCAGATAGTTTTTATTTTCTTCAAATAATAGCTTTGGTATTTGCCCTCCCTTCCCCCTTTACAGAAAACCAACCTACCCTGATGAATAGGGTTTTTTTACTTAGTTTTTTAAATTCACATTTCAATATTCATCTTAATGCTAGATATAAGTAAATTTGATTTTTTTCCCCTTTTAGTATTTTATAAACCATGTTTTCTTGCAATTCAACAAAAGTGATAGAATGCTTTATTCCAAATCATCTTTTCCCTTTAACAGTTAAAGCTTGCCTCTAAGTCAAATTTGCTGTGCTTGTCTTTGTTGTGCCTTAAGTTTGTTTCGTTCTGTG
Organism: Panthera pardus; assembly: GCF_024362965.1. Lineage (NCBI taxonomy): Eukaryota > Metazoa > Chordata > Mammalia > Carnivora > Felidae > Panthera > Panthera pardus. Next base: position 110,851,679 of record NW_026526765.1, read on the forward strand.
GAGTTTCTTGTTCCTTCCTACAAAATGAAATTGTGGAGGCCCGCCAGGTCACCATATGTGTCCAGACCTGGATGAATTCTAGCAGTGTGGTTCACCTTGGGGCCTGGCTGCATATTCTTAGTTCCTATTTAATAAATCCCATCCATCATTAGTAATACATAATAGGAACCTGGGCATGGGAATTACTACCCCTCATCCTTGAAGCAGTTCATCCCTGGATGTCCTTCCTCTTTTATGCATCTCTTCTTGTTTAGCCTAGCAGAAAGGGGTGGTTCTGAATGAGCTCAGAAGTTTGATATTCCTACTCAGTTCATGTCCACCTAAAAGCAAAGAGGAAGCAGTAATCATCACTTGTAAATCTGAATGCCCACCAGGAAACATGACTCCAGGAGCTCTGATTTGATGCTGGTGTATCTATGATGTTATGCAATGAGAGCAATACTGACTGAATTGTCTTTCTGGAAAGTATTCTTCTAGGAGCTGTAATGGTCACAGTGCCCCCCCCCCCCCCCCCACCCAGGGACATATAAATGAATGAGACCCATGGCACAAAATTGCTCTGAGAACTTCCTACACCAGAATTACCTTTACCTCCTGGTGGGTGATGTTTTCTGTTCTTTGTTATTTGTTTTTTACTAAAATGAAGATTACAAGTAGAAATGGAGCCAAATATGGAATTAGGGTGAGGACAGTTTCTTTTTTCTAGTAGGACTGTAGAGCTCTGATATTCAGCTGGCTGTTTACAACGAAAGTCCCAGGTTAGTCATGGCCTTACTTCTCATCGGTTTGTGCCCAAGGATATTGGTTGCAAAATATATTGACTATGACCCCCTGGCAGTCATTCCTATTGTTAGTAATCCTTAGAACTGAAGACAACCTTCTGTCTATATTGTGTTTCAACCTTTCAGGCCATCATTTCCATCTTGTTGTTACTGTTGTTTTGTCTCTGTCTGCCCTCCATCAGTGTGTCTGAAAATGGTGACTACCGATAAGCTAATTCCATAGCCACTTGAGTCCTAGAGTTTTAAGATCCCTCCGGAGGGTGCCAGCCATGTTAAAATGTGATACTGTGGATTCAGTTAAAGCATTGTTTGTGAAAGCATAAGTATTATTATGCAACATTTTTCACCTATGCCCCATCCGCCCCCCCCCCCACTTCTTCTACCCCTTTCCCCCACTCCACACACACTTTCCTTAGCAACATTGGACTGTTCAAAGGATTTCTTCACCAATGACTGAATTCAAAAGCCCCAGTTTATAATCAGAGTTCCAGTGATCTACTTTGCTGGTAAACTAAAAGCCATCTAGACTGTAAAGCCTGGTTAGGTGATTTATAGTATATTGTGATTCTAAAAGTTAATTATTTTTTAGTTCTCTGATACCTATCTAGATCAGGTTTCTAAGATAAATGGAAAGCACATCAGAATTTCAGTAGCTTCAAGCTCAGTTAAAATCTGTTCCCAGTTTTCTTGCCTGATTTGTGTATATTTTAAAGAATTGTTTACTTTCATGATTTGGCAAGACTCAGACGGAAAGCAGCTTCCAGTGTCTGTGGCAGCAGAAAAGAATACTAATAAGTAAGTGTTAGTCATCCGCAGTAAATTAAAAATATAATAATAAATGAAAATTAAACTGCAGTGTGTTTGGGTGTTTGCTCTATTACCATAAATTCACACTCTCATCTTCTATTCTCTGAAAAAGAGTGGGTGTGGTAGGAAGCATTTGTGAAATTCCATTAGCATTTTCAGAGACAATTACTCCACTAAATGATTCAGGATTCAGTTCTTAACTTCAAGGTTCAACTCAGGCATGTGAAACATTTTATTCTGAACAGTATACAAATAATACCATAGACTTCTTAGGACATCTTAGCATATAGCCCAAATCCTCTTATTTTTTACGTGAGGAAATATTAACCCCCTGGCCTAAGTTCTCATTCTTGGTTACTGGCAGGAAAAATTCACCGGCCCATCTTCTGGCTGGAGGTTGATCAAAATAATTCAGAAGCAGTGTTTTAGACTAGAATACAATGGCTTGCTCGTGGTAGGTAAATGAATGAATAGAAGATGTTGTACCCTTAGATTTAGAATTGGCAGCAGGAGTGTCTACATTATAAAAATTTGTTTGTCTTCTCAATTATTGAACAAGTTCATTTGAAAATGAATGAATGCAGAGGTGCAATTAGATTTTGAGTCAGATTTCCCAGGCTTTGAATTTTAGATCTGTGTTTATTCCATTTCCCTAGGATGGTTGCCTTCCTTTTTCTCTGCTGAGTTTTGATGCATAACAGATCCTACTCCCCTGGAGATTGTTAGGAGTCCTTAGAGTGAGGATTCCCTGACTTCTGCCTTCCTGATGGACCACACAAGTAGCCATACTAATTTATGTCCCATCATTCTCAACCCCACAATGCAAGATTCCACTTAGACTGGCCTTGTTATTGCCAATGATCCTATTTTCTTAGGAACATGATCACTTGGACACTTTGTACATGAGTCCTGTCTCTGCCAAATCTCCGAGTCACAGAAAGCTGTTAATTCCAAATCACCTTTTGCAAAATACTTCTCACAGATTGCTGAGTATGTTAGACAACCAGAAGTTTAATATGCTTCTTCATTCTTTCAATTTTTTGTATTCCTCAAAAAAATGTTTTCTTTTTTTTTTTTTAAATTTAACTTGCTGATTCTGCTGGTACCTTCAACAGTTTCACAATACTTTTCTACTCTGCAGTAAGGAAAGCACACTTGATAATGTCCTGGGCATCCTTAGGATATGTGGAGCCATCATAGGCCCTACTGATAAGTTTTTTTGTTTGTTTTATTTTTTTTTTGTTGTTGTTGTTTGTTTTAGACCACCTTATGAGGTCTCACAAGAACTCCTTGAAGTTGGCCTGAGCACATGCCACAGGCTTAGGCTTTGACTTAAAAAATAAATAAAAACAAAACAAATAAAAAAATGCTCATGCTCCACTGTGCGTGTGTGAACAGTGGTGTTCTTAGAACAGAGGTGTTGTGTGTGTGTGTGTGTGTGTGTGTGTGTGTGTGTGTGTGTTTAGTGCTCTGGATAAATGATGAAATCATTTTGTGTCTAAGCTCATATCAGCCTTTTTCAAGAGAATCTATAATTTAGTTGTAATTTAGGTATTCTCTCGTCTGAAGGAGGGTAAGACTGAAGAACCCTGAGAAGAACTGTAGCTCTTGAAGGAAGGCAGGAATAGGAGTCTCGGATATTTTCAGCCATTGTTTCCACAATGGTGTCAAATGTGTAGCTGACTCATTGGTGTTATTTCATGTTGTGAAGGAAGAGTGTATGAGGGAAGTAAAAACCAGTGCAAATAAATTAGATCTACCTAGGAATTTGTGGCAAAATGCTCTTTAGAAACAATTGATAAGGTTGGTTAGTGTAACCAAGTGGCTTTAGGCTAAAAGAAGCAAAGTCTTCCTTCCTTCCTTCCTTCCTTCCTTCCTTCCTTCCTTCCTTCCTTCCTTCCTATTTCTGCTTAATAAATAGACCTAATTTATTCCATCATTTATTTCTATTTATTTCATTATTTTTTAATTAATTAATTTATTTTTAAAAGTTTATTTGAGAGAGAGAGAGCAAGCACAAGCAGGGGAGGGGCAGAGAGAAATGGAGAGAGAGAGAGAGAATCCCATGTAGTCTCCATACTGACAGTGTGGAGCCCTTGTGGAACTCGAACTCTCGAACAATGAGATCATGACCGGAGCAGAAATCAAGAGTTTGAGGCTTAACTGACTGAACCACCCAGGTGCCCCTTTCTCTTTTTTATTTCTACTAAAAATGTTTCGTTCATTTTTTTATTTTGTTCTATTTATCAGCATAAATACTAAAGAGTGCGTATTTTCCTCTGAGTGCAGCATTAGCTATACTATATATATATATTATATATATAGCTATATCCATAGGCTATAATATATAAAATGTTCATTATAGTTATTTTCTAGAAAGTCTGAAATTGAAATTCATTTTTCTGCTTTGATCTAAAAATTATTTAACAGATATTTTTAGAGTTTTCAGGTGTAAGAGATTTCTGATTTTGTTCTCTGATTTTATCATTTCTAGTTTTTGGATTGTGAATAGGTAATGTCTATATTACATCTATTGCTTGGTATTATGAGGTATTCTTTCAGGCCTAATATGTTATCAACTTTCATGAATATTCAAAGCACTTTAAAGGCAGGAGTATTCTCTGTTATTGGAGAATATAAGTTAATGTGCATGTATGTATCTATAATATAAGCCTTATTGTTTATTTTTCAGTCTTCTCACAGTTTACTTATTTTTTAATAATTGAAAAACACAAAATCGCAGTGAGAATAACTCATCTTCCTTCCGTCCCCCTTTTCTTCCAGTTTTCTGAGTTGCATTATTTCCATACTGTCAGTTTATATTACAACTGTATGCTGTTCTCTCAATCTTATCTTTCCTTTCCTTCTGTAATTAAATTCAGTCAGTGCCCATCATTTATTTCTTCTCTCAAAATTCTCCCAGTCATCCCCTTCTAGTTTTCTCAGCAATAGCTTATTGGAACAATATTCCTTGAGTTTGTGGATATTCATAAATGCCTGCCTATCTATGATTTTTATACTTGAAGGACAACTTGGCTTAAAATTTTGTTGCATGACTGCCTTTTAGGCGCCTCTCCCCTGTCTTCTGCTGTTGAAATTTTACATTACAAAGTGTGGTGCAAAGCTCATTCTATTTTCCTTATTTATGACTAGAGAGTTTAGTTATGTAGCCCTCAAGGATTCTTCCTTTACTTCTAAGATTTAACATTTTTAGGAGACTATCTTAGTATTTACCATCTGAGTTATTTTCCTAGGTATATTACATAATCTGGGAAATGTTTGGGGGAAGGAAAGGTTTGGTAAGTTACAAATAAGTTTTTTTTAAATCATCTTTGCTTTCTTCTAAAGTGACTCTAATTGTGATATGTTACATCTCTTTTGTTTTCTGGAATTCTCAGCTATCACTTCAATATTTTAAAATCCTTTCTTTAGTCCTGTTGATTTTCTTTACATTTCTCATTTTTCCCTCTGTGTCTGATGTGGTTCCTATTATGTTTATTTTATGTGGTAATCATTGTAGTTGAATCTTTTGTTCTAAAGATGGCTTTTCATTCTGCCTCAGTTTCTTTCCTGAATTCTCTTAGTGTCATTTCACATCTTCTGTTGTTTGGGCATCACTTCATCTCCTTTTTTCTGTCAAACTTTCCTTGAATTCTCTGTTTTCACTTCTTTTAGATTCATAATCATTTTGGTACTGTAAAAACTCACGTTGCAATATTGGGTTACACTTTTCCTCTGTGCTGTTGGACCATTTTTCTGACTTGTTTTCTTCATCTGCAGGCGGTTTTGCTGATTTTTTCCTTTTCTCTTTTTAGTGGTACCTTGGTTTGAATGTGATGATCTTCTATCTAAAATGGAACCCTAGATTAGAATGAGTTCAATCTTCCACCAGTTTGAGGAAGATCCAGTGAAGGAGAATGGGAGGTGCTAGAATAGCTTCCTCAGTGTCAAAGTTTAAGGGCTCCCACTTCTGCAGTGAGATGGTGCCTTTGTGTAGCCAGATGTTCTCCTACCTCAGTACCAGGACCCTGAGCAGCTCTCCTTTGCCCACCCACCACACATGCAGCACTCAGGGCCACCTGCCCCCACCTCTTGCAAGTTTGCCTGGTTTGAGGTGTTGGGCCTGGTGCATGCTTACGGGCAATTTAATATTGTTTTTTTTCCTGTCTCCTAATTTTGCTAAAAATGTTGTGCGTGTGTGTGTGCATATGTACATGTATGTACGCATGTGTGTGTTGAGGGGGAAAGGGTGGTTTTCCCTCTGTTGCTAGTTTTGAAGAGAAGAATTGGAACTTAGCAACCCTTCCTTAAAGACATAAAATGCTGAAAGGTAAAGAAGAGAAAGCAAGATTCTCAGTTTTTCATTTCCCTCCTGCCATCTTCTGTCAGGATAAACCCTGCCTGTCCCTCCGTATTCCACAGATACTCTCACATTTATAGTGGATGGGGACCTATGACATTGTGTGATTCTGTGATGCATTTCCACAGCATATCAGTAGTTTGTCCTATTTCCTTCTCACACCAGCTACCTTTGTTAGAGATAAAGAGGAATTGACTGGCTATTGGAATAAGGTGGTGTTCTACTCAAGTGAGAAAAAACAGAAGCCCTGGGTGAAAAAAAAATCAGTCTTGACCTTTCCTACTTAGCAATTAACATTCTACTCAGGTTTCAATTAATTATTCAAAGACGGTTTACGCTCCCTTACATTTGTTCGGTTTAGCCTGAGTGTTGACAGTTTTAGGCTGTGAGTTTGCCTAAGGCAAGGAGTAGGTGGAAGTCAGTCTTAAATCATCTTGTCTGATTGTGACCTGTGATAGAAGGTTTAGTGAGAAAGAAGTTCAGTTTATCTAAGGGTAACAGGCATTGATTGGGTACTGGGTGCTAGAGATAGATTTAGGGCTAAGTAAGAAACAGTCCCTACTCTTTTATGTAAGTAAGCAGTCTTCCTCAAGTGAGTAATTTTACTTCACATCCAGTGAGGTTGAAACTGTTGACTAAAATAGAAGTTTCTAGTCTCTTTTTATCTCCATTAGCATATACAAGCAAGTATATATCTGATTTCTGTCTGGGTCTCAGTGGTGTGTAAACTTTAGAACAGAGACCCTTTCTGCCTTTTATGTTACTGGATTCCTGATGCCCATCACAACACTTGATGTAACACACAGATACACACACACGTACATGCACACACATGTATACACAATACATCAAATAAATAAAGAAATAGATTAACAGTCAGGAAAATGGCTACTAACTGAATCTCTAATATCATTTTATTGTTCTGGGAATTATGGATTTTAGGTATCTCTGAAAGCAAGTATCAACTTTATATACAAATTTACTACATCATCTCAAATACTCTAATATAAAATATACCAAAAAGGTAAGACAATTAAGTCCAGTAATATAGTCATACTCTGAACACTGTATAATCTGACATTTATGGAGAATAAGGTCAGAAAAGCAGTTCACAATTTCTTTTTACTTGGACTGTAGATACTGCGTGTATAATTTCAGATGTGAATGGGGTTTAGAATCAGAAGGACAAGGCTTCATGGCAGTTCCCCACTTGCTCTCTATTTGTCCTTCAGCAAAAGACTTAATCTTTCCAAGCCCTTGTTTTCTCATTTGTAGATAGAGATCACAGCACCTCACAGCATTCAATGAAGCAGCATGTAACACATGGCCGTTGGGAAGCACTCGTTCTGTTCCACTCATTTTAAACTCTCTGCCCTCTTCAGAACTCTATTCTCTGGCTCTGGTTTTCAGAATAAGAGCATTACTGGGTCACAGTCATTTTTAACCTAAACACATCACATCCTATTTGGTTGAAATGAATATCAATAAGAGTTGACAATTCTGAAACCCTCAAAATAGATTGTTGGTCCATGACCTGATCCACAAGCACAGTAAGAGCCTCACTAAATGAAGACACACCCATTTTATTTTTATTTTATTTTATTTTATTTTATTTTAATTTTTTAACGTTTTATTTATTTTTGAGACAGGGAGAGACAGAGCATGACCAGGGGAGGGTCAGAGAGAGGGAGACACAGAATCTGAAACAGCTCCAGGCTCTGAGCTGTCAGCACAGAGCCTGACGCGGGGCTTGAACTCATGGACCGTGAGATCATGACCTGTGCGAAGTCGGCCGCTTAACCGACTGAGCCACCCAGGAGCCTCAAGACACACGCATTTTAATAGTGTTTCCTCAAGCATTGAGAAAGAAAAGAAAGAAGAGACTTGGTAAGAAAAAAAAGATTTAGGAATGAGATTGAAAGAACTCAATTTTTCCTTATAAACTAATGGCCCGGAAGCCGTGTAATTAAATACCATAAAGGCTCTGAATTCTGTTATTCCCTCTTGGAAACATCATGATTGCCTCAGTCGTTAGCTTTCAGGATTTCAGCCTTGACCAGCATATTTCTAGTCTCATTAAAATTATGCATTAGTATTCAGTGACTTGTAAAAAGTAAACTTTTTAGATAGCTTTTTGTGCCTGTACATAACATACAAGTGAATATATGGCATGAGAAGGACCATGATTTAAGGTTGCCCTTTTCATCCTATATAGTGTGTGTGTGTGCTTGTTTGTTTGTTTATTTATTTAGTGATGTTTGTTTATTTTTGAAAAAGAGAGAGAGAGACAGATCATGAGCAGGGGAGAGGCAGAGAGAGTGGGGGACACAGAATCTGAAGCAGGTTCCAGGCTCCTAGCTGTAAGTACAGAGCCTGATGCAGGGCTCAGACCCACAAACTATGAGATCATGACCTGAGCTGAAGTCAGACACTCAACCCACTGAGCCACCCAGGCATTCCAATGTAGTGTTTATTCTTAATGTACAGTAAGGTTGAGTCACAGAGCAAACAATTTGACTTTATAAAATTCTAAGTTTTGTTTTTTCTTTTTGAAAGAAAATGAGTAGCTTATTCTGATTCCCTCTGGGAGAATTGGATTAAATAATGGTTTTTAGAAATTCTCTTATGTAGCTTTTGCTTTTCTTGCTTTATGCCAAGTGTTTTCATAAATGTCAGCTTTCTCGTGAATTTTGCTTTCATGAGGGTGAAAACAAATGACTGGTATGTATACAAAAATACAAGTGTGTATGTGTGTTTGTGTATATATATATATATATATATATATATATATATATATTTTTTTTTTTTTTTTTTTTTTTTTTTAATTTACTTATTTTTGACAAAGAGAGAGATAGAGCATGAGTGGGGGAGGGGAAGAGACCGAGCCACAGAATCCGAAGCAGGCTCCAGGCTCTGAGCTGTCAGCACAGAGCCGGATGAGGGCCTTGAAGTTAGGAACCGTGAGATCATGACCTTAGCCAAAGTCAGGCGCTTAACTGACTGAGCCATTCAGGTGTCTCAAAATATAAGTATTTATCAAAATAAAGTAATTGTATTAGTTTCCTAGGGCTTCTGTAACAAAGCACCACACACTGAGTGGCTTTAAGCAATAGAGATTTATGCCTGCCAGTTCTGTAGGCTAGAAATTTGAAACCAAGGTATTGGCCGAGTCATTTTTTTCTGAGGGCTTTGAAAAAGGGATTTGTTCCAGACCTTTCTCCTTGGCTTTTAGAAGGCCATATTCTATGTCTCTTGACATCATCTTGCCTTTATGCATATCTGTGTCCAAATTTCCCCTTTTATTATAAAGATGTCAGTCATATTGGATTAGGGCTCACCCTAATGACCTCATTTTAATGTAATTACTTCTGTAAAGACCCTATCTTCAAATAAGGTCACATTTTAAGGTAGTAGAGATGAGGACTTTAACATATGAATTTTGGGGGGACAACAATTCAAACCCATATTAGTAACCATTTAAATATGAGCATTCTTTCCCTTTTAACCTGGGAGTCCTATGATGCTAAACGCTTTCTTAGTCAAACTATTTAGAATCATACAAAAAAGGATTTCTCCATTTTTGTTAACATTCAGATTAATCTTCAGCTTTGTTTTCGAGGTTTTATAAAATGCCCCATTAAGGACTCTTTTTAATTATTCACTCTTCTACTGACAGATCATTCCCTGAGATGAAGTAATGGGCACTTTGAGACTTGTGATATATGGAAACTCAGCCTTGTTAAAGTCGTACAGTTAGTATGTGACCAAGCTGGAATCCAATTCTATGTGTCATTGACTCTAAAGTTAATGCTATTGGCATGGCCAACAATATCGTATTTTAAAATGTTCATTTGCTATTTATCTTTTTCACTAAAAAATTACTGATTTTCCAGATTGCAAATATAGCAGGTACTCACTGAAGAAAATTTAGAGGAAAAAAATCTCCCAGAATTATAGAGATGAATATTAAAATTACATATAATTTTACCTTCCAGAGATAGTCATTATATATTAGCTTTTGGAACACACGTATAAACATTTTTATAATTCAATTTATATGTTTATATCTATAGAACCACATATGTATCACTAAAAGTTCTTTGCCAAAAAGTTTTCAAATATCAAATCAGCTTCCAAGTTAAAAGTCACCCTAATCTTACTGAAGAATTATTTTTTTAACTATTTGAAATAAGAATTTTTTCATTGTTGGATTCTTTTGGAGAGAATATGGCACAAGCCTACAGAGTTGCCCCTGGAATTAAACTTTCTCTTCTTACTTCCTACCATAGAGTCCCCAGGGATGGGTGGTCCAGGGCAGAGAGAAGGCAAAGGCAACAGCCAGCACTTTGTCTTTGTTTCACTCTCTGGTTCATCTCTGAAGCCTAGACTTCTACCTAGGCATGAAGATATTTCAATAAGCAGCTCTTTCTATCCTCTCCCACTGATATAAAAACTGGGATATTTCTCAGTTTTGGGAAACTGGGGAAAGCCCGCACCCCACCGCAAAATCTGAGGCAACAATAAGGAGAAACTCTGCAGTCACTCTCCTAAATATAAGGAGAAACTAGAACACCATTGTGTCCATGGCCACCATATCTAGATTATTACAGAATTTAGAGAACCCATTGAATCTTTTCAGAGGATGACCAGGAGAACCTAAATCATGTTAGATGTGTAACACCCAGCACATAACTGAGGACAGGATCTGTGCTGAGTATATCCTTTTGTTTGACCACAGTGTGATTCCAAGGCTTCTCTGGGGATATCTCACACCTGTCCCACCATTGTGCTTTTTTATATTATGTGACTTACACACTTAGCCCAACATTGTCTTCTCCTGAACCCATTAGATTTAAACACTCATAATGAATTGGTTTGAGGTTTGGCTCACAACACTTTGCCATGGTAAGGCTAGAATCAGTCCTGATGAAATGCTTGAACCTGGCAGGCTGTGTCTCATGGTGAGGTGGTCTGGCTTGCCTGGGTGCAGTGGCATAGCTGGTTACGACTTGCAGAGTTGGTTGTTTACAGTAGCCCCAGTCACTTGTGGCCCAGGCCCATGGATCTTGCTCCAGGGCTTATAATGGACCTAGAGTCTGTTCACATGGTACATATGGCCTTAGTTCCAGCACTCACTGTAATAGAATTAGAGGAACTCCACTACAGAATGAGTGAGATTTCTGTGGTGTTGCTACTGAGGTTGTTGAAGGTTGTTTTGGAGTATAAAGGTTGTGACTCTGTTTCTAGTGCCTTCTGTGAGTTTCTCAGTTGTGTGTCTGCCTTAGGCAGCAGATGGAATCACTGCAACTCTTTCACTTTAGAGTCATGTGTCCTTATACTACCTTATGATCTACTTTTCAGATCATTGTGACAAGTTTTCTACTCTTATGGAAAATTCCTCTCATGGTTAAAGCTTTTAGTAAGTGCTATGAAGCTTAATAACTCTCTCTACTGAATAGGAATAATTATGTATTGGTTCATAAAATGTACTCATGGTCTCATTTTGTTATTAGAAAGGCTAGAATATTGATTCTTGAATGTGAAAATTTTATAGGTGAAAGACTCATAGTATCTAACAGTTCTTTTGCTTTTAAAGCTCCTTGGAGATGGAGTAAGAAATTAGTTAATAATCAAAGCGATGATTTGTCGTTTGATTTTCTATCAGAAAGCCTATGTCTTCTTTTAAAAATAAAGCTTCCACATGTTCTATGTTATTAGAAAATCTATGTGAAAATTGCACTTCAGTCTCCCTATTGTTTCACCCGAAATATTTAAGGCTTTCTTAACATAAACTGTCAGAAAAATGTGCATATTCTAGTTGACATTTAATCAGTATGTAAATGTGTGTGTGTGTGTGTGTATTTTTGCTATCAGAATAAAAGTGGCATTTCTAAACTGCAGAGTATTTTCAATGAATATAATAGGTGGCTCTCTTGTCCTATTATTGCTAAGCAATTAAAAACTTATCAGAACATGTGCTTTTAAAAATGATCACAGCTGTAAAGTCTCTTGTGTTAATATTGGCAATCTCTCTCTTCTATTTAGAATTTTGTATCTTGTTAGAATAATTACGTTATTTTCAGATCCCTTTTTTTTTACGTAGATGTGGCCCCTAGCCTAGTCCTCTAAATTAATCAGAACTCTTTGGTTGCACAGAAGTCCATCTCAAGGTAAGTTAAGCTATTTGAATAATAAAAATAATGATGACAATGTATGAACCATCTTAGCTGGAATAATATTTGAAGACTTACAGATAAAAAAAGAATAACTTTATAGCCAGAACCTCAGAGATTTATTTCATCTTTGGTGGGTTTTTTTTCTTCATCATTTTCCTACCTCTTCTTGGCTTCATCTGCCCATTGGCTCTCTCCACCTGAAATGGGTGGCACAACCTCCCATTGCTCAGAACTTCTTTCTCCCAGCATCAGTATGTCAATATAGGGAAGTATTGTGCTTGGCTGATTGGTTGGATTACATCACTACTCTCTGGACACATTACTGTTAAATGGACAATAAGATAATACAACTGGTTACTCCTGGAAATTAGGAAGTGAAGAGTAGGAAGAGAAACCCTTTCAGACTCATGTAAGATCAGAGTGTGATAGTTTCCCAAAGGACAGGAGACTAAGCAGTCATAAACACCTGGCTACACAAGTTAAAGCTATATGCCATTTCCCTCACCATTTGACCCAGCCTATCCCAAGTCTCCTCTTCCCAAACTCCCTTCCACTCTCCTTTCTTGCTTTTCCACTGGAAAATAAACCTGTAACTAATTTTTTCAGTCTCCTACCCCTTCAAAGACTTAAAAGTAACAGCTTCGTTCTACTTAAAATTTCAGTGGACTAAAGTCCGTACAGTCCTTTTTGTCCTTCTAGGTACATTATTGCTTTTAGGAAAAACTAAATGAATCAACTCAGGGGTTATTTAATGATATTTCATGAAACCTATGTAAGGCACGGGCACTTCATAGTCAGAATTGGTATTGATATTCACGTCGGGACTGTTTCCTGGAGGCCCCTGCTGTAACTCAAGCTTCGTTTTCCTGGTTGCTGGACAGTGGTAGGATCCTAGGTGGTTTGGGGACTGGAGCAGGTTAAATCGGTGGGGATTCAAGGAAACTCAAAGCAGCAACTACTTACTAACCAGCACAGAGACTATCTTCATATTTTTTGCAATTATGTGGAATTGCTGACGTTCCAACCTGGGTTACCATATAAGTGTGTAGGATTAACAGTTACATAAGAGAATTACTTTGAGTAACTGACTTGAAGAGAATTGTTTGGGACACCAACTGAAGATGAAAACAGTTGCTCTGTAGCTTGTTTTCTTGTTTGTTTTGTTATAATTTTTCTTTCCTTGTGTGTATTTCAAATGGGTCACCAAACCTCTTAAAATTGTATGCAGATTTTGGTGGATAAATGATATATGCATATTTTTTTTTCTGGGAGAAAATCCTTCACTTTTACCAGCTTTTCAAATGCCCCACCCCAACAAAATGTTAAAAATCACTGTCATAAAATGTTATATTCATAATTTCTGTCAATAGGGAAGAATAAAACTTGCATAGGGACTTCATTCATATAAGAGTAGTGCCAAATAATTAGGCTACAATTTAAAAAGGGGTGGGATCATACATAGCACATGACTGTGGTTCTTCATTGAATGCTTACAACACCATTTTTATGCTTATTCCTGCAGTCATATTAATCATCAAATGAGGGATTTATTTTGTTTTCATTTAATTAGCTCATTGCCAATTCTGGTTCACATGAACTCATAGGTAAAAACTACACATATTCTTGTATTAGTCCTCATGAATTTTTCCACAGAGTGATAAGGTATGAAACAGTGCTCCCTATCAAAGATAATTGGGCCTGAAGCTTGTCGGATTTTATAGAACAGTAGCTAGAAAAGTTTCAGTTTGCAATTTATAATGAAGAAAACGCCTAAAATTTAGAGGGGATTTCTAACAAGCCAGGAGTTTACAAGTCAAGTGGAGTCACAGCTGTCTCTTTTACCAATGGTAAAGTCTAGACTTAGGCACTAGCCAGGCCAGACTATATCCTTAGAGTTATTAGAGATAAACATTTGTCAAGGAACAAGCCCATTATTAAGACTGAATCTTAAGCGGTTTTAGGGGCACTTCATTTGAACAGTTCAAATGCTGTATGCTCTGTTGATCTTGAAATTGTTAAAAGCTATACAGTATTAAAGAATAATCCTGAGGCTTAGGCAGTGAGTAAGTAAGGATTGTACATAATGGGGCTAATGATTCTATTTTGAAAATTTAAGAAAAGCAAAGTTGTTGGGTGTTACATTTGGTTATAAATACATAGGGGTCAATTTTCTATAGTGTTTACAACCTTTCTTGATTATGACATCTGATGAGTAAGCTCAGGTTTGCCTATATAAATTTATTGTATTGAGTTTATTTTGAAAGAATATGAAATTTAATAGTTTTAACCTTATCCAACTCATGAGTGGCTTCTATTTTCCGTTTTGCATGCTTTTACTTTAGCCGAGTCTTTCCCTGCCTTGTTTTGTTTTGTTTTGTTTTGGCTATTCAACATATCTTGTCAAATGTAGCACTAATCCCATATTTGGTGTCCAAAATTATGCAATTCACTTGGTATCAGGTGAGGGAGAAATTTTTTTCTGAAAGTACTTGAGATGAATCCCTCAAAGGTCCTGGGTTAATTCATGTATTCAACAAACATTTACTATGCATTTGTAAGTTAGGCATCAGCTGTGTTCACCTCAATGAGCAAAATGGACCTGATGTACAGTTAATTGGAGGAGACTGATGTGAACTAATCAGATGAGCAAATAACCATATAATTCCATATAATTCTAAGTGAGCATGAGAGCTCAGGGGAAAAAAAAAGATCAGAGAGCTTGAAAAAGTAATAGAAGGGGTTACCTCTGATGGTGAGAAGGGAGATGTTATAAAAAAGTTCTTTGGGAAGAAAATATGTTAGCAGTGACCTGTAGAATGAGAAGTTGTCAGCAATTGTGAGCGAAGTAAAATCTAAGTAGAGAAAGTAGGCAAAGGTCAACTCAGGAACTGAAGGAAGGCCAGTATGGGTAAAATGAGTGAGAGAGAATGGGATGCAATGAAGAAAGAGAACTTCTTGGAAGCCCTTGCGAAGTTCACCAAGTGTGCAGACACAAGTTACTATTGTGTTTCTGTGGGGACATGCTGCTAGACCTAACCAGGGAGTTGTTAGCACAAATGATGTGTATAACTTTCTGGTCTTTTAGGAACTCCTAAAATAAGGCTGGTAATAGATTGCATCACTTCTGCACTGGCATGGGACTTCTTAGCTATCAGTAAAACGAAGAGGAAGTGTTGGGTGATACATAAAGGGAACCAGAGGTCAGGAAGAAGAGAGAAAGGTCACTTTCAGAGGCAGAATTAAGGTAAAAATCATGTTGTATAATGTCATAGTAGGTTCTGCTGGAATGGGGGGTGGAGGGTGGGTGGCATTAATGTGCTCTCAATGTGAAGAAGGAAGGGCTGTGAAGTAGTGCCCATGACCTTGGTGTAGTTACCCTTCTGAGACTCTAATTGCTTCATAGGAATAAAGAAATAAATAATAAAGTATTAGTCACTTTCTTTCACACTGAGGACATTTCCAGAGGAGCCAAAGACCATTGCTGCTTGGGGAAAACTCATGACCTGTGACCCTGTCAAGAAGGCAGGGGACCCCATCTTTCAATAGCTGTTAGACTCCACCTGGTGTAGAGCTACACCTGAGGCCCACTTGGAAATGTGATATTGTACCTTCTCCCATTAATATCTTTGAAAAGATTGAACACTTCACAGTGTCTTCCTAAAGTCAGACCCAGGGGCATTTCATGGAGCTGCGGTCTTCAAACTGTGTGTATGAATTCTGCAGAATGCAAAGGCATTACAAAGGTTACTTGGTTGTGTGTACTTTTGAAAACATCATTTCAAACCCTCAGTTAACATGTGTTCCCTTTCCTGAAACAGATCTGCCTGATAATGAATCCAGATGAAGTTACAAGTTCCGTTTTCCAATTTCTCTTTTCATAATTGTTCCTCTCCCACTTGACAAAGAAACTTTCACCTCTTTCCTAGTCCAAATTTCACTATGGTGCATTGCTATGAAAAATACCAAAAAATTTTCCAAAAGAAATCAAAAGGACCATTTGAAATATTATCTTGGGACTGGTATGAAAAAGTGAACTACTCTAATGATTGAGCGACATTTTGTGTGTGTGTGTGTGTGTGTGTGTGTGTGTGTGTGCAAAAAAAAATGATCAATTCTTTGCTTTTAACAAAATCGAAGGAGGATGTATTTCAAGGCTACAACTGATAGATAGTTGAGAATGATGTTTGATGTTACATCCTCAGTTTTGGAGTATTTTTTGGCATGTGTCTTCATTGCAAGGCAACTAATGATGCTATCGTACCAAAACTTACCCCTTTCCCCATATATCTATTTATTTATAGCACTTGTTATAAAACTTAAATATAGGAATATAATTTATTCTGCAGTGAAATATATTCACTCACAATGAGCAGATTGAGAAATTCAAGACCATTTACCTCATTAAGAGATGAATTTCCAATGAAACTTTAGTTTTTACATTTCACAGTTATTAAACTTATAACATGTTTTCAATAATTATATACTAAACTGTGTAATTATAATGATAGCTACACTTAAAAGGAAAATTTTAATATTTGAAGCATTATGGTTGCAGTGTATTTTTTAACAACTAAATGTCCACTTACATGCTTTTTTGTTGCATAGACATTTGATAGGGCTATAAAATGCATTAAAATTTAAAATACGTTACGGATTTGATAATTTCTAAATAAATAGAATGGAAATACAAGTTTAAGGAGAAATGTTAACAGTATTAAATTTCTGGTTGTTAATGAAGAATTGGTTCGTAAATTTTTTTAATGAATAATGGAGACCAAATTGCCATGGCCTTTAGATTTCATTGGATACAGTTTTAGGAAGTTATTTAACAGTTTTATTTTAAAATGTGAATTTTACAGTGGGTAGCCCATTCCTGGAATTTGTTTGCTTGTTTACTTATTTATTTATTTTGCAAATATTTAAACTTATGATGAAAAGAAATAAATTTGACTTTAAAATATATGAGGGAATAAATAGTTAATCAAAAATATCTTAGGGGTGCCTGAGTGGCTCAGTCAATTAAGCATCTGTCTTGATTTCAGCTCAGGTCATGATCTCATGGCTGATGAAACTGAGCCCCGTGTCAGGCTCCATGATGAGTGTGGAACCTGCTTGGGATTCCCTCTCTTCCTCTCTCTCTCTGCTTCTTCCCAGCTCTTGCATCCTCTCAATAAACAGACAAACAAACAAACCTAACAAAATATTTTAGATAAAATAAAATTGAAGTTTGGTTGTCACCGGCAATTGAGGGTTTCTTCCCAGGTCTGACTTCCTCTTCTAAAAATCCTTAGACACTATTGCCAACTGTAGCCATAGTTAACCCATATTTGATCATCAGATATGCTAAAAATACATAGAGATTGGAGGCATGGACTTGATAGCATAAAGTGTTAGCAGCAACAATAATCTATAGAGAATTATAGCCCTGATGAGAATTATTAACCTATAGTCTTTTTAATTTCTTGAGGTTAGAATGTTGGAGGGATGTCCTTGGAAAGGTGAGCATAGATATCTGGAGGGATGCACGATGGAAAAGACTGGGGACAAAGGCCTTCTACCTTCTAGGTCATAGTGAAAGGTCTCTATTCTGTGGACAAGTCTATGGGAGAAAGAGAAGAAAATAAGAGGAGAATATATCCAACTTAGAGATAAGAGATAGGGAAGAGTAGGTTAGAAGGGTTTGATTTTTTTTAAGCTGAAAGCAAGAATAGAAAGGAAAGGGGAAAAAAAAGAACATCCTAACAAAAAGTCAAATGATTGGGAAAATTCATGGTAGGATGAAATATATTAGATTTAAATCAGTAAAAAAAAGGTTAGAGACAAATGAGGCCAAAGGTTAGAAACAAAATCAAAGCAGATAAGGTATTAAAAGAGTAGAGTTATGTTATGAAAATAAATATGTAAAGGAAATTAAAGATTAAAATAAATTTAGAACTAAGGAAGTGAAAGAAAATCAAACTAAAAAGCTTTAAAAAATAAGTAATAATCAGTAGGAGGTGAAAGGGTAATAGAAAAAGATGTGTGGGGAGTGGAAGTTGAGAGGACTGTAACTTAGTGCTGGATGAGCAGAGCAGGGACTCTTCTGTCTCTTCCTCTAGTAAGACCTGGTGACCTGCACCCCAGTGAATGGGTTGCACTTACACGTTAGCCATGTTTCCTTTATACAAACATCTGAGTCAGGGGAGTGCCTGGGCTTGGCCCCAAGCAAGCAGTTACCCCATATTTCATTGTTGTGTCGGAAAGATTATTCAGCAGGGACATCCTTGCATAGATAAGACAGGTGCTGGCATGACAAGGTGACATGGGAAAGACTAGGAAGGTGGTACTTCCATCTCCATCTCACTTACTTATATCTCACTTAGTTACATTACCTCCATCTCACCTACCTTGCCTCTGATAGGGTTGGTTGTCTCTGAAAGCTAATAGAAGAAAGTTTGGGGAGCATTAAAGAACCTGTGCACTGAGTAGAGCCTAGCTTCCTACTACCCCAAATAGAAGCAGGTCTGTGCTCTCCAGCTTCTCATGCCCTACCTGAAGAAGGGACTCTAACATTACTGTGTCCATCAGTGCAGCATTGCAGAAAACAAGAATCCAAATCCCAGACCTGTCCATCACCCAGTGTCCTTGGAGTGCATGTTGCCCAGCAAGGGCAAGGAAGCCCTTAGGGTAGGTTGCCAAGTGTGTGTGGAAAGAAAGGGGCAGTTAGATGACGGAAACTGATAGCATATTCACCGGTCTCAACTCCTTTTTTTTTTTTTTTTTTTTTTTTTTGTAGAGCCAATCTTTCCTCTAGGAATCCTTAGCCATTTTTTAGCTTCCTGTAGCATGAGCCACACTGCTTGCTTCTCAAACCACAGAGTTTTTTCCATGCTCCCATATCTAGATTCCCTCTGGGAATGGGGATTCTCTTCTCCTAGACCTTACAGATGCTGCTATATAAAAGGCCACTGAGACCATTGTCTTGTCCTGCTCTAGTCTCTTATCTAAGATGTTCAGTAGTGATGAATAAATTTTAGTGTAGGCATAGATATGCATATGAAATAACCTGGAAAGCATGGATGGATCACTGCTGTAAAAACTGACTCTGGCTGTGTCAAGGAATTTGATTCCACTGTCGTTTAGTGAGTGTTTCTTAAATGGGCTACCTGGCAGTAATTTGTCAGATTCTTTCTAGGCCTTTCCTCAGAGGTACCAGCCTTGTGAGCATCATGTCAGTTAGTATGTTTTTCTGGCAATTTTTTATTCCTGGGAAGATCATTTTACATTAAGATATATATTTCTAGAAGCAGAGAAATGTCTGACTGAACTAAACATTTATGGAAGTTAAAATAAGAATTTGTGCTTTTTTAGTAGCATGTCACAGCTTTTCCTGAAAATCTCAGGCAAAAGTAAGTGACATGGGTAATAAAACAGTTCCTTCTATAAAAACGGAATGAAGAAAAAGAAAAAGAATCCAAGTACACTATTACTACACTTCGGGCAAAATTTTCAAAAGTTTGTTATGATAAATATGTTACATAAAAGGCAAATAATGTATATTGTAAAATATCACTAGATCACTCAAAACCTATGAATACAATGAGGTTCCATTAACAGTGTTGCCTGATCTAATTGCATTGTGTCTGCCTCCCCCCTCCTTTGCATGGCTGCGTCTCCTCAGTCACTCCTGTCATCCCTCTTTGTCTTCCTGTTCCAATCTCCTCCGTTTATTTCTGAGAGTCTCCAATGTTTCACATGCACTGTAAACAGTTGTGTTCCTTGCCATCCCTCACCTGAGTCTGTCTCCTTGCTGTCCTACAGGGGAAGACTGTCCTTCTAGGCAGGGCCACCCTTCAGTGGTGCCTGATCCCTCTCTCTGTGGATGATGTATCTGTGGTCTCTGACATTCATATGTCTAAGATGATGGAGGAACTGGCTATTTGCCGACCTCCATGCTGTATTTTGTCCCCTGTACCCTGTTTGTGCTCAGAGTTTTGTTTTGTTTTTGATGAATATAGTTTCTTGATCATCTCATGATAACCCCTCTCTTCTTTTGGGTTAAAAGCCAAGCTATCATTTGTGAATGTATTGTGTTTAGGGGCATCCAATATTTTTTAGAAAGAAAGGTGACAGACACCATGACATTCCCCAAACCCCTACAGTATTAGTCAATTCAGGCTACCATAACATGATCACATGGAATGGGTGGCTTAAATGATAGGAATTTATTTTTTCACTCTTCTGGGGGCTGGAAGTCTGAAATCATGGTGCCAGCATAGTCAGGTTCCTGATGATTGATATCTCTTCTGACTTTCAGACAGCTGCCTTGCTACTGTATCTTCACATGGGAGATAGAGAGGGTTCTGCTCTGTCTTCCTCATCTTATAAGGGTACCAGATCTTTAGGACCACAAGTAACCTTGATATCCTCCTAAAGGCCATATAGCCAAATAGAGTACCCTTGGGGAATAGAGTTTCAGCATATCAATTTAGGGGGAACAATTCTGTCCACAGCACCTACTGCTCTCTTGTTTCTTATTCCTCTCATTTCAACATGACAACTGCAAATCCAAGGCATCAATCTCCTTCCCAGCTCACCTTCCAAAGTAAAACTAGCTGTGCAAATCAACCCACGGATATAGTGCGGCAACAGCAAATAGCCAAATTGCAAATTCCTTTTTGGGCACATTTAGGACAACTGTATATATAATTGTTATCACAGAAGTCGTAACTTCTCTGTGATATGAAATACTTAACCTTCCTTCTGGAATATTCTCTTACCTGCCTCAAGAAATTGCTGAAGCAAAATGAACAAACCTTTTAGAATTTCTTTAAAAAGGAAGAGAATTTATTTGAGCCTAAGTTAGGGCAGCTGCCCAGAATACTCAATCTTCACAAAGAAGAGAGTACTCTGGAAAAGGAATACAGGTGTGTGTGTGTGTGTGTGTGTGTGTGTGTGTGTGTGTGTGTGTGTATTTATAAAAAAAATTAATGTTTATTTTTTAGGTAGAGACAGACTATTAGTGGGGGAGGGATAGAAAGAGAGGGAGACACAAAATCCAAAGCAGCTCCAGCCTCTGAACTGTCAGCACAGAGCCTGATGCAGGGATTGAACCCACCAACTGTGAGATCACAACCTGAGCCAAAGTCAGACACATAACACCGAGCCACCCAGGCACCCCCATATATATAGATATCTCTCTATATAGATATCTCTCTATATAGATCTATATAGATCTATATATGGGTTATATCTATATAGATATAATAGATATCTATATATGGGTTATATCTATATAGATATCTCTCTATATAGATCTATATAGAGATCTATATATATATATATATGGGTTATATCTATATATGGGTTATATCTATATAGATATCTCTCTATATAGATCTATAGATCTATACAGAGAGATATCTATATAGATATAACCCATATATAGATATATCCCATATATATGTGTATATATATATATATATTTTTTTTTTTTAAGTTTTTTTATTTTGAGAGAGAGACAGAGACAGAGGGACAGAGGGAGAGAGAATTCGACTCAGGGCTCAATGTCATGAACCATGAGATCATGACCTGAGATCATGACAAAATCAAGAGCTCCTGGACACTTAACCAACTGACCCCTCCACGCGCTCCAGGCTACGTATGTTTTTAGTTACATCAAGAGTCACACATCATCATGACAAAGGACATCCCAGAAAATTACAAACTTTATCTTATGCTTTTAGTATGTACAAGGTGGCAGGTTTCAGAGGTATGGGACCAGAACTTAGGGAAAATCTTACTGCTATCTTTAGTTTGAAATGTTTCTTTTAGGTCATTTGCCAACAAAGCAGATGTACACTGTGTGCTTGGGGCAAGAATAGAGCCCATACTTTGAAGGTTTGGTTAAGGCATTCTGACCTTCATGGATGTAAAAGTGTAGCCTCCCTGGGAGCCCAGGAGCAGGGCCCACAAACATTAAATGTTGAAAGTTTCCTTTATCCCATCCCACCTGTAAACAACTCTGTGCTATAGCTCTCTACTGCCTGGGGAGGTCTCTGATTAGAGTTAAGCCTGCTGATACACCTTGGACTTATAGAATGCAAGATCACAAGTTTGGTCAGAATCAGGCCAGTCAGACCCGATTCTGAATACTAGCTGCATTATTTAGCACCTGCCAGGACTTGGCAAGTTATTGTAACCTCTCCAACACTAAGTTTTATTCTTCAGCAAATGAAGAAAATGAACAATACTTACCTTGCAGAACTTTTGAAAATTAAAAATAATAAAGTAGCACGCACCCAGGATTATGCCTAGAACATGGTTTACTGACTTGTTATATGATGCTTCAAAGAAGAAAGAGGAGAAGAAGGAGGAATCTGCTTTAAGAGGTACTTGGAAGTAATAAAAATGACCTTTCATTTACTAAAAGAAACTATAGCATTTTTAGAAAAAGGAGGGTGGGAAAACCATGCCAGTAAATTAAATAATCAGTGAGGTACTGAACTTCTCAAAATTTTGGAAATTTGGGGTCTATCAAGACACAGTGATATCCTAATATAGTTTCTTAAGCTCTACTAGGTTTTATAAATTTTAGGTTTGTTTTTATATTTACACAAATAATAACAGTTCATTTATTATTTTGAGACCTAGAATGATTTATAAGGAAATTTAAAGGATAACTTTAGAGGCATCTGGGTGGCTCAGTTGGTTAGGTGTCCAATTTCGGCTCAAGTCATGATCTCACATTTTGTGTGTTTGAGCCCCGCGTTGGGCTCTGCACTGACAGCTCAGAGCCTGGAGCCTGCTTCAGATTCTGTCTCTCTCTCTCTCTCTCTCTCTCTCTGCACCTCCCCCTACTTGTGCCCTCTCTCTCTCTCTCTCTCTCTCAAAAAAACCCACACATTAAGAAAATAATAATAAAAGAGAACTCTAGTGTGTCTTCTTTACTGACATTCAAGAAAATAGATTGAACTTTCCTCCTTGTTTCTTTCAGCCCAAGTTTATAATTCCAAAGCCAGGTGAAGAGACCTGTGCCTGGGCCCATCCAGTCTTCTTTCCTTCCGTCTTTGTCTGCCATGTAGATTTTCTTTCTTTCTTTCTTTCTTTCTTTCTTTCTTTCTTTCTTTCTTTCTTTCTCTCTCTCTCTCTCTCTCTCTCTCTCTCTCTCTCTCTCTCTCTCTCTCTCTCTCTCTTTCTTTTTTTGTTTCTTTCTTTCTTTCTTATCCAGAACACTCCACAAATTTGCATGTCCTCCTTGCACAGGGGCCAGGCTAATCTTTTCTGTATCATTCTAATTTTAGTCTATGTGCTGCCAAAGCCAGCACCAGATTCAGTTCAAAGAACACATGCCATACCTTAAGGAGGAGGCAAGCAGTAGGGCTTAGCAATGGAGCATGCAAGAACTCAGCATTTTTTCCTAGCACTTGGGGAACATGAATAAGTGAAGTGTGGGCATATATGAGTGAATACATCAGATGTCAGGGGACTGAATTTATTTGTGTCAAAAGAGCAGAGAATGCTATCCACTTAATGTTCTTATTTGTGAAATTGCTTTTTAACCTTTTATTTTGTTATTTTATTGTCTGTGATCATTGCAGAAGCATCAGAAATTACAGAAGAGCCAAGTGGTTTCTCTGGAAAAATTATAGATGGTGATGGATGACGATGTAATCGTGTGACAGTAAAATGCTGTATTGAGTACTGAGCTCCCTGCTGGATTATAGAAAGAACACATGAGTAGATAAAAGCACAACAATTTTCTTTTCACTGTGTCTCAGGAGAAAACAATGCAGATCAGCATAGATGGAAGCAAATGAGATTAGTTAAAGGAAGGAACTTAAATAGCATAGACCAAGCCGGAGTAGTGATTGCAAAAGAGATGACTCACCTAATAAAAGCATAAATGAGAAAACGTGTTGTTTCATCTTAGATTTTATTGGTCATTTTCGTGAGGTGATTTCATGCTTTAGAAAGGAATCACACGACACGGACTGACACAAAGAGCTGATAATGATATGGTTAGCTGAATTAAATGATTCTAGACCCCGGATTGAAATTTCACTTCTATTTTCTAGGTCAACTGTCTACATTGTTTCAGTGAACTGAGTTGATTGTAAAAACTACTGTTTTATTGGGAGATGACTCAAAAACATCTCCATGAACTGTGTAGACTACACACTGTGCAAGAATATACTGTGTACAGGGACATGCAATATTTTTTAAAGTATTGGTAAAAATTTTAGGGTCATGTAAACTACTTACATGCCCTTAATCACCATAAGATAAAGAATGCACATGTAGAACATAAATTTCATACGTGAAAAAAGAATAGGTCATATACACACATGTATTTACAATCACCTCACTATTAAGGGGTCATGATTAAACATAGATTCTATTTGACTTATCCAACTTCTTAATACTAGAATAAAGAACTTCTTTGGAGAAAGAAGCTTTTACTAGAAACCCACTTTTCTGAATCTCTTTGAGTTGAGCAAAAAAGGAAACCAAAAAGGCCCAGAAGTCACAATGCAAAGTGTGTGTTCAAAGTTTATTAGGATTGATTCACTAGTGTGTTTAGTTTTCCACCGTACATTAAGGCATGGACTTTGCCCGGAGGGTAAGAATTACCTGCAGTTCCTGCTCTTTTTTTTAGTCAAGTAGGTGCATAATGATGCATTGTATACAGAATAGCAGTCACCAAATGCCCTTGAAAACTCAGGCAAATAGACCACATCACATTTCATTGTGTGATCTTGATGAGGCATGACATTTATTTTGGGATAAGAAATGCGAACATAATTGAAGGCATTGGGAATGGGCCTTTGAGGAGAGATAATGAATTATCCATTGATTTAATCTAAGAAAAGAGGATGGAGAAATAATATGGGAGGGATTTGATTTCATGTGCAACTTGTTCAGGAGACTGCATCTTACCAGGTTTTGAATGGCACATTCCTAGCTGTTCGTGTGTCCTGTTCTTGGTGGAGAGAGTTAGATGAACAAGTTCAAAGATTATCCTATTTTAAAGAGGAAGAGTAGAAAATGAGGAGACTGCACAGTGCAGGTTGTCTGTGCCTGTCACTAATGCTGCCTGGATTTCTTCTAATTGAAATAATACAAAGAGAGCTCAGATTATCAAAATTTTGTTCTGCTGTGAGAAGTAGTTACAGGTAGTGGCATAAAGTCTAGAGCTAGATAGCTTGGTTTCAGTGGTAGCTCCTCTTCTTAAAGGCTGTGTGACCTTGAGCCAAGTAGTTAAGCTTTCTTTGTTCTAATATTCCTCATTCATCAAATGAGCACAATAATAAACCTTACCTCACAATTTTGTTTCAAATATGAAATGAATATTGTTAATGTTAGGGCATTTTTTGGCACCAAGTGAGTCCCCATAGATGTTAATTGTCATGGATATTTGTTTTTCCAAAATAAAAATAGCCTTATTATTTTTCATCTGTTTATGAAAGAAATGTGCTTATTATGGAAAAGATAGATTTTAGAGGAATAAAGAAGAAAAAAAAAGTTATTTGGAATCACTTCACCCTCAGATAACTATAGTGAACATTTAGGTATTATCCTTCAAGACAGTTTTCTGTATATCAAGCACGCATAATGCATAAAATTATGTCAGGCACATATCTCATGGCGCCAATCTCCCGCTGGTTCCTAGTCCATTCCACCCCTAAAATAACACAGATTAACCTGTGGCACTATCATATAACAAAATTCAGTGCTCCTCAAAGATAGCATCTTCTATAAAGTTTTTCTTGAGTATTTCACCCTCTTTTGAGTCCCCATTATTGTACTATGTGCTCATTTGATGGGGCTCTTAACACACTTGATTCTCATCCAACAAATATTTATTGAATATTTTTACTGTGTCAGGCACTGTGTGAGGTGTGGTGTGGTAGTGGTGAATAAAAAGAAGTAGAGTCCAAATGCAAATTGGTGCAGCCGCTCTGGAAAGCAGTGTGGAGGTTCCTCAGAAAATTAAAAATAGACCTACCCTATGACCCAGCAATAGCACTGCTAGGAATTTATCCAAGGGATACAGGAGTACTGATGCATAGGGGCACCTGTACCCCAATGTTTATAGCGGCACTCTCAACAATAGCCAAATTATGGAAAGAGCCTAAATGTCCATCAACTGATGAATGGATAAAGAAATTGTGGTTTATATACACAATGGAATACTACGTGGCAATGAGAAAAAATGAAATATGGCCTTTTGTAGCAACATGGATGGAACTGGAGAGTGTGATGCTAAGTGAAATAAGCCATACAGAGAAAGACAGATACCATATGGTTTCACTCTTATGTGGATCCTGAGAAACATAACAGAAACCCATGGGGGAGGGGAAGGAAAAAAAAAAAAAAAAAGAGGTTAGAGTGGGAGAGAGCCAAAGCATTAGAGACTGTTAAAAACTGAGAACAAACTGAGGGTTGATGGGGGGTGGGAGGGAGGGCAGGGTGGGTGATGGGTATTGAGGAGGGCACCTTTTGGGATGAGCACTGGGTGTTGTATGGAAACCAATTTGACAGTAAATTTCATATATTAAAAAATAAAAAAAAAAAAAAGAAGTAGAGTCCCTGCCTTGATGGAACTTAAGTCTTTGGGGAGAAAAGAAATGCACTAATCAAATAATCACACACATATATGTACAATTTTCCAAACAGTGATAAATCTTATAAGGAATATTCCAGAGTAATTGCTCTATAATAAATTCATCTATAGGATGAGTTACAAACAATAGGAACTATGATTGCAGAGAGACTGTGCCTGAAAGAATAATGGTTACGAGAAGATAAAGGAGGATGGGAGGAAGGGAAAGGAGGATAGAAGGAGAGAATGTGAAAACACTAAGATGCTCTTTTTTTTTTCCAAAAAAGGAGAGTCAGTTGTCTTATTTATCCACCATAATGTCTTTTTTTAAGTTGGTTTATTGATATTGGGAGAGAGAGAGAGAGAGGGAGGGAGGGAGAGAGGAGAGAGAGAAAGAGAGAGAGAGAGAGAGAGAGAATTCCAAGCCTGACATGGGGCTTGAACTCAAGAACCGTGAGATCATGACCTCAGCCAAAATTAAGAGTCAGATGCTTACCTGACTGAGCCATTCGTGCACCCCTCCAATAAAAAGTCCTGTGATTATATAAAGTTTAACAATTATATCTTCAGGTTATTTTCTTCTGTTGACACTAATTGCAGTTAAATTGAATAATATTAAATAAAAATAACAGTAGTATATAATTCACATTTTTAGAAAAATATTTCTCTCATTTATCTTTCTGTCCACCAAACTATCTATCATATGTCATAACACATTGTTAGAAAGATGTCTGGAATCATGTTTACCTAATGTTTATGCTTTCTTTTTGGTGGTGAAATTGTACAATTGCCCGTTTTACTTTCATCTTTATTTTTTTCCTTATATGTAAATTAAGGTGAGTATGCATTAGATTTTTTTTTAGAAAAGTGGTTTTCCTAAGAAAAAGAGACTGGGATTGAAGCAATTATGCCAAAATGGTTGTAACAAAAACTCCCTTAAAAGTTGTAGTGAAGATTAAAAATGACGTAGGTAAGGTGCTTGCCACAAAGCCTGAAATACAGTGAGTGCTACATGGGAGAGCTATAACTCAGTTGTGAGTTTTTGCTTTTGGTAGACAAAGAGGTAGGAGAAGCTGCATGGAGGTGATGGCTGACCCAGTTTGGAGCATTTAGGCTTGAAAATCAAGATGGTGATGATATGGGTGAGGAAGTTCAGAGAATAAGAACAAGGTTATAAAATAGTTAAATGGGATGAGTATAGAAAGATAAATGAAGCAAAGAAAAACAATGCATTGGGAAAAGTTTGCTTATAAACAGTTTTCATGATTCTTATTGTTATACCACAGTGCAAAGACAGTAGACTATACTGCTTTGTGTTCAGTGATTTGCATACTATATTTTCCTAATCTCTTCTGTTAAAGAAGTCTTTAATCCAAAGTTTTATAATATAATCTCTTTTTTAATACTTTCATAGTTCTGTTTTTTAATTTTTGTTAATGTTTATTTTTGAGAGAAAGAGAAAGAGAGAGAGAGGGATGGAGGGAGGGAGGGAAGGAGAGAGGGAGACAGAATTCGAAGCAGGCTCTGAGTTCTGAGCTTCCAGCAGAGAGCCCGAGCCCTGATGCTGGGCTCACACTCACAGAGTGGTGAGATCATGACCTGAGCTGAAGTTGGATGGGCAGTTAACCAACTGAGCTACCCAGGTACCCTATGTAGCTCTGATTTTTACATTTAAATTTTATTTATTTATTTATTTATTTTTTACGTTTATTTATTTTTGAGACAGAGAGAGACAGAGCATGAACGGGGGAGGGTCAGAGAGAGAGGGAGACACAGAATCTGAAACAGGCTCCAGGCTCTGAGCTGTCAGCACAGAGCCCAAAGCGGGGCTTAAACTCACGGACCGGACCATGAGATCATGACCTGAGCCGAAGTCAGACGCTTAACCGACTGAGCCACTCAAGGGTTCCATAACTGTTTTTTCTAAATAGATAACCAATGATTCTATCACCATAGACTAAAATAGCCATATTTTCCTCATCTACTTGAAATGCCACCTTGATAATCATAAAATTTCCATGTTGTTGTGATAATTTTTCATATTTGCATGGTCTGTTTTTGACCTGTATTTTGTTCTATAATTTATCTAGTTCCTTGCCAATACTTCCTTTGATTCCTGCGAATTTATATGACTCTACATAAGGCAAGTGAGAATGGAAAAGGGAAGATGGATTGGAGTTTTTATTAAAGCAAGTGAAAATGGCAGATCTCAGTGGCCATTTGTATGCTGACAGTGAGAGAGCACAGAATAAAGGGTGACTCCCAAATATCAAGTTGTTTCTATTTGGTGGATGATTGCCTTATTGTTGGAGAGAAAAAAAAATTCTTTTCTCCATTCTTCAAGATTCTTCTAGCTGGACTCAGAATTAAATTGGCACAAGACAGATCAACAGGAGAAAATCAAGTGTAATTTCATATGAGTGGGGAATTTGCATAAACATGAGACTCCAAAGACAGTCAGGCAAAACGAGGAATATATGTCATCCTGAACTAAGGAAAAGGAGATAGGGGTCTGGAACTTCACAGGGAAGAAAAGCAATTCACGGAAAGATGCAAAAGAGAAAATGTTTAGTAATCAAATGTTTGCTAGACTGGTCAGAAACAATGGAACATAGGCAAAAATTTTAACAAACAGACTTTGCTAAATTCCTCCCTGTCTGCCACCTCAAGTTCAAATTGTAATGTGGTTATCTATGGTAACAGCTGTCTTACGGGAGCAGGTCCTCTATCTAAATTCTTTTTAGGCAATTGGGGGGAAGGTTAAAGTTTCTTCCCAAGTCTTTGGCTCTTGATTGTTTTCATCTTAAAATAATCTGCATGCTAAAGTGGGGTGGCCACTCTTGGCCCCTACATCATCCAGGGAAAACAGGAACAAGAGGAATGAAGAAGGAGAAGGGGGAGAATGGTAAGTCAAATTTGAACACAGTAGATTTGAGGTTCCCGTAAGGTATGCAGGTAGAGCAGACTTGGCATGTCTTGAGGTATCAAAGTTGCAACTGGAGATAAGAATTGGAGAGTAAACACCTATAGACTGTAGTTAAATTTGTGAGAATGAATGAAATATTTCCAGGAGAGTAAAATGAAAGCAGTGTAATGCCTGAAGTTCCAAAACCTCCCACAAAAGACCACCAGAGTCGTAAGTCAAAGCCAAGCGGCAAGGGTCGTTTATTGCAGGTTCGAACCTGGTCCTCTGCGCACTCGTCACCGGTGACACAAGAGGCCACGAATAGGGTTGGTATAGCGTTTTTATAGACAGAGACAAATAGCACAGGGGAGGTTTTTTTTTTACTTGTGGCGGGAGGAAGAAAGGGGGAAGGGGGTAGGTGAGGAATGTGCTAAGCAAGCAGGTTTACAGAAGCGAGAAATGCCGGTTAGTTTGTATACAATCACTCATTCCATTACATATCAGACTACATTTAGGAAGTTTTACAGCCCATTCTACAGCAGGTTACAATCAGGAAAGGTCTCACAATGCTCATAGCAAACAGCAAGCAAAACAGACTTCTCAGCAATTGTATTTCTTATCAAAGATCCATAATAAGCAGAAAAGAGAACCTAGCTTTAAACTAAGGCGGGGCTGTCATTTGGATTCAAAGCTGTTCCTTTCAGCAGTGGCTATAGTGGTCTTCACTATCATACCTGGAATGACTTCTTCTCATACCTGACAGTTTTCCTCCGGCAGCCTTAGCTCATTGGTGCAACCGCTACCCCTTGTTGTAGGTCTTTTCAGTCTCCAGACTTGGATCCATAAGCAAAATAATCTTATGGTATTTTTGTGACAATGTATTATCTTCAATATACTCCATTCTCTTCTTCCAGGAATATTGGGTATAGAATTTCTTAGATGAATTTCACTGTCTCTTATCTTTCCTATCTTATTTTATCTTTTAAAGAAATTCTATAAAAAAGAACTTTTTACAAACTTCTCTCATATTTGTATTCTAACCCTTCCTTTGAATCTTATTTGAGCAATCCTGTTTGTAATTTTTATTAGCTCTTTCTTATTCTCTGATTGTTACATTACCATGACATCTTGATCTTGTTACAGTGAAGGAATATTTTCTTAAATCTCTTTTAGGATAGTAATTGCAAGTATTAGTGAATTTTCTCCAAATTATCTTTTCATTTGGGGTCATTTTATCTTCCTTTTTCTCTTTCAAGGCAAATTTTCTACAGATGCCTGATGAACCACAGTCATCTTTTTATTCACGTTCAAGGGACAAAAAGCTGAATCCAGTATGACTTGCATTTTGCTTTAGGGTTATGGGACTGAATCAACAGTTTTATGGAGGATCAGAACATGCCAGATTGTGGAGATTTTTCATGAGGAGCTTTTAGTATTTCCATTTATTTATTTATATCCATGAAGTTTTTGTTTTTAGTGAAAAGTCTTCAAATATTTCACTCTGGCAGTAAGACATAATGACTAGAATGGGTAGTGGCTGCTTCTAGATTTGGAGACTACAGTTGAACTTCTTTTTTTTTTTTTTTAATTTAACATTTATTCATTTTTTGAGAGAGAGCACAAGCAGGGGAGGGGCAGAAAGAGGGAGAGACACAGAATCCGAAGCAGGCTCCAGGCTCTGAGCTGTCAGCACAGAGCCTGATGTGGGGCTTGAACTCATGAAACACGAGATCATGACCTGAGCTGAAGTCAGATGCTTAACTGACTGAGCCACCCAGGTGCCCCTACAGTTGCACTTCTTATTATCAGTTCCTCTTTTCACTCCTGTCCTCTTTCCTGACTTCACTGTACTTGATATTTTGGAATTTTGAGCCTTTTTGGTTGGACAAGGCAACCTCTCTTTCTCCCTCTCTCTCTCTCTCGGTCTCGTTTATATCCCTTCTAGACACTTCAAACTGTGGTTTATTTTACTCTATTTCATTATCACTTCTCTATCTGCTTTGGCTCCTATACATTTGTTTTCTGATGGATCTTCCAGTTCCTTCCAAACATTATGGTTTTGTACATTTCTCCCCTTTGGTGGCATCTGTGATGAGAGAGGTAATAAATATATATGACCATATTCTAGGAGTTTCACACTGGACAGTAGAGAATACAAGTAATTATAAACTTACATAGTTATTCCAAGAGCTTGGAGTTAGGCAATCAGGAAAGCTGCTATTAAAATTTAAGAAACGAGAAGGTGCAAAGATTATAGACAGTTGCCCCTAGTGTTCTAGATGCCCACAACATGAAAGTCGATATTTTTTAGCAAAATTCTCAGTGACTTATGTTTTTTTCCAAATGCATAATGCCATGTATCTGCCATTACAGAATCATTCAGAAAAGAGGAAGCACATTCTTATTAAAAAATAGTGTAGATATTAGATAATGCCAGAATAGGTACAATTTTTAATGTCACTGTTTTTTCTAGTTTCCTAAAGAGGCTAGAAGCAATGCACCAAGATGGGACACACATTTCAATAAAATGTGTGTGTGTCTACACACACACTTTTTTCAACATAAAGGTTTGAGTTAAGGTAACCATTCAGGATTTTATAACAATAAATAACTATGACCTGGAATTGATTTTTCTTCATAAAAATGAATAAGGAGGATTTTCTTACTATGGTATTATCATATGACACCTATCTTATGAATGGCAATACTGCCTTGCAGTTTTTTTTTCTCTAAAATGTTATAGGGGATTAAGAGGTTGGCAGTATAAACTATCTTTTATTGTATTTTAATAGTAAACTTGGAGATGTTATTATTGCAGTGTTACAATATTTATGATCTTTTTTTTTTTTTTTTTTTTTTTTTTTTACCAGTTCTCTATTAGCTTCATTCCATAAAAGAGCTTCTTCTAGAAAGACTTTTTAGTAGGTCTTAAGTTTATTTTATCTTCGCTTCCCTCAGGAGACAAACTAAGAATATAGATGGCATTTTCCAGAGATACTACTTTCATTTATGTCTTTATAAATTTCGATAGACAGTCTTCACAATAACAGTGCTAAGATCCAAAACAAAGAAGGAAGATTTTGAAAAGTATTAATAATTCTTAAGGGGATGTTATCATTTAACCCTGAAGGCTTTCTGTTTTTTTTGGTTTGTTTTTGTTTTTGTTTTTGTTTTTGCTTTTCATTATTTTGGTTTGGGAGACCACCAGTAGAATAATATTCTCTTAGCCTAATATAAAAGCAGCAGATTAAATGCAAAAACATAAATAAAAATAAAACCAAGAGCGCCCAGAGTTTATTACACTACTCATTTTTATCACACTGAGGTAGAGTTTTAATAATTTTGAGACAGGAGTGAGAGTGATCACCATCACTCAAAATGCTCAAAGCTTTAGTTATACATTCAGGAGCCTTCAAAATCTCATCACTTTTTCAAGTGTCCATTTAATGTCAACTTTTGGCCCCTTGCTTTCCATGGGTTTGGCTAACCAGAAGGTCAATTGTAGGATATTTTCTTGTCATTTTCCTACACTTTAAACAGAGGATCTAAATCCAACAAACTATGAAGCAGCAGATTTGGATAACCTTAATAAGTTTCCACAACAGTCATACTTACACAAACATTTTATAGCAACATGATTGCAGTCAGTTATAATAGTGTGTTCGAAAGCTAGAGATTGGAATTCTGTAACTTCCCTCTGAATATCTATTTCCTTCAAATGAAAAAATGGCTTTAGTTATAAGTACCTATATCCAGATCTCATTTGTGAACAAAACCCCATATGTGAACAAAACCCCAAAGTTAGGAATCCAGTATTTAACTCAGTACTTATGGACCACAAGACAGTGTACTAGTCAAATAATATATATTCTCTGACCTCAGTGATCTCACAGCTAGCTGGTGAGAGAGACCAACCCAGAAATAAGAAAATAAGAGCAATACAATGTTCTAAGTGAAAGGTAGTGATAGTACCACTGGGTTGGGAAGCACAAGGGGGAGGTGGTTATTGAGCAGGAAGTGACTGAGGAAAGGCTTCTGAGAGGAGGTGTTGGCAGAGCTGAAGGATTTATTTAGGTTGATATAGAAAAGATTAAGGGGAGTTGTGTCATGGGTTTTTTTTTTTTTTTGGACAAAGAATGGATAGGGAAATTACAAGCATATTACCTAAGGTCAGATATGTGGAGGAATCCAAGTATTTTAGTGCTGCTAAAACAAAACAATTCACCAAGCAATGAGAGATGAGCCTGGAGGGGTTGGTTGAAGGGGATCAGATCCCAAGGGAATAATCCTGTGTGCGACGCTAATGGTGGGATAAGCTAAAAGTGAAATAGGTCAGTCAGAGAAAGACAGGTATCATATGTTTTCACTCATATGTGGATCTTGAGAAACTTAACAGAAGACCATGGGGGAAGGGAAGGGGAAAAATAGTTACAAACAGAGAGGGAGGCAAATCATAAGAGACTCTGAAATACATAGAACAAACTGAGGGTGGATGGGGGAGAGGGAGAGCGGAAAATGGGTGATGGGCATGGAGGAAGGTACTCGCTGGGATGAGCACTGGGTGTTGTATGTAAGCAATGAACCAAGGGCATCTACCCCCAAAACCAAGAGTACACTTGCCACGCTGTATGTTAGCCAATTTGACAATAAATCATATTAAAAAAAAAGATTCTGATGTATGTTTAACAGGGGAGAGGAATGGATGGGATTGTATTTTTCAAAGATCACTTTGTTAGCTGCGCGAAGAATAAATTTAAGAGGCAAATGATCAACTAAAATGTTATTTTAATAGCCAAAGATAAGACTTAAACCTGTCTAAAGGTAGTAATGATGGAGACAAGATAAATTAGTTCTAAAAAATTAGAAAGTAAAAATCAGCATGAATTGCTGCCTGGTTGGATGCTGACAGTGAGAGACAGTCAGGAATGATGTCTATATTTCTAGCTTGATTTCCTGGCTGGATGATTGTACTGTCAAGGGGATAAGAAAATTGGAGAACAAGAGATTCCTGTCTGGTTCATTCAGTGGAGCATGCCACTCTTGGTGTTAGGGTTGTGAATTCAAGCTCCATGATGGGTGTAGAGATTATTTAAAAATAAAATCTTAAAAACAAAACAAACCAAAACAAAAAACAGAGGAGGGCATTCTAGTCAGAGGGGGAGGATAGTGAGTTAAATTTGAACATGTTGCCTTGGAGGTTCCTGTGAGACATGCAGGTTGTACAAGTTGTAGCTGGAGATATGTATTTAGAAGTCATCAGATATAAGCTGCTGTTAACCCCCTAAGAGTGAGTGAGATTATTTCATGAGAGTGAGATGCGCTGTAATCCTAAGAGCACTAAACTGTAATAGATGGGTGGCAGGAGAAGAGCCCTATAGAACATTCTTGGTAGAAAGAGCAAGAAACTACTCTCCTGGTGTCTCAGGATCTGTAGCCTCCATTTCATTTTGAATAAATTTTTGCTGCTTATTTCTGTTGACTTCAGATCCCTCTTTCAAGTTTTTTTTTTTTCATGACTAAATTCTACCAGTGTATGTTAGGCCTCTAAGGCACGTAAGCCTTCAGATGCCTCCCTGCAGATGACCCATTTGACTGTATGTGAAGAGAAGCATATCTTAACACTTGTATTTTGTTACTCCTCAAGTTTTAAACTTTTGGATATTTACAGGCATGATTGCTGGTGTTTATTTCCCTGTTGCATAACGTCTTTATACCTTTTACTTTTATCATCTAAATGTCCCTTAGTTTCCCCTTTCCTCTGTGCAAAGACTTTGGTTTCATGGAATGTAAAGCTGACATTCAATTACATATCTAAATAATTGAAGAACCTACTATTTTTATTCACCTTAATATATGGCTAAAATTCAATTCTCAAACAATTGTTGATGTATGTGAGAAAATTCCTTTCATTTGGTGTCATGAGGTATTGGAACAGGTTTTTTAGTTGTTAAATGGGCTATCCAAAGAAATCTTGAGGTTAGATAAACGCTGGTCTTAAATAAAATAGGTATAAGTTCTACCTGGCCATAGAAAGTCATAATAATATCAAGCTAGAAATTTGTGTGTGTGCATGCGTGTGTATGTATGCACCTGTGCACATATGCTGGCTTATATGTAGAAAATGGTGATCACCAAATGTAGCTGTAAATGAAAAGTCATAGATTCTAAACGCTGAAAAGGACCCTTTGTTTTAAAGATAGGGAAACTCAGGCCCGGAAAGGTAAGGTCAGTTGCCTAAAATTGCTAGCAGAGCGCAAAACTTGAGCCTCTTACCTTCTCTTTGGAATATATCACTGTGCTTTCAAATTATAGGTCAATGGAATCATAGAACAAGAAGAATCTATGATTATCCAGAGCTCACTTACACCACCATCCACTAAGCCAAACACGCTGCTCTCTTGCAAGGGAAATTCACATAGCATGCACACTCATCACTGCTGTTGACCATGCTTTTTCTATGGATTTTACCACTACCACTGCTGCTTCTCTTTATCATTCATATGACAGACAATCTGAGCGGAGTTTCAGTATAAACTTCTCTTTGAAGGGTTAATGCATCTAATTCTCAGTATTGCTTACAAGACTCTTTTGGAAAAGATGTTTAATACAAGCCAGTGGTCTTTTGAATTTTTGGTGCCCCGGCCCTGACAACATACAGGGCGCCTGGGTGGCTCAATCATCTTAAGTGTCTGACTCTTGGTTTTGGCTCAGGTCATGATCTCATAGTTTGTGGTTTCGAGCCCCACATCGGGCTCTGTGCTGTTTGAATTGAATTAGAAAATGCTGTGATGGCTTCATTCAGGGGGCCTCAATATTTTACTTACAATGAAAGAATCAGGCAATGTTCAAGAGACATGAGAATATGATTCATATGTAAATTGGTATTTTCTTTTATGAGTTTTCTGACATGGCAGTTACCCAGGTTTTATGCTGAGATGAGGTGAAAGGCAATGAGTGGTCACTGAAGGGTTTCTCATCACTCCACAGATTCATCCGGAAAATCATACAGTGAAGACATAGGAGTTCACGGTGCTTCCTTCTTTTGTTAGTATCTGTGTATTGTCTTTTATCACTTTTCTTCCCTTCTCTTCCTCATGTCTCCTTTCTTAGTTCCCCTAGACTTTGGTTTCATGATTAAGCTTTTTCTACCCCCAACCCCACTTGCGAGTGATTTTCCTGTTTTCTCTTATCACCCTCTCTCCATGGTTCCTCCACCCTGAGGTGTTAATTGCACATGGAGCTAGTACAGGTTCACAGCACAGGCTCTGTGGTCAGACC
The DNA here is from genome assembly GCF_024362965.1 of Panthera pardus. Lineage (NCBI taxonomy): Eukaryota > Metazoa > Chordata > Mammalia > Carnivora > Felidae > Panthera > Panthera pardus. Next base: position 110,888,571 of record NW_026526765.1, read on the forward strand.
ACCTGGCTTTGAGTCCTGGATCTGCCAGCTAGTAATCAGCTCACCTTGGGGAAACCACCCAGCTCTTCTAATTTTCTTATGTCTTACTGGTTAATCGTTTTTACCACCTGAGTTATTATATGGGTGGACAAAAATATATGAAACTGGTTAGAACAAGGCATGGTATCTAGGTATTTTTATATGTACAATATATGTATGTTTTATTGTATATAATACATCATGTGAAATATACTATTTATGTATTATTATATGTGCAACTTATCTATTTAATGTTAATGGAAGGAGGAATAGTCTGGGTTGTTCTAAACCACTTTTTATAATTTATTTACCTTCGGTTTGAAGAAAAGTATGAGGAAGTGAACCACAGAGATGTGTGCACACCTGAGAGACATTAGCCACACTGAGTGCTAATGTTGTCCCTCCTCTGTGCAGACTCCTATGCAAATTTGTCATTGTTTCTGAAAGTTGCTGCTTATATGAAGCATTGGAGGGAAGTACCTCTGTGTCAACAGAAATTTCATTTGTAGACTAATGAGGTTTTATTTGTTTGTGATTTTATACTACATCTTTTTTCAGATATTAAATGAATGTAACAGATATTTGCAGTCTATAATACACTGTAAAATAATCCTGCTAAATCACAAGGTATATGGTCTGGTCCCTTCCCTTCAGGAGCTCTCAGTCTTCTGGGAAAGCTGAGTAATACGCAATTTGGAATATATGGCTGTTGATGCCATTGATCTTTGTGACTTCCTAAATGATTGAACCATTTTTTCTCCTTACTCCTTGATACTGACTTCACATCTGTAATTATTTCTTTATATTTGTTGAGTTGCTTCTTGCTGTCTGTGAATATTGTAGGACTTTGGACAGAGTTAAACTTAGAAATTTCCTATGAATATGTTAGGTGTTCAATTTTATTCCTTTTCCCCAGAGTATTTGTTTTTAATTTGTTTTGTTTTGTGTGCTTTCTGCAGGTGGAAATATCTAGGTAAGGGAATAATAGCGTTTGATTTAGAGCAAAATATTATTTAGGAGAGACTACTTAAACTTAAAAGGCTATAGGTCTTAATGAGCATCCTTTGGTTGAGAATTCAGTTATTTTCAAATGTTACCATTAAAATTGTATTCCATGTAATAGGTTTATAACCTTTCTCTGGCAGGGTCTCTGGTTACCTGAAAGAATTAACTATGCTTTCCTCTATGTATGGTTTGTTCTCAGAGGGTGACTGAGACATGCTAAGGAACGACCCATATTTTTCCCCAAGAGAAAGGGAAGCTTTAGACAAAAGTACCCTAAGAGTACTACGTAGAACTGTGATTATAGGTACACAATTCTATGAAGAAATTAGCCAAATGCAAGACCATGAATCATCATTTTCACTTTTAAACCAGTGGGGTACACACACCATATGTATATCTCATAATTCTGGAGTTTTATTTGTGCAGTAATTACTTCTCAAAATAAAAATTCAGAGCAGTTTATGACTTAATGACTGGTGTTTTTAAAAGAGCTAGCAATGAGAGTTGAATTATAAAACTAAAGTTAATAATCAGAGTCAGTGAGACTTTCATGAGCTTTTACTTTAATCAACTGAAATAATTAAAGTATTCTACTTTGTAATAAGAAGGAATTTCTTCTTTATGAAATTTCACAGTTATGAAGGAACTCCAGGTTCACCTAATTGTCAATAGGAATCTTAAAGAAGCAAAAAAACAAAAAACACACGCACACAAAAAAAAGAAAAAAAAACCTCCTTATTGCTTAAGGTATTACCTCATAAGTCTTGAAGTAAACAAAACAAAAGTACACATTTAAGGTACTGAGAGAGTTAATGCCAGTGTTTATTATCTGACATATTGCTTAGGGACTGACTCAGGCATTGTGGAGAAGTAGGTCATTATATTTTAAGGTGACATTAGTTTTGAATGAGCACACATGTAATATAACCTATACCAGTAATATATAATTGGCTATTTTGTTCTTTGAGTATTAACTCATACACCAAATAGCAATTTAAATGATTAAGAAGATGGATAAAATACCACAAAATGTGAGGCTCTGATTAATAGTTGGATATAATCAAAAAGAAAGTTGATTAATTCATTTGGTCACAGTTATAGTAAAATAAATGACATGGCCTGTAGCCATACACAACTTTAATTAGGATATTGTCATTCTGTGTCAAAAGGTGGAATCTCCAACCACCCAGCAGGCTCATAGCATTTACCTTTTATTAACAGAAAAAATGGGTGAGAAGATAGAGACAGGTGATCACAAAATCCCACTTCACTAGGTGAAAAGCAGGCTGCAGCTTGTGTCCTCCTGGTGACGTTAGCACTCTAGTCTTTCTATACAACAATATGCTTGTACCAAAAAAGAGGTATTGATTTTTGTGTGTGTTTCTGGTGAGCTATAAGTCTTTATATTAGAAAAACTCAAAAGCAAATTATGCTTAGATCCTAATGAAATATGAAACCCGTGGTTGGTGGAAGATATAGATAGATAAATGAATCCAGTGCTGTACTTAGTGAAATTTAAAGAATTCACCTCAAGAAGTAAAGACATGGAGAACAAACTGAGGGTTGCTGGAGGGGAGATAAGCTGGGGGATGGGCTAAATGGATGATGGGTATTAAGGGCACTTGGGATGAGCACTGGGTGTTGTATGTAAGTGATGAATCACTCATTTCTACTCCTGAAACCATGATTACACTGAGTAATCAGTGTTAACCAACTCATATTTAAATAAAAACTTCAAACAAACAACAACAACAACAACAAACAACAAAAGAAATAAAGATACTTAAGTGTATTGAAAAAAGGAAGTGTTGCCAGTTTGGTGAATAGAGTAGCTTTGGCATTCCAAGTCGATTTCTAAATGAAAGATAAAATATAGCATTTACCGTATAATCAGGGTTTATTTTCTACAACAGATAGTATATTCAGGAATATTAAGTGTGGCTGCCTGAGCAGACATTGTGCTGTAACTGGTTTTCTTTGTCATCATCCAGAAGAGAACAAAAGAAGCTTCAATTCAGTGGTGCAAGTTTCTCAGGGTATAATTTTACGGCCCAAAAAAGGACATCTGTAGGTTTTTGATAAGCCTCAAAAATCATCTTAAATCAGAAATTATACACAAATGTGTTGGTGTGGATTAAACTGAAGACACAGGATTACATGGTTTCAGGGCCAGAGACATCTTAGACAAACATGCTAAGACGCCTGTAGTGTATGGGCTTTTTAAAAAATGGATATGACTTGCAAGAAAAATGTGGAACCCACTAATTCTTCCTAAATCCTCAAACTGAGGGTGACATAAATATATCATTTATATTTCATTTTGATTTTTGTTTAATTTTTGGTACTAAATTTCATCTTGTATCAGTTTGGTAATATGTATAACTACTGAAACTAGTTGTCTTGAGATCTTGCAGTGGTCTGTATGTTTACTGGAATTAAAATAAAATAAAAAAGATCTTTTAGTGTTGCTTGAGAAATCACTTGGAAAAATAAAACACTGTCAGAATAAAAGCTTGCCCCTTGTGTTCCATATTTCAGTACTAGCTTTGATTTCTTCAGTTAAAAAATAATGTACCTAAAAAGGTGAGGAGTTATAGGCTTTTAGAATGTGCTATATGTCTCCTTTATAATACTCATTTTATTTAACCAATTGTTTTTGGAATTATTCATAATCTGCTTTCTCTGCTTCACTAGAAACTTCATGAGGGCAGAGAGCACTCTTCTTCTTTGCTCTTGAATTTCTGAGATGTAGCATAGCTGTCAGCACAAAGTAGTACTCATAAATATTAATAGGATTGATGAATGAGTAAATCAATGAATAAATAAACAGCCTCAAACTAGAAGATGTAAATATTAGTGAGAGCCAACTATAAATTAATAAGTTATTCTCTAATTTTAAACTAAAACAAATAAGGGACAATTTATGAAACTATAAACTTTATGCAAAGATCTAGGGCCTATAAAATTAAAATGAAAATAACAGTGCTCATCCTTTATTTCTCCATTGAAATCTTATGAGAATGGTTTGGAAAAATGTTCACCTAAGCTTTTTAGTTATGTACTTTATACATCTATTAAAAATGAATTTATAGGTACTAAACATTTTAACTTATAATGCCTATAGTATATTCTGATTGCCTAAGCTTCAGGATTTTATAATAGCCTATTCTCTCCCCATCTCTGTCAACAAATTAGCACTAACATGACTAGGTTCTGGCTTTGTCTTTGTGCTATGATGGAAAACCATAAGTAATATCCTATCTGAATTAATGTAGCGTGCAGGTAATTGGAGCACATGGGATTTTTCAGTCTCTGATAGCATCTCACAGCGAATTCCCATCCTTGCAGCAAGAGATGACACGGATGTTTGTCATAAGTTAAAATGCTTAGAAATAGTATGCATTTAGGATTTGTGTGTGTTTCATGTCCTCCCCCTCTCTCCTTTCCTTGTCCCCACCATCAAGGAATGAATGAAATTCTAAGACCATTTAAAAACAAAGCACTATTTGTTTTGAGTAGAACCTGTAGACCCTGAAGTGTCTAAGTCAGGGTTCATTTACTGGATTGAATTCATTTCCATAGTGTAGGCATCCAGACCTGTGAGGACATGAGGGTAATTAGGTAACAAAAGCTCTTGCCTGGTCTTTTATTTTGGTGAGGCTACAACATTGATTTCAGTGTTAGCTCATAATAGAAACTCAGAATGTGTTCATTTTCATTCCCCGACCCCCCAAAATTTCAAGAATTGTTTTAATTCCCCAATGTTCTTTTAACAAGATTTTGAAGGTATGAATATATATCCTTTTTGGATATATTCATGAGAATTTGCAGAGAAAGTTGAATAAACTATTAGGATAATGGCCTGTGTAAATTTTCTGACACCTTTCCCTATCTCATCGGCCACCCTGTTTGAGTTACTGTGATGTGCTCTGCTGATGAGCTTATATCCTTTTTTTCAAATATAGGAATTACTGTATGTCAGGGGACCAGATGTTACTGAAAACAAACAGAACTTCCTCCTGGTAATAACTTGAAGGTGCTGATTGGTGTGTTAAATTGCCATGTGCTGAGTGTCTATACAAGGGTATGCACATGAATAGTAGGACGTGCACCTGGATCTAGTGGTAGCCTATTATTTGAAATATTTTAATCTATGTTTATCTTATAAATTTGAAGTTGATTTCATGGTTTCTTTAAATAATTATCCTCTCCAAAAACCAGCAGAAAATCTGTCAGATTCACATAAATGGATTCATTTGTTACATATCAAACAAAAAATGAATATGATACTTCCAAGTAATGCTGAGGGTTGATGACTGTGATATTTCCAGCCAAACTTTATTTCAAAACTCATCAGTCAATGTCTTATATAGTTGGCGGCTATTAAATTCTGTAGGCCAAAGCAAACTAAGAAGAGTATAATTAATTGTACTGTTGCATAACTTTAAAAATTAGATTGAATACGTTGGGAATGATATGCAGTGCTGGTAGACAAGACAATGGTAGTGATATTAGACAACCAAAGACTTTCTTGTGCCAAGCCTTTTGCTTGGGAGGCACACATGATACCACTTAGATTCCTTTGGCAATGCAGTTATGAGAATGAGCCTTTCTCGGCCCCTCTCAACAACTAACTGAGTGAGTCATTCGAGAGGATGTTAGATCCTCTTCGTTGAGGAGTACAGGTGGCCACACTGACTCCTGTCATTGAAGAAGGGCTCACTACATTATTTTCACAAATCTAATACCTAATTCATTGTACAGACCATTGTTTGGATAATCCTTAAGTACCTCTAGATTATTATGTTAGATTTTTGAATAAGGCTCAGTGTATCCTGATGGAAGGAAAAGGGAAGTCACAATCACACAGTTTGGCTCCTGATTATCACAGTGAGTCTCACTATGAACATGGAAAGTCATTTAGCTTCTCAGAGTCTTATTGACTTCATCTGTGGAAGAGACATAATAGTCTCTTTTCAAGAAGGTTATAGTAAGGATTCATTGTGATAATGCATGTAAAATACCTTACAGAGGGCCTGCCTCTAGTAGGTGCTCAGTAAGCTACTACCCATGCTGGTAATTTAATCAATTGACTCACATTTGTACATTATGGCATTCCAGAATGCTCTCCTGGGACCATGTGGAACTCTCTCATTTACATAGCAATGAGGGCTCCAGGACTATGTCTGGAATCCAATCTGATTGGTCAGTGCCCTAATGTATAAGTTTTTAAATATTTTAAATTTCATCCTTAATCATTCCCATATTGCAGAGAGGCAGAGAGAGATGGTGTGATGGCTATATAATAGATGTAAAGCACCTAGTGTAATGAATAACATGTAGTAATAATAGATACTATCATAATTTTGATTACCTCCCATGGTAGGCTGAATAATGGCCTCCGAAGGAGGTCTACATTCTGATTCCTGGAATCTGTGAATATATTATGTTTTGTGGCAAAAAGGACTTTGCAGATGTGATTAATTTAAGGATCTTGGGATAGGAGAGAATGCTTAATCATCCAGTGGTCCCTAAATATAATCCGAAGACGCCTTATATAAGAGAGACAAGGAGGTGAGAGACGGAAGAAGGAACTGTGACAACACAAGTAGAAATTGGTGTGATGTGGCCACAAGTCAAGGAGTGTTAGTAGCCTCTAGAAGCTGGGAGATGAAGAGAATAGATTCCACCCTCTGACTTCTCCAGAAAGAACCAAGCCTGCCAGAATCTTAGTTTTAGTCCTCATGAGACTCATTTGGGACTTCTGACCTCCAGAACTATAAGAAAATAAAACTGCTGTTTTAAGCCACTGAGTTTGTGGTAATTGGTTATAGAGGCAATGGGAAACTCATACATTTCCCATCAATAACGCTTTTTCTAAAAATGTTGAATTCTTACCCTGAAATTCACCTTCACTTACATGGTTCTTACTTTTGTATATATGCTATTCCTCTTCACTCCTCCCCTCCCTCAATGTTACTCTTAGATAATAACCCTTCTCTACCTAGAATATTCTTACTTATCCTTCTTTATTCCTGAGAGGGAAGACCAGAATTTATAGGATAAAATCTGCTAGTGAAGAGTGTAGTCTTAAGACTTCATTGAAACCTCGTAGCCCTTTTTCTATAACTCCTGAAAAGAACTCTGAGATAATGTATTATTTTTATTTTATCCAAGAACTACACCCTAGAAATATTTTTAGTGGAGAAGAAAAAACTAGGAACAAACCCTCTTTGATTTTCCCCCAAGCCTATTGCCAAATGTCTCTCTGTGTTGTACTTCCACAGTGTGAATTATAGAAGTTTTAGGGATAACTGTGATGTGACATGACCCTCTGACTCATCCAGATGGTGTGAAAATGCTCCCCTTCAGAAAGCCCACACCAGTTTTCAACATACTAAGGGACAGAATCTCTAAGTCCTTAATGTGTCACCAAGAATGAAGAGCACATCTACCTGTCAGAAAGGTAAAATTACTTAATACTGAGATTCATGGTTTAGGCTAATGGCAATTAATTGACTTTTAACAGTGAGATTTTAGAGCTAGCTAGTATCATTCACTCTTTTTTTTTATTATGGTAAAAAAAGGGACAACATAAAAATTACCATTTTATTCACTCTTTTTGAGAGTATGTTTCGAGTTCCTGGAATGTAAGAATAGTAGGGTAACCAAGGAAACTTCTCTCATGTAGAACCGTCAATAATGACTTCTGAAGAGAGGTTTGAATGTCTTTTTTTTTAAAATTTCTAATGAATAGCTCTTCAAACCGAAAGGAATCATTGGTTATTATCAAACACTGATGATAAGTTGCTGAGGAATTTTGTATTTTGGTTCCCAGTACACAACCAAAGATAGAATTTGGACAGTGAAAGGAAATGCTGCCAGTCTCTCAACGAAAATTGGTGGTTCACCCAAACTCAAAAGGTGAGATACTTTAGCAGTGATCTGTAGATCTCAGCAGTTGTAAACTCCATTGAAAGTGTACTGGGAAAGAGACATGTGCAGATTTGGACATAGGCATTTGTTTTGCCAAATCTGGAGATAATTTCTAATCACGATAGCACTGTCATAGGAGGCAGAGGCTTGATACAGAAATGTTTTATTTAGTGTTGACTGCCGTGGCTTATCCACAGTATGTTAAGTATTCTGACTAACTACCTGCAAAGACGTAAAGATTTTGCAAGAACTGCCCTTCTTCAAAAGTAAGCAACACGGATTTCAAAGACAGATGTAGTTTTTCTTTTTGAGGAATTCTAGACAGCAACAATGTTTCACAAGCCTATGTGTTATCTTTTGCTTAACATGCTCATCTACAAGCACTCATGACACAATAGCCAAGGGGTGGGGACAGGAATAACAGGTTTGAAATGACTGCCGTGTGGAAAGCTCTGTGGCAGGTGCTGCGCATAGGTTATGCCACTTAATTCTCACACTTATCTTAACCAGTAAATTGTCCCTATTGTACAGAGGATTCAGTTCAGAGAGGTTAGATGACTTCCCTTAGAAGAAGAGGATTTCAACACATGTCTGTACTATTCTAAAGCCCACCAGTGTATTTTATGTGATACCAAAGGAGCATATCATAGGAATGAGCATCTTTTTTATTTAGAACAAGTGAATCTCTGTACACTGTCTTACCCTTTTTAGTTATGGGATGCTTTAGAAAATAGAATGTTTTGAGGTCATGAGAGAGAAGTTAAAAATAGTATTGTAATTCTACAGACAAGAACATTATAGAGAAATAGAAATTATGAGGTAAGTTTCACCAAAGTAAAAAGCCAGAATTATTCAGTGTGACTATACACATTGATCAAGGGAAATAGGTAAATGTCAACTTATTATAGTCTAAAGAATAGATTTCTCTACAGTAAGTCATTAGTTCTCCTGGCTACGATCTTCATCAGAGCCATCAATTTTCTTATATGTAGCTTAATCTATAATAAGACTTTACTGTATTTCCCTGAATTATAAAATTCTATTTCCAAAGCTCTATGTAAAAGATCATTTATAATGCCTGTCACTGCCCAGCTGATAATAACATACTTCCTTATAGCTTCTCAAGATTATAGCTAGAAAGTAAAGATTTTTATTATTCTTATAACTTGCTTTGACTTCCCTGATATAGTATAATATTTCTTATATATGTAATTATATCAGGTTTGACCATTTTATCTATGAACTAAATAATTCCACTTATTGTAACCTGTAGTGAATGATGGACAGTTTCTCTCTCTTATTGTAAGACACACTATTTGCTTTTATCTGTCCTCATGATAGATCTAGATTTGGTGTAATTTGGTTGGGTATTTGAGTAGTTTATTCTGACCATAAATACCTCATACTTTTTAAATGTGGAACTTCAGTTTTAGAAGGTCAGTGATTTAGCAGCAGGTTAAAAGGTAGATTTAAAAAACATAAACTTTTTTTCCCCATGACTCAGACACAGATTTAGAGGAAGAATGTACATGTGTTTTATCCCTGGGTTTCTCAAGTACTGCTGTTCTGAATTTCTGCAGCAGCCTGCAGATTTGCACCGTTTTATTTTTCACTTTTTTGGCCACTATGTTTTTGTGGCTCTTATTTCCGTTTACCTAAAATGTCAGGATATGATGGGAACTGATAGGGTAGAGAAAATAAAGTGAAGCAAATAGCCCCTGTAATGTTTAATTTTCCTCTAAGACCTATTTGCCACATGAAATACATTTAGAAATTTTGTTCATGGGGCGCCTGGGTGTCAGTTGATTAAGCATCCGACTCTTGGTTTTAGCTCAGGTCATGATCTCACAGTGCATGAGTTTGAGCCCCACATCGGGCTCTGTGCTGACAGCAAGGAGCCTGCTTGGAATTCTCTCTCTTTTTCTCTCTGGTCCTCTCCTGCATGCTTGCTCGCTCTCTTTCTGCCTCTCTCTCTAAAAAATAACTAAATAAAGTTTTAAAAAATTAAAAAAAAATTCTGTTCATAATTTGGGGACGTGGATAGCTCAGTCCCTTGAACATTCGACTCTTGATTTCAGCTCAGGTCATGATCCCAGGGTTGTGGGATCAAGTCCAGCATTGGGCTCTGTACTGAGTGTGGAGTCTGCTTAAGATTTTCTCTCTCTCCCTCTGTCCCTCTATCCCACTTGCGCTCTTTCTCTCTCTCGCTCTAAAATAAAATAAATTTAAAAATTTTGTTCGTAATTGTTCTTTGTTAGAGTGAAAGGTTTCTTCTGGTATCTATGGAATAAAGCAGTTTCTTCAGTCATGGATGGTCATCTTCACTACCCCTTCCCTCAAATTTCAAGAGGCACTGAAGATGTCAAGGAAGATACATATCTCTGAATATAAGGAAATATTTTTCATTTCAGAAACAAAATGTGAAGGAGTCTGAGTTGTGCATTACATTTTCATGAAAACATGAGACAGAACATTATTTTATATCCATTTTTGATAAAGGCATAGAATTTTAAGATACCACATTATCTATAACTAAAATATGATTATGGACTGTGTTTATTTTGAAAATTACATAGCTGTTTAAGATTTGGTTTATACACACCTCACACTGTGAATAAATATTTTTCATCTGAGTATAAGCATTTATTTTTTTTCCTACAAGTATCTGATTTACGGTTTTCAGTTTTTCTGACCTGGGTATTAACATACTCTAGGAGCATAGTTTGGATCATGGTTATTGAAGGGAGGTCTGCATAGTTAGGGCTTTAGGATAGGAGGATTAATTATATCATTTGCTCTTTATTTCTGCTGAAGGCTTCCACCAAGCACTTTAGATATTAATGGATGATGATTGGAATGATTATAGAACCTCAGTTTATGGTATGAGAGCATCTTGGTGCCTAAGCTTGGATTGATTAAGGATTCTGGTAGCCAAAAGTGGAAACTATAATTCTTGGTGTGAGAAATTTCTATATCACTGAGGGTAATGCTGGTACTTCCATACCACTACTATCACACAAATCGCCTCATCTGCCACATACTCACCACCGTGAATTCTCACCACCACCTCCACAAACACTTTGCCCTCATCCTAACTTCAACAATCACCTTCAATTAACCTAATCTGTACTACAGAAGAATTCTTCATGGATTAACAATTGTCCTAGCCAAAAGAAAACTTTCATTTACTGGGAAGGACAGCTCTGTACCCAACCAATTGTACTGGAAAGCAGAGTATGCTTAAAATACTAAAATAGAGCTATCAAGTACAAAAGAAGCTTAGGGGAAGGAGAGAGTAATCTGTTTGGAGGGAATGGGGGAGATTTCACGCAGGAGTTGCCATAGGCTTGGCCTTGAAAGAAGGACAGGGGTTTATTTACTCAGCAAATTCAATCTGTGTTCAGTGCCTTGAATGCAGGGATCATGGGAAGGGCACACTGGATAGAGATAATATAGAGAGCAAAGATCAGTGGTGACAAAAATATGGAGGCTGTTTGTGGAATGTTGAGTCATGGAGAGTTTTTAATGCTAAGATTTGTGGGAGGAAAGTGGGTGGTTGAGGATTATAAACTAGAAACATCTGTCGGGGCATTTTATGGAGTGTGCTCATTTTTCTGCTCAGAGATTGGGATTACTTTCTGCAATCACTAGCAACCATGGAAGATTTTGAGTTGAGGAGTGAAATGAATAGAACTATGATTTAGGGACAGATGGATTGGAGGGAGGAAACAATTATACAAAGAAGACCATTTTGAAAAATTTAACAATAGTTTAGGCAAGCAATGAGGGACGTTTGACTCAAGGTAGTGGCTGTAGGAACAAAGGGTCAGATTTGAAGAATTGTGCCAAGGTGTGTGTTGAGGAAAGGGGAAGAAACACAGAAAATAAAGGAAAGAGGCAAAGAATTCCTGGAAAGATACCAGCCTGACCAAGATAAGGAGCAGAGAAAGAGGGTCTGTCTCTGAGGAAGGATGATGTGTTTAGGCAGACAGAGCATGAAAAATAAGAGAAATATTTCAGATTCCTCTGCTCAGAATGAATGACAGTTCAGGACATGATATTATCAGGGAAAGGATACGGAGCACAGATCCGCAGAATTTTCCAACTTATTAATATATGCAGAATAACAGAGGAGACCAAAATTTTAATTCAGGTTATTTGGAGGCATAGTTCAAAGTGCAACATCTCCTTAGCATCATGTGTTTTATTTTTATTTTTTAATTGTGTAGATTGTTTATTCTACCCCATGATATAATCACACTGAATTTCTTCCTGATTCATTCACTGATGGGCAGGAATCTGCCGCATTCATCTATTTAATCAACAGTGCTTTACTGAGTACCCAACATGTACCAGACACCGTTTCAGACGCCGGGGATGTGCCTATGATTGAAACAAAGCCTGTCTTGGAGCTTACAGTGTAGGGAGACAGATCATAGGCAAGTAATTCCATGAATACACAGGATAGTTCAGAAAATAAGAACTATGATGGAAGCAAAACATAATAAAATCAAGAGTGGTGGGGGAACAAGAAGATATGATCAAAGAAGCTCTTGAATAAATAAGAGCTACAGTTGAGTTGAGAAGTGGGGGACAAGCGACCTGGGCAAAATACCATACAGGTAAGGCCTTTGGATATGAGGAAGCTACTATGGAGAAGAAAAAGAGGGCTAGGGAATTATGGTACAAAATGAATTAAAAGAGTGAGCAGTGTCCTGGCAGACCATGCCAAGAAATGGATTGTGTTTTAAATGCCCCAGCAAAATATTGAGGACTTTAAACATAGTGATTAATGATCTGATGTAGATTTTTAAGTGATTTCTCTGCCTGCTGTGTAGAAAATGGGTTGTAGGGAGCCAGAAGTAAAAACTGGAAAAACAGCTGAAGGGAATGACTGATGAATTCATGGAGGTGTTGAGGGAAAAGTGATAACCAAAAGATGAGGCCTGAAATTTTATTCATTGAATAAAATGAATTTTATTCATTTACATCACTTTCATGTACAAATTGGACTGAATTAAAGATAGCTAATCGCATATGCTGAGTTCAGCTTATCTGTCCTTTTTTTCTTGGTGTTGACTTATTCTTAGGAAATAAATTGACAAGTACATGTGGTTACTCATAAAATCATTTTTAAAGACACGATGAGCTGTATACAGGGAATCCCATAGGAGGAGAAAGCCAGAATTACAAATGAAAAGATAATGCCATGTTGTCGGGCCATTCTTGCCAAAAATTTCAATGACTTCATCTCCTCGCTGCTTTTTTGGCTCACTTGCCTACTGGTCTAGTAGGGGATAAAAAGAATCTCTGATCTACTGGTTAGTTTTTTTTACACTCCCATGGAAATAGTCACAAAGGACATTTTCAATGAAGAAATATTTGCTTTGTGACTGATGCTATAATTTTTGTCAAATGTAAATGAGGTGAGTCTCAAATTATTCAAATTCTGACATCTCCATTCAACTGTCAGACTTCTATCCCATGTCATAATTTCTCTCATTCTGAAAACCATCCCTGTATTTTTACCTTCCAAAGAGTTGAATGAGGATGTTCCGACTTTGAAGGGAAATTGTCTCAATACACAATGCCATGTGACCCATTTTGTTAGAATTATGAAAAATAAATTAACTCATAATACTTAGCTTTTGTTTTTAATCGCAAAGGCTTTGTTATTTCCATGGAAATAAATAAATTTATGGCTGAATTAGGAAACTCTGTGAGTAGTATTCTTTGTTGTTCCTTTGAGCAAGAATGCATCTAGGTGGTAGTATAAGCTTTCTCATTCTCCTCTAATTGTGTTGCAATTTTATCTAAAAGAATGAACATTAAAAATGCTGTATTTTGCAAAATTATCTAGTTTTACTAAGTGGTTAAGCACCCTGAGAAAAAATGAGGAAAATAAAACAAAACAGAACAAAATGTTTGAAGTAGTCTGTGAATGTGAATACTCTAAGGATAAGACTATGTCTCCTTTATCCAGGGTGAAATCCCCAGGATCTGGCAAAGAGGTAGGCACAGTAGGACCTCAAATTTATTTATATATATATATATATATATATATATATATATATATATATATATATATATATTTTTTTTTTTTTTTTTAATGAGACAGCAAAGCACAGCTGCAACACAATTTTAAATGTTTGTAAATTAGGTCACAAAAGGGATGCAGAATGCTTACAGTATAATTCATATTCATCCAGTTAAAGTCATTCATTGAATCTTACACCAATACAAACAAGATTGTTCCATGATTACAAGTAGCCCAAATATAATAACCAAAGCTATACTGGTGGATGTCTTTTCCTATTTAACATTTTAACATTACTTCTGATAACTAATTGTCTTACCAAATGGAATCAATAAACTAAGTTTTTAGAAACTGTTGAAAAGTGACTGAACCTCTGACAACCATGTAATTAAGTTTACAGAAATCTGGGAGTTGTAGTGAGATTAAAATACTGAGAAACTATCAACCAGTATGCATATAAAACTCCCCCATCTTATTCATGATTCTGATGCGAATGCATTCTAATGGGGTTTTTCAAAAGTTGATTTGCTGGGTATGACAAATAAACCTTGAGATTAAACTCTTTCTGACTGTTCTCTTCTAGATGTAGTTGACATAGGGTTAGCTACATTAAATCTACTTTCATATATATATTTTCCAAAAGATCTAGTCTCTGCCACAGATCACACAGATCTGGAGTAAGACCATTTGAGGTTGGATACTAGTGTCTGCCAAGTACTTTTCCCTTCCTGTTACTGTTTTTCTCAAAATTTTCTATTTCAAATGTATAACTAGAGATCATCTTTTTAGATACCAAGTGGGTCATTTTGTGCAAAAGGAAGTTTTAACAACAAACCTTCCCAGTTTGGCAATTCAGTTGCAAAGAAAAATCATCAAATTTATAGCTTCTGTTTTCAAATGATTAAAGAGAAAACAGCAATCCTATCTTTTTTTTTTTAATGTTTTTTTTTTTTTTTATTTTTGTGACAGACAGAGAGAGACAGAGCATGAGCAGGGGAGGGGCAGAGAGAGAGGGAGACACAGAATCGGAAGCAGGCTCCAGGCTCCGAGCTGTCAGCACAGAGCCCGATGCGGGGCTCGAACCCACAGACTGCGAGATCATGACCTGATCCGGAGTCGGACGCCCAACCGACTGAGCCACCCAGGCGCCCCAACAATCCTATCTTATTACTAACTATGACAAGCCTTAACTTAGAAAGTACCTTATTTTGGTTAAGTTTCAACAATTCAAGCTCAGGTTACTGTCACAGTTGATTAATTATTGAAATTATTTTTACAAATGTGAAACCATTTTTTTCCCTTAAAAGAAGTGAAATGGAAGGAAGAAGCCAGTGGAGAAGAGGCACAACATGGTGGATAGGGTACATAAAACTGTGTGTTCAGTACATGATTTGGGTCACTTTTCGCAGCACAGTAGTTATTTTCTTATATCTTACCATGCCTCTAATAAAAGACAGTGCTAAACCTATAAATCAAAGCAAATTTGGTAAGACATTCATTTTGAAATTTCATAAATAAATGCATTTATAATTATAAATTCTCTACAATACATTTGCATGTTTTCATAGACTAACACACAATACACAAATTCGTAAGTGTTGTTATGCTCTTAATTTTGCATAGATTTGACATTATCTTTATAAATATTCAATGAAGCCACAAACAAAAAAGTACCATAACTTTTTAATCTATGCAAGTTTGAAAGAAAAAAAAAAAAAAGAACAGCCACAATTCCGTAACACAAAAAGAATATAAATCCCTTTTCTATGTAATGTCCAAGAGCTTGGTTTTGGATTTTAGTTTCAGATTTTCTTCCTTAACTGCCCCTACTCTTGCAGGGATATCTTCAAGTGTGTTGAAATTCCAACACTTGATTAATTAGTAAGTTGTGTTTTTTCCTCCAGTTTCACTTGATCTTCAGCATCAACTGCATCCATGTTGGTGTTTGTCATCTTGGGTATCAAAGCTTTGGGCCTAGGAGACAAAATCCTTGATGAATGGTCTCTTGCTGGCAGTGCTGGGAGTGGGAGGGATTGGGAGGACACCTCAGGCCCCAACACTTGGACCGATGGCCTCAAAAATATTTTTTGATGAGTGAATAAAATCACTGTTGCTGAAATAGGGACTTGATGTGTTTGATGCATATTAGTGATTCAAAGATTTGCCTAACACAGATTTGAGTCCAACATTTTTTCTTAGTATCATGCTAAGATCCTTATATTTTGTTGAAAATTTTGTCACCAGTTCTACCTTCAAGTACTTTGGCAAATAACACACCTTGACAGACTATGTTATCAGTGTGAATGACCAACAAAGTAGTTAATATCATTCATATCTGTGTTTTCACCCTAATATTAGGTAAAACTGCAATTTATTTTTAGATTCTTGATTATGCAACAATGCCTTTCCTTGTGAAGATACACTTGGTCATCTTGATTGCCTCTTTTTGAATTAAAATAGATTCAACCCACCCTGCTATGTGATGCTCCACCAAACTGCCCTTGTCTCAGGAACTCTGCCTCCCATGGTGATTCTGAAGCTAACCTTGATGACGCCTCAAGCAATTTTTTCTCCGTTTGATTGTGCTTTTGAAGCATTGCTCAAAGCCAAGATTTCGCTCTTGCTTTTTACCTTTCAAACTATTTTCAAAATTGTCTTAAATATTATATATTCAATGAGGTATTTTCATGGAGCTGTTTCTCAGGATTTTTCCACTCGCTGCCCATCAAGTCAGGCTCATTTCCATGTCTATAGTGATTAAATACCTAAATTTTATATAAACATCAAAATACCCCTTATGAATTTGTGGCCAGCTCACTTCCAGTTTCCTAATCATGGTTGGGGACTACGCTATGATGTTCTAAGCCATCAAATTCTCTGTGGTACACCCTTTGCTTCAAGATTATTCTGCATTTCCCTTGCTATCTTTTGCATTTTTGTTACTTACAAACTTTTGGTCTGAACATTACTGTTTGTGACCACCTCTATTTCCAACTGAAATTATAATTTAAAAGAGATATATTTTTAAGCAGTAAATGAAGAGTAGCACTTAGTCCTCTAAAGTCAGAATCTCTGGATATGTTGGTATTTTCAGACTAACATCAAGGTGATATTTAACTGAACACAGTTTCATGTTTGTAAATAGAACACTTGTCCAGATATATTTGTGGTAGGAACTATAATCATTTGGTGGGAGCCACTGGTGTTGTATGTGTGTTTGTGTGTGTTTGTTTAATCTAGAATGAAATTAACACACTGGTTTGTTTAAAAAAACAAAAACTTTTTTTCTTTCAAAAAATGACATTTTTAGAGAAGCACTAGTCAGTTCTGTGGTCAGGAGTTATATTCATGCCACTTGTGATCATGGCAGTGCATGAATTCACCTTGATTTGGTTCAAACATGTTCAAACATACCTTTTCTTTCTGAAGCTGTGTATGTACTTTTGCTCACTGCAGAGCCTTGGAATGCATCCCAGTATGAGAAACAGAGATGCTGGAAGAGTAGAGACAAATCTCAGAGAGTATCTTGAATTAGGAGTGGAGGGAAGGAATCAGAAAACCAGAGAAAAAAGTCTGGAAGGTAAGAGGAAAATCAGGAGAATCCAGAGTGATGCAGGTGAAGCATGAAGAGATGTTTAAAATAGGAGCAGTGGTCAGTGGAGAAAAGAAGAAAGATAAGAACAAATAGATTCCTGGGAAGCTCAAGTTCTAGGATATTATTGTTGTTGGGCCTGCAGCTGAATTTAACAGGAGTTAATGAGTTAGGAAGCAAGTTCAACTATAAATATTAACCATTCTTTCAAAAGAAGATTGGCATTGCAGTAATGAAGACAAAAAGCACAGATGCTTAAGGACATGTAAGAATTAAGAAAAAGGGTGAGGTAGAGAAAGGCTTTTAAGTAAAGTTGAAGGTAGTAATAGTTAACATTATTGACTACTTACTATGTACTTCTGTTATTCATGTTTGGGGTGAGGAGACTAAGGCACAAGGAGGTTCCATAACTTGCCCAGTCATGGAAACAGGCAATGGTGTCAGGATTTAAAACCAGATGGTTTAGCTCCAGACACTTGATCTTAACTACTTCATCATACTGCCACTCTGTGCTAGAGAGAAAGGGACATTCAGTGGAGTGTTAATGTTTCTGAGTTGGTCATGGGTCAGAATCATATTACAGGTGCACTGAGGAATCACCATCAGAGGGAAGGAATGAGATGAGGATACATGAAGAGAAAGTATTTTTGAAATTCAAAAGGGAAGGTATGGCAATATAATGGCTTCCACCAGAGACAGAAAGAAATTTCTTACTAGCTAGAGGACTAGGGAAACAGAAGTGAAGCCTAAGGAAAATGTATTAAGTTGGAATAATCACTGTGTGATATGTGATAGAGAGTCACTTGGGGAGGAAATCGGTAATTACCAAATAGCAATGGGGGGGCGGCACACGTAAAGGAACACATTTATGGTGGATGCTGTCATCTTTGCAGCCATTAAGTAGAAGAGAAGGAGTGTGTTGGGGTATAATAAGTCACTGTGACTTCTTAGCTGGGATGCTCTGTCTTTAACATAAGAGAGTAAGTATGGCAGAAAGTTGCAGCTATAGTGGGTTTGAACACTTTTTAGTGCATTACCATTAAAAGAAGGACTTTTAAGACCTTATTTAAAAGATTATAAAATTCATGAGTCTAGGCAATCTCCGTATCTTCAGTTAATTTCCCATTTCTCCTATTTGCAGTATTTATCATGTTACAGGAATTCAATAAACACAGTGACTTTTATTGTTTTTCAGAGGATTAGACAGAACCTAGGAGATGTGGAGATAGCAGAGGAGTCTGTCTCAAGAATTGTTTTATTCCATCTTCTAGGTTAAGTTGGTCTTGGAAAAAGAACTCTTTTTAGGGGAAATGAAGCTGCCAGAGCCAGTCCCATAATGACTTTTCAAGCTATTGTATCTAGACTTTAGATACCTAATCTAGAATCTTTAGCAAAACCACAGCTGGAAAACACCAGCCATTAATACAACTCCAAGGATAAAGGGGGAGAGATGTTTGATCCTATTATACAAAAGTATTCAATATTCACCACTAGTATATGTTTCTAGATGATGAACTTGAAATGATCTACCAATACATTAAAGACATTAAAGACAGAGTCAGCTACTTTTTTGGAGGACAGGTGTGAGGGGGTTGGAGGGGGAAGGGCAATGTCTAGGTGTACGGAAGTGTTAATAACAAGTATGCCTCGTGTATTTAGTACTCTTGTATCTATCACAGAGCTCAGAAATTGACTTGAAATTTGACTTCAGCCTTTTATTCAGTGTGCTAATGAGTACAAG
Organism: Panthera pardus; assembly: GCF_024362965.1. Lineage (NCBI taxonomy): Eukaryota > Metazoa > Chordata > Mammalia > Carnivora > Felidae > Panthera > Panthera pardus. Next base: position 110,907,900 of record NW_026526765.1, read on the forward strand.
TTTTTGTACTATTCACATAAATATACTCTCAAATGTGTTATTTTTCTGCATTGACAGATGGATCACATGCTCAAAATTACACTGAATTTTTATTTTGAGCAGCTTTGCACAGCAGTCTGCATCCACTTGTGTTGTTTGTCACATCTTGTGGTACTGCCTGTACCTTGAGCCTGGGTCTCAAGGTAGCTACAGTGTGACATTTTCTCAGAACACAGATAAGCAGGATTTAATTGACCTCTTTATTCTTAGATTTTCAAAGGTTCTGTGGCTGTGCCCATTCACTAATACTGTTCTCTTGGGCTGTACATCTGTGTCCAATTATTCTTGTTGCATGTCATTGAGTGGCTCAGTGACACCCGTGGCAGCCTGTCTTGCATTCCAGATTCCATTCCTGAATTCACTGTGAGTTGGGTACTTTAGGAGCCAATGGATTATTGTGTAAGAGGGCTGAGCCTCCTTTTCCCCTAGTATCTTTGTCTAGGTTTAGCCCTCTTTAACATTTTTAAAAATAGGCCTTTAAATGAAGGCCAGTACTGTAAGATGACCACATAACTGGTCTACCTATTAAAAATCCCCAAATGATTGTTATATAGAATGAAATATGATTCCAAATAATTGGTTTGAATAAAATTGTGGTTTCACTGATTGGAAGTTGGCAAACTGAAAATTACAGGTTGCCCTTGGACTGCCCTGCCCAGGATGGGAGAGTGAGTGGCTGGAAAAAAAGGAGATGTTTTATTTACCTGGCTGAAGACCCAGGAAGGAGTTGATATTACCTCTTGAGTCTGAAGACAGACTGTTGGAAGAATTCCCTTTTCCTTCGGAGACATCAGTCTTCTTTTTCTTTTTACTTTTTTCTTATAGGCCTTCAGCTAATTGGATGGGTCCCATCCAGTTATGGAGGATAATCAACTTTACTCAAATTCTACTGATGAAATGTTAATCTCATCTAAAAAATGCCTTCAAAGAAACATCCAGATGTGTTTGACCAAATACTCAGGGTAATGTGACCTAGTCAAGTTGCTATATAAATTTCACCATCCAACTCTCAATGTGGTTTCTCAATATTCAGTACTCTAGCCCAAGCTTCTTTACAGCATGACAGCTGGCTTCCCAGAGAGAGGAAGTAGAATCTGTCAGACCTAGGCTCAGAAGTCTCAGGATATCATTCTTTTGCATTCTCTTGGTCAGAGCAAGTCATAAGTCTAGCTTGTAGTCCAGAAAAGAAAAACAGGATATTGTATGGTGTGAAGAGCAGCATATGTGCACAGGGCAGAGAGAAATGGTGTTGACTAGCATCACAGTCTTCCTTCTGGCCAAGCGATTCATGTCCTTCCCTGAAGGTTTCATTGCATTACAGATTTAGTTCTCATATTTTAGGTCCAGGATCATATCATCTATATGAGGTAGATCTGAAGTTGAGACTCTTCAGCTACTGCTTCTCTTGTTCCAGAGACTTGATCTCTCAAGAGATTAATACAATCTCTTTACATCCCTCTCCCCTTGCAACACACATTGATGAGACAGGGATTATGTTTCAATGGCAATGCACGTGGCACATTGAAAAGAAGGGAAATGGGGAGCATATACCAGTCACTATTTCAAAACAATTCTGAAATCCAGCTGGAAACATGTTACCACGTCCCTTAAATCTAGGGACAAGAAATGTTTCTTGGAAAGGAACCCAGTTCCTTGGATGTGATTTTCTATTCCATTGTTCTTATTGGATCTTGGCTCTGTCCTCTAAGTCATCTTTCATTTTCCACAAGAAATGGCCCATATTTGCAGCTAAGTAGATTTCTCAGCATTTTTTATGCCAGTAAAAGTTTGGAAGGCTCTTTTCATTTTCCTCAGCTTCTCTCCCTTTTAGTCCAAGATGTATGTTTCCTTTAAAAACTTGGTGGTTTTCCCATGTAGTTAATTATATTTTAGACTAGTAAGTAAAAGATACTTGCACAAATTTCTTTAAGGCACTTTTCTGCTTTTCTGCACTTTTCTGAGAGTCAAGATGCTAGGGAGCAACATCCTTAAGGATTTTAGAATTTCTTGTCTTCTGGCTGGATCTTACAGGGGTTTTTAAGAGATAGCTTTCTGTCACATCCTTGATTTGACATTTACCTCGAGGCCACATTTTAAGAGCAGCACTCTGTATTTGATCAGAAGCAATTTCATATGATGAGAACCTTTTGCTATATCAAAGGCTGAAAATGAGTAATTTATTTTATAACCTAGCAGGACCTGGGTTGGACTTTGTGGCTTAAGACAACAATTTTTTATTTATCATGGGTGGGACTTGCCTGAGAAAGTCTTCTACTCTGTGTGGTGTAGTTTAGGTGACTCATGTGGCTGTCTTTTATCAGTAGTTGGTCTGATCTGGAAGGTCCAAGAAAGCTTCACTCATATACCTGGCACCTGTAAGCTCTTCCATGTGGCTTCTGCATCTAATAAGCTTGGGCTTCCTTGCAGCATGGCAGACTCAAACTGGTCATAATTTTTATATGTTAGCTGGCTATAAGAGCAGGTATTTTAAATGAACAAAGCCTGTCCAATGTGCAAGAGCTTATCTAGCCATTGCTTGTGTCACCCTTGTCAATATCTCTTGAGCCAAAGCAACTCATATAGCTAAGCAAGAATCAGCATGGGAGAGACTACATAAAGGCAGGTATGACAGGAGGTAGTATTTACTGAAGGATATCCGTGTAACAGTCTCCCAGAGATTTATTTTATTTACAGAAAGAAATAGATCTGTCACCTTCTTCTACCTTTTATAAATGGTGTGACTTAGGGCAAATTGCTGCACATTTGGGCTTCTTGCTTGCTGCCTGTAAAATGAAAAATATGATGTAGATATTACTAGATCTTTGTGAGACTGTGCATAAGACATAGACACACGTATATGCACATGACCTACATCAGTACTCAACAAATATTTACTACCTTTTAGGAAGGACCAGTGGACATAAGAAAAGATAAGTTCATGGCCAAAATCTGTTGACCTCGGTAGAAATGGGAGTGTGAGACCAGGGTTCAAGGTGGCATGGGAATGCACATTGATAATGAATATTGGAGCCAGATGATAAGTCAGGATTCGATGTGATCCAAAAAGGCAGGGTCAGGAAATTCTTATAGAATTAAATCAGATATAGAAGCTTAGGGAATCAGGTAGGAATTGGGGAGGCAGGTCAGGAATCCAGAAAACCAGGACTCAGAATACAGACAATATATTTAGGCAAATAGTTATGGGTCCCAGAGGCGAGAGAGAAATGTCGTAATTTGCAAAGCTCTTGTCCTCAAAGACGCCAAATGTTATTCCAACCAAAAGTAGAAATTGGTGTCAGTGTGTAGGCAGGTGCAAAAAGATATCTGGTTAGAATAGGGATAGTGCAGGTTAGTTAGGTGGCACCTAACACTGGCATTCTTTTAAATTTTCATGAGATTCATTCCTTCAATTATTTCAATGATCCTGTGTTTATCTGCTTGGGAAGATGATGTTTTCCTAAGGAGAGGCCTCCCACACAAGCAATATCAGACTGTAAAGCTGTCTATGACATTTGTAGTAGCCATATGGCTCAAAAGAATGATGCTGTCTCTACCATCTTTTGTTCCAACTGCAGAATAGTCCATTCTTTGGTTATAGCAATCTTCTTTGAATGTGTTCTCACCCAGAGGGAAATTGGAATTACCAATACTACTGTCTGAGGTTTAGTTGCAGAAGTCAAGATTTTTCTGAATCATTGTGAACATCTTATTTTTCCTTATGCTGATTATTATTTTAGTCTGAAAGCTCATGTATCTTATAAAGTCATTTTGTACTTTGGTTTTTCATTGAAATATTCTGAATACAATGAAATAGAATCATTTAAAATAATGTTTAGGCAAAGTCCATTTTTTGATTAGAAAGGAAAAAAATTAGAGTGGCATTTTAAAGAAATACATTTTTTCTTTAAATATAGCAGCACACATTCATGAAATTCAAGTGATGGGAAAGATAGTTTCTTTTCTTACCATTAGACTTATCACAAAAATACAATTAAGTTTACTTTAAAGATTTTGATTATGAATGCATGGTAGCCATTTGATAGGAATTATTTTTATTTTTTTATTTTTGTAATCAGATAATGTGTTTTTTTTGTAAAATAAAATTTATTGTCATGTTAGTTAACATATGGAGTATACAGTGTGCTCTTGGCTTTGGGAGTAGATTCCCATGACTGATCAGTTACATACAACACCTAGAGCTCATCCCAACAAGTGCCCTCCTCAATGCCCATCACCCATTTTCCTCTCCCTCCTGCCCCCCATCAATCCTCAGTTTGTTCTCTGTATTTAAGAGTATCTTATGGTTTGACTCCCTCTCAGTTTGTAACTATTTGTTTTCCTTCCCTTCCCTCTTGGTCTTCTATTAAATTTCTCAAACTCCATGTATGAGTGAGAACATATGATATATATCTTTCTCTGACTGACTTATTTCAGTTAGCATAATACCCTCCAGTTCCATCCACATTGTTGCAAATGGCAAGATTTCATTGTTTTTCATTGGCAAGTAGTATATATATATGCATATGTACATCTTCTTTATCCATTCATCCATTGATGGGCTTTTGGGCTCTTTCGATTATTTGGCTATGCTTGATAGCACTGCTATAAACATTGGGGTTACATACGCCCCTATGCATCAGCACTCTTGAATCCTTTGGATAAATTCCTAGTAGTACTATTGTTGGTCACAGGGTAATCTATTTTTAATTTTTTGAGGAACCCCCATACTCTTTTCCAGAATGACTGCACCAGTTTGCATTCCCACCAACACTGAAAGAAGGTTCCACTTTCTCCACATCCCCGCCAACATCTGTTGTTTCCTGAGTTGTTAATTTTATCCACTGTGACTGGTGTGAAGTGGTTATCTCAATGTGGTTTTGATTTGTATTTTCCTGATAATGAGCAACGTTGAGCATCTTTTCATGTGTCTCTTAGCCATCTAAGACATCTGGATGTCTTCTTTGGAAAACTGTCTATTCATGTCTTCTGCCCATTTCTTCACTGGATTATTGTTTTTTTGGTGTTGAGTTTGGGATGTTTATAGATTTTGGATATTAAACTGATAGGGACAATTTTTAAATGTTATTTATTTCTGTATAATACCTATTTTTATAGGTTTTCTGAGAATACTTAGCAGTACATGAGCACACAAGTATTTCTACCCCATCACCAAATTTATGTCAGTCCTACCTTCATGTACAATTGTTACAGTGATGATTCTGTTAGCAACTGTAACCATCAGTAATCTGCAGATCTACAGCACCTAAATATGTAGGTTGAATTTTTTTGACATCTAGTCAAGCATTTATTTTTCTTTCTATCACCCATTTTCTTTTTTGGACTTTGGTTCTAAGAAGACTCTGTTCACTGGAGTGAACTTTAAAAAATTGCTCTAACTGATGCTTTTGATGATCAAGTCATCAATATGGAAACAAGATATCTTCACTCTATTCCAATGCTGCTTTATGTTTTAGGATAGGAGTGAGAAAACTTTGTGTGTAACAAGCTTGCTAGTAAATATTTTCAGCTTTGTAGGCCATTCTCTGTCACAAATACATAACTCTTCCATATGGCACAAAAGCAGGAAGGGTGATTTCTACTGATTAGGGGTCAGTGATCTACACATAGACTCTTGTTTTAAACGTATCATATGAGTGAAAAAGATAGGCCACATAAAAACTTTGATACAGTTTCTTTGGCATAACATTTAAAAATGCATAAAAGGAAACCTTATTATGAAAACTTTTGGAAAGTTAGGTCCCCTTTCCTTGCCCTCATGAGTGACACCCCATTTGTAAACAGGGCTCTGTTTTTTCTCTTACCGTACTTTGTTCACATACAGAAAAAGTCTAAGACAGATGTTACCAAGCTACAGCCCACCAGCCAAATCCAATGCCTTGTCCTTTCCTCTTATGCCATATGGGTATTGAAATGAGGAGTCTCTATATAGGTTGTTGACCCACAGGTGAGCAGACCGTGTGTTATTTGCAGTCTCATATCCAATAGGGCTGGTAGATTGGAGTCGCTTCCACCTTCTTTTGTTTGCCATTTTTTTGTAAAAATGACATCTTTGTGAAATGGTTGCTGGAACTTTTATGTTGGCAGACCTGTTTTCCTCAATGTTAACAGGGGTCAGGAATCAGAATTATAATCTTGTCGTCATTATCACTGTGTTGCACAAGTATATCCCTGAAACTCCATGCAGGTTGAGATAAATTCCTCCTGTGAAATGATACAATTCAGCAGGAAGCATCTGTCTTTTATATACTTAGCTTTGTGTCATACAGAGCATACTTTGTGCTATTGTTGTATAATTATGGTATTGAGAGGTTTTACTTTGAATTTATTTTAGATACTACTAGTAATTGGATGTTTTACTAGTGCTTACTATGAAGGCTTGAGAAATCACACCATCTTAAAATTCAAGAAAATAAAAAGAATTTAAAACTAAAAATTAATCTCAAAATTGCACATTAGTTGGCTACACTATGTTGTAGAAAAACATTCATTCTATATCATACTATTTAAAAAGACTATGACATTTCACCATGTCTTTATAAAAGATGATACCAAGTGAGAAAATTATATAGCTTTTATCAAATGGCAGTGTTTTATCATGTCAAATCTGCCTTTGAGTCCATGAAGTTTCAAAAGTTAAAAAAAATAATACAGATGAATATGAGTTTGGGGAATTAATGATCCTCAATCATTTGATATTTCCAGTTTAGATCATTTATTAGTATTTAATTTTGACTGATAAAGAAATCTGTTGACTTTAGATACGGTGATTTTAGGTTTTTTGGTTAAGCTGTATATATTTATATAGACATTTATCTAAAGTTAAACACTCTTAGAAATGTGAATTTAAGATACCATCCTGAATTCTCTAGGTTCTTTCTTTGACCTTCAGAGTAAAGAATCGGGACTCTAACAGTCTGTCTGTGTTTCCTTCTTAATTACTTGTTGCAATTGAAGTATAAAAATATAGTTGGTCCCTTCATGTATAATTTTGAAATAGGACATAAATCACCTACAGTATTGGGATCATTTGCAACGTTTCCAATAATATCTAAGAAGAGATTTCTTAAGTTATTCATGATACATATTAAAATTGGAGGCCTGGAAATAAAAATGGCCCTTTGCCAAAGTTGATATTTTCAGATTAGAAAAAGTAGAATAAGGGGCACCTGGGTGGCTCAGTCGGTTGAGCGTCTGACTTCAGCTCAGGTCAGGATCTCACAGTTTGTGAGTTGGAGCCCCGCGTCGGGTTCTTTGCTGACAGCTCAGACCTGGAGACTGTTTCAGATTCTGTGTCTCCCTCTCTCTGCCCCTTCCCCCCTCATGCTCTGTCTCTCTCTGTCTCTCCAAAATGAGTAAGTATTAAAAAAAAATTTTAAAGAAAAAGTAGAATAGACATGGTAAAGAAGAAGAGAAGTTAAACTAGATGAACCTCCACCGACTCCCCACCAAAGAGCCTGCCTGATATAAATGGAATGACATAGAAAGAACTTTTAGATATGATTACTACACCTCTAAAATTAGTGCTATAAAGGCAAAAACAAAATCACAAATAACTAAGTGATCCATGCACTAGGCTTTTCCAATATGGAGCATGTGGTCAAAATGAGACAAGAAGAACTACAGATAGTGAAGAGATGTCATGTACAGTGTTATTTTCCTCCCCAGTGTGCTGCATACAGCTTTCTTGGTTGATTTGCATTTCACTGCTCTGACTTTGTGAGAAAATAATGTACTGGAAAAAATCCTGTCTGAGTTAAAAAAAATGCTTATGGCATATAGGCATTAATCTTGAATTTACTAATTCTCTGTGAACTTTTCACATGGGAACATGAAGCAGAATACATTGTACTTATCATGTGCCAAGTGCTTGTTGCGAACTCTTTGCATGCTTTGTCTCATTGAATATTAATGATAACTGCATGATATGGACACTATTCTCATGCCCACATCACAAAGGAGGTGAAATATAGAGTCAATAACTTGCTGGAGTCTTTGAGGAAATACATAACAGTATATTAGAGACGGTTGAAAAATCCCAATTTTCAAGAAGAGGAGGAAAGTGAATTCCCTTCAGTTATATCCTTAGGGAGCAGTTCCTTTATTATTATTTCATTTAGTTCATTTTTTTTTTTTTTTGCAAATTTTCCTTTAAAACTTTCTCAGAGGACTGCTATAGATGCCTGTCTAAAACTACCCCAAATCCCGCACTTCAGACTTTATATCTACCTTTCATCTTTTATTTTTCTTTTGAACACTTGACCCTGTCCAACATTCTGTATAGCTCCCTTATTTATATTGTTTATTTTCTTTTCCCCCACACTAGTGAAATTCTACACAGGAGTTTTTTTTTGTCAGTACATCTTTCTAGTGCATAATATAGGCACTCAATAAATAATTGTTGAATGAATGAATCAATCAGTTGATTAATCTTAGATAAAGTTCTAAAATAAATCTTTAAAAAACTTTTTGTGAGCCATTAGAAAAGAAAGTCATGATCATGTGGAATTCTCATTAGGTCACTAATAGTAGAGTATATCAGATTAAACTTTATTTCCTTTTCCTGTAGGACCAGTATATCAGAGGACTGCTATGTCCATTGTCTACCTGGATTTAAGCAAGCATTTGATATAATCTTTCTTATAAATTTGGGATTAAGATGGAGAAAGGCAGTTCATGGTACCAATACACAAAGTTGTAATTGATTGGCTATACTCATAAATTGACATGTTTATAGAGAGGCCTCTAGTTACTCACTAGAAGATTTGGTCTTAGGTCTCTTCTGTTCACCATTTAAAAAATAGTATTTTATTTTATTTTATTTTATTTTATTTTATTTTATTTTATTTTATTTTATTTTATTTTATATTTTTAAAGTAAACTCCATGCCCAACGTGGGACTTGAACTCATGACCCTGACATTAGAAGTCACATGTTCCTCCAACTGAGCCAATCAGGTGCTCCTCCTGTTCACCATTTTTATCATTAATTTGGTAGTGGCATTAATGACAAAAGGAGCTAATACACTAATGAGGCAAAACTGGAAGGAATAACTAATAATGGTCATTTAGAAAATCAGCATTCAAAAGTATTTGGTAGACTGGAGGAGAGAAGTAAATATAATAAAACTTAAAAAAAAAGAAAACATAAAATTCTAAAACATCAAGGAGAGAAGTACTAATTAATGTTGTTTGAGAAGCAGTAAAGACAGAGGTGAGAACTAGTTTAACAGCAACAGGAGATTAAGATGTTTGAAAGTTAGGTGTGAATTAGTAATATGACACAAGTCCCCAGTCTCCCAAAATATTCATTCTTTCTGGGCTTTCAGGAATATAACTGGATCTAAAACAGCAAAGGTAAATATTTTTCTCTTGGTTTGTGTTGGTTCTCACAGACCTAGAACTGTGATGCCAGTTCTGGGAAATGCACTTTAAGAAGGACATTGAAAAGCTGCAGTATTTTAAAAACTGTCATCATTATGGAGACAAAAGTCAAAACTGTATCATGTGAAGGGTATCTGCAGCTGTCTCTCAAACTTGTGGCCTTCAGATGTGTTTTATATGGCCTACACAGAGTTTTTTAAGAAATTTGATTTAGTATCAGATACTTCAAAATGAATATTCTTTGAAAGAATTAACAAAGTTGATAAAACCCTAGCCAGACTTATCAAAAAGAAAAGAGAAAGGACCCAAGTGGATAAAATCACAAATGAAAGAGGGGAGATCACAACCAACACCACAGAAATACAAACAATTAGAATACTGTGAAAAATTATATGCCAACCAGCTGAGCAATCTGGAAGAAATGGACAAATTCCTAAAAACCCACAAACTACCAAAACTAAAACAGGAAGAAATAGAAAATTTCAACAGACCCTTAACCAGCAAAGAAATTGAATCTCTAATCAACAATCTCCCAACAAACAAGAATCCTGGGCCAGATGGCTTCCCAGGAGAATTCTACAAGGCATTTAAAGAAGAGTTAATATCTATTCTTCTCAAACTGTTCCAAAAAATAGAAATAGAAGGAAAACTTCTAAAATAATTCTATAAAGCCAGCATTATCTTGATTCCAAAATCAGACAAAGACCCTATTAAAAAGGAGAATTACAGGCCAATATCCCTGATGAACATGGATGCAAAAATTCTCAACAAGATATTAGCAAACAATTTAATTCCAAAGAATTATTCACCATGATCAAGTGGGATTTATTCCTGGACTGCAGGGCTGGTTCAATATTTGCAAATAAATCAACATGATATACCACATTAATAAAATAAAGGGTAAGAACCATATGCTCCTATCAATAGATGCAGAAGAAAAAAAAACATTTGATAAAATACAGCATTCCTTCTTGATAAAAACCCTCAACAAAGTAGGGATACATGGAACATACCTCAACATCATAAAGGCCATATATGAAACATCCGCAGCTAATATCATCCTCAATGAGGAAAAACTGAGAGCCTTTTCCCTGTGGTCAGGAACAAGACAAAGATGTCCACTCTAACCATTTCTACTTAACATATTATTGGAAGTCTTACTTTAGCAATGAGACAACAAAAAGAAATAAAAGTCTCCAAATCAGCAAGGAAAAGTTCAAACTATCACTATTTGCAGACAGCATGATAGTCTATGTAGAAAACTCGGAAGACCTACCAAAAATTTGTTAAAACTAATACATGAATTCAGCCAAGCTGGAGGATATAAAAGCAATGTGCAGAAATCTGTTGCATTTCTATATGCCAATAACAAAGCAGCAGATAAATAAATCAAGGAATCAATTGATCCTATTTGCAATTGCACCAAAAACTGTAAGATACTTAGGAATAAATCTGATAAAAAGGTAAAAGATCTATACTCTGAAAACTATAGAACACTTCTGAAAGACATTGAAGAGTGCACATAGAAATGGAAAAGCACTCCATGCTCATGGATTGGAAGAACAAACGTGGTTAGAATGTCTATACTACCCAAAGCAATGTACACGTTTAATGCAGTCCCTATCAAAGTCCCACCAGAATTTTTCACAGAGGTAGAACAAACAATCCTAAAATTTGTATGGAACCACAGAAGATCCTGCATAGCCAATGCAATCCTTAAAAAGAAAAAAGAAAAAAACCTGGAGGCATCACAATTCCAGATTTCAAGCTGTATTACAAAGCTGTAGTCATCAAATAGTATGGTCCTACACAAAAACAGACGCATAGATCAATGGAACAGAATAGAAAACCCAGAATTGCACTCACAGTTATATGGTCAACTGATCTTTGATAAATCAGGAAGGAATATCCAATGGAAAAAAAGGCAGTGTCTTCAACAAATGCTGTTGGGAAAACTGGACAGAGACACGCAGAAGAATGAAACTGGACCATTTTCTTACACCATACACAAAAATAAATTCAAAATGGATGAAAGACTTAAATGTGAGATAGGAAACCATCAATATCTTAGAACAGAAAACAGGCAGCAACCTCTTTGACTTTGGCCACAGCAACTTCTTACTAGACACATCACTGAAGGCAAGGAAAACAAAAACAAGCATGAACTATTGGGACCTCATCAAAATAAAAACTTCTGCACAGTGAATCTCTCAATTAAAAGGCAGCTTATGGAATGGGATATGATATTCACAAATGATATATCTGATAAAGAGTTAGTATTCAAAATCTATAAAGAACTTACCAAACTCAACACCCCAAAAATAAGTAACCCAGTTAAGAAATGGGCAGAAAACACGAATAGACACTTTTCCAAAGAAGACATCTAGATGGCTAATAGACACATAAAAAGATGTTCAACATCATTCATCATTAGGGAAATACAAATCAAAACCACAGTGAGATACCATCTCACACCTGTCAGAATGGCTAAAATTAACACATGAGACAACAGGTGTTGGCAAGGATGCAGAAAAAGGGGAACCCTCTTGCACTGTTGGTGGTAATGCAAACTGGTGCAGCCACTCTGGAGAACAGTATGGATGTTTCTCAAGAAACGAAAAATAGAACTACCCTATGGTCCAGCAATTGCACTATTAGATATTTACCCAAAGGATACAAAAATACAGTTTTGAAGGGCTACATAAACTCCAGTATTTATAGCAGCATGTATGTATATGTGTATATGTATATATATGTGTATGTGTATATGTATGTGTATATGTATATATATGTGTATATGCATATGTATGTGTATATATATATATGTGTATACACATATATATACACACACACACATATACATACATACACACACACATTACTAAGCCATCAAAAATGAAATTTTGTCATTTGCCATGACATGGATGGAGCTGGAATGTATTACGCTAAACAAAATAAGTCAGTCAGAGAAAGAGAAATACTTTATGATTTCACTCATATGTGGAGAAGCAAAGCAGATGAATATATAATAAGGAGGGAAAAGAAAAGAGAGGGAAACAAACCACAAGAGACTCTTAATGATAGAGAACAAAATGTGGGTTGACAGAGGGCAGTGGGTGAGAGATGGCCTGGATGGGTGATGGGTACTTGATGTGATGAGCACTGGGTGTTGTATGTAAGTGATGAATCACTGAATTCTACTCCTAAACCAATATTGCACTAAATGTTTACCAACTAAAATTTAAAGAAAAAAATTTTTAAATGGCAAAAAAAAAACCCCCAAACAAAACAAAAACAAAATGAGTGGTTGTTTCATTAAATACAGGTTTCTGGGTTTGCTGTTACATTCTTATATGGAAACCAACCACAAAAGTGTGTGATCATTTGTTTGTACTCCTATCCTTCCAGTTCACTCATTTGCTTTAAATTCCTGGTCTCTGTATTCATCTGAGTGGTTGGCACCTGAAAGAAAAGACCCAGGGAATTCATAACCTGTAAACTGAGGTTGGAGGTGGGGGAGATACAAATATATCTAAAGAGCTTTCACAGGGCAGAGCAATTACACCTAATCTGTGTGACCCCAGAATGCTGAACACTGGTGGTAATTAGAGAGAACATTCTCATCCAATATGTAGAATAACTTTCTCTCAGTGACCTGAGACTTGCCGTGTTTTATTCTTTGGTTCATCCGTGCTGAGAAGGGTTTCTGACACAAACATGTGAATGGTGAATCACATTCCAAGAACTGCTAGAATGTAAACTGAGAGGAAATATCTTTGTCCATTTTTTTGTAGCTTTATGTAGGTACCTAAATCATACAAGCACATAGTAGGTGCTCCTTAAATATGTGTACATTCCATGAATGAGGTATTCAGGATAGAATCCTGGTATACTTGCTGTACTGTAGGAAAAATCAATTATCTATATATGTGGAAGGTCATGGAATAAGGGGAATATTGAGCTAGATGGCATTTAAAGTCATTCCAACCCTGAGAGTCTACCAGGCAAGTGACATGGAATGAAATTATGCATTTTACATCAAATATTAAACATAGTAATAGTAAAGTAGAACGTGTATATTAGTAACAAACCTGACAGGCAAATCAGTTAGCCAATTATTTATTTATAGTATAGAGAATAAAATGATTTGCTAAACTTTTTAATTGCAATAATCAATTGTTTAAGATTTTTCTGATATTGACTACATTTCATACCCATATTGAGGTCTGTGTTTATTCTGCTCTTTAGCTATTAATCATTCCCATGTGATGAAAATACATTTTATCCCCTAATATTTATAATCTAACTTATAAAATCCATGTTGCCTTGAGGTTTGGAGTGATTTGTTATTCTCTCCTTCAAGGAAACGAAGATAATAAATCAAACCATTGGGACCTGATTTCAATTTTCATTGTTCAGGGTGGTTATTGAAGGCAATGTTCTGAAAAATCATCTTATAACTAACCCAGAAAATAATATTTAGAGGCCAAAATGTGCCAAAGGAAAAAAAAAGTATCTAGTTTTTAAATGCTTTGTTGTGAAAATTCTATGCACTTTTTATTGTGAAGCTCTAGCAATTTTACTTTTCTCAAAATCAAAAAAAGGAGAAATTACTTTATAACCTTGAAGGAAAGAAAAGTCTAAAGCCCAGATTTTGAGTGGCAGGGATGAATGTATTTAGAATGCAGTTTTGAGGGGGTGTATGCTAACTATGAAAAGCAATAGCTTATTAAATTCTGGGAAACTTTCAGTTTATTTGAAAGGAATATGGTAATTGATTTTTGCAAAATGCTATTTATAAGGGATAACATTATCCTGTGAGTATTTGGCTTCAAGACAAAGAAAATCATCACCTAATTGTGTAAAGTTTAGTGGATATTTGGTGGTCAGATTAGAGCTATGAATCATTGTTTTATACCAGATAAGGAATCATAGAGAGATTCCTGTCAGAGTGATACCCAATAACCTTAGACTCCTATGTAGTTGTAGTGTTTATCCTCATCATCATCACCATCATTACCCTCACCAATACCATCACCATTATCATCATCGTCACCATCCCCACCGTCACTGCCATCATTGTCACCATCATCATCACCATGTAGTGAATGTACACAGCTACTATCTCTGAGAAATATTTAACAGTGTATGAATTTGTTTTAATTAGTTTCCACAGCTTCCTCGTAGGGCATGGTGAACACATAGCTTTAACCCCAGTTTTAGAACAAACCTTAGGTAAAATGGTGATATAGACACTATTTTATTTCAGTGAGTCTTCTGCTTGTGGGTTCCCCTCTTCTTTGCACAGCATCTTATTTCTCCTTCCTTGATTTAAAGGAGAAAATCTTTATGAGCTTTTATATTAAAAAATACATAATGGAAATCTTCAAATATGGGCAAAAGCATATACCATAAATGCTCATTACCCAGCTTCAGGAATTCTAACTACACAGCCAACTCTTGTTTAATCTGTATCCCCACCCACATTTCCCTCTATTAGGATGACTTTGAAGCAAATCCAACATATGATATTACTTTTTCTGTAACTATTTTAGTATGTACCTAAAATAGATTTAAAAAATTACCTCAATAACATGAAAACAACTTTAATTTGTCTTGATAATCTCTTAATACCAAATTTGCCTGACTTTTAAAATAATATTTGGTTTGTTTGAAATGAGTTCCAAACAAGGTTAATAGATTGAAATTATTCTTAGTTTTATTTTAGACAGTAAACTTCTCTTTTCTCTCTTCTCTCTCTTTCTCTGTAATCCTTTGCTAAAAAACTGGGTCATATATCTTATAGAGTTTCTCACAGGTTGGATTTTGCTGATTGTGTCCCTATGGTGTTCTTCAACATAGTCACCTGTCTCTTAAATTTTCTATAATTAGTAGTTAAATCTAAAGGCTTGATAAATGACTTACATTTCATTATTGGGGGGACATAAATATATTTTGAAATTTAGCTTCTCCTCAAATTTTTATTTAGTAGAGACATGAGACATTAGCCATAACTATTTTTACTGCTTTCAGTGTTGTTTTACCACATCTAATTCTTTTTTCATAGTCTTAACATTTCTCCTTAGATTTCTTAAATTGTTTTTTCTTCTTGTGCCTCCTCTTTGTCCTTTCTTGTCTCTTTGAGTCTTTTCCTTCCTATTTACCCTAACATTTCCTGCTAGTATTGTGGAGAGAGGGAGGAGCAGAGTGATAGGAGACAAGGGGATGTGTGGGGACCGCAAGTCAGGGAAGTGATCACATCTTTTGTCTCAGAGTGCAGTAATGTTCACTAGCTGCTTCTTTGGTTTTAAAAATTCTACGTTATATGAAATTGGTTTTCAATGTGGGTGAGTTAGGTAACCCTAAGATAACAATCTAAGACACTCATTATATTTCCTTCTAGTTTGTTAGTTTGTGTGTGTGTATATGTGTGTGTGAGAGAGACAGAGAGAGACAGAGAGACATTTTGAGAACATGCATATATATATCCAGTTGGCTCTTACTTTTTTTCATTTGACAGAATACTATCTAAATTTCTTCAATAAATTCCTTTTAGAAGCTACTTAGTATTACATAGATGTATTTTTAAGGTAATTTCCTCATACCTGGACAATTTTTGGTTGTCTCAATGTTTTTAGCATTAATCATGTTACAAATATCTTTATTAAAAACTTAGAGCTGCATTGCGAAGAATCTCCTTAGGTTAATTTCCAGAGAAGTGGTATAACTAGGCTAAAGGGCTTGAATGACTTTTAATGCTATTAATGCACACTTCAAACTGACTTTTCAGAAAGTTTCTTTCGTATTATCTCCTCTACTTTTAGATGTAAGCACTAGATTTTCATAGCTATTGTGAATAGTGCTGCTGTGAACATCAGTATACAAATATCTTCTTGAGATCTTGTTTTCAGTTCTTTCAGATAGATACTCAAAAGTTGGATTGTTAGATCATAAGATAGTTCTTTTTTAAATATTTCTTGGGAATTCCACTCGTGTGAAATTTAAGAAACAAAGCAGATGAACATGTGGGATGGGGGAGAAAAAAAAAGAGGGAAACAAACCATGAAAGAGTCTTAAATAAAGAGAACAAATGAGGGTTAATGGAGGGAGGGGGATGGGGGATGGGCTAGATGGGGGATGGGTATTAAGGGAGGCAGCTGTTATGACGAGCACTTGGTATTGTATGTAAGTGATGAATCACTGAATTCTGTTCCTGAAACCAGTATTGTACCATATATTAACAAACTAGAATTTAAATAAAATTTTTAACACAAAATAATTGTTTTGTGGAAACTCCATACTATTTTCTGAAGCAGTTATACCATTTTACTATCCCTGGAATAGTGCAGGTTTTCTTTCTGCATTTTTTCCAACACTTGTTTTGATTTTTTTTTTTTTTGATAGTAGTCACCCTAATGCATGTGAGGTAAATTATCATTGTGATTTTGGTTTGTATTTTCCCAATGATTAGTGATGTTGAACATCATTACATTTGCTTAATGTTCATTTGCATATTATCTTTGGAGAAATGTTTATTCAGGTTATTTGTTCATTTTAATGTGAGTCATTTGACTTTTGTTGAGTTTTAGATGTTTATATAATTTGGATATTAACCTCTTATCAGATACATTATTTGAAAATATTCTGATTTTCATTTTGCATCTTCTATAGGTCTTTTCTTTGTGGTTGCCATAGGGATTACATAAGACATTTTATACTTACAGGTATCTATTTTAAACTGATAGTTTGCATCATACACAGAAATGATACTCCTTTCATCCTCCTCACTTTATTGGTTTTACAGGTTATAAATTTTTATACTTTGTATCCTTTAACATAGCTTTATAGTTTTTTATGCTTCAATATTTTAAATTGTGTACCGGAATTTAAAACAATTTATGTACCACAGAATTCTGTATTTGTCTAAATATTTATTTTTATATTTTACCAGAAAACTTCATATCTTCATATGACTTTGTGCTGCTGTCTAGTGTCCTTTTGCTTCAACTTAAAGGACTCCCTTTAATAATTCTTCTAAGGCAGATCTAGTGATGATGAAATCCCTTAGATTTTGTTTATCTGGGAAATTCTTTATAGCTGCTTCATTTTGAGGGACAATTTTGCTGACTATGGCATTCTTGGTTCGCAGTGTTTTTCTTTCTGCACTTTGACTATATCATCCCACTCTCTTTTGGCCTGTGATATTTCTGCTGAGAAATTCACTGGCAATCTTATAGAGGCTCTTTTTTATGTGATGAGTCACTTTTCTCTTGCTGCTTCCAAGATTTTCTCTTTGTCTTTGGCTTTTCACTACTTATTTAATGTGTCTTGAGGCTTCTTTGAGTTTCAGAGTCTTTTTTGTTCTTAAATTTGAATGTTCATTTCCTTCCTTGGTATTGGGAAATTTTCGAACATTATTTCTTCAAATAAGCTCTCTGCCCCTTTCTCCCTTTCTTCTTGTTCTGGGACTCTCATAATTTACATATAAACCCCTTAGGGTTTTCTCACTTTTAAAATTCTTTTTTCTTTTTTCTTTTTTTCTTCTGACTTCATAATTTCAAATGACCTGTCTTTAAGTTCATTGATTCTTTGTTCTGCTTAAGTTTGCTGTTGATTTCCTCTAGTGAATTGTCCAATTCAGGTATTGCATTTTTCAGTTCCAGAATTATTGTTTAATTCTTTTCTTTCCTTCCCCTGCTAACAAAATAGGATCTGTTTCCTTGTTCAAGGTCATCCAGGAAAGGTACAATGCTATTTACAAAAAGTTGATTGAATCCTGTAGTTTCAGACTTTCTTTTTGATGAGAATATATGGTAGAATATTGCTGAATGAGAAATTTTCTATTCCTTTTATGAATTTTTTACAAGTTGTGATGAATGAGTTATACGGGATGGTTTTAAAAAGACTTCAGTAATTTCTGTGTTTTCTAATCATTTTGAAATCACAGCCTATATTTGTATTATGTTCTGTGGATGTTAGAGATCTATCTGGTATCTTTGTGTTAACCTGGGGTGGAAATTATCATTTTCATATGGAATTCATTTTTGCAAGAGTGCTTTTATCAGTTTACAACTATCCATTTGAAAATGGATTATGTATTAACAATTTCATGGAGACATAGCAGTACAATATACATAGAAAAATGTCTACTGTTTGTATATAGTCCTATTGAATTATATGATTTTCAATTTATTGTGATAGTAACCTATTAAATTGTATTTTAATCCTTAAAGCATTGGCTCAGTTTTCAAAAATTTTCTTGATTATACTGCAAATTCAGACGCAGGGAAAGTATTTTTTCAGAACTTAATTTTGGAAGAAATGAATAATACAGGAAAAAGGAATGTAACATTGGAAGCGATACACATCTTCAGCTTAGTTTGTTTTTTTCCTGAAAATCTATGCAACTGTTTAACATGCCAACTTTTACAGAGCTTTGCCTAGCATAGGTACTCTGGAAACATGGAGTGCCTAAAATCTTTAATGTTTATTTAAAAAGTTAGGTGAAAATACATATTCTAACGAATATATATTTGAAAGAAATTTCAAATGCAGAGATATACAAAAGCATTTTGAATGATTAACATTTTGGAATTTTAAGAGAAATTCCTTTTTATATGTTGCAGCCACTAAGCTATTTTGTTGTTATATATTTTATTGTTGTCTTGAGAATTTAAAGGGATACTGTAAATCTAGCACTTAGCTCAGAATAAGACTATATTAATAAATAATGTTTCTGCTGCCAATGATTGAAATCCAATTTAAGTTAGCTAAAGCAAACAAAGGCAGTGTTTGCTTTCAATCACAGGGAAATAAAGAGATGGGGTTGGTCTTTAGCTCACATAAATTCAGGGAATCAAATTGCCAAAAGAACCTCCTATGTATCTTGTTCATCTTGTTCCCCTGAGGCTTAGCTTCATTCTATCCTATCACAGGCCAATTTCTTCTAATGGTTGGGAGACATGACACAGATTCTTCCAGAGTTCATTTTGCCTTTCACCATCAAGGGTTAGGAATAGGTTTCCATGCCTCCAGTTCAGCAATATATGAATCTCCAAAGGGTTTTGTTTCTCCCTCCTTGGGTCACAAGTGCATGCTTATAACTATGGTGTGGGAGGATTTAGATTGGTAACCCTAGCTGAACCACACAGTTCAGAGTAGGGGAACTATAGTAGTCCCAGGAGGGGCTATGCCTATGGAGGTATAGTCTTAAGGGAGGACAAAGCAGCCACATTAAGGAGTGATACAAAGTGTCACTGAAAAGTGAATGTTAAATAGATGTCAAATTTCTGTTATAGCAGAAGTCATAAAGTTTGGGAGTCCTTGAATTAACAAAATGGGGATGATAAATGACTTCATTAGATAGGGAAAGAAGTGAAGGGAGAAATCCCAGCCATCACAGTCATTCCTGCCTCTCCTTTCATAATTCAAAATTTGCCCCAAAAGGAAGGACAAGAGAACATATATGCTAGAGAAAGAATAAAGGTACTCAAAGATATCTGTGTCCTAAATCCTCACAACATGTGAATATGTTTCTTTTTTTTTTAATGTTTATTTTTGAGAGAGAGAGAGAGTGACAGAGTGTGAACAGAGCATGAACAGGGAGAAAGAGGGAGGCACAGAATTCAAAGTAGGTTCCAGGCTCTTAGCTGTCAGCACAGAACCCAACATGGGGCTCAAAATCACAGACTGCGAGATCATGACCTGAGCTGAAGTCAGATGCTTAACTGACTAAGCCACCCAGGAGCACCTACAACATGTGAATATGTTTCTTACATTGCAAAAGGTAACAGTTGTTAACCTAACTTATATGAATACCTATAAACACAACACTATTAATACCAATGTCTAATGCTGTTTTCTCATTTCCTACTTTCTTCTTTTTAAATGTTTATTTATCTTCGAGAGTGAGAGAGACAGAGCATGAGCAAGGAGAGGGCAGAGAGAGAGGGAGACACAGAATCTGAAGCAGGCTCCAGACTTTGAGCTGTCAGCACAGAACCTGATGCAGGGTTCAAGCCCATAAACTGTGAGATCATGACCTGAGCTGAAGTCGGATGCTCAACTGGCTGAGCCACCCAGATGTTCCCCTCATTTCCTACTTTCTTGAAGTTGAAGGAATAGAGTCAGGTTTATCTATTTTCTTCACTGATTCTTCCAACAAGGTTTATTTAGCATATGTTTTATCCCAGGCACTGGCTGCATGCTGGAGGCATTCCTGTCCTTCCAGATGTGTCCAAGCTAATGAAGGGACTAGACACATAAATCATTTCACTATAGTTGGCAGACTGATGTCTGACTTAAGGTAATAAAAGGTTGAGTTATTTGTTTTCATAGTCTTGGATAATATTTTAAACATGTTGAGGAGGAGGTCACTGACAGAGAAAATGACCATCAATTGACCCGCAAGTCAGAGCTAGGCAGTTGGAGGTTTCTCCTCCATGCCCCTGTCCTTAGAACGTATGTTCTTCCCACCATTCCCACAGTGGAAGGTATTTTCAAGGACATAACATTGAGGGAACAATGTGTTGTTAAGACTCTCAGTTGTGACTGAACCCACCTAAGACCTCTTTATAAACTTTTAAGATTCTTGTGGCTGGATAAAGAGATCTACTTTTTTTGCAGCCACCCAAGACAAGACTTTTATGTAAGTTCCCTTGCTTATTAAACCTTCCATTTGCCAATCTGGAGTAGACTCTTTGGTCTTTCCTTACTCTATGTGTACAAGGGACAGTTTCAAGTTTCACCCAGGAAGCTCCTGAGGTTTTTAAGCAATAATTAGCAAAGCAGCCAGAAGACTCAATAAATGGGTCTTAGGAAGGAGACATCTATAGGGGAAATCTTAAGTTGGTCATCAATCTTTGTTTGGGGATAACTGGCCCATATTTAGATGTTTGTGGGCTACCGCATGAATATGGGAATACCCTAAAAATGCTCTATGGTTTGGCATACTTGTTTGAGGACTCATGCATAGTGCTCTGCATCAGTGAAGGGAAATGACTGGGTGCCACAGTGGTCTAGTCCCTATGGTGGATAGTTCATTTGGTCACTGATCCCAATTAGGGGCTGAAGCTCCTGTTAGCAAGTCAGAAGAATTGCTGAGGTAAGAGAAAGACATTCAGGTGTGTACTACTCTGCCAGCTTTGGGGCTGGAGGACAAGGTGGGAGAGCAGGATGATAAGTTGGAGTCCTTGAGGTTCCATTTTGCAAAACTGAGGTGGGCCACAAGCTGTTTAGAATTAAGGTCTAAGCACTTGTGACAAAACCTGGTTAGGATGCTAAAAGATGGAATTAATAGAAAAGTGAGAGGAGCAAGGAGGAGGATGTTGTGGCAAGTGACAAGGAAACCGACCGAAAACCCCATGTGTCTGACCCCTAATACTAAGGACAGCAACAACCCCAGCTACAACTCCAGCTAGCAGGGCAACCCTTAGTTCAGAAAACATTCATGATGAGAGAGCATGCCCACTGAGCTTATTGATAGAGCTGCCAAGTTTCAGCAAAAGGCCAGGGGAAGTATCCAGGCATGGTTTGTAGGGCTATGAGACTGGGGGAGGGTGTGCAGGGGATAGCTTCTGGAGTTCTCTGACTAAGCAGGAGGCAGAGAAAATGAGCAACATCATCATATACCCTTTGCTCCAGCAGCAGCTCCTTCCTGGTGTTTGGGGTGTTTAAGGAACTCACTTCCTTACAGATATAATTGTTCTTGTCTACAGGCATTCTTGACCCAATGATGGGGCTCTCCCTGGTCACACAAAACATTGGAAATCTATAGAGAAGATAAAATAAATTGTTATGAAGGAGTTGGGAATGAGACAGGCCATCTGTGTCCTTGTCTTTGAAGGCTTTTATTGGTGAATATTCACTGCAGGAATGAAAGCTAAGATACTCTAGGCACCTAGTATGAGATGCTGATACTTAGTCTGAGCCCAATCATGAGACATGACATTTATGATGTCAGATGATCTATTGTTGATCTGGGGGAAACTGACAATTTCTGAGAATGAGTACGGGTTATTGGAAAGACCTGAGATGGAACAGGAACTCACCAATGGCTATCTCAGGCTGCTGTAAAGGTCCCAGTAAACGTAATCCAGAAATAATATGGTTTAACCCCACGCTGCTGGGACTGCACCTACCATCCCTGATGCTCTGTCTGCTTGAGCAGAGGCCTCAGGGATACATTCCTATCCACAGTAGGTGAATCACAAGCCCCCGATAAAAGATGAAAGCCAATATTACATCCAGGTGAGGGCCATTAGAGACAATTGGACCCTCCCATGGAGCTCCTCCCTGGTCTTTCAGAAATATAAGTGATTGCTCCAGTTGATACTGGAGCTGAGTGTACTCTGATACATGGTGACCCTCAGAAATCTTCTGCCCCCTCAGTGCCATCAGTAGTTATGGGGGACAAATGGCTAGGGTCAGGAAGGTCCTTTTGACACTGTAAATTGGGTATTCATACCTGTAAGAATACGAGATTTTTATCTCTCTAATATGAGGGAACATATTGGCTATTAACATCCTACAAAGCCAAATCTATAAACCTCTGTTGGTGAATTATGTCTCTGGGTTAGAATAATGAAACCTGTGCTGAAGGGAAACACCAATGAAGAACAAGTCAACCCCTGTGAAGAGTGGTAACAGTCACACAATATAAATTGAGTGGGTGGCATAAGGAAATAGGACAAACTATTCAAGAGCTGCATTGAGAGGGTATTGTATTCCCTGCCCATAGTTCTTCCAACAGTCTGGTATGGAGGATAAAAAAGCCAGATGGCTCATGGTAGATGACCATGACCTATGCAGAATTGGACAAAGTGGTACTCCCTCATCTATGGGGCTATGCCCAACATTGCCATTATCTTAGATACTTGGGCCACAGTCCTGGGAGTGTATCATGCTGTACTCGACTGAGCAAATTCTTTTTTTCAGTATACTGCTGGCCACCGAGTCATAAGATCAATATATCTCTGTATGGCAGGGGCAACAGTGGACTTTTAAAGTGTTTTTCCAAAGCTATCTGCGTGGTGCCACAGTATGTCATGGGATGGTAGCTTGAGATCTGTCTCTTTTCTCCTTCCCCACATTTGAAAAATGGGTTCTTTACACTTATGATGATATCGTGTTAAGATGTGAAGACTTGCCTCTGCTGCAGGACCTCTGCAGATTTTGCTGGAACATCTGCAAGGGAGAGGATGAGCAGTGAACCCACAGAAAATTTAAGGCCCAGACACTGCTGTAAAGTTTTGGGAATTGTGTTGTTGGGTAAGTTGCACATTGTCCCAAAAGCTGTGATTAATGAGGTATGAGTGTATCCTACTCCTAAGAACCTGAAAAAGATTTTGTATGGATTTTGTGGTTTCATAGGACTTTTATTCCTCACCTGGCACAGTGATTCTGTCCCTCAGACTGCCTGATAAAGAAAGGGCACATATGTTACTGGCGATCAGAGCACCAAGCTGCCTTTGAGAATACAAAAGTACTAGTGTAGTAGATTAAAGCTCTGGGCATCTCCCAAGCAAAGATACCATTTGAATTAGATATGTCTGTGACTCCAGAAGGTGTGGGTTTGACACTGTGGCAGAGGCAACAAGAAGAGAGAGTGTCCCCTGGATTTTGGTCCCACCTCTGAAGGGAACAGAAATAGCCCCATAGAGCAACAGCTCCTAGGATTGTATGCAGTACTCCTCTAGGTTGAGCCTCTCATGAAGGAAAAGTATATCATGGTGAGAACTCCCTTTCTTCTTAAGGGGTGGGTTGATAATATGTCCTATCCACCCACCTTTGCCATGGTTCAAACTCCCACAGTGAGTAAGTGGCAAGACTTTTTGCAACAGAATGATACCTGGACTGATAGCTCGCTCTCACTAGAAATATGTGTGCTCCTAGGTCCAGTGGAGTATGTGGATCTTTCAAATGCTTCTACCCCTATTCTTGTGATGGCCAATAAAAAGGGGGTGGGGGAAATTCTGCTAATGCCTGATATAAAGATGGACAACCCACCCACATGGGCTACAGTAACTCTTCAGCCCAACACTGACACCATCTGGATGAAAACAGGAACAAGTCTAGCAGCCAGTGGGCTAAACTAATAGTGATTTGGCTGGTGATCACTTATGATCCCTAACCTTTAACCCTTTGCACAAGCAGTTGGGCTATTATAAAGGGATTAACCCTACAGCATGGAGAGTGGGAAGCCAAGAAGTAGATGATTATGATTAAGCCCTTTTAGGGTCAGGTTATGTGGAAAGACATTTGGGCTCTTCTACAAGAGGCTGTGATAGTATTCAAGGTCTTTCACCTTATGGCTCAAGGCAATGACAACCCCTGGCAATCTGGAAGCTGATGCCCTAGCTTGGGGTACAAACTTTAGCAACTGACCCTTTAGTAGATATAGCGGATTGAGTCATAGAAAGAGCGGCCACTATAGCACCGGGGTGGGATTGCATTTTGCCAAGGATGTCAGATTACCTTTGGAATACAGCAACTTAGTTATGCACTAACACCTTGTCCTGTGTGTCCTAGATAATGCCTAAGGCAACTGCCAATGAATGTTGAACCATGCACAGAAGTTCCCATTCAGTGAGGGATTGGCAAATCGATTATATTGGCTGCCTCCTCCAAGAAAAGGTTTTCATTATGCGTTGGTTGTATGGACACTGTGTCTAGCCTAACCCAAGCTTTCCTCTGCTGCTGTACAAACCAGGATGTCAGTATTAGGGGATTAGAGAAGCTCAGTGGATGCCATCATTGAATAGACAGTTATCAAGGGTCACTTTTCCAAGGTGATGATATGGAACATGATACTGAATAGAGGTTCAACCCCCAGCAGTACAGTTGGTATAAAGGGAAAATGGAATATTAAAGCAGAAATTAAATTACTAACCGGTAAAACCACTTTGTCTGGGTGGATTAAAGTACTGTCCCAGGCTTTAAAACATTTGAATTACCAACTGTAGGGCCTATTGCCCCATCTGCCTGACGGGGGACCCTTGTGAAAACACCTAATACTGTACATTTATGACAGTTGTGGGAGACAGCTATTGCCCTGACTCTCATCAAGGATCAACATTCTGTGCTGCTAAGGACAGCAACCCTCATCATGCCTGACAAAGGTGTATTCTACTGGAATTTGCAATGGAATATCCTACAAGGATGGGTGAGTTGCTCTGACCTTTGAGTGAGGAGGAGCTACATAAGATCAACTGGTACCCCCATTGTCCTGCTGCAAGATGAATCTCTTGAAATGCATTATAATGGGAATGGAACACATACCATTTAGAGAAATAAAAAGATGGAAATCCTGGGTTGATGCATCCTGTTCCTAGTCTATTTCTTCTTATCTAACAGTGCTGTCTTCCGCTGGCCTACATGTAGGGTAAGCACATCCATTTCAAATTCCTGAAGCTGCAGCCACATTAACATCTAATGATCAGGGCACAAATGTAATTCTTATACAAGGTGAATATTTTCCCATACAATTTCCTACTAAATATCTGTCTTTTCAACCTTGCACTTTTGTTTCTTTGGATGTCTGGTCACAAGATGGACACCTGATGGAAATACGTTTCTTCTATTGGCCCACTTGTATGCCTGGCAAAGGAATCAACCCAACTTTTGGGTATGTGGGCAACTGCCCCTCTCTAGCTTGTTAGGATATTATGGTGGGTATAGCCACTCTAGAACAGGGATTGAAGGGACTTAAAGCAGTATATTAAGGAAGAACAACCTTGGTTTCTTATAATTCATCTGATATTACTAATACTGATCCAAAATCCTGGCCTGTGGCACACATTATCAATAACACTGGGCATGGGTATTCTTTTTGTTAATCATTCAAACTGTATAGACAGCCTATCAGACTCTTGACTTGAAGGGTCCTAAAAACACCACCATCAAAGCCATGGATGGCTGTACTCAGATTTGAGATAGGTTCATTTGGCTCACCCCGGTTTAGGGACATTAGGCACCCCTACGTTGGGAAAAGAAATAGCACTCTACACAGAACCAACCCAATTATTTCAGGGATATGGGATGGATATTACCAAAGCTGTGTAGTTACTCTGTCACATTAAAGGATAGTGACTGGTTTGGCACTGACTAATCATGCAGCAAAGGTGTTTTTGGATATCCCTCATTGGGACCCAATGGTTGTATGGCACAATCTTTGTGGCTTCCACGTTAGTGGTTGGGCTGCTGCACCCTGGTTTTCCCTGGCCACAGGGGATAATCCACACCACAGTAACAAAAATTGCCAACCTCTGTCTCCTCCAGGCCAGATGGGCACATTCTGTTTTCCACCTGTATGATCATTTGGCTGCTGTCTTTGTCCTCTCCATTGGCCCAGAAGACATATAACACACATAAAAGCCCTTATTAAATTTACCAAATATGACTTAAATGATGGTCACAAGGCCTGGTTTTTGTGAACACTGAACTATCTCTAATGAGGAAAGCTGTCCTCCAAAAGAGAATGGACATTATTACTGCCTATTATCTAAACAAAATCTGTGTTTATATCTGATTGGCCTACCAATGTATCATCTTTATTAAATCACACGAGGACACAAGTAAATGCTCTGAATGATCAGACCCCCAGTCTAGAGGACTTAATAGATCGGTGGTTTGGATAATGGGACTCTTGACAGAAAAACTTATTTTGGGAATCATCTTAATGTGTGTCTTCTCTTGGACGTGCCAAATTGCTGCTATGTGATCTGCCCCAGTGCAGCTGCCGCCAAAAGGCTGCCTCCCTCAGAGGGGAACCCCTTAATGACTGCTCAGGGCTCATTGTGGAAGAGGGTGTGAGAGGTTATGACAGCCACCCCACCGGTGCAGTGTCCCAGGAGGTCATGGGGAGGTCGTGACCTCCAGCTGACCCACCAGCTGGATCCGGGCACTCAGAGGCTCCTCACCCCCATGGGTCCTGGGAATGTACCTTCCACACATGCTTTCCACAGCAGAAGCTGACTTTAAGGGCGCAACCTTGAGGGAGCAATGTGCTGTTGACAACTTTGGGGTGTCCGTGACCGAGCTCAGGTGAGGCGTCTGCATAAACTTGAGATTGTGGCGGCTGCTGGCAGCGCTCACCACCCACCTCCTATAACTTCCCGGGCTGGGTCTGCCTGTGTCCTGCTAACTGGGGAGGACCTGTGTCTCCCGCTTCTCTCTCCCTGCCCTCTTTGTGAGTGGGGACAGTTTCAGATTCACCCAGGAAGCTCCTGAGGTTTTCAACCAGCAGTATGTCAGATGTGGAGAAAGACTGTGGAAAGAGAGTACCTTAGGGCATTGCTAAGATGTAAGAGACAGAGGATCCCCCAACCAAACATTTTGGGGAAGTAGAATCATAGAGCTCAGTTTGCCTCAGAAAGTCTGACTTTTCTACTTGCGTTAGAAACCTCTTTCACTCGCAAAAGTGTCACCCTACCTCTGTATCCCCAAAGGGCCCTAACTTCTGTGCAGCTGTCATTCTACTGGCTATTGTCTATTTATCTTTCTCCCTAAATGAATGTCAGTACTTAAGGGAGAGGAAATGTCTCACTCAACTGTATTTCCAGCTCCCTACACAAACATGGAAGGTAGTAGAGACTTCATCAGTTCTTAATTCAAGAATTTAACTAGGAAAGGATGATGTCATGATTAAGATAAATTGAACTCAAAGAATAGAGATGTGATTCTACATATAATATAACACTAGCTGTAATAAGGAAACCCCCAATTTTAATGGCTTCCCAGATGGAAAAATTATGTGTGGCTCATGTATCCCACATTAAATGTTTTTGATTGTCAAGTGACTCTCCTGTGAAGAGGGATTTAGGAACCGTGACTTCCATCTTTTGTCTCCACCATCTTCAGTATATGGCAAGAGATTACAGATGGTGAGACAAAGGAAGGGTTATTCTCACAGTTTTTATGGGCCAGATGTGAAAGTGGCATACATTTCCTTGCCTTGTGGAAACTGCTGCATGTCATATAACACCATCGATACCTCTACAACTACCTGCAACCCAGTCTCGAAATGTGATGTAGCTGTGTGCCCAGAAAGAAACATTCTGTCCTCCAATGCCACTGTATATACATTTTACGGTAATTTCTCTTTAGAAAACTTCATTTTTATATACACAATGAAACAAATATCAAAAACTATGAGGTTATCAGCAATCATAGCAATTTATTTAACACCAGTTATGTGTAGGTCCCCATTCTTCGGGCTTTGCAAACTGATTTGCCATCTACTTTGGGATGGAAAAAGAGAACAAAGAAATTAATTAAATACTCTGCACAGAAGCTGAAGAAAACAAAGAAGAAAATAATAAAATGATAATAATTACAACATATTTAATGTTCACTCAGTTATTATAAGTCTTAATTATTATGGGCTTGTTTTCCTTAGGTATGCCTTTCAGAGACATATTTGTCCTAACAGTGAAAAGAATTATTTCAAAGTTATTTTTTAAATCTATTCCAAATAAATTGTTTAATTACCAAAGGGAATTTCATTTTATTACAACTTAACAGGTTTGCATTAAACTCATTCAAACATTGTAGTGTTTTTTCTCTTTTGATATTGTATATCTTAAAGCTAAGTAAGTGATATTTCTGAGTTGAATCAATAACAAGGTAAATATTATTTTATTACTGAGACTTTCACTATACTTTTTAATCCCTAAATATTACATTTTTGATGGAAAATATAAGAGGTGGTAGTAAACAAAAATATGAAAATCACTGCCAATACTGTCACTCAGAAAAAGCCATTTTAGAAAATTGGGATATATCTGTCCATAATTTTTCTATGAATACAATATGTTAAATTTTTATTGTTTTGTTTGAGCCTCGTTTTACAAAAATAATATCACTTTGTAATCTGTTTTTCTTAGTCAATGTTATATCATAATCATAATCACATATGCTTGTGCCTTAACAACCTCCTAGTATTTCATAATATGATAAATCAAAATTTATTAAGCCAATCCTTCAATACAACAATTACATTACATCCAGTTGTTCATTATTATACATAAGCTGGAGTGAACATCTTTGTACTTGGATCTTTGCCATTCTTATTGGACTATGTCTAAAATGCAAAATTATTGGTTCCAAGTTTTAGTATGCATAGGAATCATCCTTGAGACTGATTGAGACTCCCAGGCCCTAGTCATAGAGATTCTCATTATGCAGATCTGGAACAGGGCCTGGGAATCTGAAGTTTAACAGGCACTGTCTCTGATTTTCATGCAGGGGGTTTGAGCACCACATTTTAAGAAGTGATTGCTTAGAGATATTATAAATACTATCTTATCCCTTCAGCCTTTGCAAAAATGCCATTTTCCAGCAATAAGATATTTGTTATCCCAGTAGTCAGTTTTACATTGCTTTCTAGAATAAGGCCACTTAATCTCCTGTCTTCTACCCGATAAAATTGTTCTTTTTATTTTTGAAAGATCATTGATGCACGTGGATCTGGAATTTTTAAAAAACCGTTTGTCATACTGTTTTTGAATGGAAATGTTAGGATACAGACATACACTGTTTTATCATTTTTATTGTCAAGATAAAAATACCACTTTATTTTTAATATAGGTTGTTCTCTCAAAAGAGGTTACCTCTTGAGGTGGTTTTATCTAAAAGACAATGTCACAAACATTAAGTCTTTAATCAGATAGCCTGGATTATATAAAGTGTTTTTGCAGTAGCAATGCTATTATCAGAGTGGGCAGTTTAGCACTTATAAAAATATATTAGCTTTGGCCAGTTGCATTCAGTGTTCAGCTCTGCTAGACTCATCCTTTGTTCTTCTCTGTGTTCATCCTGAAGAAGGGTATCTATACACTTCAGTCATTAACTTCTTGAGAAATGTGTAAGGCAGATTATGACCTGTTAGCAATCCCAGAATGTGGGTTCATTCTGCACTTGTGTCCTTAGATGAACACACAGAACTTCACAAACACACAGAGGCTCACTTTTTCAATCTAAAAGCTAAGAATGTTACATGTATACCTTTTCTCTTTGTTTTCTGTTATCGCCGTCTCCCTAAACATTGATTTTGCCATTGGCGATTTAAAATCAGACTATTCAAAACTGAAAGTGGTCTTAAGGGTCATTTTGTACAACCTCTCAATTTTGTGTCTAAGGAAATTAAAGCCCGACAGCTTCAGTGACTTCTGAATAGCATAAAAGTAATTAATGGCAAAGTTGGGCCAGGAAACTCTATCTCCTGATTTAATCAACAAGGGTTATTTTTTTTTTAATTTTTTTAACGTTTATTTATTTTTGAGACAGAGAGAGACAGAGCATGAACGGGGGAGGGTCAGAGAGAGAGGGAGACACGGAATCTGAAACAGGCTCCAGGCTCTGAGCTGTCAGCCCAGAGCCCGACGCGGGGCTCGAACTCACAGACCGCGAGATCATGACCTGAGCCGAAGTCGGCCGCTTAACCAACCGAGCCACCCAGGCGCCCCAACAAGGGTTATTATTAATAGGCTGTCTTGATTTCAGTTCTGTTGTTGTTGTTGTTGTTGTTGTTGTTGTTGTTGTTGTTACTATTACTATTATTTTAATGAAAATGTGAGGCTTATTAAATTTTGGTCGATGAGTATATATGTTCTTTGCTGGTAGTCTGCACCCTGCCATATCATACTTGTTAGAAGTAGTAAAACATAGTTGTTAGTAGTTGCACCTTTAACTGAAAGAGATTTGGTTTTGGATCTTGACTTGTAGGGTATTCAGCCATCCTAGTTTGGGACTGGGGGGTTTCTACAGACATGGAACTTACAATGCCAGGCAAACTGGAAGGGTTATCCTACTAATCATATGGCTGAAGGTATGCTGTTTTATAGGTCTCTGTTTCTTTATGTGTAAAATGGGAAAAGTAATAGGACCCAACTCAAAAAATTTCAATAAAATTTATATGAGTTGGTATATGTAAAACACAGTACCATTTAATAAGGAGTCAATAAATATTGGTCATTGTTATTATTAAATTTGTTCTCTGTTTTGCTGAGTTGTAATTGACATAGAGTATATAAGTTTAACAACATTGTGATTTGACTTACAGATGTGAAATCATGACCACAATAAGTTTAGTTAACAGGCATCATTTCAAATAGATACTAAAAGGAAAAGAAAAAAAAATTTCCTCATAATGAACTCTTAGGATTTACTCTCAACAACTTTCATATATATATATATATATATCAACTAAACTCACCACATTGTACATTATATCCCTAGTACTTACTTATAATTGTAAGTTTGTTCCTTTTGATTGCTTTCATTCAATTTCCCCTCCCTGCACTCCTGCTTCTGGTAACCACAAATCTGACCTGTTTTCTATGAGTTTTTTTTTTTCTCTTAGATTCTACATAGAGGTGAGATCATACAGAATTTGTTTTTTTCTGACATATTTCACTTAGCATAATGCTTTCAAGGTGCATCTGTGTTGTTAGAAATGGCAAGACCGCCTCCTTTGTAAGGGCATTATTATTATTAATGTTCTGCAAAGCAAGTAGAGTCCTCAAAGCACAGATTCGCAGAATCTGGATCTTCGTATCTAGGTTTGAAACAAATGAACTTTTATTTTAGCTTAGACCTTTTCTTGACCTTCTTGTTGCCCTTATTTTATTCTACTTACGCATAAAATTAGATAATAAAATCCATGGGTGAACAGAGTACACTATTGCCTATCTTTTCACATTTTTCAAGGTCTAAACCAGAAACAGACAAATTCTCTATATGGAAATGATATGGATAAATAAAGTATCAAAGGCAGTATAGTGCTCTGAAAATATAAAGGAAATTAGCTTGGATTATAATAATACTAGCTGCCATTTTGTTGAGTGCAAACTGCACTAGTTATTGGTGCTTTAAATACTTCGTATCTCTGGTCCAGACAGTAACTTTGAGTGGTAAAAATCATTATCTTCTGTGTTCAAAAGGACAATGGACCTTACTTATCTAAAGGTATTAGTATAATAAGAAGCGCAACAGAAACTCTAAACTAGGGGTGGGCTCTCCAAAGTCAAGTTTTAAAAATGTTTATTTATTTTTGAGTGAGACAGAGAGACAGAGTGAGCTGGTGAAGGGCACAGAGAGAGAGGAACAGAGGATCTGATGTAGGCTCTGTGCTAACAGCACATTCCCCATGCAGGGCTTGAACTCAAACCATGAAATCATGACTTAAGCCGAAGTCGGATGCTTAACCGACTGAACTACCCAGGCACATCTTCAAAGTCAATTATTAAAACACATTTTTTAAGTTTATTTATTTATTTTGAGAGAAAGAGATAGGTAGGGAGAGAGCACAAGTGGGGGAGGAACCGAGAGAAAGGAAGAGAAAAAGAATCCCAAGCAGGCTCCACGCTGTCAGCGCAGAGCCCACTGTGGGCCTTGAGCTCACGAACAGTGAGATCATGACCTGAGCCAAAATCAAGAGTCGCATGCTACACTGACTCAGCCACCCAGGTGCCTCCAAAGTCCATTTTTAGCATATAATGGACAGCCTAAATTTTGGAGAAGTACTTTGATTCCCAGGAAGAGTTTCTTTACCTGTAAAACTCAGAAGGAAACAAAACTGCTATTTATGACTGTGTATCACATTGCAGGTAGTGAGCAATATACTTTATTATGTTTCTAATAAAGAAACAGAAAACACAGGGAGATTCAGCAGTACTCTAAGAATATGATATGAGAATGTGGCAACACAGAGACTCTAGAACCCAGCATGTTATCTGGTAACAGTCGGTGATTCTGTCATTCTGAATACATGGATATAATAAACATTGCTCGAGTAGACTTTCCAACCACTGGGAATTGCTCATGGAACATTATATTTTTTCCAACTAGCATCAAAATAATAAGTTTTCTACTTTATTCTAAGCGTGATTTGCCTCTGCATATGGATAATAAGGATCTAATTTGCAAAATTCAGCTATGATCTGCTGGGCTCTCAGCTTTCCTTTTCATGTCCTTTTTTAAATTCCCCTTAAAAAATCTTACTATAAAACTTTGCATAGAATATTTATCCAAGTGACACATAACATGTGAAAATATGTGTTATAACTATGGCCCTAAGTATGAAAAGAAAAAGAATATAACTTATTTTCTCCCTTGTTCTTCATAGGCATGTATGTATACCTATGTCATATGTGAAGATATGTATATATTAATTTTCTATAAGTCATCTTTTAGAAGGTAGAAAACTATTTTGACTTGCCCTTGATTTTATAGAATTCATGCACGGAGTTAATAAATTCTAATATTATTGGAGATCAGTTAACTGCAACCACTGATCCTAATCTAAATATATTGATGAACAAATTTATTCTTTTGAAAATAAATCTAGATTTCAGTTATTAGTTCTGATCTTTTCATAAAATATTTCTGTTAGTATTGTTGCTTCATTGTTATATATATATACATATATATATACACACACACACAAAATAAATGTTATATATATATAACAAAATAAATGTTATATATATACACACACAAAATAAAATACAAATTATATATATATAATAAAATAAAATTAATATATTTTTTCATATATAATTTCCCTTAATTTCTCTCTCCAAAAGTGTAAAGCCATCATTATTGAGTACTGTACTTTCTTCACCTTTTGTCTTAGGCTTCTGAGGAAACACTGCATTCCAGTAATGAAGAGGAAGACCCTTTACGAGGAATGGAACCCTATCTTGTACGGAGACTTTCTTGCCGCAATGTTCAGCTTCCCCCTCTTGCCTTCAGACAGTTGGAACAAGCAGACTTGAAAAGTGAATCAGAGAACATTCCCAGACCGACCAGCCTCCCTCTGAAGATTCTACCACTGATTGCTATCACTTCTGCAGACTCCAGTGGGTGAGTGCCTCTGGGCAACATTTTCCCGTTTTATATTTTGGATGGTGATTGTTATCTTTGGTCTTTTGAGATTTTGTGGCTCATTGCCTGATTTGATTGGGAGGAAAATGTCTCTACCTCTACAGGAGAAGCTGTTTTAGTCCAACGGTTTTACACAGAGCAGTTGAACAGGTATTGGTGAATGAGAATAAACATCTAAGAAAGGAGACTTGGACTTGGAAAATTAATATTGGTCATATGTGATTTAATAAAAAAAATTCTTAACACATGAGAACTAATTCACACATTAATACATAGGCATACATATCTGGAAACAGTAGGCCATGTTCACTGATGCAAAATGAATTTTGAATCAAGAATAGATTGCCATGTAATAAGAATCCAAGGAAATAAGCAATTATATTCAGGAGGCTAGTAATTTGGCCTTTGACACATCAAGGTGTTGCTTACCAGAATACTGTTTCAGTTCCCAAAAGGAGGTGGTTTTATATAGTGTTAGTTATGGAAGGATCACGCACAGTCGCTGTCTCCATCATTCAATAACTTTTGTATTGCTGACTTTGCAGAATAGTTGTGTTTTTGTTCTTTCTCTGCTCTTTAGCAATGGAGGTTTTACTCTTTAAGAACAATGTTGCCAGGTAAACATTGAGAAAGAAAGTATGGATAATGGGCACATCCATTCTTTGCTGTTTTGGTCAGCTGCATTTTTAAGAAGATTGAATAGGAAAGAAAGGAAGAAGCCAGTGGCCCATATTTGGAAAGACTCTAGAGCATTCGCTAAGATTATGAGAACAAAGCAATTTGTTAGGTGACAAATGTGATTCTTCCCCATTCTCCGCCAAATTGAAGGCATGTCTAGGAAAGGTGCTTCTGGATTTGCCTAGAAGTTGTTAGAAAAGTTGTAATTAGAAGAAATTTTGCTAGTAACTGCCTTCTGTGATACTGAGTTTAGTTTGAATTGTTACAGACCAGTTCAAAGGACTTGTGTTATTAAAAGGTATGAAGAAATTACTACTAGGTAAGTAGGAATATACCAAATTCTTAAAGAAATGGAAAGTGGAAATATGTGTCTAGTTGTCTTTGGTTTTTGTTTTTGATGAATCATGTATGTAAGGAAGATTGTACACTTATTGATCAAACACACTGAAGCAGCTGGGAATTTTATATGGCAGCTTGACCTGAACATTGTTTGAAAAATACTGTCTCAAAAAACTGATTTCCCCTCTCTTTGGGATCAAAGATGAACTACTACTGTTCATCTGTGTATAGGGCAGGATTCCCAGATATCAGGGATTGAGTCAGGGGTCACCAAGATTTCCCCTAGATTCCATGATTTGCTAGATGAGCTCGCAGGACTCAGCCAATAGTCCTATTCATGGCTGAGATTTATTACAGCCAAAGAACACAAAGCAAAATCAGCAAAGAGAAAGGCACATGGGGCAAAATCTGGAGGAAAGCAGCCGGAAGCTTCCTAGAGTCTCCCATTACAGTAGAGTCAGACAGGATGCCCTTAATTCCTCTAGAAGTGAGCTGTGACAACACCTGTGAAATGTGTCACCGGAAAAGTCTTATACCAGAAAAACCTCTGAAAGACTTGGTGCTTGTATGAGGAATGTGAAACGGTGCAACTCACAGAAAGATAAGGAGGTTGGCAGGGGCTAAGGATAGGGAAATGGGAAATTGCTATTCAATGGGTATATCATTTGAATTATGCAAAATGAATCAGCTCTAGAGATCTGTATCATTATGCCTATAATGAACAACATTGTGTTGTGCGCTTAAAAATTGGTCAGGGGAGATCTTATGCTAAATGTTCTTACCACAATTAAAAAAAAAGCAAGGTAAAAACCCAGGAAATAAAAAATAGACTCAGTGCTCAGAATTTTTACTGGGGGCTGGTCACTTAGGCACCCTCTATCCAGCCTATGCCTAAATTTCAGATTCCAAGAAGGAAAGCAGTTGTTCAGCACAAACCACTTTTTTTTTTCTCTTTTAGAACCAGGTTAGGCACAGTGAATGTCTGTTACCATTTAGGGAATGGTGGGCAGTCTCCTGAAATCCCAGTTTCTAGATACCAGCCAAGGGCAAACTTTCAAACAGGCTTTTCTGAAGATAATGTCACAGGCCTGATGTTAACTCTTTTCTGCACAGCAGGTTTATCTTAGAATCATTATCTTGTTTTGTCTACATTTGAGTAAGAAGAGAATATAGTTAAAATTTAAATAAATTTCAGCTGTGATGCATTCATTTAACTTTGGTATCTAAAAGAATTCGATGGCTAACCATGATTTCTCATTCAAACCTCATGTTATATCATCTGCTATTAAAAGAAAATAATGCAATAGATCTAATATATCTCTATGTAGTTGGCCATGTATATAATTAAAATTCTTAGGTAAAAACCTAACTCAATTAGTTACATTTAAATGTGTTGCTAAAAACAAAAAGTCTCTAAGTGTCAAATAGAGAATTGTCAGTATGGTTATACTTACATTGGTTCAAAGTTTGTTTCCTTCTTAATAAGAATCTAAGAATCAAGTGTAAGTGAAATTGTGCTTACCATTTGCAAACTTATTCAGTATTTTGGAGGAAAGAGTTTGTCTTTTAGAAAGGTGAAACCAGGGTAATTTATACATGAAGGCAGCCAGGAGAAACCATGGACAAGCGTGACTAACAAGAAACAAAGACTAAGAATGTATGAAAGGGACTATTATTACATTCTGAGGCAAAAATTATTTGTGAATTGAGTATTTGAGAACTATAAAAATCAGGTGTATAATTTTCTGGAATATCTAAGCTTTGGAAGGGAAGCAGAAGGTAAAGTTAGGGCTTACATCCTGTAGCCACTTCAGTTAACCAAACCCCCAGATTCCTTCAGAGAAAGGGCTAATGGGGAGTTGAGACTATTTTAGCCAAGTTGTCTCAGTTCCTTGTTGTTGAAGGTAAGCCTGCCACCAGGTCTCTTCATCAACCTACATTGAGACATGGGTAATTGTAAATCTTTGATGGGAAAGGAGGCTTTTCACGTCCTTTGGATTTATTTTCCTTAATTTCTTAACATCATAACTTTTTGTTCTTTCTTCCTGTGTATCAGCACACCAGAAACTTGCTCTGTCAGGTATCACACAGTGGGTCTGGAGGCTTATGCGACACCTTTAGAAAGACACA
Source organism: Panthera pardus (assembly GCF_024362965.1). Taxonomy (NCBI): domain Eukaryota; kingdom Metazoa; phylum Chordata; class Mammalia; order Carnivora; family Felidae; genus Panthera; species Panthera pardus. The sequence goes on from NW_026526765.1 coordinate 110,945,372, forward strand.
GTGTGGCCCCAAGAGTAACTATTTTTTGAAGGGAACTTTGGCCTGCAGCTATTACCTTCCTAATGAAGTGCCTGGGTCAAGATACTGAAATTGAGAGAGCCTTTTAGAATGAACAGTTCCACAGTTCTACTTTGGGTTGTTTTGACCAGGTGCTTTAAATGTGTTCAAATGTATGCCGTTTAACAACACTCTATAAATAAGCCTAACGTGTCTGAGCTTTTGTGTATTGTGATTAAGCAACCTTTACAAACTTTCAAGGATGACAAAACAGAATTGTAAGATCTGAGGTGTTGAAAACCTTCAATGTATCCATCAGTTAGCTTTCCATATGGGATAGGGTCACTTTGACTTCAGGGCTGTGTATTGACTCTCACAGAAGAAGGACATCTGTTAATGGCTTGAAATGCTATGAACTACGGAATGGGAAAAGATATTTGCAAATGACATATCAGACAAAGGGCTAGTATCCAAAATCTATAAAGAACTCACCAAACTCCACACCTGAAAAGCAAATAATCCAGTGAAGAAATGGGCAGAAAACATGAATAGACACTTCTCTAAAGAAGACATCCAGATGGCCAATAAGCACATGAAAAGATGCTCAACATCACTCCTCATCAGGGAAATACAAATCAAAACCACACTCAGATACCATCTCACACCAGTCAGAGTGGCTAAAATGAACAAATCAGGAGACTATAGATGTTGGAGAGGATGTGGAGAAATGGGAACCCTCTTGCACTGTTGGTGGGAATGCACACTGGTGCAGCCACTCTGGAAAACAGTGTGGAGGTTCCTCAAAAAATTAAAACTAGATCTACCCTATGACCCAGCAATAGCACTGCTAGGAATTTACCCAAGGGATACAGGAGTGCTGGTGCATAGGGGCACTTGTACCCCAATGTTTACAGCAGCACTTTCAACAAGAGCCAAGTTATGGAAAGAGCCTAAATGTCCACCAACTGATGAATGGATAAAGAAATTGTGGTTTATATACACAATGGAATACTACTTGGCAATGAGAAAGAATGAAATATGGCCTTTTGTAGCAACGTGGATGGAACTGGAGAGTGTTATGCTAAGTGAAATAAGTCATACGAGAAAGATACCATATGTTTTTACTCTTATGTGGATACTGAGAAACTTAACAATAGACCATGGGGGAGGGGAAGGAGAAAAAGAAGTTAGGGAGAGAGCCAAACCATAGGAGACTGTTAAAAACTGAGAATAAACTGAGGGTTGATGGGGGGTAGGAAGGAGGGGAAGGTGGGTGATGGGCATTGATGGGCATTGAGGAGGGCATCTGTTGGGATGAGCACTGAGTGTTGTATGGAAACCAATTTGGCAATAAATTTCATATTAAAAAAAGAAATGCTATGAACTTGGCAAAGAAATAATTTGGAATGTCATAGATTTTCATATTTCTCTCTTAAGTGTTTTTTCTCCATTTACATTTTTTAATGTTTACATTTTATTTTTGAAAGAGAGAGAGAGACAGAGAGAGCATGAATGGGGGAGGGGCAAATAAAGAGGAGGACAGGATCTGAAGCAGGCTCTGTACTGGCAGCAGCAAGCCCAATGTGGGGCTTGAACTCACGAACTTTGTGATCATGACCTAAGCTGAAATTGGACACTCGACTGACTGAGCCACCCAGGTTCCCTGTCCATCTAAGCTGTCAGCCCAGAGTTTGATGCAGGGCTAAAATTCATGAACCATGAGATCATGACCTGAGCTGAAGTCAGACACTCAGCCAACTGAGCCACCCAGATGCACCATAAATTTTTTTTTTTTATTAAGGGATAGTTTACACGCAGTAGAATATGCAACTCTTAAGTATATATCTTGATAAAATTTTATGTATTTATACACCCATGTAATCACCATGTAGTTTGCTAACTCCTATCACTGAAAATTAGTTTGGCCCCTTCTTGGACATCATATAAATAGGATTGTATCGTGAGCACTCTTTGTGTTTGTCTGCTATCACTTAAAATGCTTTCTGATATTTATCCATATTAGTGTATGTATCAATAGTTTGCTCTTTTTTATTGTAGTGCAGTATTCCACTGTGTGAGCATACCATAATTTATTTATCTACACTCTCTTATTGATGGACATTTGAGATATTTCTTGTATGGGGAGCATGTATTATGAGTAAAATTGCTGTGTACTTTTGCATACAAGTCTTTTGGCGGACATATGCAATTATTTCTCTTGGTTATATTCCTAGGGGTGTAATGTCGGAGTCATAGGTAAGCATATGTTTATTTTAGTTACTGCCTAACAATTTTCCAAGTGATATACTATTTTACTCTCCCGCTGGCAATGTGTGGTAGTTCCATTTGCTCTGCATCCTCAACCTCACTTGGTGTTCTTAATGTTTCATTTTATCAGTTCTGGTGAATGTGTAGTGAGCAGTATCTTACTATGCTTTATATTACTCTGATGACAGGTAGTGTTGTTTAGCTACTAATATATTTATTTAACTTATGAATAACATATTTTATGCTATGCCCATTTAAAAATTTATTCAGCTTTTCTTTCACTTACTGATTTCTGGTGGCTGTTTATATATTCTAGAGTCCTCTGTTGGATATATGCATTATAAAATATCTTCTCTCAGACCATTGCTTCCATTTTTACTTTGTATTTACTTCTAATGGTGGTAACAGTAAGGACCTCTGAAATGTGTGCACATGTGTGTGAGTATGTGTGTGTGTGTGTGTGTGTGTGTGTGTGTGTGTGTGTAGGGAAAAGTGTAATAGTGAGAGGTCAAGGAAATGAGGATAAGAGAGATGGCAATGGAGTGGGACAAAGGAGAAAGGAGAATAAGCAGATGAAGGGGAAAGAACAGTGAAAAGGAAAAGAGGGCAGTGTGTAAGGTGGAGAGGAAAATGGAAGGGGAAAATGGACACAGCTTAATAAAAGGAAAACAGGTGATAAGAAGGACTCTTAACCTGAAGGGAAGTTTTTCTTAGAGACAAGGACAGTTGTCCCTTGAACATTGAATGGTAGCAAATGGGACATCTTAATGTACTAAGGGGGCAGACACAGAAACATGGAGAATGAAATGACCTTTTTGTGGTGGCAGAGTAGTAAGTGGTTAGGATGCAGACAGGTTGAATTTGCATTCTACCTCACCACTTACTACCTCTGTGACCTTGGGAAAGTTACTTAACCATTCCAACTTTGTAATATTTCAAGGGCAAAATCGAAATAATGGAAGTCCCTGCCTCATGGGTTTGCTGTGAGGATAAAATACTTAGTACTATAAGTACCTAATATGTAATAACATCAGCTACTGCTACTGCTACACTTATTTAGGAAAATATTAGAAGAGATCATGTTTGTTTTTGTTGCATTTGTTTGTTTCCTCTTCTTTTTACTTGCTTCAATTGGGTAACAACCCTTACTGACTTCTACATATTTCTCTGGCCAGCATCCTCAAGAATTAGGAGCTTTCGCTGGTCGCATCTCTCACCCTGACTTAACTTTCCCTGGGTGGTCCATGTTCCTCCAGATACTTTGAGGAGGGTTTAGCTTGCCATACCTGTGGAGATTGCTCCCTGCACACAGATAAGAAGTTGTGGGAGCAGAGGGCTAGTACGGGGGAGTAGTGTTAAGTCTCTCTAGCTGTGTTTCACTACTGCATCAGCTATAATAAAATGAGAGCCAAGGAGCAAGTTTTACCCTTGTGACATGATGACACATCCCTAGATGGATGTGTATGCAGGAATATGCGTGAGTAGAGAATATTAGAAACAATTTCTCATCACTAGTGTCCTATTACCTGTCTAGAGAAGTACTCTGTGTGCATTTGTATTACTGTGTTCAAAAAAAAAAAAAAAAAAGAAAAGAATTTAAGGGAAGAAGTGGTCACTCTTAGAAATAAAACAGACTCACCAACACAGGGAGAGAGACTACTTTAGTCAAATAAGGGTTCATTTTACAAGGATCTTCTAGAAATACTTACATGAGTTATGTGCTATTCGCAGAGGAGCTGGTCTCAGATGCTAGTTAAACATTGATTTTCTGATGAACTACCTATCATCTAGTGTTCCTGAGTACACACAGTACATTAGAGTGAACATAAAAAAGGTAATTTTCTGTATTTTGTTACTGAATCAAATTCAAACAAAAGGAAAACAGAAAACAAAAAGAAATCCAAACAAAAGAAAAACAGAAGCCTAGTTAAGGAGACATATCTTATCTTTGAAATTTGATCTTAATTTAAGAAGGTATTAACAGTGGGCATTCCATCTTTGGAATATGGGCATTCCATCTTTGGCATATTTTGAATCTAAGGAATTAAGAAGCTAAAGGGCTGTATTTCAGAGTGTACCCACAAGACTTGCACCTTCATATTGGATCTGTGCTCAAATTTTGAGACATTTATCTGGTAAGTTCTTATTGAAAGCTGTGTGGAAGATCTATAGGCAAAACTTTTCAAATTGAAAATGGGCACACATAATTGTGATTGTGAAATATTCCTTAGAAATACAGTTTCTTGGGCTAGATTTGGAGTTAAAAGTAATGAAGGCAAAGAAATTGGGAAGCAATACTTCCAAGAGTCTTGATGATACTGTGAGAAAGAAACTGGGTTCCTTTGTCTTTGATTTATTCAAGTGTTAATTTTTGGGCATAGTGTTTGTCAAAACTTCCCAGAACACCCATAAAATATTGCAAGCCTTTTGTTTCTGAAACATTTGCTCTGTGTAATTAAATCTGGTTTCATTTTTGCTTTGAAATTGGTGATTTTCAAGATTAAAATTAGACTGTAAGACTGATAGAACACTTTATCTTTAATATATAGTATCTTGAGGAACCACATCTTTTTTTTTCCAGAATCAGTAGCAATTCTTGGATCTAACCTAAAATAAACAGCTAAATAACACTGACTTTATTCCTCCTACATCATAGAATCTCTGAATGTTTTATGAAGTCTGTCATGCCCTAAATTTACAAAAGAATAAGATAATTATCAAACTCCAATTTCTTTTTCAGACTACAATAGTACCTTTTCATTCTTGTAGTACTTCCTGGCATTCTAATTACGGATACCCCAATGGACTGACACTATACCACAGTATTTTACTCTATATATGTATGTCACTAAAGTAACATGTACCAAGGAACGGTTTATGTTTATAGCCAAAATTTCTATGTCACCAGGCTCTCACATTCTTAAAAACGCTAAAGAGGGTGCTGACTTTGCACGTGTTTCCAAACCTTTTTTATGCTAACTTTACTTGTTTTATTGTATAGATTGGTTGGGAATTCTATATTTCCCCAAAATGATCCCAGTGAAGTATTTGTTTTGCTATGAAAAGTTGATTGAAGAACACAGTACTATGGCCTGCAGAGTGCAGAGCTGAATAAAAGCACTTTATTTTTGTTCAGGAATTATAATTTTCAGCTCCTCAGATAGCTTGTTTTCCGTAAACGCCCCCCTGCCTGACCATCCTTACATAATCCAGAATTATTCATCATTGAAGTGTTTAGAGAGAGTTGACATTCTTTAAAAGTCATATTCTTTTGACTTGCAATATTATGTTCATAAAAAAAAAAAAAAACCTCGGTGAAAACACTCTTAGTGACATTCGTTTAATTATTATGTATATACTGCATAATGTATCCACTGATTCAAATTTAATAATGACTGCAGAGCACTACTCTGAGAAATCCAGAACAAGAACATGTGTTCAGCTAAAATTTAGGAAAGGACCAAAATATAAAAGTATCCCCTCCCCCCCGCAATGAGCACTACCAAAGATCAAAGAGATTTCATTAAAATAAAACTGTATATAGGAAAGGAACTAGGAAGCATATGATCTGTGTTTCTGCTGTTGTTTGCTTTGGTTTGGTTTTGCTGAAAATCCTGGCAAGATGGTTAGAAGGTTTTTTTTTAACAATTTAAGACTTAGGTATCATTTGTCATACCTATTTATCTCATTTGTTTAGAATCTTATATCCATTTAACAGAAGGTAGACAATGCCAGGCATTTTTAGAGTATTCCAAATCTGTAGAATTCAACTAAAGTAGCATGCCATTTTGTTAAGTGGTTTGATGTTATTTATGTAATTTATCTGGATGATGTATTTGCTTTAGTGGATTAACATCATTTATATTACAGTTGGTAGGTTTGAGCCTGGGAAAGGTAAGACTTTTGCCCACATTTCTAGATGAGTTCTATCTCAGGATATTCTGACTGATATGCCAATGTGATTCCTATAAAAAATTACAGTTAATGCTAAATGTCATAGTAAATAAACATACACACATACATACACACACCCCTTGTTATGTGGAGGCTATATACAGACATTCAAAACTTGAGTATAAATAAATAAATAATTTAAAATATATAATTTACAATGTATAAATAAAATTTAGAATATACATTTTAGAATAAATAAATATTATATTTCACAATTGACTTTCTGGAACTTTCCCATTTTTTGGTCATATATTTCTTTTTTTTTTAATTTTTTTTTAACATTTATTTATTTTTGAGACAGAGAGAGACAGAGCATGAACGGGGGAGGGGCAGAGAGAGAGGGAGACACAGAATCTGAAGCAGGCTCCAGGCTCTGAGCCATCAGCCCAGAGCCCGACGCGGGGCTCAAACTCACAGACCGCGAGATCGTGACCTGAGCTGAAGTCTGATGCTCAACCGAATGAGCCACCCAGGCGCCCCATTGGTCATATATTTCAAGAGTATTCTCCCTCTTTATTCCTTTGCACCAGTTAATGTTTGACTTTGGCTTTCTTTTTTTCCTAATATGATTTAATTCACATTAATTTTATTTCTTGAAGCCATATATTCGCACTCATGTTATAGAATCAAGTTGAATTTTATAAATATAAAAGAATAACCACAAGTTATATTGATGAATATGTTCATTTATGCAATCATCTGTTAGTCATGTATTTATGTATACACTTGTACATTTATCCAATAAATAGCTAGTGTCTGTACTTTGCTATACACCATGCTATGAACTAAAGATGAGAAGCTCCACAAGACCAGTATATCTCTTCCTTCATAGAGTTTAGAACCCGTAGGGCATACAAACAAGAAAATAGGCAACTACAATCCTGTTTGTTAGACGTAAAACACAAAATGACTGAGGACATGGGGTCTAATATGAGGTATCATAGGGGAGCAAACTAATGTAGGCTTATGAGGAACTGACACCTTAGCTGAGATCTAAAAGGAGATGGTACCCAGCAGGGAGAACAGTAGGGACACAGTCTAGGGACAAGAGGAAGCAGTGTTTGCATTCAGATAACTAAATATTTAGCATGGTTAGATAAGCTTGTCATATTGAAGGTGCAGTTAATAATCATTACCATTAATTTTTCTTGTAACCAACATCTGAGTGTTTGGAATATTCTCTAGTAGTGCTGAGCATCCAAGGTATAGGCGCCAACTAGGGAGTTGGTTTGATCCAAAATTGGAAAGTGGGGATGCAGTGTTTGAAAAATAGAGAAAGGGAATTGGGGGTATTTGCATGAGAATGAAAGAAGTGATGAATTGTGGCAACTAAGCTGGAAATGGAAATGAGTGAATATAAGAAGGTGTAGACATAAAAAGAGTTCAGGTTTCTTGAGGCCCCTGTGGTAGCAAACAGGTGAAATTAGAATAACTGAACAGGCTGAAAGGATGGAAAGTTAGATTTGGAGGACAGCATGTTTGAACGTTAAGATTTAAGTGTTGAGGGTAATTAAAGATGTTTTCAAGATGTAGGGCGATGCTAGGGAAGAGGGTGCTGCAGTGGGAAAGAAACAGTTGAGGAACTGAGAGACTTAGACATGAGGTGACTCTTCCACATGGACACTGAGGTCAAATAGCAAGATTCAGGATGTCAAAGTGCTAAAAAGTTAGACACTTTTCAGTCAATGGGACATAGTGACCAGGGAGACTGGCAGAAGGCGTTGATGAAGCGGAGTTGATTGGCATGAATGTCAAAGCAGGGCTTCACAAAAGGGAGGAAGAGTAACAATCAGTAAGTTAACGTGAATAACTAGGAGAGCACTGAACCCATCTCGGGGAAAGGCACTGGGCCCCCAAAACAAGAGCAGCCTCTCTGTGGTTGCACTGCAGGGAAGTGACCTCCTCTGTGAAGAACCAAGTTGGGAGGAAGGCACTATGTAGGGCAACTGTTCATCAGTGAGGCTGGAAATGAATGGAAGTCTGTTTACTGTGGAAAGAGGTTTCTAGAAGCATTGAAATACTTGTGAAGAACAAGAATAGTCATTTGAACAGGGGAGAGAAATCATAGAGCAGTGTAAGGATAATGAACTGGAAGAACACAGAGGAGAAGAAGATCTTCTATCTCAGGTGGTTCTCTGACTATTTTGGTTATTATAGCTGAATTCCAAAACGCATTCAAGAATCTGTCCAGCTGTCCTTTGACAGATTCAGGGAAGCAGAAGTGTAGCATAGTTACTAATCTTTTGGAAAGGCCACTGAGGTTGTCATACTCCAAATGATCAGGTCCACAATGGCGTTCACTGCTTCTCAGGACTTTCATCTTTTTCATCTTTTGGAAACAGCAGCAGCTGTGGTTTTGGGGGAATTTTGCGTCTTTCAAGTTACTCCGCTGTGTCCTAGATATAGGCTGTGGAGTATGGTGAAGGATCTGATCTTTTTTTTTTTTAATGTGTATTATCTTTTCAGTCAGAGTATTATTCTATGTTAAACAACTTTTTTTTAATATTTAGCTGTAATTATTTTTCCAGTTATAATAAGAACTTAGGTATTTTGAATAGCATTAGGGTTTTTATTTTGAGGATTTCCTTTATTAGAAATGATCATTGTCTTAATACTGTTTTCTTAAATATTCTTAAATACTATTTCTGGTATTCAAGCATTATTTTAGTTCATCATGCTACCAATTGTAGCAGTGAAATCTACAGTGAGATTGAAATTTTTTGAAAGTTTATTTATTTATTTTGAGAAAAAGAGAGAGAATCCCAAGCAGGCTCCACATTGTCAGCACAGAGCCTGATGCAGGGCTTGAACCCACAAACCATGAGATCATGACCTGAGCCAAAACCAACAGCCAAATGTTCAACCATCTGAGCCACCCACATGCCCCTAGAGTAAAATTGAATTTTTAAAAAATGGTTATTGATTCATTTTGAGAGACAGAGGGAGAGAGGGAGAGAGAGAGAATCCTATGCAGGCTCCATATTCACTGTGGAGACTAACACATGGCTCAATCCCAAAACTATGAGATCGTGACCTTAGCTGAAATCAAGAGACAGAAACTCAAATGACAGAGCCACCCAGGTGCTCCTAGAGTGAAATTGAACTTGATGTGGACAAATATTATTTGTAGGAAACTTTCTTCAGTAGATTGAGCTACTAATGTAAAATGAAACACCAGAAAGGCATGTCTGTATGGCCTTTCCCTTAACTTGGATATTACATGTTATTTTCAAACTTTATCTTCTAGCACACTGTGTTCATGCTAATACTAACTTAAATCTACCTGATAAAGTTGCATGGCTAAGACCTGGGACTAAAATTCTTGATATCATGCCTCTTCAAATGTAATTTTTATTTCTTTTCTGTAACCTTGTGAAGGTCATTTTTCTCTGTGTTTATCCTCACCATCTGAAATAGTATTTTTGACAAGAATTCAGCAACTGTGGAGTATATCGTATTTATAGAATGCCTAGCAAAGGGTATTAGTTGTACTCTACAGAGACCCAAGCAGAAAGGGCTCCATTCGTCTTAAGAAGAAATGTATAAGTTAATTGATTTTCAAAGGATAACTGTAACAAAAAAGGACCAGAACCCACATTGTCTTATTTTAGTTTATAACTTCTGGTATGTTCCATTAAGTATCCACTGAAAAATCTGAAGTGAGGGCTAATGATTTTAGGTTTATTTAGTATTTTTTATAAAACTGCTTTATAAGTGGAAGTCATTCTTTGCAGTTGGCAGAAACAGTGAATGGATGGTAATGAAAATTCACATTCATGGACCATTATCTCATCATTAAGATGATCATTATGATAACTAGATGGTACCATGGAAGTGCTTGGGGCCTTTTGGGAAGAAAAGCAAAACACACTAGCGCATTTGTGTTAAAGTTACAGCACTGTAAAATATATGCCTGCATGTGGCTAAGAACTGGAAAGGAATATGAAAGTTAATTAAATTTTTTGGAATAACAAGATTGTGGTTATTTTTTTTTCTGTCTTGATTTCTCTTAAAAGTATGTGTTTTTCTGTTCAGTAAAATTATAGTAAGAATTGGATTCATGATTTATTTGTAGTTTCATTCATCCAAATATTTATTGAGCCTTTGGTTTATGATATATACTGTTTTAGGTTCTGAGAGTGTATTTATGAACACATAAAAATAAAATGCTTGGTATTTTGTTTCTCACATGTAATTCAATAGACTTTTTATTTTTTTGGCAAACATGGAGGGGGAATACTGGGGTTTCAGAGTTATCTTGATCATGTTGTGTAACCATGTCTCTGTTTGCAGGCAAGTCCCTAAAAAGATCACCAGCAGAATCTACTGATTAAGCAAAACGAAGTATTAGTCTCATTGGAATAGAGAACACCACCTTTAACCTTAGAAATATTTCAGAAGGGGGAAATAGAAAAAAGATGTTTATAGAATTTTAGGGTCTGGTCTTGCTAAGTGGAAAAATCGTTGGGATTGTGCCTAAGTTAAAGACTAATAGCTTTGGATTAATGAAGTCTTGAAGTGAAGTGTGAGGGTCTTAAAGTGAGCTCTGATGAACAAACTGTTAATTTTGATAAATAAGCTCTTTTTTTTTTTTGTTTTTTTTTTTTTTTGTTTATAGTCTTTCCAGGAAAAAGCATTCCCTGAAGCAAGTACCTAAGTTATTTTTATCTGGTCCCACAATTTGTTTAGCACTAAAGCAGGCACTTAAGCTTTGACCACAAATTGTGGAGCACCGAGGCAGGAAGGTATTTTGGTTGTAGTTCTTACCACCTTCTCCGTGAGTGAGTCTAGGAGCTATCATCTGAATGTTTATTCCCTACTCCCCAAACTCATAGTTTGAAATCCTAACCCCCAAGGGGATGGTATTAGGATGTGGGAACTTTGGAAGGTGATTAGGTCATGAAGGTAGAACCCTCATGAATGGAATTAGTGCTCTTACAAAAGGAGGCCCTAGAGAGTTCCTTCACCCAGTTAAGGATATGGTGAGAAAATTATCTGTGGACTAGGAGACGGGCTCTCAGTAGACAACAAAACTGCCAGTGCCTCAATCTTGGAATTCCCAGGCTCCAGGACTGTGAAAATAAATTTGTTCTTTTTTTTATTATTGATTGATTGATTGATTGATTGAGGCAGAGGGCACAAGTGAGTGAGAGGACAGAGAGAGAGGGAGGGAGAGAGAGAGAATCCCACACAGGCTCTGCACTGTTATTGTGGAGCCTGAAGCGAGATCATGACCTGAGTCAAAGTTGGATGCTTAACCAACTGAGCCACCTAGGTGCTCCAAATTTCTGTTCTTTATATGTCACCCAGTTTATGGTATTTTGTTATAACAGTCTCAATGAATTAAGACACTAGGTTTATACTCATTTAGCCAGACATCGTAAGAAGATAGGTGCTCTGTACCCTCTTTTTTTTTTTTTAATAAACTTATATTACTGTCTCTCCATTTATTCTTGGGAATAAAATCCTGGGGATAGACAAAAGGATAAGAATTCAAGGAAGTTAACATCCTGAAGTAGAAAACTGGTTTGGTTGGTAAGTATCAAACACTCTTCTTTTTTGGATGGGATCTCAGAGTAGGTAGGAGAGAGGGCCTAGCCTTCCACAGGGAAGCTACGGGGGACAGATATTCCTTCTGCACACCTCGCTGGCAGTTAGATCTCAGCATGGTCAATCTGTTACCTCTAGCCAGGACTTCAAATCTTGGGGGGATGGCTTAGACCCACCATGACATGTGGCACTACTGAGTGGAAAATTAGTAGTATGGTGGTTTTGGCTGATGACAGTGTGAGAAGCAGTGTACATGCCTGGCTGGTGAGCACCAGAGTCCTAGGCAGACGGATGGTGTGGTTGCACCCTGGCAGCTCATTACTCCCCTGGATCCCACTCATGTCTGGTTCTACAAACTCCCTGTCTACTCTATAGTCTATAGGACTATAGTCTATAGGGCTATGGTGTATAGGATTTCTATCCTATATATTTTTGTGAATTCCTTTTTCTGCTAAAGTTCATCAATATTAATTTCTGTTGTTTGCAACCCAGAACCCTAACATGTACACAGCCTTTAATGAATTTATTATAAGGCTTTATCACTCTAGAAACTAAAGTATGGGCGGGGCTCTGAGTTTTTGAGAATTTTCACTGTAAAATCAATAGCAAAAGCTGGTAAGGAGGAACCAAAGTCAAACATTGAATTGTCATGTCATTCCATTGCTTTTACTTACAAAGGTAACAAAAAAGGGGGTGGTAGAAAGAAAAATCTTTCAAGATGTCCCTGGAAAAGTTTCTGAAACTCTCAGTAAGGAGACAGGGACAAGGTTTCATTGTAATTGTTCCTTCCTGGCTGTTCGAGCTGGTAGGCTTAAAATGGACTCCTAATGAGAGTGATTTGCACTGCAATTAATTAAGTGCATGAAATTACAAACTGCATGTCTTTTCTCTCTGGAGAATATTCTTCCTCTATAAGTACTACTTTATTTTAATTTCTCTCCCTCTCTTAAAAAAAAGTTTTCCCTGAAGGAAAATTAACTCTGTTGTACTTCTCTCTAACTCTTCCTTATATGTGGTACTAAGCTTATCAGAGTTGTTCTTGATATAAAATTTTGAAGACAGTTGTGAGGAGAAAGATGAGAAACTGTCTGTTAAACTTTTGTTACAGGTGTCCTTGTCCTTTAGAAGTCATTTATCTTTGTTGTAGTGTGTGTGTGTGTGTGTGTGTGTGTGTGTGTGTGTGTGTGTCTGCACATGTGTGAACACATTTGTACGGTCTACTTGAGAAGAAGTATTTCAGAGAGAGATGTTTTCCAAAACCTTGCCATCAATCTGCAGAGTCAACTGCAGAGAGGGCATAGACATGCAACCTCCACAGTCTCAGAAACCCTTGCATGTATACCTTTCTTTCTTTTTTTTTTTTTTTTTTGGAGATACAAATGCTTTTTTTTTTTTTAATTTTTTTTTTTTAATTTAAATTGGTTTCCATACAACACCCAGTGCTCATCCCAAAAGGTGCCCTCCTCAATACCCATCACCCACCCTACCCTCCCTCCCACCCCCCATCAACCCTCAGTTTGTTCTCAGTTTTTAACAGTCTCTTATGCTTTGGCTCTCTCCCACTCTAACCTCTTTTTTTTTTTTTTTTCCTTCCCCTCCCCCATGGGTTTCTGTTACGTTTCTCAGGATCCACATAAGAGTGAAACCATATGGTATCTGTCTTTCTCTGTATGGCTTATTTCACTTAGCATCACACTCTCCAGTTCCATCCACGTTGCTACAAAAGGCCATATTTCATTTTTTCTCATTGCCACGTAGTATTCCATTGTGTATATAAACCACAATTTCTTTATCCACTCATCAGTTGATGGACATTTAGGCTCTTTCCATAATTTGGCTATTGTTGAGAGTGCTGCTATAAACATTGGGGTACAAGTGCCCCTATGCATCAGTACTCCTGTATCCCTTGGATAAATTCCTAGCAGTTCTATTGCTGGGTCATAGGGTAGGTCTATTTTTAATTTTCTGAGGAACCTCCACACTGCTTTCCAGAGCGGCTGCACCAATTTGCATTCCCACCAACAGTGCAAGAGGGTTCCCGTTTCTCCACATCCTCTCCAGCATCTATAGTCTCCTGATTTGTTCATTTTGGCCACTCTGACTGGCGTGAGGTGATATCTGAGTGTGGTTTTGATTTGTATTTCCCTGATAAGGAGCGACGTTGAACATCTTTTCATGTGCCTGTTGGCCATCCGGATGTCTTCTTTAGAGAAGTGTCTATTCATGTTTTCTGCCCATTTCTTCACTGGGTTATTTGTTTTTCGGGTGTGGAGTTTGATAAGCTCTTTATAGATTTTGGATACTAGCCCTTTGTCCGATATGTCATTTGCAAATATCTTTTCCCATTCCGTTGGTTGCCTTTTAGTTTTGTTGTATACCTTTCTTTCTTAATAGTCTCTTTCTACCTTAATACAATATCTTAATTATACTCACAGGTTTTTAACCTCAGTTGTAATTGTATGCCTCAGAATTTATTTCCCTCCTAGAAAAGTATCTATTCTTCAGGGAGTCTGTTGTAGTCAAATAGGATCAAACAAGGCTTTTTAAATTTATGATATAGTAATTGTTTCAATTAACTTAATGGCTTGTTCCAATGTTAATGGTGGAATTGTGAGGAAAAATGAATGGATATTTGAGTCTCCCCAATTCTTCAGAATATTCATTCCATATCTAGTACTATCTCTTATAGCTGAGGAAAATCTGGTTAGGTTAACAAAAAATGCAATTGGAATAGTTTAGAAAGAGGTTCTGGTATGGCATTCATCCTTCTGAAGTCCTGAACCTTCTCTGAAGTTATTCCCTTCTTTTTAAAGACACTTCTGCTGACATCTGCAGTGAACTGAAACAGTGACACAAGCTGAAGATTATTATGCCAGAGTAACCCTTACCTGGTATGAAGGAGACCGGAGGTGATAGGTTCTGGGGCCTTGAAGATCCTGAAAAAACTCCAGGTTGATTCTTCATGTAGATCCCTAAACTTGGAGCCTAATTTACCAATTAGGAAATTATATCTTCAGTGCTCTATTGTCTCTGACTTGTTGGTCTGAAAGAGTTAATGTACCTTTAATAAATACAGAAGATCTCTCCTAGGATTATCTTAAACGTGGCAAAAATTGGCCTTAGCAATGGTCATCTAAAGTCAGTTCAATGTCACTGTTATAAAATAGCACTATAAAAACCTTGGTTCAAAATAGCATGGTCATCATGTAATACCAAGATCTATTATTAAATTGTCAGAGTATTGCTTTAACAATTTGAAGACTATTATTTTTAGAGTAATGATTATGCTTATTAACTGATTAACTGATTAACTGATAAGAAATTGGTAACAAAATCAGAGGATATTTGGAAAACATGAAACATGTACAATGAAACATCTGTACCATTTCTCTTATTTAAAGAGCGTTTTTATCCTGGAAAATAACTGACTGCTTCCATTAGCCTCACAACACAACAACAAAATAAAGTTGTCTTTGGATGACTTCTAATTTGCATTTAAATTATCCCCATGGCAGCATTTTGTAAGCACAAGCAAACACAAGATTGTTTGAGTGACATAGGTCTATACACCTGAGAGAGAAATATATCATCTACAAAATTAAAATAATATGGGTTCTAGTAAACACCTCTAAAAAGGAATTATAAGGATCTGCATTTCCTCCTAGAGGTTATCTTTCTAATAATGCTCCAAAAGAAGAACAATTCTAGTATATTTTTCCTTGGAGGGGTCATGGGTCACTGATGCCATTTGAGACATATTGAGGTACAAATCATGTGATTTCCTCAAGTACAATTTGTTTTACTGTTTTTAATTTTTTTTAAAGTTTATTTATTTTGAGAGAGAGAGAGAGAGAGAGAGAGAGAGAGAAAAGGAGAAAGAGGGAAAGAGAGCAGCAGAGAGGCAGAGAAATTAGGGGAGAGAGAATCTCAAGCAGGCTCCATGCTGTCAGCACAGAGCCTGACATAGGGCTCAATCCCAGGAACTGAGAAATAAATGACCTGAGTGAAACCAAGAGTTGGATGCTTAGCCCACTGAGCCTCCCAGGAGCCCCATACTGTTCTTTTTTTTCACTTTGGCTTTAATTGTCTTTCTAAAATACTTTTATGTTGTAAACTGGTAATGACCTGAACATTCAGTGGAGTTGGGGGTAAGTGTTGAGATTTTCACTTGTGAAGGATCAGAGACTGTTTAGACAGTTGATAGGGCTAAATCTGCATGCCTGGATCAGGGAAGAGCTGTACCGTTTTTTCCACTTGTACTTCTGCTTAGGAGATGAGTTAAGATCCAGAAAACCAACTTAGACCAGGGATTGGCACACTAGGGCCTGCAGGCCAAATCCCACTTGACTTTTGTAAGTTTTCTTTCTTTTTTGTTTTTCCATGTGTTTTTTTGTTTGTTTGTTTAATTTTATTTTTTAAATTTACATCCAAGTTAGTTAGCATATAGTGCAGCAATGATTTCAGGGGTAGATTCCTTAATGCCCCTTACCCATTTAGCCCATCCCCCCTCCCACAACCCCTCCAGTAACCCTCTGTTTGTTCTCCGTATTTAAGAGTCTCTTATGTTTTGTCCCCCTCCTTGTTTTTATATTATTTTTGCTTCCCTTCCCTATGTTCATCTGTTCTGTGTCTTAAAGTCCTCATATGAGTAAAGTCATATGATATTTGTCTTTGACTAATTTCGCTTAGCATAATACCCTTTAGTTCCATCCATGTAGTTGCAAACGGCAAGATTTCATTCTTTTTGATTGCCAAGTGGTACTCCATTGTGTGTGTGTGTGTGTGTGTGTGTGTGTGTGTGCGCGCGCATATATACCACATCTTCTTTATCCATTCTTCCATCCATGGACATATGGGCTCTTTCCATACTTTGGCTATTGTCGATAGCACTGTTCTAAACATTGGGTTGCATGTGTTTCTTCAAAACAGCACACTTGTATCCCTTGGATAAATACCTAGTAGTGCGATTGCTGGGTCGTTCTATTTTTAGGGTAGTTCTATTTTTAATTTTTTGAGGAACCTCCATACTGTTTTCCAGAGTGGCTGCACCAGCTTGCATTCCCACCAACAATGCAAAAGAGATCCTCTTTCTCCATATCCTCGCCAACATCTGTTGTTGCCTGAGAAGTTTTCTTGGAGTGCACGCCATGACTACAGAGTAATTGAGATGGAGCCTGTTTGTCCTGCAGAGCCTAAAATATGCACTGTCTGACCCTTTAGAGACAATGCTGACTGCTGACCTAGACTGTAGGCAGTTACCAAGTAGACAACTTATTAGGAGATTTAGGCTTTTCAAGTATTTACAGAGTATAAATGTCTGTTTCCTGTGGCAGAGAGGAAGGCAAAGAGAGGTAGAGGTGTTATCAGGCACACGCATGCATTCCTTCACTCATTGCAGTTATCAAATGCCATCTCTGAGCCACAGGGGTGATGCCAGGCACTCAAGAGTGTGAAGAGGCAGAGTCCCTGCTTACATGGCGATGGACTGAGATAAAGTACTATTTGATGCAGGCAAATAACCCTGCTGTCCTAGATCTTAAATTTTGGTGAGGGGGGAGGGACAGGGAAAGGGGATGGTATGTCTGGAGAGGTTGGAATTTTACTTAGAGTAACCAAGGAAGATCTCACTGAGAATGGGGACTTGAGGGAACTAATCATGCTATTTCTGGGCTCCTGGAGTTTTTCTCTAGAGGGCAGAGGAGTGATACAGCAACTGAAGGGCAACATGGAACCACATTCTATTCTCTAAGTTGGAGAATTAACAGTATATTTGTATGCTGATGGGAACTGCCTTAGTCCATTTGGACTGTTATAACAAAGTATCACAGGATGGGTGACTCATGAACAATGAAAATTTATTTCTCATCATTCTGGAGGCTGGGAAGTCCAATATCATGGTGCCACCACGGTTGTGTTCTGGTGAGATCCTTCTTGCTTTATGATGCAATTGGGCTAGAGAGGTGTCTCTCTGTCTGTCTGTCTCTCTCTTTCTCTTTTAATTTGTTTAATGTTTATTTATTTTTGAGAGAGAGAGACACAGTGAGAGTGGGGAAGGAGCAGAGGGAGAGGGAGACACAGAATCCGAAGCAGGCTCTAGCTCTAAGCTGTCAGCATAGAGCCTGACATGAGACTTGAACTCATGAACCATGAGATCATGACCTGAGCCAAGGTCAGATGCTTAGTTGACTGAGCCCCCCAGGAGCCTCCCGATCTCTTTATAAGAATACTGATCCCTTGGGGCGCCTGGGTGGCTCAGTCGGTTAAGCCGCCCACTTCGGCTCAGGTCATGATCTCGCGGTCCGTGAGTTCAAGCCCCGCGTCGGGCTCTGTGCTGACAGTTCAGAGCCTGGAGCCTGTTTCAGATTCTGTGTCTCCCTCTCTCTGACCCTCCCCCGTTCATGCTCTGTCTCTCTCTGTCTCAAAAATAAATAAACGTTAAAAAAAATTAAAAAAAAAAAATACTGATCCCATTCATGATGACTATACCCACATGACCTAAGCACCACCCAAAGGCCCACCTCCTAATACCACCCCTTTGGTGGTTAGGATTCCAACATATGAATTTTGGGGGAACCCAAGTATTCAGACCATAGGAAGAATGATATAGTAAGAGGGGAAAATTGATGATGCAGAAAGTTGATGGGACAATGTCTTTGAGTAGATAAGAGGGATAGACTTGGAATACAAGAGAAGGACTGGCCCTGCTATCAGAGGAAGACACTTTATCCATAATAAATATGGATATCCAAGTAGAGTATATGACACAGGTGCAGGTAATTAGGGAGATGTGGTGGTTGAAAATTGTAAAAGTTCTGTTCTAAGTGCTTTATTTTTGCTTAGTATATGTGAAGACCCTGAGGGAAAACAGAACATGGTATAACTAAGGAATTAAAATTAACTATAAAGTGAGCAGTAGCACGGAGGAAGATGAGGCTGAAGAGGTAAACAGGATACAGACATAAGCCAGACTAAGGATATAGTAGTGAGAAACTAATGAAGAATGGTATGAAGCTAGGTTTTCTTTTTCAAAAGATCATCATGGCTACATTAGAGATTTGATGGGAGAGTAGAATGAGAGTATGGCAAGGCCAATCAAAAAACTATTGCGGTAATTCACTGGGGAAAATGGCCCCATAGTCTAGAGTAGAAGCAGTGGGTAGCATAAAAATGTCCAACTTTTGAGAAATATTTATGAGAATATTATGAGAATAGACAGACTTACCTGTTTTACTTTGGGAATAGAAGCCGACATAGAGCAAAGAGTGAATAGAGGAGAGCCTAGGAGGAGACTGGGATGCTTGGGAGTTGGGATGGAGATCTTGGTTTACAGTATTAAGTAAGGAAGTTTGGTATTATTAACGAGGAGAGCCAAAATTCACAACTGGCTAGAAGTGAAGATCTTGGTCAGTCAACAAAATTATATGGTGTGGAATAAGGGTACATAAACTTTCCATTAGATTAGTCTGGTTGGGCCTAAATGCTAGTTACTTCTCATTTTTAAAAGCTCCTAAAATTGACTAGCTTTACTTTTTAACAACAACAAAAAATGTTGAACTTTTCATTTTCATAATGAGACCAAACTAAAGGTCAAAATCCTAAGGGGAGAATGAATCAGAACTTAACAGGCAGATTGTTGATTGACATGATGCCAATGGCCACTTCCAGTTGTCATGTTCTAGGCCCATGACTTAGACCTTTCCTCTTTTGAAGCTTCTCTCATGAAACTGACTGCATTTTAATTTCTGCATTTTTCCTAAGTATGTATAGAATACAGACTCTGAATAAAACCTCATTATGTCTTGCAGGTACAAGTAGCCTGCAGTATACATCCATCTTTTCCATTCCTAGATAATTCTGCTCATAAGGAATTATAACCCTGCAGACCCTATCAAAGAGGTTCTTATTAGGTGGAGGTAAGAAATGTCTATGGGAATAAAAGAGTAAAAGCTGGTGTCAGGAGTCTCCAGTCCTACTAGTCAGTGTAGGAGATTTGGGATCTTAGAGGCATTTTCAAGATAAAAACAAATGAATGGAACAAATCACCCGTCCCCCCCCCCCCCCCCCCCCGCCACTGAATAAGACTGTGTTTCTCATTTCAGCAGTAGGAAGACATTGAAAAAAATAAAAGCCCACATTAAATTAGAGAAAAATCCCATCTAACTGTGCAGTATATTCATGGGAAGATTATCATGAAAAGTCAAACAGAAAAATTTAAGGAATCTAATTTCACAATAGAGCTTGCTGTACTCTGTGGTGGAGATTTATCTTCCTGATTCTAAAGTTAAATTCAGATAAGGAATCTATACTTCAGAAACCAGACTGTTTCTGTTTCCTGCCCCCCCCCCCTTTTTTTTTGGCTTTTGGTTTAACTTGATTCCATCATTTCCTTCGATAGACTGCTAGGAGAGAAAACCAGGGAGTGAGTGGGATGCGTGTGGGTGAAAGCATAAGGGTGCAAGTGGACAGGTGTCAGGGGAGAGTACTTATTCAGATTATTTCAAGCCTGAAAACAGTCTTGGTTAAAATCTTCAAGTCTGTGAAATGAAGCTTTGGGGGGAATTAGTCATAATTGTACTGAAAAAAAAGGGAGAATTAAAAAAGGAAGGGGAGGGGAGGAGGGAGGGAGGGAGGGAGGAAGGAAGGAAGGAAGGAAGGAAAGAAGGAAGGAAGGAAAATTAAATCTAGTTGCCACTCCTCTGAGATTTTGAGCCAAGATAAAGATGAGAGTATAACCTTCAGATCCAGACTGGAATATAGAACTTCCATTGATCATGTGCTAATAGAAAAAGCAAGAAAATGTTACGCAACATTTTGAGCCATGCCTCCCTCTGCTATTCTTAAATGCTTTTCCCTCGTATTAAGAAACGTGACTTTGATTCTGTCTCTTTGTATAAGACCTTGGCTTTCTTGGGTACCCAAGGCTGATTTTGTAGGCTGATGTTCGCTTCTTCTCTTCTAGTCTTCTGGTCTTCTACAGAGCAGATGCAGGTTTGGAGGGAGAGATCGGCTGAAGCTTGGGCCTAAAGCTGATTTATTAATGGTTCCTTCTTTTAGAATAGAATTAATTATTACCAATATACAGTCAATTAGATACAAAGTGATTGTTTAAAATTAGAAAAGAAATCATGAGAAATTACAAACTTATGTTGGTATATATCACAAATATCACCAAACATTGAAAGTCATAATATATTACCAATTACTTATGAATATAATTCTGTAATACCTTTCCCTATACTTCTGGTTGCATATTATTTGAGTATCTCTTTAAATGACACTAATGTTAACAGTATTTTCTATGGAAAGATTAGGAAGATAATTCAAACTTTTCTCTAGGATGGTTTTTTTAAATTATTAACTGTTTAGAAAAGTTAGGTATAATTATCATATAAATTGTTAAAGTTATCAAATTTGGAGAAATCTTTAATATGCTTCTTTTATATACGAGCTGTAAGGTTTTAGGACATTTTGGGTTTTATTTGTGTGTAGTGACTAATCTTATAGATTCCTAATTTAACTGGTTTAACACTTTTTCACCGAGATTCTCACTTTAGTGTCATAAATGGTTTCAGATGAGTTTTAGATTTTTCTACCAATGTCAGCATTTTATGTCAGGTCTGGGAAAAAAATTAAAAATTATCAATGTGTTAGTTTGATTCACTTTTTTTATTAATTCACTTGTCAAACAACTCAGGAGCCAATTTGTCATTTGTTTTGAAACTTACCTTTTTCTTAATGAATTACCACCTTTGAGATAATCTGAAAAAATACTGTTATAATTTGTTGCTTGATATATGAATAACTTACTTCTATTGATTTAGTCACTTAGTTTCAGTGCATTTTTTCATATTCCAAAAAGTCTATTAGAAATTTTCTCTTATTTATTTCTTCCTTAGTTCATGAATTAAAACTTTTAAGAATAAAAGCGTACCTTTCATGTAGGTACCAGTCAGGAATCAGTCTCACCCATCTTACTGAAACATTCAAACATCTTTTTAGATTTACATCTTGATATTGGAAGAATTTTTATTGGAAGAATTTTTATTTTACTTTTGCCAATTTTACAAAAGCAAAGGACTAAATAAACACATTGCCAGGGCCTCACCCTAGAGCCTTGTAACTTGTTAATGCAAGTAGGGAGCCTGGCCTCTTACACCTCATTATGTTCACTGTAAACCACTCTGCTCCTCCTCTTTCTCTCCAGCACCTCCCACAAAGACACATGTACATTATCATAATGTTTCTTGGTTTTTCACTCTGTGTGGGTACTATGAGGTTATTGAGAGATTTTACCATACATGGGTCTAAAATGATGCCTCTGCTATGGTTGACGTATAGCCTAGCCCAAAGTAAGTCTCAGGCCTTGGACCCATGGACTCTGGAAGGAACAGTCGCGGAGGTGGAGTCTTTGTGAGGAAGGGCAAGAGGTCAGGACTTGTCTCCAAGTGGTCAGGGCCACAGAACTGTCCTTCAGGCTGAAACCTGCTGATTAACTTAATGAAAGGGCACAGTGGTTGCTTAGGCCCACCCAGAGCTCATGTTCTCCCATTATAAGTCAATGACCTATTGATATGGTGACCTCCTATTTTATTATTCAGGGTTTCCTGCCTTTTAAGACCTGGACCCATCACCCAGATTTTGAACTCTTGCTTTTGCATAATTGTCTGATTCAGAATTGAGTCAATTGCCTTTTCTACTTTTGTCTGTGGGGTCTGGAAGTCAAGGGGTCTTACACGTAAAGTCTCATTTTTTCAACGAGGAAGTGAAACACAGTTTCCTCTGGTTGCAACACAGGAGAAATTTAGAGAGGGAACAGAACGCAATTACATTTAATTATTCCTTTTAATAAGGACCAGCAGTCCCGTAAATAGAAATTATTGATCTTATTTTGTGGTAAATCTTCACATGGAGAAGGGAGATCTGGATGAAAGAAGCTTCAGGCAGGTGGGTGGAATGGCTGTAAAGGAAGGAGGTGACTCTGTAATGGAGGACAATCCTCTCTAGGAAGACAAAAAAGGATGGCTACAATACAAAGAGGGAAGTATGAGAAACAGCCTAATACCTGCCTACTACCCAAAGGCAATCCTCATAGCTGGCAGTTGTTGTGGTTAAGATAACTGGGACAGAATATTAAACAGGAAAATTCTCCCAGTTCTATGGGGTGGAATCCCTAGGCTTGGACAGAGAGGAGCTGAGTGATCCCTGTAGTGTCCTGAAAGCTGGAGGTTGAGCCCATTCAAGGCAATTTCTGTGATATCCCCCGGGATTTCCTTTTTATTTTGAGCAGAGGAATGGACTTGGATGGGGCAGCATGTTCCTACAAGTTGGCAGGCACCCAGTTAACAGAATAACTGATTTGCTACTTGGGCTGCACATACCAATTGAACTGCCAAGCAGACGTCGCCTGAGGAAAGTACCTGCTAAATTGAAAGGATTACTAGCTCGATGGATTGGACACTTACCAGTGTCAAATGTTATTATACATTTTAGTTTTAATTTTTTTAAAATATTACATATAAAAGATAAAAAATCCAAACAAGAAGAATGTGTGCTAGAGTGTCTCTCTTTCTTACTCCAGATTTCCAGTTTCCCAGTCCCTTCCCTGAGGCACAACACCAAAGAGTTTATATATAAACAAGCATATATAACTAACTTTCATTTATTAAATACCTACGTTAATTAGAGTAGGCATATAAAATCTGACTGCAGTAATTACAATTACTTTCATTATTTTCTTATTCTTGTATGTTTGCTTTGTTTTAAGCTTTGACAATTATAAACTTTATGCCAATCTAGGAAAAAGAAAATCTGTAAATGTTTCTGTTAGAAGCCTAGAAATAAGTTATTTTCCCTTCTTTTTTCTTTTTCTTTTTAAAACTTATCTTTATAAGGAATGCTCATTTTACTGTAACTGAGTTTCACATTGTTTATCATTTAGTATTTTTTCCAGCTCTGAGATATCATTGACAAATTTGTAGTATATTTAAAGTGTATAACATGATTTATATATGTATAACAGTGTGAAGTGAAACCCACAATCAAGTTAATTGATTAACTTATCCATTACCTCACATAATTACCTTTTAAAATTTTTTTTAAGTATTTATTTATTTTTGAGAGGTGGGGAAGGGCAGAGAGAGAGGGAGACACACAATCCAAAGCAGGCTCAAGGCTCTGATCTGTCAGCACACAGCCCGATGCCTGGCTCAAACTCAAAAACCGCGAGATCATGACCTGAGCCAAAGTCAGATGCCTAACTCACGGAACCACCCAGGCACCCCACATAGTTAACTTTTTTTTGACGATAATGCTTAAGGTTTACTTACAAGTATGCAATATGGTATTTTTAGCCATTTTCACCATACTGTAATTAAATCATCAGAACTTATTAATTTTATAACTGAGAGTCTGTACCCTTTATACTAACTTTCCCCATTTTCTTCAACTCCTGCCAACCATCATTCTAGTCTCTGTTTCTGTGAATTTGACTATTTTTAAAAATGTTGTAATTTTCAGATTTTATATTGAAGTGGTATCACGTAGTATTTGTCTTTATATATCTAGCTTATTTCATTTAGTGTAATGTACTCCAGGTTCATCCTTGTTTTCAAGTGACAGGATTTCTTTTTTTCCTTAAGGCTGAATAACATTGCAGTGTGTGTGTGTGTGTGTGTGTGTGTTTTTGTGTGTGTGTGTGTGTGTGTGTGTGTGTGCGCGCGCGCACGCGCGTGCGTGCCCGCGCGTGACATTTCCTTTATTGATGTGCCTGTCAGTGGATATACTTAAGTTGTTTCCATACCTTGGCTCTTGTGAATAATGCTGCTTTGAACATGGAAGTATAGATATCTCTTCAAAATAGTGATTTCATTTCCTTTGTATGTATATACAGAAGTGGGAATGCTGTATCATATAGTGGTTCTAGTTTTAATTTTTTGAGGAGCCTCCACACTGTTTTCCATAATGGCTGTACAAATTTGCATTCTCACCAGCAGTTTATAAGAGTTCCCTTTTCCTCACTTCCTCACCAACATTTATCTCTTGTTTTTCTTTTAATAATTGACATCTTAATAGGTATGACCTCTTCCCTTACTTTGGTTGATTTGTATTTCCCTGATAATTAGTGATTTTGAGAAACTTTTCATGTACATATTGGCCATTTGTATATTAAAAATGTCTATATCCTTCACCCATTATTTAATTGGGGTATTTATTTTTTCCCTATTGAGTTGTGAGTTCTTTGTGTATTTTGGATATTAATCCCTTGTCAGATATGTAGTTTGCAAAAATCTCCTCCCATTCCATAGATTGCCATGTCATTTGGTTATTGTTTTTCCCTCTGTGCTGAAGCTTTTAATTTTACATGAAATTTATAATTTTATATAAAATTTTTAATTTTATACTTATCTATCTTGGTTTTTGTTACCTTTCATTTTCCTGTCAAGCACATTGTCAAGGCACTTTTTTTCTACGTTTTCTTCCAAGAGATTTATGGTTTCAGTTCTTATGTTTAAGTCTTTAATCATTTTGAGTTGATTTTTATGTACCGTGTAAAATAGAGGTCCAGTTTAATTTTTTTTTTTCATGTGGATATCCAGTTTCTCCAGCACCATTTTTTGAAGAGAATTTTTGTTGTTGTTGTTCATTTTTGGCACCTTTGTCAAAAATTAATTGACCATATATATATATATATATATTGGTTTATTTCTGGGCTCTCTCTTCTATTCTGTTGATCTATATGTTAGTTTTTATGCCATTAGCATACTGTTTTGATTACAATAGCTTTATTACAAAGCTATGGTAATTCAGTTGGTATTTTTTTGTTATTGGTTTTAAATGTTTATTTATTTATTTTGAGAGGGAGAGAGAACAAGCATGAACTTCAATGCCAGTGACTTTCAAACTTCAGTTTTATATTATCTAAAATATTTTTTAAGAGTTTTTAAATTAATTAATAATTAATTAGTTTGTTTTGAGAGAGAGAAAGAGTGCATGAGTAGGAGAGGGGCATAGAGAGAGAGGGCAAGAGAGAATCCCAAGCATTTGAAAATATCTTCTCCCATTCAACAGATTGCCTATTTGTTTTGTTGATGGTTTCCTTTGCTGTGCAAAAGGCTTTTTATTTTGATATAGTCCCAATAGTTTATTTTTGCTTTTGCTTCCCTGGCCTTAGGAGACATGTCTAGAAAAATGTTAATACTGCCAATGTCAAAAAATTTTGCCTGTGTTCTCTTCTAGAAGTTTTATGGTTTCAGGACTCACATTTAGGTCTTTAATCCATTTTGAGTTTATTTTTGTGTATGGTGTTAAAAGATGGTACAGTTTTATTCTTTTACATGTATCTGTCTAGTTTTACCAGTACCATTTATTACAAAGACTGTCTTTTCCCCACTGCATAATCTTGCCTTCTTTGCCATAGATTGATTGAGCATATAACCCTCAATTTATTTCTGTGGTCTCTATTCTGTTCTCTTGATCTATGTGTCTATTTTTGTTCCACTATCATACTATTTTGATTACTACAGCTTTGTAGTATATCTTGAAAACTGGGATTGTGATCCTCCAGCTTTGTTCTTCTTTTTCAAGATTTCTTTGGCTATTCAGTCTTTTGTGTTCCATGCAAATGTTAGTATTATTTGTTATAGTTTTATGAAAAGTACTATTATTGGTGGGTACTGACCCGGATGGGCCAGTCAGTTAAGTGTCTGACTTGGGCTCAGGTCAATGTCTCATGGTTCACAGGTTTGAACCTCACATTGGGCTCTGTGTTGACAGCTCGGAGCCTGGAGCCTGCTTTGTGGATTCTACCTCCCTCTCTCTCTGCCCCTCTCCTACTCATACTCTGTCTCTGTCTCTCAAAACTAAATAGAAAACATTAAAAAAATTTTTTTAAGTGCTATTGGTGTTTTAGAGGGATTGCATTGATTCTGTAGGTTATTTTGAAAAATTTTTAATGTTTACTTATTTTTGAGAGAGAGAGAGAGAGAGAGACAGAGCACGAGTAGAGGAAGGGCAGAGAGAGAGGGAGATACAGAATCTGAAGCAGGCTCCAGGCTCTGAGCTGTCAGCACAAAGCCCGATGTGAAGCTCCACTCAAAAACTGCAAAATCATGACCTGAGCCCAAGTCAGACGCCTAATCGACTGAGCCACCCAGGCACCCGGAATCTGTAGGGTACTTTGGATATATTTCTAACAGAAGACTTAGTGAGTCAAACAATATATTCTTAAAGGATTAGTATAACTACATGTTATGAATGCCAGATATCTGTTATGTACTTTCGATAGGAGGTCTAGAGTAAACAAATGTTTCAGTGCACCATTAACCAGGTATTGTCCTGCATATCATTCACATACATGAACTGACTTAATATTCACTAAATTCACTAAATATTCACTGAACATCACTGTGAGAACCAAGAAGAAAAGGGCTTGGGGGCACATTATATGTCATTCTTCTCAACCTTCAATGATCTCTTATCTGGTATTCTAATAAAATCCATTTTGCTGCTGGGTCTTTGGGAATAAGAAGGAATTCTTATTCATTATGCCAGCGCTAAAATATCTTTAGATCTGCCATTTCTAATAATAACAACCATCTCTGACTTTTTAGTGTTTCCTGCTTTTTCTCTCCTACCTTGCATCTGACTCTCCCAACCGACCACATTCCTTCATGCTGAACACTGCTGAAATAACTGCCAAAGTATTTGTTTGGTAATCCAGAACCAGGATATTGCCTTCCTATGCTAAAATAATTTTGGGGAAGGTGTCCTTTTTATAAATGCCAATCTATATGCCCATATATCTAATAGGTAGTCCTCATCTACTCCTCTCCTATAGATAGGAATAACAGTCCTGCTAATCCTCTCCTTCCTTAAATAAGGACTACAAAAACTTTCTAAGAAAATGAGCCTTCAGTGAGGTCCAGATTTAGTGTGACTTTTGAATGACTCTTCCTTTCCCTGAACCTTGTTACTAGTTTTCCCTACTCTAAAATGTGTAGTTTAAATTGTGCAAGTAGAGCAAGTGGGAAAATATTGCTGCCTTTGTAGTTATCAATGAAAAATACATATTATATAATATTAAAAATGTTCATAATATTCCTTATAGTTTATTTGAGAGCATATAAATAATTTGATAAGCACTGGTCCTGCTCAGCCATTGTAATATCTTGCCAAGAATAGATTGAGACCTGTGATATTGTGTTAGTAAATGCAGATTTCCAAGCTTACTGAAAAATACATCCTGCAATATTAAGGGTTGCTTTTATGATCAAATAAATGTTAAGTTTCTTTTCCAGTTTCATTAAGTGAATGTTAATGAATAAGTTGGCTCTATCAAGGTTATTATTCCTTTTCTTATGAAAAATATGCATTATACTTAAAATGATAGTCTGCTTCATTTTTATGGTTTCAAAATTTTACAGAATATAAATATTTTGATGCGTTTAATTATCAAAATATAATTTACACTTGCAGAGTTTTTCTTCTATGTAAATAAGACATAATTCGAAATCCCATGTTTCTGATACAAACATGAGAATTTAAAGACTTTTTTTTTAAAGACTTAAAAACATTTGTATCAAAGTAGCTAGAGGAAATACTGCCTATGATTGTATGACACCAGTGCTTATTTGGTGAATATTTTGAAAAGAAGCTTAACAAAGAAGATGGTGAAACATTAGCCACCACCATCCTTAACCTTTCCCAGGAGAAGTTACAAGTAACAATAAATGGCCAGGGAACTCCTTTCTAAGGGGATATATTAATTATCTACATCTGCATACCAAAACACCCCACAACTTAGTGACTCAGAGCAACAATGATATTTTATTATCTCTCATGATTTATGTGAGTCAGGAAATTGAACCAGGTAGAGTTTAAATGGTTAGTCTCTTCTCTACAATGGCTAAGGCCTCAGCTTAAGACTATCAGGGTTGGTGACTGGAGAATCTGAAAGACCATTAACTCGCATGTGTGATGTTGATACAGACTATGCGGTTCTTGTCTAAGCATTCCTTTCCCTTAAAAAAATTCTTTTAATCTTTATTTTTGAGAGAGAGAGAGAGAGAGAGAGAGAGAGACACGAAGTTCAAGTGAGGAAGGAACAGAGAGAGAAGGAAACACAGAATACAAAGCAGGCTCCAGCTCTGAGCTGACCTCCAGCTCTGAGCTGACAGCCCAGAGCTGGATGCAGGGCTGGAACTCAAAAACCCTGAGATCATGACCTGAGCTGAAGTAGGACGCTTAACGGACTGAGCCACCCAGACACCCCTAAACATTCTTTTCCTAAGGCCTCCTTTGAGCTTCTTCACGGTATAGTGGCTGGGATCCAAGAGCAAGCAGAAAAAGAGAAAGAGAGAAACAGAGACTGAGAAAGAAAAAGTGAGAGGGAGAGAGGGAGGGAGAGAGGGAGAGGGAGAGGGAGAGGGAGAGAGAGAGAGAGAGAGAGAGAGACACAGAGCACGCACGTACCTGTTAGAAGCAGTGTCTTTGTTATGATCTAACTTTGGAAATTATAGAGGGTCACTTTGGCTATACTTCATTGGTTAGGTTAGTCACAAGCTTCTTCAAAGATTTAAAGGGACAGAACATAGACTGCACCTTTCAGTGAGAGGAATGTCAGTCATAACATCTACATATTCATCTTTGGGTAATACAGTCTGCTTTGGGCAGGTGGGGATAGGTTTAACTAATGCCAGGTTAGGGTTTCAATGAGTGAGTTACAAATATTTAGGGGAAGAAGTGGTGATGTGGGGGTGGAGGCTGTAAGGATTTTGTGGACTTTGGGTATAAAGTGGCACAGAGAGAGGAAGGGTGAGGAATCTGGCATTCAGAGATGGACTCTGAGGAAAGAATAAAGATATTTAAAGGGGATCTTTATGAAGCTTTTCTGTGTGGTATGTGAGATAAAATGCTTTCTTTATATTCTTCTAATCTCTTGAGAAAATGATAACCCAATGAAATTTAGTGCTAGATTTGTTTTTTGAAAAGATGCAGTAAGCTGCTGAATATGGCCTCACTATAAAGATAGGGAAAAAATGGAGGCCTGCTGAATCTATGTTACATATGCTTTCAGAAAGCTTTATTCATAAATGTGGCTGCCATGGCCTGATGTTTGATTTCCAAATGCCGGTATAAAGACTTATACCAGTCATTGGGGAAATTTTCATTAGCCAGATCTAAAATCAGAAATCAGACATCATGACTCTTTCACAAATTTATTCAATTAAAGGGAATGACCTTTATTATAAGCTTATATCCTTCCAACATTTTTGGTTTAAAATGGCCTTTATGTTTTGAAATGGTGGCAACAGGAGATGGTACTTGTGTTCTAGATTTTTAACTCTCCATGGTTGGAAAGATAAAAGGTCATTGTCCAAGCCACTCTGAATTACATTGTGTTTGGTAGAAAACATTTTATTGATATTGGCTATAAAATGATAATTTAAATTTACCTGAATACATGAAAAATTTTCTTTACTTTTTATAATGCCAAAGGATTATTCCCTAGTTATTTTTTTCTTATGTCTACTAACAATAGCTGTTACTAATGATAAGGCTTCATGAAAATATAAAGAGCCTAACATTATTTTCCTCACCTTGGTTTGTGATGAGAATTAAGTTAATATTTGTAAAGAACTTAGTCAGGCCTGGCACATAGCATGGACTTAAAAAATGTTGCTGTTGATGACAAATGTCAATTATTCCTTTGAAAGTGCTTTTCCGCTGTACCACCCAGTTTATGCCGTTGGTTTAAGTATTTTGAGCCAAATTTGATAATGCTTTATTAAAACTGGATTAACTATTGTTTCTTAAGTAATAACTAGTACAATATTTTAAACTTACTTAATTTTACTCAGAAATGAAGTAAGGAAATAAAAAATATATCAATAATTAAATAAAACCAATTTATAGGAAAGCCAAAAGGTAATGACAGAATAAACCTTAACTAAATGTGAGCCTTGATAGGGAAGGATTTATCCACCTCATTGTCTAGACTCAAACAGTTAAAACAGAAGGCAGCCTAGATCGTGCTGAGTGATAGGCTGATCCTGGCTTCTCTATTCAAATAGCATGCCCTTTTTCATGGTTAGATATTTATCTACCTATTTATGCATTCATTCATTCATTTATTCAGTCAACAGAAATGAAGTATCTGTGTGTCAGAGGCATAAGATACATAAGATATCCACATCTGGTCCACAAAAATCTAGCATCCGTTTCATAACAATTATTAATACTGACCAAGGACAGAATTATAAAATAAATTAAATCATTTATAAACTATAAATTTTCTTAATGAGTTTATATAACCATATATAATTATAGCAGTTGGAAGATCTCACTTATATTTTATCTTCCATCCTTCCAAAACAGATAGAACTAACTACCTAGCTAAAGGGCTGAGGATATTGAATTATACACCGTCGTGCATAGTCAGTTGGTGGCCTTAGTTCAAAGATATGTGGCTTTTATCTGAAGCTACTTTGAGATCTGAAGAACAAAAAAAAACAGAGATGTATTAGCTTAAAATGAGTCATGAATAAAGCACCAAAAATTTCAACATTGCTCAATACAATTAATATTTAGGGTAGATACCATTAGCCCAGTACTGTACTCTGCTTAGATCATTTAAAAAATCTTAGCCAAAGTAGCTGTAACTATGATATTTGAAGTAGCCAGTACAAATAAAAACAGGTTTGAGTGCTTATGAGTCACATATAAACATGTAACTTTTGTACTATCACAGTGAAATGGATTTAAGTTGAGATATCTTTACATTTCACCTTAAGGTAATATAAAACAAGAAAACAAAAAGCAGTGCTGTCTTATGCTATGCCTGCAATAGATGAGGAATAATTATCAGGTAACATAAAAATTCCTGTAACTTAGGTCTTTACAGAAACAAGTGTGCTAGATTTAGTGCATGGGTAATTCATGTCATCTCAAATATAAAATGTAGCATATGACCTTCTACAGGAAAGTTGTTTCTTAATGTTGAAAGTAACTCATGTGTGCTCCACCTAATCATATTGTAAAGAATTGAACCAGAGAATCAAGCCCAGGTGGTTATGGAGACAGCCTCATGGAATGGGCTCCATACTGGCATGTGATATGAATAGCACCTTATCATGTCTCATAGCTTGTCCAAATAGTTGGCAATTCCTGTATCATGTATGATATCACATATCATGTAATACAACCCAAAGTCTCTCAGACATTTGTACTTTCCCTCTCTCTCTCTCTCTCTCTCTCTCTCACACACACACACACACACACACACATTAATACACATGCATCATTTTTATGCTGCTCCAACCTTCTTCTGTCTGAGGATATAAGTTTGAATCCTCTGCCACATACAAACAGTATAATCCTGGACAAGTTACTTAACCTTGTTTTGCTTCTGTTTCTTTATCATTAAAGTTGGGACCAATAATAAAATAATACTACCTGCCTCATAGGGTGTCTTTGAGGATGAAATGAGAAAATATGTGTAGGATGGTTGGCATGCACAGTAAACAATAAATGTAACCTATAGCTAGGTGAGAAAATTGAGGCCAGGGTAATCACGACATGCTCAAGGTCACTAAGGTAGTTCATGGCTAATCAGGATTGGAATCTGTATAATGATTCCCAACTCAGTGTTCTTTCCTTTACACTGAGCTGTCCCATTTATTAGCAGCTAATCATCTACTTCCTTGTGTGAATCTTTTGTATTTGTGTGTCTTGCCTCCCCAGGTAAATTTTAAGGTCTTAAAAGCTAAAAGCATGGGTTAGTGACTTCATCAACTACAGGCTTCAGTGGAGAGCTGTTGCTACTGGGGGCTCAGTGCTCATTTGTTAATGATGATCTTTTAACACAATACTCCAAATGAAATTATTTTATTCATTTCATATTTCTTATTCCTTCTTCCGAAGTTCAATATATACGAACAACCAGCCATTACAAAATTAGAATTGCACAATACACAAGCAACTCCTTCCTCTGTAATTCCCCAGAGAAGAACATGCAATTTCCTACTAGATTTCTTCAGTGTGAAGAAAATAATATAATTCATCTATGCTTTAGTTTCTCCATATATAGAATTTGTATACAGCATTACTCAATCACAAAAGAATTCCATTATAATCCAGCATATTGTTATGTAAATTCAGCATAACTCAGGCCACAATATGATCCCAGGAATATAACAAGTATCCATAGGGAAAACCTGGTAGAACATCTTAAGAGTGGGGATTATTTTTAGCACTGAATAACAACTTATATATAAAGGAGCTTCACTCACAATGCTTTGTAGCATTATTAACTACACTCACTAGTCACATTTGAGGTATATATTTATGCATCTCTCTGGGAGAGTACTAGCATACTAAATAGTACAAATTACCACCTTGATTATCTTTAGATTTACTCCTAGGAGTCAACCATATCCTTGAAAATCAGTTGCCAAAAGAAGCTTCCTTATGACTTTGAAAGATTAAAATACTGTTTTATCAGTATCTGTATTTCACATTTCAAGAATTCATAAACTTTCAGCAGCATGAGTGCATATTCTACAATTTTCAGTTTTCTCTTGATTCTCAGGATGTAAGTAATACCCACAGCACTAGTAACTCTCACTTACAGGGCCAGAGGGACCCATTTGTCCTTCTTGACCTACAGCACTGGCGCCCGTTATCTGGACCTTAAGAGCTTTCCTAGCTTTCTACTCCTAAGCTGCATAAGCAGGAATTCATTTCCTGTTTAAGTGTGGATCCGGAAGGGTATGGCAGGTTAAGAGAGCAGGGGAAACTTGCAGAGCCCTGCTTTCCAAGAAATAGCAGGAAGTTACTCGGAAGACTACAAAGTGTTCTCTGTAGGAAACTGCTGGGAGAAATGCATTTATATTGTATTATGAAGGAGGAACTTTAAGATTACTCGAAAATAGCCACTTGTAATAACATAACAACCAATTTCAGAGTTTGCTGGCATGTGACACTCCTCTAGGAATTCTTGGTTTCCAACTCGATCTCATTAGCCACAAATAGAATCTACTAAGCCTTACCAGGAGTCTGGCATTTTGTTTGAGAATCAAAACTTTTCTGTTTGAAAACTAGGGCAAAACTCAGTTATATATCAACAGGGATATGAGAGAAAGAACACACAAGGAAAGTTTTTGTATTATAAATTGTAAAACATAATAGTTTGAAGAGGAGAGACTGCCCCATGAGCCACAATAAATACCAGAATGTAACACACAACTGAAAAGAATCCAGTTTACTCAATGTAGCAATGAGTTTTGGACCCGTTAGAATAGATATTGTGATAACTCACTAATTTATACAAGAACCCCTAATATGTGCATGGTATTTCACCAATTAGAGAATGCTTTCCATCAGTCATTTTCACATGACTTGGGGCAAGTGAAGGTCTGGGTCTGATAATACATTGGTCAAAATCAGCTTGTCATTATAGTAGACTGACAAATGCTAAGGAAGCCTCAACTAGATGCACATGGCTTGCATGTTTGTGTAATTTTCTTTAAATAAAGTTGATGAAGACAGATGTCTGTGTTCAGTTGCATAACATGTTAGAAATGCAAGATACCTCAGAAAACCTCTTGGCTCAACATTCAGACTTGTATAAGATTAATCTTGATAATTGTTTGGCTATTCTCTAATTCCTTGTTTACCATTGCACAGTGGTA
This sequence comes from Panthera pardus, assembly GCF_024362965.1. Lineage (NCBI taxonomy): Eukaryota > Metazoa > Chordata > Mammalia > Carnivora > Felidae > Panthera > Panthera pardus. Next base: position 110,979,829 of record NW_026526765.1, read on the forward strand.
TGAACTCCTTTAGCTCCCGGGAAGCAAGAAGATAATTCTTGTCACTGTTGTAATAATTCCTAAATATGAGAAGTTGTGGGCTATGAGTTCTAATTTTAACTAATTCATTATATTCTGCCATGGTCAGTGTTAGATTGCTTACCCAAGATGGTGCCTTTTCCTTACCTGTGAGTTGAGACTAGAGGAAGAGACAGCTTATCTGAGCTTCAGTGCTCGAATGGCAGAGGTGACAGAGATAGATAAATTGACCAAAATGAGCCCTATTTACTAGAATGCTGCCCCCTCATGCCCCACTCTGAGACCATATACAGTGTGAAAGGCAGCTCAGACATGGGTCAGGTTGTTCAGAAGACCACGTATTAAGATCTGTGAGCTATTCCTAATCATTTTCACTTGAAAAGAGAGGTGGCTATTTTGTGAGGCCATGAACCTCAGCTGTGAACTTTGCGGTAATTTAGGTTGGTGGTCTAACTGCTGTTCTCTGCTGACAGCTCAGGGCTATTGGTGCTACACAACACCCACAAAGAACTCATGAGCAGATAGTCTCACCAAACCAATCTTGGGTCATTCCTTTAAGTGGGAGTGAATAAAAGGGGCATCTGTTTTCAATAAAGCAGACCAAGAGTCTGTCCATTGCCTGGGAATGATTTCTTATAGTACTGCTCACTGCCACTTGATCACCTGTCCTCCTCTGCACTTTATTGGCATCAGGATTTTGGACATGGTTCCCACATGGAAGATGCTTCCCTTTTAGTTCTATCCAAGTCACTATCATAGCCTATAGCATGCAAATTATAGGAGAATGAGAGCAAAAATTGTGTAGAGATACCAGACTAGGAAGAGAAACAGGAAGGTGATTTTACCTGCTCAATTTTAATCAAGTAGAAAATGTTCCTATCTTTATCTCACTGTCCAGGAATGGAATTTCCTAAGATTAGAGTGTATCCCAGGTCTTCATTGGATCCTGACTCTTAAGCTTGGCCTCTATGGAAAAATAGCGGAAATGCCAAACAGTAATTCAAGCTCCATAATAAAAGGCTAGGCTCAGATCCAAAGTGTTTTCAATATTTTTCTAGTAGTTTTTTTTAGTGATTTTTCATGAAAAGCACTTGATTCAAATGTTATTATTTCATCTTTTAATATTTTACTCAGCAGTAAGTGATACTCTCTTCTGATATACTTCTGTCAAAGTGGTGGAAGAGTTGGTGGCAAACTGCCATTTCAGGCATTTATTCTGCTCCAGTAATGCAGTGTTGAATACACAGAAAATGGAGAAAATTAACTAAACTTCTATACACTTTCAAAAGAAGCCACATAAAAACCTGGCATAGTAGTAATAGTAAAATTATACTGCTTCTAAATCAATTGATATATTTGATTATATTCTAGATTTAACATTTTGCACTATGACTTTTTTTTTTTTTTACTATAGACTACCAGGCTTATACACTAACCCCTAATCCTAACCATAATCCTAACCTTTAACCCTAACCCCTAACCATAACCATAACCATAACCACAGCAGAATTCTGGAGTTTTATTCTCTAGAGAAGTCTCTTATCTCCAAAATACCAGGTATATACCCTAATACTAACCCTAACCCTATATCTGAGAAAGTGGCTTCCTAAACATATGATAACAAAAGCTGAGAAGCAGCTTAGTTATCCTGCAGAAGACCCCAACCATTTAAGAATTGGTAGTATTTCTGAAATTAGGTGTGAAGGTAGAGATAAACCTAGAAGAACCAATTGAATATCTATTTAAAGTATGCTTAGAGCCCCAAATCCCCTTCTTGCTTCAGCTCAGTAAATGTATGCCATGTCTATTTTCACCTCAGAAGATATCTGGGGTTTTATTTGTTTGTTTTTAAGTTTTTTTAAAAAAGAAATTTTTTTAACGTTTATTTATTTTTGAGACAGAGAGAGACAGAGCATGAACAGGGGAGGAGCAGAGAGAGAGGGAGACACAGAATCTGAAAGAGGCTCCAGGCTCTGAGCTTTCAGCACAGAGCCCAATGCGGGGCTTGAACTCACGGACCATGAGATCATGACCTGAGCCGAAGTCGGACGCTTAACCGACTGAGCCACCCAGGCGCCCCTAAGTTTTTTTTTTAGATTCCAGTTAGTTACCATACAGTGTAATACTGCTTCAGATGTACCATAGAGTGATTCAACACTGCCATGAATCACCCAGTGCTTATCAAGACAGGTGCACTCCTTAATTCTCATCATCTATTTAACCCACGCCCCCACCTCCTTTCTGGTAACCATCAGTTTGTTCTCTGTAGTTGAGTCTGTTTCTTGGTTTGTCTCCCTCTCTCTCTTTTTCCCCTTTGTTCATTTGTTTTTTTTTTTCTTAAATTCCCATATGAGTGAAATCATATGGTATTTGTCTTTCTCTGAATAACTTATTTCACTTAGCATAATACTCTGTAGCTACATCCATGTCACTGCAAATTGCACTTTAACATTTTAATAGATCAGAGTGCATATGTTAAACAAAAAAATAACCTCATAATCTAGGGTGATTATTTATATTTTATGTAGTCTGCATTTTGTGGGATTTTATGTCAAACACATCTAGGTTTAAAGAAGACTGCGGAGAGAAGAAGGTTAAGGTGGAGGGAAGGAGGAAAATAGGAAAGAAAGAAAGGAAAGGGATGGAGGGACAGGAGGATGAATGATATGTAGGAGGAAAAAGGAAGGTGGCAGGGAGAAGGGAGAAATACCTCAAGTCCATGAACAGTTATCTTACAAATTGTACTGAAGAGTATCTTTATCTCCGTTCGTTAAAGAAGGAATTGCAAGGTTTATCAAACAGAAAATATACCTAATATAATCCTAATGCAAGAATTTCCTGAAACTAAAATGTATTAGAAACTGGAAAAAGTAGGAAAGGGAGTTTGTGAAATCTATCCAAAGTGATTTAAAAATAGCTCAGATGTGGAATCTGTTAAAACGAGAAAGTGGACACATGGCTCTTTCTAATCTTACATACGCTACTGTATTAACACTTCTCTAGTTTCCCCTGAGGACAGCCAGGTTCCTTGGGAGAAAGGTGTATGCTCCCTGGACATTTTCAGGGTCTGTCTGGGGTATGCCCATGGGCACAGGCTTAAAAGTTTCTTCCACGGATATGTCAGCATATTAATGCATTGTTTGGCTCCACGTTGCCTTCCCTCCCTGCATTTCCTCATTTGCCATTCATCTTCTTACTTCCCTTAGTCCACCATAATAGTCCCTAGGGTCCAGCGTAAGTGCTTCTAGCTCTTCTAACTGCACATTTGTTTTTACTGTACAATTAAGGTATTTGGCTATTATAAAATGGTAATGCTTAGAATTCTGCAACATCATTCCTTTGGGGTATGGGGTAATCAGAAAACCTGACAAAATGTCAGAGTTCAGAGTTCATGTGGGCTGGACCATTTTTTTTTGTGTGTGGGTGCTGCACACCTGAGACAGCTGTGCTCCTCAGATAAAGCAGGGCTGACTGAGTAATGGCTGGGAATGCAGAGCATTTCACAGGCAGGAAGGGATAGGCAGGGGGGACTCCTTAGATGGGTATCAAAAAAGAAAAGAAGCTTGCCATATGGCAGAGGCCAGGTGGCCCCAAATGGGACTAAAAGGATTGGAGCCTGGGATGTATAAGTGAAGGCCCTCTTTCCTAAATGCCATACTCTGCCTTATTAATAAACTAAAAACATTATTCAATAGAGAAAATGGGTGAGTGGTAAGAGCAAAGCTTTCAAGAAACAGGAAGGAGAAGTCTGTGATGCTAACTTCTCTCTGCGTTTGAGTTGCTAATATAATTGTTGGCAGAATAGCCTAAAGATTAAGAATTCCTTTAGACATTTGGTCTAGAGCTAAATAGGTCCAAGTGTGAATCTGGGCTCGACCACTCACTGACTTCCTCATCTGGGACAAATCACTTACCTCTCAGAGTCTCAGTACCCTCCTATGTAAATAAAAGGTAATAATAATTCTTACCCACAGAAAATTATACCTCTCTTTTCTGTACTTTCAACCTCTTCCTCTCAGTTAGATACTTTCCATGAGAATCAAAATATATTCAGTTATTGTCTGTGTTTAAAACAAAGAAATAAACAACAAAACAAAACAAAGTTTGCTTTCACTCACTTATTTCTCTTTGTTAGAGTTTCTCTTGATACTGTGGGCTGGGTAGTTCATTATTGTGAACTGTTCTGTGCATAGTAGGATGTTTAGCAGTGTCTTGGGCCTCTGCCCATGAAAGTACACCCTTCCTATTTGTGACAGTCAAAAATATCTCTAGACATGGTCACATGTCCCATATGGAGCAAAATCTCCCCCAGTTGAGAACCACTGCTCTCACAACCATCTCCTCTGCTCTGCAAAACTGCTTCTTCTCACAGTTTTGCCTCTTCTTTTTGGCTCGGCTTCCTCACTTTCTCATCACTCCTGCATCTGTTATGCTTTGTCTCTTGTCCCCACTTCATTAATAAAATGGGTCTTTTTCAGATGAACGGTAGTCTCAATACTTTTAAATACAGTGAACTTTCCAATCCTTCTTTTGATATCTCAGAAGAATTCAGTGCTTTTAGCATCTTGTCTTTGGAATGATATCTTCTCTTGGCGCTTCTTACACCACTCTCTCTTTGTCTAGTATGTGACATCTGCAACACCTGGGATAGCTGGGTTCTCTGACTCCATGTGGAATCACTATTCTGTAGGAGAGAGCTCAGGCTTGTTCAAATGGGGGTAAAAATGTTCCCAGCATCAAGAGAGGGCAAGCCCCACAGAGCAAGTAATTTTCAAGATTCTGTTTATATCTCGTTTGCTAGCAAGGTCTAGGCCAATGCCCAAAAACCTTATGAGAGGAGCCTACCCAAGACAGAAATAGAGGGAGGAGATAGACTTCTGCCATGACATTGACCTGCTCCCCAGTGAAACTAGTGAAAACTATTCAAAACTTTTAAAAAGCCACTGGAAATAGTCCTAAGGACAAATAGCAAATGAAGAAACATCTATACAAGAACACCTATAAGAATTCAGTAAAAAAGGGGAAAGTCTGTGGCATTTGAACTGAGACCTCTCCATCTGACCCCCGTTTCAGTTGGGTTAGTGGAGGCACCATTGTACAGACTGGTATAGTCAAGAACACAGCACTCCCTCTCCTCAAAGCTCCCAACCAGAGAACTTTCTTTCTGGAAGGAGTAGGACTTCAAGGTTTCAGTGTTCTTCCCCAGTTACCTATGGCTGTCTAAGCACTGTGGGGAGTGCATTCAAGATGTAGGGTGCTCCCTTTTCCAATCTACCCCGAATTGTAGAATGGAGATGCTAGCTTGGCACAGCATGCTAAAATGCTGAAGTCACCATTACTTTTCCCTGGGCTCCTTAGGTAGTGGTTCCACACCAACAGAGATAAGTATAGAGGACCTCAGAGTACCACTCACCCAGCTCAGCTCTGAGAGTGGGAATGTCGGTCACTCAGAGAGAAAAGCTGATATTGTCTCCACCCCTATCTCCAGAGCCCTGGTTGAGAGATTTTGCCTCAGAGGAGAACCATTCCATACAATAAATAGTTCTTAATCTCTTCCCAAAGGAACTGACTTCATTTGCAACAGAACATGAAGGAGTTCAAGGGTAAGAATGTTCTCAAGAACAGTGGAGGCTGTGGTGAAAGGCAGTGGGGAAGAGAGTGAAGATACAGGTTAAATTGAAGGCTACTTTTTAGGAGAGAACCACTGCTGGAGACAGAGCAGATGTGCACCACTGACCTTAGAAATGATTCCTTCAAAGGACCTTCTGTTTGGTTGTATTAGTTTGTAGAGCAATTTATGTCCCATGTCCTGTCTCTACCTCTACCACCTGCACTCTAGTCTAGTCTTTTATCATCTCTCACTGGCACTACTGCAAAATTCTAATGGGTTCCCAAATTCGGATACCCTCATAACTGGTGTGCAATACAGTTTCTAGAATGTAGCCAGAAAAAACCTTTGAATTTCAGTCTAATCTGATTGTGTGTTCCTCCATTATAGAGACCATGGGAAAGAAGCCTGTACCTTCAGTAATATTTGGTTTCATGCTGACCGTCTCTAAGGACTCATTTCCTGCCTGTTTCTGCCATTTCCTGCAGCACCCTGTTATTTATTTATTTCTGATGTTTGAAAAGTCTTTTTTTTTCAATATATGAAGTTTATTGTCAAATTGGTTTCCATACAACACCCAGCGCTCATCCCAAAAGGTGCCCTCCTCAATACCCATCACCCACCCTCCCCTCCCTCCCACCCCCCATCAACCCTCAGTTTGTTCTCAGTTTTTAAGAGTCTCTTATGCTTTGGCTCTCTCCCACTCTAACCTCTTTTTTTTTTCCTTCCCCTCCCCCATGGGTTCCTGTTAAGTTTCTCAGGATCCACATAAGAGTGAAAACATATGGTATCTGTCTTTCTGTGTATGGCTTATTTCACTTAGCATCACACTCTCCAGTTCCATCCACGTCGCTACAAAGAGCCATATTTCATTCTTTCTCATTGTCACATAGTACTCTGTTGTGTATATAAACCACAATTTCTTTATCCATTCATCAGTTGATAGACATTTAGGCTCTTTCCATAATTTGGCTATTGTTGAGAGTGTGCAGCACCCTGTTAAATCTCAGCCCATCTACTCCTAGGCACACACTCTTCCTTTCAAAATTTTGTGCTAGATGGGTGCCTCTAGAGGGACTTATCCTTCATAAAATGGCTCTTTGTTCTTTGTTCTGTCTCTGTTATGGACCTCCTTCCATAGGACTGTCCTTTGCCCCTTGATTTGGTGAAACTCCCCACCTGTTTGAGTAATAAATCTTTCTTTGATCATACCAAAGGTCTAGTACTATGAGTTCTGATAATGGAGCTTAACCTTGGGAAAGCACTTCATCATGTCACAGTGAGGTTGCAATGACACCCTCTCCCTGCTGTCTTTAAATTTTTCCATGGCTTCCATCCATTTACTTTTATGATAAAGTCTACAATTCTTAGCTTGGCCTACAGGGTTCTGTGTGCTCCCTCCCCATCCCACTGGTTTCTTTGTTTTTCATTAGTTATGTTACCTACTGCCTGAGGACACACATACATGCTGTATCCTCTGCCTGAGATGCTTTTCTTCCTCCTCACTCCTGCCTGTCTTTCTTAGTCTACTCTTAATTATCTGCATAACTTAGCTCAAAAATCACTTTCTCAAGAAGGCTTTCTTTCTTGAGACCTCACTGCAGTCCTACCAACTAGGTCAGTTGTATTTTTTTCTTCATGGCTCTGTTTTTGTTTTAAACTTTACATTTATTCGTGTAATTATTTGATGGACATTTATCTCCTTTACTAGATTATGATCACCCTCAGGTCTGTGACTTTATATGTTTTGTTCACCATTATATCCTCAGTGCCTAAGCCATTGGCTGAGCCGCAGTAGGTACTCTTATAGATTGTTGAGTGTGGAATACATGAAGGCTCTTAGTAATATGATATATATATATATATATATAGTCTCAAAGCCAGAGTATACTATATTAGTTAGAATAAATGAGGTTCTGCTGTAATAACACGCTGTCTCCCTTACCGTCCTATTTCTCCTCCCCACAAAGCCACATATACTCAAAAATTATAGAGGCTTAAAATAAAAAAACTTTATATCTCACTCGTGCTGAATTACCATTGTGCTTTATTAGGATACTCTGTTCCATTTCATCTTTATTCTTGGACCCAGGGTGATGGAAGTTACCATCTGGAATATTGTCTTTTTCAGGGGCAAGGGAAAGAGAAAAAAGACTGGTTTCACTCTGGTGATTAAGTATTTCCATAAGGAAGTGACATATTTCATCTCCATATACAATCCATTAATCAGAACTAGTCTCAGGGTCCTGCCCATCTGTAAAGAAGGCAAGGAAATATAGTTCTTTCATGCACTGAGAAAGAAAGAAGAATCAGATGTGTGTGACCATTAGAAGTCTCCCCACTGGCATATTAGTGTACAGCTGTATGTGTTAAAGTTCAACTTGATTTTGAAGGAATAGTAAAAATTTCATGAGGATGCAGTTCAACTGGGCTAAAGGATGAAATTTGGATACTCTGGGTGAAAAGGCATTGCCAGTAGAAGAAACACCAGGAACATAAGTAGAAAGTATGTATAAGCATGTGTCTGAGTCACAGTGAAGAGCGATCCACCTTGCTGAAGTGGAGAACAGGTGCTGAAGGACCATGGGAGAAAGGGTGGAGTGACAGAGTTGACCATTAGCATATCTGAACTCCTCTCAACTATTTTGGACTTAGTGTGGAGATATCCTCAATGTGAGGAATTCAGTATATAACTTCAGATTTGTCAATCACCTTGACTTGGTTGCACTTTGTTCATTTCTGGAATTCCAGATTTACAACTGCATTTCTCCAAGGCTGTTTTTGGTGGGCACAGCAGTCCAGAAAGACCAAGACCTGACCTACTCCCTCTTTTCAGCCCTCTTTCAATTCATGAGCAGGGAAACACCAGTGCTCTGCCAGCCTGTGAGTTGAATGCCTTTGATCTCACCTTTAATTGGCAATTGTAGGGAGTTAAACTGAGTGCAGAGACCCTTAACAATGATACAAACTGAAGGATAATATAGAATAATAGGTTTTATGGAAACCTGGATGCATTTGAAGGATGTCATTCGGTAAATCTGTCCCTAGAAGCTAGTATCACTCAGTCAATACAAATTAACCTATTTTGTCCCGCCTTACTTTTGTTAGTTGTACTAGCTTTGGAAAAGAAAAAGAAAAGCCATACCACTAGAGTTCTAATAGTAGGCAACAGATATTTATGGAAGATTATATTTGCATAAAAGTATTTGTTAAACAAAAATCACAATAAAATATTGACTACAGAGCAGCCATTAATGGAGAGAGCTGTGCCATGTTTAATATGCCCTCTGTTCATTGATCCTTAGAAGGATCATAGTATAGTGGCCGAACGTGGTCTCTAGAGGCAGCTGCCAAGATTTAAATTGAAACTCTGCCATTCACCACCGGGTGATCTTGAGAAATTCATTTAATCATGCTCATACAATAAATCTTTACTGCTACAGACTAATTGTATTCCTGAAAAATTCATTATGTTGAAGCCCTAATGTCCAATGTGAGTGTGTTTGGAGATAAGACTTTTAGGAGGTAATTAAGGTTAAAGGAAAGCATAATCGTAAGGTCTAATCTGATAGGACTGGTGGCCTTAGAGGAAGAGGAAGAGAAGGAGCTCTCTTTTTCCTTATGTGCACTCACCCAAGCACACAGCAAGATGGCAGCCCTCTGTAATCAGGAAAAGGGTTCTCACCAGAATCTAACCATAGTGGCACCCTGATCTCAGACTTCCAGCTTCCAAAATTGGAGAAAATAAATTTTTGTCGTTTAAACCACCCCATCTATGGTATTTTGTTGTGGCAGCCTGAGCTGAGTACTACGCTTACCTATAAAACGAGGACAATAATTGTGCCTGATAGTGTGCTTGTGACGATTGAGTGTGTTAATATATGCTTAGCCCTTAAAATGATGATTGGTATATAGTAGGTACTTACTAGACATTACCTATTATTATTTACATTATTTCCTTCCCTAACCCCTCATTTGATTGTATCATACTTGAGAATTCTGCTTTTCCAGTCAAATAAATCTCAGCTCTGTCTCTTATAAGCTATATGACCTTGTTCTAGTTACTAAGTTCTTGAGCCTCAGTTTGCATATCTGTAAGTGGAGATAATAATAATGCTCCCTGCCTCTTAGAGTTGTTTTGAGGATTAAAGGAGACATGCATGTGGTGTATGTGGCCCATGGTGAGCATTCCACGTGCGCCATTTACTGTCCTTATTAGAGGTTTGCAGAGCTTCCTCTTTTACATTAAGAAAGAAACTGCTCTTTCCAGAAATCCTTACATTCTTTGGAGGAACAAGTAATATCAGTTTCTCTTCAAACTCAGAACTCTAAAAATTTCCTTCTTTAAATTTGTCACTGCAAGATATTTGGTTGGTACATTTTTCCTTTAGTGTAATATATGCCCTTAACGTCCCTCCTTCCATCATGAAGTTACCGTTAACATTACAGATTCTTTTCTTTTAAGTTTATTTATTTATTTTGAGAGAGAGAGAGAGAGAGAGAGAGAGAGAGAGAGAGAGAAGAGGGGGGCAGAGACAGAGTGAGAGAGATAGAATCCCAAGCAGGCTCTGTGTTGTCAGTGCAGAGCCCTCCACTGGGTTCAATCCCACCTCACAAACCAAACCGTGAGATCATGACCTGAGCCAAAATCAGCAGTCAGATGCTTAACTGACTGAGTCACCCAGGCACCCCTACATTACAATTTCTAAAGAGCAGGGATCATAAACCCTAAATTTGATTTATTTAAGCTAACAGAATCATAGGACTGGATGTGACTACGGAGATTGGTGAGTGAGATTTTCTCACAGCTATTCAGTGATGGACTTGAGAACTAAAAACTAGGCATGCAGCCTGGTTGTTATCTCACAGTGTGAAGTGAGGATTTCATAAATGCATTGTTGAACATAGTGGTCATATATATCCTAAGCTGATGCGTAGACAGAATTGTATTATGCACAGCATGGCTTCTCAAACTTTAATGATTGAATCATCTCAGCAGGATGTTAAAATGCAGGTTCTAACTCAGGAAGTCTAGGGTGGGACCTGGAGTTCTGCATTTTTAATAAGCTCCCAGATGATTGTGACACTGCTAGTCTTCAGACCATTTTTTGAGTACAAAGGGTGTAGATGCTGTTAGCAATGGTGACTTTGAAGTTTTTTGCTGTTTTTTTGTTTTGCTTGTGAGTCCATTTTTTTTTTATTCACTCAAATATACTCTGAATGCAAAACTTTCTTTTTTAAAATACCAATGAGAAAAAATTTAACACATTTTAAATTTAAATGCTTCAGTTTGTTTCTCCATATGTTGTGTATTCCTAAATCATTCACAGTGGTTTTATTTTCTAGCCCTTTTCCATCAAATGGGAAAGTAGTGTTCTCCCAAATGTATTTATTTCTCAGTATCTATCCTCTGTAACCTATTATATCATCTCATCCTTCCTGAAAAGCTCTCTTAGTTTTCTGATGTATACTTCCTTGAATTTCCAGTTCTCACCCTGTAAGTTATGCCCACATCCTATTTTTTGGCATCTCCTCATCTCTCTGACACTGTTCGTGGGAACTTGCATCCAGTGTCACTCATCACTTCAGGCCTTGGGAATCACTTGAGTGTTATTTGGAATCACTAGTGATTCCTAAGGCCTGAAGTAATGATTTTATTTGTAGATCACTCTCTTTATCCTGAAGGCTTACCTAAGTCTTAATCATGTGTGCTCCATGGATTCCATATTTAGGACCTGCCACTCTTCCAACTCAACATGGTAAAAACCAAAGTCGTCCTACTTCTTATCTCTAGACTGCAGGCCCTCTGCCAACCATACCACATTATTTTACTCCCTTTATCAAAACTTCCAGTGACTTGTCGTTTGTTGTGGCATAATTCTCTAACTCCTTATTCTGACATTGAAACCCTGCTCTAACTTGGATCTTTTTTTTTCCCACTCATGTCTTCCATTGCTTTGAAGTATGCGCTGATTGAAGTTAGTCTGAATCCTCCAGTTTCTGGAGCATGCGTTGACATTCCCAGCCTTCATGCCACTTTTGCTCTGAGCTGAAAGCCCTTACATCCATGCCTGCATGACAAAATGCTATGTATCTCTCAAGGCCTACATGCAATGCTGCATCTCTTGTGCTATGTTCTCTGTCCCCTTACTTGAAAGGAATTCCTCCTCCTCTGGATTGCTACATGTTTCAGTGTTGTTTAGATGACACTTCACACTATGCTTTATGTTATGTCTGCCATATAAATGTCCCCAGTCCTCCAACTCTCTGGCATCCCTGCTTACCTTCATATCCAAAGGCTTTGGCTCCAACCCCATCCCCTGGAATGACAAATCTGACTTCCCTCCTTTCCTCTAGGTTCATATTCCTCTACTACATTTAGGGGAAGGGAGAGTTGCCACGTACCATTTCCAAATCGTTTAACTCCAAAAGCCACTTCTTTTCACTTACCTGGCTCCTAGCAGCTTCTTCTAGCTCTGCCTGAGGCCTCAGCTTTTTTTCTGTTGGCCACTGTCTGCAACTGTAGGAGTCCACCTCTTCTCTATTATTACTCAAAACCACCACGAACAGCAGGTTCTTGCCAGTAATAGACTTTTACTGAAAGTTTTAGGGTAATGCAGGCTAATTATAGCACAAGCAGAAGTCAACTGTAATCTGAATGCTAGAATCAGAGTTCTTAGACATTTATCAGACACTCTCTCACAAACTCCATTCCCTTGGGGCTCTCCATCTTCAGGCCTATCCTCTCCCATCTCTTCTACCATAAACCTTCACAAAATGCCAAAGTTCAAATACTCTTACTTATGCAGAATGTTTCACTATTTTTTTAAAGTTTATTTATTTACTTTGAGAGAGTGTGTGTGCATGGGGAAAGGGCAGACAGAGAGGGAGAGAGAGAATCCCAAGCTAGCTCTGCATCGTCAGCACAGAGCCCAATGCAGGGCTCAATCTCAGGAAACCTGAGATCATGACCTGAGCTGAAGTGAGATGCTTAACTGACTGAGCCACCCAGGCACTGCTCACCATTTTTTCATTATTGTTTAAACATTGACAGTGTAGATTAAACACACAAGAGCCTCTCCCTCCATAAATGAATTAGTTTTTACATGTTTTCCTAAGCATGAGAGCCAGTCTGTCCCTCAGTAGGATTCTGCAGTCCTGAAGTTGTTTTGGGTCAACCAGATTAAGGTTTGTATTGTTTTGTCTTGTCTTGTTTTTGGGTGGGGGGGTAACCACAGCCCTAGGAGATAGGCAAAATCTTACCCACCTATTTTTATATGTATCTCATTTGTTTCCATCTAGGTTGCAAACATATTTAGGAAAGACCATATTATGCAATCATTTTATTCACCACAATTTGGGGGAAAAAATTCAAACCTTAATCCATCATATATGAGTTGTGACTTTAGGGAAGCAGTTTCCTTGGGGAACCTCATACACCTGCCCTACAAAACAAGTATGATAAAAATCTACATCATAAAAATGTGAGGATTTAGAAAAATTCTGTGAAATCATTTATTTAGAGTCCTGGTACACAGTAAGAGCCCTGGTCTCAGTACGAGTTTAAAATGTTGGAGTACAAAAAAGTTACTCCGGTGAACATTATTAAACTTTTAGTTGGGTACAATGTTTATTGCAGTATCCCCAAACCTACTTGATACCATGACTTTCATTCCTGAATATCATTGTATCTACTTTGGAGTCAGTTCCATACAGTTCTTCTTTAATTGAAGAGATAGAAAATCAAAACTTTAAAAATTTCAGTGTGAAGAGTAAATGGCACATTAGTTTAGAGATAATATCGGTAATTATGGAAGTATCTTTTGAGAGTGTAATATTTTCCCCTGCCTTAGTGCTAGCAATCAAAACCACTGAATTCATTTGACCAGGGTCAGGACTTTGAATGAGAGGAAAATTACTTGAATTTGAGGCATTATGGGTGCAGTGCAAGATGTTCCAGATACAGATTCCATGAATCTTGTTTGAGAACAATGGTGTAGAGGACCAGATAACCACCTTCAAGTCTCTGAGTCCCATGATGTTTGGGAAGGTCTCCAGAATTCTCATGTTGCCACCATAAAGAGGAGACCTCATAGTTTCTAGAAGGGGTAGCCATTCTTTGGAAATGAGAGATGGGTGGTGGAAATTGGAATGTGGAGATTTTCATTATGGCCTGGAACTACACAAAACCCTTCTGGAGGAAGTGCTCAGTAGAGGTTTCCAAATTTTGTTCACTAATATCTCTAGCTGAAATGCTTTTTCTTCCATGGTATACAATTTCTCTGTCTTTCAAAGCCCAGTGCAGAAGCAACTTGGTATGTACAGGCTTTCCAGATAGCCCCAAGTTGTAATAAATCATCATTTCCTTTTTTATATTTCTAGAGCATAAAAGCACTTATCACAGTCTTTGGTTACTCATGATGGTGGGAGGCCAGTATAGTTTACTATCTTAAAGCTCAAACTGGAACATCAGATTTCCTCTTACAAGCTGTTTGTCCCTGGGCAGGTTACTTACCCCTGCTCTGCATCAATTTCCTCATCTATAAAATGGGGATATTTAATGTAGCTATGTCATGATTTTTGTTAGAGTTAAATGTGATGATGTATATAAAGCTCTTAAACAGGACCTACCATACAGTAAATTGTCAGTAAATGTTAGCTTTCACTATTATTCCTTGTCAATTCTTTCTGTCACATTAGGAAGCTTTTTGATAGTGGTAACTGTAACATATTTATTTTGTTGTTGTTATGGTCAGTGACCAATAAATTATCTGTTGAACTTAATTTTTTATAGCTTTGGGTTAAAAAATCGTGTTTTCTATTTATATTGTCACGAAAGTCATAATGCCTATGCTTCTAAATGCATAGCTTATGTGAATGTGATGGTTGCTAACAGCAAAATAGCTTTTCATGCTACAATTTAGAATGTGTGGCAGAATCAGAGAAGCATGTCAAACAAATTACTTAATACACAGTTATCTCCCTAACTTATATTGTACTTTTTTTTTTATATAGCAAAAGGAGGCTAAATAAACATTTTTACAAAACCTGTGGAAGTTACCATAAGCATATTTTAAACTTTAAAATTTCCCTATATGAAGTTTTCCTTGCACAAGCATGTCAATAGGCAAAATGGGAAAGATAATATTTTGTATAATTCTCCCTTCTTGAGAAGTGTTATCTAGATTAAAATCTGTTTCCCCAGGAATGTCTCATTTGTAAATGGCAAAGTACATATAGAACATCTCACCTCAAATGCGGTGGTTTTTTTTTTTTTTTTTGTATTCTTTGAAAGCTTTAATAAAAGGAGGACAAGATTAAGAATTCCTGAAATATTAGAAGCTTGTCGCATTTGTTATGGCAATCACTGAGCTCCAGAATAAGGTTTTTTTTTTTCCTTTAATTTGTTCTTTTTCCTTGCCTGAAACCTAAAACTGCCAGTATTTTAGCATACAAGATGGAAGTGTGTTTAGTCATATTTCTGCACATTGTTCAAAACAGTCATTTCTTTCTTTGAATGTAAGTAAAAGTCCTGCTTCCGCTTTGGCATACAATGATAGAGGACATCATCTTTTTGAACAATGGCACATCTTTTTCTCCTGGTTTTCTCCACCTTTCTCAGCACAGATAACTTTGAAGGAGCCCAAACCCCACAATAACATTGATTTTATATTAGTTTCCTAAGGCTGCTTTAACCAGTTAATGTAATTCAGATGGTTTAAGTCAACATAGATTTATTCTCTCACAGTTCTGGAGGCCACAAGTCAGAAGTGAAGGTGCCAGAGGATTCATTCCTTCTGGGGGCTTTAGGGAGAGTCCATTCTGTCTCTGCCCTAGCTTCTGATGCCCCCAGGGTTTTATGGTTTATCGAAGCATAACCTCCATCTCTGCCCCTGTCCTCATATGGCCTTTTTCTCTGTGTATTTCTCCTTTTCCCTTCTCTTGTAATGACACTCATTATTGGAGTTAGGGTCCTGAAAGGTCCTGATACAGGGTGATATCTCAAGACACTTAATTGTATCTGCAAAGTTCCTTTTTTTTCCCCAAGTAAGTACATATTCACAGGTTCTTAGGGGCCATATCTTTAGTGAGGCCAGTTTGCAACCAACAGCATGTTCCTTGGGACTAAGGCTGCCTATACTCTGGTCAGAGATGTACTGGACACAAAGGATGTATTTTCAAAAAGCCAACATTTCTTCAGCACTATATGACTGCATTGCCCAATCTTACATTATGACTTCCCAAGAGAGATAAGAGTGTCCTTATTCATTGACTTTGAGGAAAAGCATTTTCCCAGGGAAGTGGTATCCGATCTTTTTGTGGCCTGTTCTGTGTGGTAGGCTTGGCTTGTATAGAAACTATGCCTGGAGGCCCACTGACAAGTCATGAAGCTGCCTTGTTAGAGAAATTATCTCCAAATATGATGGTTGTAAGTGTGTAAAAGGAGCATTTCATAGACAGATGCATTCCCACGTTATTAGTCAAGTCCTCACGTAACTTGCCTAAATCTTTCCACGTTTTCAGACACTTAGCATATTAGGGGGAATAACATTAAAGAGAACATAATGTCTAACTTTTAGGATTCTCTGGGGGTAGGGAACACATCAGTTTTGAAAAAAAAAAGATGGTAGGTGCAATATCCTTAAATTGTTTAAAAGTTTTGTACCAAAGACTATTTTTAAAAGTTAAATAAAAAAGGAATGAGTATGAAGATGATGTCTTTTAAGATAGAGAAGAATTGACTTTGAAAAAAAGTAGGTGCAAATGAGTATTTCTTTAGATAGAAAAGAATAGAGATGGCATTTCTCAGAGATTGCTAAAACCAGTATTATAATTTATTTGAGAACAGAAGAGGGTACAATAAAATATCTAAACTTTTTCAAGATTATACTTTTGTGGCCTGTAGTAAGTTAAGCTGGTATGAATACCATATAATGAGAGTTTTATAAGGAGATTAAGTTTTTATGTTAGAGTGTACAAAAGAGTACATTTGTAGATTGTAAAAAGTCAAAATTTATATATATATATATTTATATATATATAATTTTAAAGCACATCTATCTTTTCATGACCCAGAGAAAAATCCTTATTTAAGCTTTTTTTTTTTTTTAACCATAGCTGAAAGTGTTAATGTCTACTAGATTACCTGACTTCACTCTCTTCTGATTTGGGGATGGCAACTATAAAAAATGAACAAGGTTGGGGGGTGACTGGGTGGCTCAGTCGGTTATGTGTCCAACTTTGGCTTAGGTCATGATCTCATGGCTCCTGAGTTTGAGCCCTGTGTGGGGCTCTGTGCTGACAGCTCAGAGCCTGGAGCCTGCTTCAGATTCTCTCTCTCTCTCTCTCTCTCTCTCTCTCTCTCTCTCTCTCTCTCTCCCTGCCCCTCCCTTGCTCTCTCTCTCTCTCTCTTTCTATGTCTCTCAAAAATAAATAAACATAAAAAAATTTAAAGATGAGCAAGGGAATTTGATCTAACATATAGAAACTGAACATTTTAAGGTCTAGATGTTTAGGGATGTCAAACCTTTTCTTATAAGAAAAGTTCAGGAGAGAGATAGAGGTAGTCCCAGGAATAGGATGGGAGATTTGTGGCCTGGTATCAATCCCATATTTGTCCTATTTCATCCTTTTGTAGGACAAAATAGAATCCCAAGGAGGTAGGGAAGGTGCAATAGCCATTTCCATTACTTGAATTCTTTATTCCTTCATACTATTTAAAAACTTAAGGGGTGCATGGATGGCTCATTTGGTTAAGAACTGGACTTTGGCTCAGGTCATGATCTCATGGTTCATGGGTTTGAGCCTCACGTTGGGCTCCGTGCTGACAGCTCAGAGCCTGGAGCCTGCTTTGGTTTTTGTGTCTCCCTCTCTCTCTGCCCCTCCCGTGCTCATGCTCTGTCTATGTCTCTCTCAAAAATACATTTAAAAAATTAACAAATTAAACGTTGTGAAATTCCCTCTCTATCGGATCCCGTATATCCAAAGAATTTAATGTCAATATTTTCTTGTTGGGATGAGCACTGGGTGTTGTATGGAAACCAATTTGACAATAAATTATATTAAAAATAATATTATCAATCTTCTCATTTTTAATAGTCTTGGTGCTTATTTACTGTATACCCTGGATAAACTTCTGAGTCAACTCATAGATTAGCTCATGGAGTCTAGTAAGAGGCCCTGCACACATTTACTTTGGTTAAACTCTATACTTGTGCAGCCATCTTCACTTATGCACCTCTCACATGACATAGTTCTACAGCTTTGTCACCTGATTTATATCCACTTAGCGTTATTCACTCTGAAAATTTACTTTATACCAAGCACATAAACAAAATGAAATACAATTTAAGAAATAAGCTCACAACATTTCAATTAAATTCATTAATCAAGGCAGTTTATGGAAATGCCACATGCAGACTGTAAACTTCATAAATATTCAAGCAGTGAACAACTAGACAATCACATTTCTTAGTAATAAATGGTTTGTCTTGGTGGCTTTATTTTAGTATGAAAGATACAGAACATTCCCATCCACTGGCTTGAATTCTTATTTTGAAACTGTTTAAAACCATGCATATCATCAAACAGAACCTTTGTTTTGGTGACATTTCTTTTTCCATATGTTCTCCATTTACCTTTCTCTCTAGATTCACTGACTTAATACTAATTAGCACCTGCACCTGAATTCAGGAAGCATCATTTGAATCAAACCAAGTCAAGCTGTCTGTTAAGGGAAAAAAAAGTTCCAAGTTCCTAGATTTCCAAGTAACACATATGGACAATATACTTTGTTGATATTCTCTCACACATGTGCCTTTTTAAAGTATGAGAATTGATGTATACTTTCTTTCAGTATGTACAAATACAGCCACACTGGTAGCATTAGACTATGCTATAAGGTGCTTTATCTGGTTGCAAGTTTACATTCTAATACAAGAATTCTGTTGAACAAATGCAGGATAGTATTTAACACATTCGCATTATATGTTTACAAATTATTATACTAGGTTTGGGGATAGAAAGAAGAAAAAGGAGAGTCAGGCAGTGATGCAAGACTGTATTTGAGGGAACATTTGAACTGGATCTTGAAAGATATTTTAAGAGATCAAAAGAGAAATAAAATAGAGAAAAGGTTAGGTAAGAATCAAAGAAGAAAATGTGTTGTGGCCTAGGGACTGAATACAGAAAGGAGAATAACTTTAGGCAGGGGAATCTATAGCTTAAATGCAATCAAATGCAGTGTCATCAAACTAGGAAAATTGACTCATCCTTTGATTTCAAGGGTTACTAACCTCATGTCAACTGAAGCCTACATCTTCCATGTTTCCATATCTCAATTATGGTGATCACCTATATATTTTCTAATTGTGTCATATCCATCTTCCAGCTGGACAATTGAAGGCAGAGTCTTTGGTTTTTCATGTTCCTCTCTGGAGTCTGACTCACCCTCTAGTATTCCTATACTGAAGACCAGCCCAACTCTTTTTAATACTTCAATGATTGGTTACTTTACAAGGAACCTTTGTCCACTGTTGGAGGACATTGATATGTTGTCGTTCCTTATGTCCCATTCATCTGTCTCTTGGTAATGATGTCTGGCAGTTGGTGCTAGTGTTGCTCTCTGGAATCACAACAGGCCTCTATTTCATCTGCTCGTCAAGTCCCATGAAAACATGTAACTCCTATTCCTGATATTTTTCCTTTTCAGTGTATCCATTCTTAATTTCTTCATTATCTCCCCATTTTCCGTTCCTTCTTTCCAACCTTCCTCCTTTTTATTCATCCATCAAGTGTCCATGCAACCAACAAGTATTTAGAACTAGTAAATACCAGACACAACTATGCATAGTTTTTATTATTCTTCCAAATTTTGGGTTTTCCTATCTGGGCTGTTAGTGGTTTTTTAGTATTAAAGGATAAATTAGAAATAACCATGATGCTCCATATACAATTTGACCAACAGGGAGCACAATGAAGTGCCATTTCCCCAATTCGAGTGGTCTTCTCCTCAAATGCCATCGAGGATGTCTTACTATTTACAGTTGCAGTGAACCGTAATTTATATCACTTTGTGGTCTGCTTATTTATTTTTCCTGTAAAAAGTGCATAAGGCCAAATATTTCTTATTAAAATTTGTAGTAACTTTTAACAAAATGTAGATCTTTATAAGTATACATGTTGAATTTCAATTTTTTGGTTCCTTCTATTAAAATTTTCAAAACTGTTCCTATTATTTATGTTTGTCTATTATCTACAAAGTTAATAAACTATACTTCCTTATCTTTAGCCAGGTCATTGAACAAAATATACAGTTGAAATCCTGGACTTCATTTGAGTCATCTTTTCAAGTTGATTCCAAGCTATTTAGCAATACTATCTGAACATTGTATTCGGCCAGTAACCAGCAATTGATTCAACTAAAAGCACTACCATTCATGTCACATTTCGCAGTTCTATCCATCAGGATGTCGTGGAAGGCTGTCAGGATCATGCTATAATAAATACATCTTAAAGCTTGACCAAAGCTAAAATTCTATTAAAAAAAAAAGGGGGGAATGAGGTTAGTTGGACATGACTTATCCTGAGTGTTTTCTCTAGTGTTTACTACATACTCTTTGAAATGCTATCAGTGATACAGTTAATAATCTGTGTTCTAGGAATTAGTTTCACATATTTGAGACTATAGTCTCCAGATCTACTCCATTTCCTATTGTCGAAATTCACAGCAACATAGACTTTTCTTTTCTAAAAAAATTTTTTTAATGTTTATTTATTTTTGCAACAGAGAGAGAGCATGAATGGGGGAGGGTCAGAGAGAGAGGGAGACACAGAATCTGAAGCAGGCTCCAGGCTCTGAGCTGTCAGCACAGAGCCTGACGCAGGGCTCGAACTCATGGACCGTGAGATCATGACCTGAGCCGAAGTCAGACGCATAACCAACTGAGCCACCCAGGCGCCCCATATAGACTTTTCATTTCAAAAATTGGGCCTCATGTTTAATGAGAATGAACAACATTATTAATATTATATGAATAATCATTGTTTTCTTCCTTTTCAAGAAATAAGTTTATATGTTTAAAAAATACATTAATTTCAACCTAAATTATTTTGAATGTGGGGCAGTATTTGAATTTTTTATATATGAGGTCATGTCTGTAATTTTATAAAGAAGGTAAGATATTTGGACTGTGTGTGGCCTTGGAAGAGTTTAATGTAAGAGAAAGTGCATGATAAATGTTTGAGATTATGATCTTAGAATAAAATTATAAATCACTAAAAAAGTATAACTAACTTCTACTTAAACTTTTTAATGAATATTATTAATCATCTTTCAACAGTATAGACCAGTAATTTCACCTCAAAACTATTGAAAATAGATGCTATGGAGAACTCAGAGTAATGGTACATTGTATGCATTTTATGATTATAGTAGGGGTTAAGTCCTCATAAATTCACAAAATGAAATTCTGTGTTACTTAGTATAACTTAATGTCTGTGAGGGTTTGAATTTTTATTAATACTGATAACATGTCATAAGATAGAATATACTATTTTTTAAAGATGAAAGTAAGCTCTTATTGAGGTCTCAGTTTTGATATTTCCTTCAAATACCTAGCTAAATGCTTTAAGGAGGATTATTTGAAAGTGTGGCTAGACAAAATTAAAATATCCTTTTTAATTTTCTATTGGTTTTCTGTAAGTTCCCATATTTTCTGTATCCACAGTCTCCTTCAGGAAACCAGTCTTCTCCTTGTCTATTGCCATTTCCTCATCCTCTGTAGTCTTGCTTTAGCTCATTTTTATTTTGTCTTTTTGATTTTCCAGTATAACTTCAATGCCATTATCTAAAGATAAATATTTAGTAACAAAATTACTTCTCAGGTTGTCAGTAGGAAACATATATTATCTTAAACCTTTATATCTGTCATAACCCTACTAATAATAATGTTTCACTGATTACATTTGCTGTGCTGTCCATTTTGAAATGTTGCCATCAGAGGGGGCATGTATGAAATGGGCTGTTAATAGTAGCTAATGTTTAGTGAGGCCTTTTTATGCACCAAGCACTCTTCTTAGCATTATATTACTCATTATCTTATTTAATGTTTTCACCAACCCTACGAAGCAGGCACTTTTTTTTATCCCTTTAGAGATGAAGGAACTAAAGAGAGGTTAAGTAGCTCACAAAAAGTAACCACCTGGTAAGTGGTGGAGTCAGCATTCAGACCTTGGTCACCTAGCTCTGGGCTGTGTGACCTTAACCACTATTTCATAATGAAGTCAATTTTAACTTACTCTCATGTTGCATATGACTTGTTCAAAGCTAGGGAGACGAAAATCACTCCTTAGTTTAGCTGAAAAAGGTGTTCTAATGCATTTTTAGCTGCAAATATCAAATACCTCAACAGAGTCCATTTACATTAAAGGAGAGTTGTACATCTAGCATGTTGGTGTTTTCATGGGATAGTAGAATAGTATATAGGACCAAATATAGCTATTTTTCTTTGAAGTATGGACTTAGGAAATGGCAGATACAAGAATTGCCAGTTGTTTCTAATTAACTTATCCATTTTGTTATGTTATTGCCTAGGTCTGTATAGGGTTATCTAGGTTTTAAACTGGGATAGGATTTTGAAGCTGATGACAGGGTTACAGTTAGGTAAGAGCCAAGGTAAAAGACATCTGTGTCTACATGAGCCTCATCAATGCCCCATCATAGGTTATCATCTCTAGCACAATATTAAGGTTTTATATGAATTATATTTATGGATTCAGTTCATGTTTTTAACATTTAAATAATAAAAGTTCATTTTATATAATCTCAATCTAGTTATTTTTTTCTGCATCTTTTGTTGTCAGAAAATGTTAATTACAATTTTCTATGTGCATTAAAGACATACATATATACTCCATTTAATAAAGGGACAGTGTTAGGGCACCTGGGTGGCTCATTCGGTTAGGCGGTCATGATCTCAAGGTTCGTGGGTCGTTCGTGGGATCAAGTCTCGCCTGAGACTCTGTGCTGACATCTCAGAGCCTGCAGTCTTCTTCAGATTCTGAGTCTCCCTTTCTCCCTTTCCCTTACCCGCTTGTGCTCTATCTCTGTCTCTCAAAAGTAACTAAATGTTAAAATTTTTTTTTTAAAAAGGGGTAGTGTTATTAGAAAGCATCTGCTTAAGAAACCAACATATTTGAAAATTAATTTTTGCCAGAATACTACTTGAATATTTGTAGTGTCAAAATGTGTGTGCATTTACATGTAAAACCACTTGGAAAGATAAAACTCCAGGGGCACCTGGGTGGCTCAGTTGATTAACTGTCTGACTCTTGCTTTTAGCTCAGGTCATCATCTCATGGTTTGTAGGATCAAGTCCTGCTTTAGGCTCTGTGCTATCAGCACAGAGCCTGCTTGGTATTCTCTCTTTTTCTCTCTGCCCTCCTCTCTATCTCTCTCTCTCTCTCTCTCACACACACACACACACACACACACACACACACTCTCTCTCTCTCTCTCTCTCTCTCTCAAAATAAATGAATTAAAAAACTTTAAAAATAAAAGTTCCTAAATATTCATTAAATGTCTACTCTGTACCAAGCACTGAGCTGAGGGAAGACAAATAGGCAAGGTCTCTCCTCAATAAGGAACAAATAGAGGAGTAAATGACGTGATTACCAGGTCCAGTGATTTGTATGGAGCGCTCTTCAGTTGCAGATGAAAAGTATGTAAATCAGACTAGATAGCAGAGTTCCACAGAGGCTTTCAAATGATGTGAATCTAACAAGAATTTAAGAATGAATAGTAATTCGCTAAATGAGGGAAGACATTTTTTAGTAAAGCACAGCTATAGTTAACCCAACTTGTTTGATTATCAGTGTCGAGTACATTTAACAAAAGAAAAGACCTCTCAGAAAGTCTTTGTGAATTGTAATTGGTCCTTAGAAAAGATTAAGGTTAGAGGGAAGATGGTGAGAATTGAGTAATATAGTCCTGCTACGTACTCATAACCTTACTCTAAACATTCATCCTAAAACCAAGAAGAATGGGATTGGCAATTGACTGTCTTGTGGATATAAACTTAGGAGATGTTGGTGTTATTAACTGGCTTAGGAAGTGGTTTGTGGAATCTATCCAGCTGTAAACAGACAGCAGTAGTTTTTAATTTGATTTCAACCAGTTTTCAAAAAAAGATGTTGTCATTACCAAATTCAGCTATTTAAAAAAAATAGCCTGTGTGCTCATGTTTCTGTGATGTGCATATATGTGTGTGTGTGTGTGTGTGTGTGTGTGTGTGTGTATTTTTTAGTCTATCTTTGATAGTCATGTCAGAACAACTTCACTTCCTCAAATATTCCAAGTATTAAATTTTTTTGCGTTATAACAAATTACCTTAAATATAGTGGTTTAAAACACATGCATTTATTATCTTATAGTTCTTGTGGGTCAGGAGTTCAGACATGGTTTAGCTGAGTCCTCTGTAAGGTTGTAATCAAGGTGTCAGCGAGGGCTCAATTATCATCTGGAGGCTCAAATCGGGTTGGATCCCCTTCTAAGCTAACTCATGTTATCAGCAGAATTAATTTCTTTGCAGCTATGAGACTGAGGGTCCTGGCTTTTTGGTGGCTATTAGCCAGAGGTCATTATCAATTCCTTGAGGTTGTTCCCAGGTAGCCTTCTCCATAGGCCCTTTACAACATGGCAGCTTATTTCTTCAAAGCAAAAGAGGAGGAGAGCACATTTGCTAGCATGAGTCTCATGGGACATGACATAAGCACAAGAAAGGTAGTTCATTAATTTTACCATATTCTATTTGTTAGAGGCAAGTCACAATTCTTACCCACACTGAAGATGAGGGAATTATGCAAAGCTATGAATATCATGGGAGGGTGCTTTAATGTTTGCCTACCACATTCCAGAAAAGAAAATCTATTCCAGTCTTAGATATTTTTGAATTATTTCTGGGAAGTCAGAAAATAAACTTTAAATAAACAATTGTTTGAATTGTGTTTAACTGCTGGACAGACAGGTGTCTTTAAAATAATAATAATAATAATAATAATAATCATAATACACCACACACACACACACACACACACACACACACACACACACATTAAAACAGAGCTAAAATGTGCCCCAAATTAGCTATAAATATTTTTTCCAAATGTTAGTTATCTTCCAGATCATGTTGGAAAATCATTTTATTAAAATGATGATTACATTTTTATTAGTATTACATATAAAGTGTTTTCCTCAAATTTGTCTCATAATTTTTTTCCTTTCTATAGAACATTATATATGTGTATATATACACATACACACACACACACATATATATACACATACACACATGTATATGTATATGTATTATATACACATATATATGTATACATATATATATATATAGTTTAATAGAATTGATTATGTATATATGTAACAAAACCATAGTCCATTAGATTACATAATAGGTATGTAATGAAATCAAATCATAGGTCATTAGATTATCATTTTAGAAAGTGATTTAAGTTTAGAAGAATGTTGATGAATTATTTTCTGCATAAGCATACTTCAGTTATGTTAATTATTTATAGCCATTTGTAAGAGGAGATGTGATTATATTATATTGTATACTGTATGATTTTAATAAATGTTATTTCTTATTATAAAGATCTATAATATATTGCCAAGTATATTAGGTTACATTAAATGTTTACAAATGGTCATTTGAGCTAAATAAATTTCATTGGAATTGTGTGCTTCATTTGTCCAAATTCATTCTAATAATTTATTCAAAAAATTCTTATTAAGCAAGCATCAAGTATATTCCAGAGGTTTGCAATACAAGGGTGACATCACATTTTATGTGATGCTGTTAGTGTTCAGGGTAAGACTCAAAGAGTATTAATATGGAAGAATTAATGAGTGAAGACATTAAGAGTCAGAGAGTTAATTGATATATTTTAGGTCACGAATTTAGAGACCCTAGAATTGGCTCTGAAACCCAGTCTACTGTGTCTAAGTATAATGTCCTTTCACTGTTTCTTGTGATTCCTAAGTAATGCATTGTCCTTCACTTGTTACACAAGGTAACTAATTAATTGCTATAAAATGCTTTAAAATCATTTTTCCAGAGGTAGTTCAGCCTTTGTGTTAATCCATGCAAACCCTCTGGCCTGGATCCTACTGAGAACAGCTAAGTCGTGAGTCACCTGGTGGTGGCTGGAGTTCAGCTTGGAAGCATGAAACACAATGAGGGTAGGTGACACATATCAAAATCAAGCCTTTTGACTGGCCTCAGAAGCACCATGTGCTACCTAAATGTGCTAGCCAGTCATAGATGTCAGTATTAAATTCAATCTATATGCTTTTCCCCTCCTTCTCCTTTGACTTTCACTCCTTCTGTTTAATAGTATGTAAGGATAGGCATTTTTTGAGAAGTAATCTCTTTCATCTCAAAAGTTTCCAAAAAACAATATATTCCTAATTTGTTTGCAGTGCTTCCTGAAAACATTTACTAAATATTGGCAATATCCAGAGCCATCTTAAGAAAAAGCATATTGAAAATGTAGTATCACTGATAACAATTCATAATGGAACAACAATTTGATTAATGGTTATTTGAGCAGGTTTTAAAACTAAATTATATGTATATCCTATTGGCTTGTCAGATTCTAGTTATTAAATACATTGATTTCATACTGAGTAAACTCTTATATCCCTACCTTTTGAGAAGTGCAGCTGGCACATATTGTTTTGACCAGAGTGAGTATATTTCTTATTGTTCACTTTATGCCTGGGTCTTTAATATATTGTTTTTGCCTTAACTTGGCTGCATGAAGTATATTTTTCTCATATTAAGAAAACTGTTGGTGAGAGTATGACAAAGGCAGAATAGCTTGTTCTTTTAATTCAGTTATATATAGGCACCCCTTCATTTTCTTGTACAAGTTGCCAAAGAGTATTTTCATTTGATTATGTGAGCTGGTTGCCTCGATTATTTTCTATTTAGTTTAGGCCTTACTATGTCAGGCAGGGTTTCCAGGAGAGTGTTCACCGTTTTTTTTTCTTCTCCAAATGTAAAAGTTCAGAAAAATCTCTCCATGATTATAATCTGTGGTTGGCTCCCCATATTTGGGGGTGGGGGGTGCTGTGTTGGGTGATGAGCAAGGGTAAAGAATAGAAAAACCTGGTAATATGCACTTCTGGAGAGTAGAAAATTAAAGAAAGAAGAAAAAGTGTGAGGAGGAATAATTTATATGGAAGTTTTTTGGAAAAATAAATATTCTCTCTTTCAGCTTTAGATCAGTGTGGTCTTTAAGGAATATGACAGAATGTCCCCTTTTGTTATTCTAGAGTGGTAATACTCCATATAATTTAGATCATCAAAAAGAGATGAGTTGTAAAGAAATGAAAATTACTTTCAGAGATATATATGGTTTACTCATTTTTACTATTAAGGGTAAGTCTCCCATGTTACTATTAGGGAGAAAATAGGTCAGAGGCACATGGTACCTCCCTCCCAGGAGTAGTTTTGTAATTTCCTATGGGCTTATAGTTGTTTCAAAGTAAAAAGTTAAAAATAAAAAGAATAAGTCTCACATATATGAGGGGAAAAAAATCAATACAATCCTAACATAATGCAATACGGTAGTCCCTTGTGAGGTAAAATGTATGAGTAGATGTTCAGTCTCACATTATTGTGCCCAAAACAAGAACCATGCTAATTATTTACATTGCAAAGCAGAAATAATGTAAAATTGTGGTCTCCATGCCAAAAACAAACCATCCCAATAGTAAGGCAAACCACTGTCTTTCCAAGGTGTGTTGAAATATGCAGTTGGTAAAAATCTTATCCCCAGTGTTCTCTAGATGTAGCATTGACAAGTTAGTGAATTCTTTTAAACACCAGCTAATGTCAGTTATTGATAATAAATTTCACAATAACTGTATATGTAACGGGACCATCCCTTCTCTTGGTTTCCACAATGATTTACTATTCCTCTTCCTATGCACTGGGTTTTCCTCAGTGTCTTTTTCAGTCCCTCCCCCCCCCCTTTTTAAATATTTATTTATTTTTGAGAGAGAGAGAGAGAGAGAGAGAGCGCACAAGTGAGGAAGGGGCAGAGAAAGAGAGGAGGATAGAAGATCTGAAACAGTCTCTGCACTGACAGCAGCCAGCTCAATGCTGGCTGGAACTCACAAGCCTTGAGATCTTGACCTGAGCGGAAGTTGGATTCAACCGACTGAGCCACCCAGGTTTCCTTTAAATTGCCCAACTCAGTCTTCAGACTTGTCCCTTCACTCCCTGTTGTCCTACCTTAGCTGGTCATCCACTGATGGATAATTCACAAACCTATTTCTCTGGCCCCAACCATAAGAGGGAGACAGTATATCAATTCTAATTCAGAATTTCTATGGAGAAGTGTATATAACACACTCATATACAAACACAAGTACTCCTCTGGGCAGTCTAAAGGTATCTCTAATTTAATACACCTTAAAACAAACTCTGAAATTACCATCCCCAAACCTGCTTCACCCTCACTGGCCCCACCTCACCAAATAGCAGTATTATAATTCCAGTTGCTAAAAGCCAAACAATTTAGCGACTGTTTCTTTTCTTTTGATAACACCATCACATCCATCACATCAACAAAATGTAACTAAACCTTAACTTTTCTTACCCTCTTCCTGCCTACTTCTTTCAGTCTGTTCAGTAAATTTGCAGGTGGATTACTGAAATAGCTTTGTCTTGTATTTCTACCTTCACACTTGCTATTCCATCATCTGTTTTCAACATGGCAGATGTTCACAGTGTGATCCTCTTAAGAGTGTAACTCAGACTATGCCATTTCTCTTCTCAAAACCTTCCATTTCATTCTGAGTTGAGGCCATTCACTCACCCCACTCCAAACAGAAAAGCCTCCTTGCTGTCTTCTGCTTCCTGGACTTTACAGTGACAGTCCACTCCACCTGTAAAGCTTTTTCCTAATTTCCTTCAGGTCTGTGCTCAAATATCACCTTATAGAGGGCTTTCCTGACCAAATTTTGTAAAGCTGCATACTCTCCTATCCCACATTCCTTATTCCCCATGCCTTTATTTCTCCCCACAGAATGTATAGACCTGATATATATGTTATCAGAATATATGTTTATTTGTTTACTTTCTGTTGAATAACAAGAATTTTGTTATGGTTATGTCATAGTCTAGTACCTAGAACATATAATAATTATTTATATTTATTAAATAAGTTATTTAATTAAATAAATCACTTTTGTAGCTGAATTACACAAGTGGGAGTCATGTCAATTCTAACTCAGAATTTTTATAGAGTAATGTGTGTGTATATATATATATATATATATATATATATATATATATATTATACTGGTGAATACACACAAGTGTGCTATATTTTCTCTACTCTGGAAATTAAGTATCTTAATGCTATAGGAATTAATTACCTGACTTCTTTCCACAAAAGCTCTAATATTTATAATTAAGGTTTCAGACTACAAAAAAATAAAAGTAACCTAAATTTTGTTATGCCTCCCTTTTTTCTCTCTCCATTGGAAGTCTTTTTCATGAAAATTTCAAACATGTTTGTCTGGCTCAGGCACATACATGGAAAGGAGTTCTTTTTCACTTTTCTGTACCCAGAGCATTGTAACAGCTGTCACGTCTATAGTTTCATTGGTTCAGAGGGGTAGCTCTCCAGGTTATGGGAATTTCCTACTAAAGGAATTGAAAAACTCAGTGCTTCATAAAGAAGTTCAGCTGGTATGAACAGAACCACCCTGACCATAGAAATTTTGGAATTTCTTTTTAGTAGGAAATGGTCTTTCCCAATGATCTCATCCAAGACCTTCCATATAACGATAAGAAAAATATTCTTCATGCCCTGACAATATCCGGCTTAATTTACCCTCATGTGCAGTCATCTAATACCTGTTCACTCGAACCTGACAAATAATTCATGAAGGCCACCATGCCAGCCATTATAGAGGGTTTTTCCCTCTATAATGATCTCTATTACTGGTTTTTCTATCTCATTTGTATCTGAGCCTAAAAGTCACTTACTCAGTGAGGTCTTCCTTGGCAACCCAATCTAAAGCAGCATTTAATAACCTGTTAGCACATCCATAATTTTAAGTCTCAGAATAGGATGCCTCACTATTTGTTTTTACATTTATTATATGTTGTGCATCTCACTACATTTAATTCAGACTGTAGCAGCCTTGACTGCGTTGTTCACTGCTCTATCCCAAGTGACTAGAACATTTCTTGGCAGTGAGTTGGCGCTCAATAATCATTCATTGAATGAATGAATGACATAATCCCTGTTACTTGTCATATTTGCTTAAATGGTTAAAAGCCATCAGGGACGTAAGCATGTAGAGATCAACAATTACGGACTCTCCTACAGCCTCGTTGTTGGTCATTAAGGAAAGACCAGATTAATTGACCTGATCTTCATAGGTCATTAGTAATATGCCCACGTGATTTTTTATATTGGTAGACTACTCTGTGATAATCATATTAATCACAATATGTAACGAGTTTATTGATGATATGCATCTCCCATCAACAAGTGCAACCTTGCTTTCCTGCATCTGAAAGAAGAAAGGACTGGTTTCGTGTGTGTGTGTGTGTGTGTGTGTGTGTGTGTGTGTGTGCGCGCACGCGCGCTGCGCGTGTGCTCGTGTTTATTTTTGGGAGAGAGAGAGAGAGAGTGCAGGGGAGGGGCAGAGATAGAGAGGGAAAGAGAGAATCCCAAGCAGGCTCTGTGCTGTCAGCTTGGAGGCTGACTGGGGGCTTGAACCCATGAACCACGAGAACATGACCTGAGCCGAAATCAAGAGTAGGACACTTAACAGACTGAGCCATCCAGGCACTCTAAAAGGACTGGTTTCTTAATGTTTTTCTTTCTAAGAAATATTTTACTGAAGTACTTAAGATGAGTTACATTAAAATACAGAAAAATCACCTTAAATCTTTTTTCTTATCAGTAAAACAGGTTACTTATATCAATTCAACAAATGATTTTTAAAAGTCTACTTCATATCAGGCTCTTCCCTCATCACGTTTTTTTTACTAATGGAGGGAAGCAGGCAGTGAGCAATTATCTGTATGGCAAGTGCTATGGTTACATGTGTTATTATATCCTTATTGCAATTCTTGGATGTAGGAATTATAACTTTTTCCGTTAACATTTTAGGGAAATTAACCTCAGAGGAGTAAGAGCACATACCCTCTATTCACATTGTTAGTTGCAGAGTTGGGATTTGACCATAAATTTTTATTACTCCAAAGTCTCCCTTTCTACTTTATTGTTTGGAAAAAGAATAACCTATGGAAATTGAAATACTAACAACAACAAAAATATGAACCTTATAAGGCATTAAGATAATTATAATTTATACAAAAAACAAATTTCCCATTCAAATAGAGAATTTGGCTATACATTTTGGCCATATGGGGCGCCTGGGTGGCTTAATCAGTTAAGCGTCAGACTTCAGCACAGGTCATGATCTCAAAGTCGGTGAGTTCGAGCCCCACATCAGGCTCTGTGCTGACAGCTCAAAGCCTAGAGCCTGCTTCAGATTCTCTGTGTCCCTCTCTCTCTCTGCCCCTCCCCTGCTTGTTAGCTCCCTCTCTCTCTCTTTCTCCCAAAAATAAGTATTAAAAAAAAAACTAAGTACATATACATTACCATAATATATTACTTTAAATGTCTAAAAAATGGATCATAGTATGAATTAGACCGCCTGAAAAAAACAACCATATGCATAGTTTATCA
The DNA here is from genome assembly GCF_024362965.1 of Panthera pardus. Lineage (NCBI taxonomy): Eukaryota > Metazoa > Chordata > Mammalia > Carnivora > Felidae > Panthera > Panthera pardus. Next base: position 111,011,258 of record NW_026526765.1, read on the forward strand.
GGTATTGTCCAAAGTGTTGTCATTGATATAGCTCTTAGTGCTTTAAAGTTTTTAATATGGGGAATGTTAGATTCTGGTAGATGGATAAGCCAGTCTTAAAGTCAATCAGTACGCTCACACAAATCCTTCAGCTAGCTTGCTGACTAGTCCCAGAAAATAATGATGTGGACTCTATCCCTGAACCAAAGATTCTACTGGATTCTGACTTTGTATTTTGAACATGAAATCCTTTGGAGGCAAGGAGATGTTTGTGATTATAAGTACCATGGATGTAAGTGTTTCCAAAAGGGAATCTGAGAACAATCATACAGCTAAATTACCAGCATCTCTTAGGGGTATCAAGGTTATTAATTGAGACATGAAGTGTTTTGTGATTGTGTGACTGGATATAAAATGGGCAGAATGATGTTTGGTAGAACTTCACGTTCTACCTCCCAGTTGAACCATCCAGTAAGATATTCATACAGTGTTTGGACCACAGTGTTAATGCTTTTGTTGCTGGTATTTTGTCTGGCTTGGGATTGGACCCAGTTGTCATGAATAGCTTTTAAGTATATAAAGATGAGAGAAATCTAAGCTCATAAGATAAGGGAGTCTCTTAATACAGAGTATGTGCAGTTCTAAAATACTCAACTGTATCGGACAAATACTTGGTGAAATCAAAGGTGACTTACTCAATTTTGTATTCATTTATTCATTTCAAAAACATGTATTCATTCTTTATAGGCATACTAGCAGCGCAGTTGTATTCCCAGTATTTTTAGCCTCAGAAATTTCACTATCAAGGTATGAAAGTGAGACATGCATACTCACATTCAAAATTAAATGACAATCCAAGAGGCAGCACCAGCAGTCTGTGATTGTCATATGAATAATATGAATAATAAATGATCTTAACTCATACAAAGGAAAGATCAAGGGACACACCATGGAAAAGGTTGGAATTGCCTTGTGTTTGGATGGTATTGTGAATGAGTTGAAATTGAATAAATAGTGTGCTAAGCTGGGGGAGGAGATTCCAAAGGGAGTTGAATGCCTGAAACTAGGAATTAGGTTGTAATCTTGGGAGATAGTGGGGAATTGTAAAATTAGTTCCTGACCATATTGTGTAGATCTTGAATTGCCAAGACATTTGTAGTTAAACCTGAAAGTAATGGGGACTCATGGAAGGGAGTGGAAGGAGAAGACAACATATTGGAATGAATTCATGTAATAGAAATGTGCACAATATTTTGAGATTATGCAGAAATGAGAAAGGACAAAAGTAGTTTGAACAGTGTTGAACAGTGGTTCTTAAACTTTAATGTGTTCAAAAATCCATCCAGGTAGCTTGTTAATATTGCAGATTCCTGAGCTTTACTCCTGAGATTCTTTTTTTTTTTATGTTTATTTATTTTTGAGAGAGAGAGACAGAGAGACAGAGACAGAGCCAGAGCATGAGTGGGGGAAGGGCAGAGAAAGAGAGGGAGACACAGAATCCAAAACAGGCTCCACACTCTGAGCTGTCAGCACAGAGCCACACATGGGGTGGCTCTGGAACAGTGAGATTATGACATAGGCTGAAGTTGGATGTTCAACCAGGTGAGCAACCCAGGTGCCCCTACTCCTGAGATTCTGATTGAGGGCCCTTAATCTCCATCTTAACAGGGATCGATGCAATTCTGATTTAAGTGGTCTTCAGATCACATTGTGAATAATACTAAAATAGAGAAAGCTGTCACAGTAATCCAAGAGTGAAGTGGTGGAGGTTTATAACTGTAATCTTGGATGTAGGAATGAAAAGGAAGTGATGATTATAAGGGATATAGTTAAGGACAAATTAATATGACTTAGAAATGTTTGGATGCAAGAAATAAAAGGGAAGAAATAGTCTAAGATAACATTAATGTATTTTTAAGGTTATTTATTTTTAGAGAGAGAGCACAAGTGGGGGCAGGTCAGAGATGGAGGGAAGGAAAGAGAAAGAGAGAGAGAGAGAAGGAGGGAGAGAATGAATGAGAATCTCAAGCAAGCTCCTCGCTGTCAGCATGGAGCCTGACCCTCGGCTCAAACCTACAAACTGAGATCATGACCTGACTTGAAATTAAGAGTCAGATGCTTAACTGAGCCTCCCAGTTGCCCTGACATAAATGTATTTAATTCAACATACAGGCATGTGATAATTTTTATTTCTACAATGGAATTTAATGAAAAGGGTCAGCACACAAAGATAATGCCCAGATGTGAACTAAAGAGAAAATACAAAATAATGAATGTGGTAATATGTGTAAATAAAAAAAAACCCAGATACAAATTAATGTACCATTTTGTATTATATTCAAATATATTCTAATGATTATTTTCCCCATTGTGGATTTCAGTGATTCTTAGTCAAAGTTCCTGAACACCTTTCATCATTAGTTTTTGAAGATGAGTATAGAATTCACAATTATCCACATCTTCCCCATCTAGCTAAGCAAACAACTCTAGGGAATTTATTGGAGCATCTCTAGTTACAGTTATTCTACATCCTGGATTTGGGAAAACAAATCTAATTAAAGTAATCATATCCTGAACTCAGATACAGAGAAAGATTGCTGGTTGCCAGAGGTAGGATGGGAGCAAGGGAGGCACAAAATGGGAGAAGATGATTGAAAGGTACAAATTTGTAGTTTTAAAGTAAATAAGCCCCAAGGATGTAATGTATAGCATTAACTATAATTAATAACACTTTATTGCTTATTTGAAAATTGATACGAGAGTAGGTCTTAAAAGTTCTTACCATAAGCAAAACAATTGTAGTTATATATGATGATGAATGTTAACAAGGTATTTTGTGGTGATCATTTTGTAATATATACATATATCAAATCATTATGTTGTACACATGAAACTAATATGTTATATATCAATTATATCTCAGTAAAAATAGTACTTTATATTTCCTAGAGATCTGTCAGACTATGAACGCCAGTTCTTGGTTCAGACAGTATAGTTACTGGAATTACCATAGGTAGTGGATAAAAATATGCATTTGGGGGCCTTATTCTCAGTAGTTGCCAGGACAAATTCTTAAGAAAATCTTGAGAAGGTTGTTACTGTTAGGTTCTAGCTTGTATCATTAAGCCAGTAGGAATGGTACTGACTTATGAAATGAAAGGTGTAAGAAAAATTAAATTTTAAGGAGAAATTAGGAACTAGAAATGTTTCTTTTGCATGGATATTGCCTAAAATTACTGTATTTCAAAATCTTTAGTTCTGTCAACATAAGGAAAGGATAAAGAAATTCAAGTAACTTGAAGAGTTAACACATAGCATATAAATCACTTTCAGTTAAGAATAAATAATAATCATATCTTCATTCTTCAAAAGAAGGCTTGGTTTGAAAGAGGGAAGGCTTTGACCTCTTGAAAGAGGTAAGGGACATGAGTAAAGAGTGAGGACTTTGGTGGGGCACCTGGGTGGCTCAGTCAGTTAAGCGTCAGACTTAAGCTCAGGTCATGATCTCGCTGTTTGTGAGTTCAAGCCCTACATCAGGCTCTGTGCTGATGGCTCTGAGACTGGGGCCTACTTTGGATTTTGTGTCTCCCTCTTTCACTGCTCCTCCCCCACTCATGTTCTGTCTCTCTCTCTCTCTCTCAAAAATAAATAGACATTAAAAAAAAGAGTGAGGACTTTGGAGAAGTTTCAGCTGAGGGGAAAAGGAACTATCAAAGAAAATCAGACCCTAAGTTTCCCTTTGTGCTGGTCAGCTGGGTGTCATGAACGGAGTAGCTTTCCCTTTGGGGTGCACCACCTGAGTGAGACCTATGCTCTTGAGATCACACAGCCTCTCCTCCTCTGGGTCTTCCTGGGGCTGACTTGGAGGCTGCTGAAAGTGACTTCTTGAGACTCACTTTTGCCCAAACACAACAAGGAGTAATCCCTCATGGAAAGGATGTTATAAATGATGGTTTGTTAGTCATCTAGCATTTTCTCATTCATTAACAGTCAGCAAAGTATTCCTATAAAGACCTAGATAGTGAATATTGTAGGTGTTGTGTGATATACAGCTTGTGTCACAACTATTCAACTCTGTTGCTGTAATGTGTAAGCAATCATAGACAATAAAAAAAAAATGAATGGATGTGACTGTGTCCCAATGAAACTGAATTTATAAAAACAGGTGGAAGTTGCATTTGTCCTAGAGCCACAGTTTGCCGAGCCCTGCTTTAGTGCAATATCTGGTTATTTCTATTATGGAGTAGTAACTGTTTAGAAAACTACCACTTTGGCTGGTTAGGAAGCTAAGTACTTTTCCTAGCACAGTGTTCCTAAAGAAATAGTTTGCCGATTAAAAACAGATATGAAACTTACCTAATACTGGATGTAGTAAATTCCTTAGGTAAAGAAATGTTAAAGACTTTGGAGGTGACACAAATAGTGGCTAGAAATTGGGTTCCAGTATTTTTCTAGTTGTGGAAATCTTGCCCAGTTATTTAGGCCAGTTACACAAAGTAGGAATGATAATTTCTACCTGATTAAAAGGCCATGACTATCAATTGCTGTAGTATATGTGACATGCTCATGACAAGCAACATCTGTTATACAGTAGACCCTCAATAGATGTTAGTTGTCTTCCTTCTTCTCCATATGCCAAAAAACACATCTGGAGTGAAAATAAGCATAGAAACAAAGCACAGTAGAAATCAGAGCTAGTTTCACCTTTAAGATACCGTAGCTCTTTTTCTCATCAAAATATTCCTTCCTGGCTGAAACATACAGTTCTAATACTACTTGGATACAGCAAAGGATTTTCAAGAGCTCCACACCTAACATGATACTGTAGAGGTGTTTTGTTCTCCATTTCTGTCATTTCCTCAATTATATGTAAATTAGATGTAATGTATGAATACATGTAAGTATATACATAAATGTATAGAATAATGTATTATGTATATACTTATATGTATACATATATTACTGATGTGCCAGATACTGTGCTGAGTATTTTATATTTATAATCTCATTTAGCCCTTAGAGTAACTTTGCAAAGTCAGTTCTATTATCACCCCTATTTCATAGGTGAGATATTGATACTTACAGTGGTGAATGTAGCCTGCAGTCAAGTGTCTAGAACATCTCAGAGCTGGAACTGAAACTTAGGACTTTCTGGCTGTAGTGTCCATTCCCTTAATAATGATGATGAATGACATACTTTTTAGAAAAATGTTTATATTCAATAAGACTAGTGGTTTGACCATGTTTACCAAATAAGCATTTGTGGGTTACTTGACCAACATCAAAAAAGGACTGGGTGTGTTAATAAGCCTAGTGTGTAGTTTACAACTGGTCACTTAGTCCAGGTCTTTGAACCTGCACAGAGGCCAATGCAAATAAATCTAGATCTACATTTGGCACACTCGAGAAAGCATTCTGAACAATTCAATGATGAGATTTCCATTATTTATGCATGAAGAAAATATGCTGTTTTTCCATGCACTGAGCCAGGGGGAAAATTACTCAGCCTTAGTAATATTAGACCATGGATCTTCCGTTTACTTTAAAATGGTAGTGTCATGCTGAGGAGAATAATGGTTAATATCTTTCTTCTACTTCCTCTAAATACAATGTCAAAACTACACTGATTAAAATAAATAAAATCTTGAATCATGGTGTCAAATATGCAAGAAGAAAGAGTAAGCAAGCAGAAACATTAAAAACTAACATGCTGGTGAATCTGCTGGGGTGCCTGGGTGGCTCAGTCGGTTAAGTGTCTGACTTCCGCTCCGGTCATGATCTCACCTTGAGTTTGAGCCCCATGTGGGGCTCTGTGCTGACAGCTCAGAGCCTGGAGCCTATTTTGAATTGTATATCTCCCTCTTTCTCTTCCCCTCCCCACCTCTGTCTCTGTCTCTGTCTCTGTCTCTGTCTCTCTCTTTATCTCTCAAAAATAAACAGTAAAAAAAATTAAAAACTAACATGTCAATGAATCTTCTTTGAATTGTGAATTCTATATATTTTTTTTCTTCTCTCAAGGTTCTTATTTTCTTTTATTCCACTCACCAAGTTGCATGGAAATGTTAAATTCTACGAAAATGAGTAGTACCTTTTCTTAATGTTTTCTTAAGTACCATTTCATTAAAATTGTTGCATTCACAAATAAAGTGAATAAGTGGGCTACAGTTCAAGTCAGGTTGTGAGTATGCCCCAGGTACTGATCCAAATTCTCTCTCTTTTGGAGGGAACGTGTATTTCTTGAGAACAGATTAAGAAACTAGCCTTCTCTCAATGCAGGAAGCCTCTTTGAAGTCTTATTTACTTCAGATTATAAGGGTGAATTGTGACACTGCTGAAACATAGCACATTTATTATCTCTTGAAGAAAAGCCATGTGACTTAATGAGTTAAACTTATTCATCTTTCAATTAATATTAGCTATAGCTACTGTAGGATTTGAATCTGGTGGTCTTGGATGATTATCTCAAAGTACTCACAGATCCATTGGAGGTCACTGAATCTAAGCATGAATAGTTAGTTGTAGAATGGCTTTATTCCTGCAAATTGAGAGAGCATTTCCCTTTCCCCCATCTATCATGGGCTTCTGATTTGGGCACCTGAAACTTGGAGCTCTTTTCAGTGTGTTTCCATACTCAATTACTGTCTGGTTTAGGGAGATAAGGGAAGAATAAAGCCCCAAAAGGACTTTTTTCATTTTTATGATATGTTCATAGTATATACAGCACAGTATTTTGCACAAAATCTGGATTACAGACAGACCTCGCTTTAAATTCATCATCTAATTTAATTGTTATCATCCTGACAAGTACAATAGCAGCAAATTTTGATTGGGTGCATAAAATGACAGTCTTTGGGTTCAATGCTTTCCGTGAATGACTTCATATAATTCTTACAAATTCCTGTCACATGTATTTTGTCATTATTCTATTTTACAGATGAGGAAACTAAAGCTCAAAAAAATTACAAAACTTTATTTTAAACATGTTTATTATTATATTCAACTCAGTTTAATTGGAGCTTTATAAAATGATAAGTATTTTAAATTTTTTCATGAGGGGAAAATGCATGCATTTTTGCCATACCCCTGCCTACCTTGTCACTTTTCAGCATCTTAAATTTTAAGGTTAAATCTTCTTTGCATTTAGAATTTAAAGATTCTTAACTACTTTTGGCCTTTGGTAGGTTAGGCCTAATTTCATAGAAACGGCTCCTTCTCATAATCTCTTTTGCATGTATGAGATTGAGCGTGACATTTCAAAACGTTTTGATTTCTTTTTTAAATTTAATTATCAAACACTGGAAGTTTAGGATCCTCTCTTAAAAGTCAGCTGGAAGCTTTTGACAGATGGACATTTAGCACCTGGGTAATCATCCTTCACTTCTCACGAATCAGTCACTTTGAAAGTTCTGTGACATCTTCCAAGGGATTTGGTAACATCTAGTCATTTTAAGTGTATTGCTGCTGTATGATCAGACACAATTTTGTAGTTATTTCAGTGGTGAAGCAATATACAGCTTCAAGTACTTTTGAATACCTTGTTGCTATACAATAGAATACCGAAGTATGGTCTTTCTCTCTGAAAGATTTATTTCCTTTACTTACAATAGATGTTTGTCTCTAAGGCATATTTTCATGTTTTTTACATACAGAATAATTTATCTTTTCAGGGAGGCATTATAGCGTAGTCTTTTGAAGACATTTTAAGTGAATATTAGGTGTCTAAATCTCATTAATTAATCTAAATCTCTTTAGTTAAATCTAAAATTCAGCTATGTGCTGCTCTGTGAATACAAGTAACAATTCATAAATCTTTACCATACCAACATGGCCCTCCTTTCCTCATTTCCAAACAACCTCACCTTATTTTACCCTAGGCCAATGGTTGGCTTGGTATTCCCCAGTATAACAAGCTGCTGCTCTGTCAATGTCTGCATTTGCATTTAGCATAGCCTGGAATGCTTGCTTGCATCCTTACTGCCTTCATTCCCAAACATCATACTCTGACTTCTCATTTTGCTTCAATTTGCTTTATAGCACTTAGCCTTGTCTAGCATATTTATATATTTGAGTGGTTATTCTCTTTCTTCCAATTACAACAGGAGAGCCAAAACTATTCAGGGTTATTCACCTATTTTCATCCGGATCTTATGCTTGGCACATATTAAGTGTTCATTAAGTATTGGCTGAATGAATTAATGTTTGGACAATGAGGCAGTAGATGTTTCTGTGTAAAGATCACCTGCATTACACTCAACATCTGCAGGAGCATGGCACAGTCCTTTTAGTCTCTGTAGAAAGATGCCTTGTGATTTTCAAAATGTGAAGAAAGAAGTAAATTGTTGCAAGGATTAAATAAAATAATGTGTGAAAATTATTTGGCAGAATGACAAAAGTTAAATCTTTGATAAATACAATAAACTTATTCCCCCAGAATTCATCATTTCCTGTCACAATGGAAATGTTGGCTTTGGTCTAGTTTAAGGCCATCCGTACCTTAAAGTTCAATCTACTTTTGCTTTCTCAGGGACATTCTACCATCTATTATTCTCCTTTTCCCTCTCATATCCTTAATTTCTTCTCTGTTGGCTTCCTTCTCATCAACTTACCTGATTGATCTAGGGGGGGCCCTTTTGATAATTTACACAAAGTAACTATATTGCCTAGTGGGGGCCCTTCCTTAAAGATACATGATGAGATGTTTGCATAGTTGCCTACCTGCCCTTCTCATAAACTTACAAAATTTCTTGAAATTTTCTTAATTTTCAGTGCCCTGTGATTACTCTCATCTCTAAGTTTCTGCCTGAGCCAACTTCTGTCCAGAATGCCTTTACCTTGATGCTCCCCAAGACAGACATACACAGTCACACACATATGTTCATACAAGATATGACTAGCTCATTTCAACTTAAACTTGAGGTCTTGGCATCAGATCCTTCTTTGTGAAGACTCACTGACCCTTTAAGCTTTGAATATTCTTCCTGTGTTTCCATACCAGACACTACATATCCCCATCCACACCTACATCTCACTCTCTATCTCCCTGAATTATAGTTGTTTGTCTATTTGTTTACTTCCCTTATGACACAGAGTTCTTTGAGGACAAGTATTTTTTTTTTCATGTTCATCAATTAAATACCAAAATCTGAATGGTAATTGACACATGGTATATAACTAATATTTTTAGCTTGAATTGACAAGTGGAGTAGTTCATTAGAAAGTTACAAGATTGGTCTTTGGTAGTACTGAAACACGGCCAGCCAAGCACTTATTGTTGAATTTGCTTCAGTGTGATAGAGAAAAATGTGGTCAAGTGTGGCACTTCTTAATTCCTCACATATTTGCTGTTTGTTTCATATTAGAAGAAAAAATTACTAAAAATGACCTAACATATTGAAACAATGGGATAGGGACTTTAGTAATAGTACTTAGAGTGGTAATATTCACAATGCTATCTAATATATGTGTAGATTTTTATAATTCTAAAAGCCCTTCATATATCCATAGGAAATGCCCTAACCCTGTTTCTGAAAAACATCGAAGACCTGAGCGAAATATAAGACTCTGAAACATGCTTTGGATATTTCTAAGTAGGCAGCAGTTTGGCCTTGTATAAGACAGTATCTGATGGTGAAAATTTCCCACTTTAAGCTGTTTGGCATCAAATTGATGCATCCTAACAAATAACATAACAAACGTGTATTCAAATATACCTAGGGTATATGCAAAAAGAAAGTTTAATTTAAATCTTTGTGTCATCACAAAGTTGGCAGAGGACCCTTAGTTATCATAACTTACCATTTAATTCCATGTTCTGAATTGAAATGGTGCTTGTTCACTCTTAGTTTTTAATTGACATCATTTCTGCTAGCACTTTCCATCATTATTGACAGGAATGTTCTCCCTTGTTAGTTGTCCCATAGCATGCTGAGTGATTGATTGGATTGCTAGGGCAGATTTAAAATGCACTGGCAGAAAAGGATGGTGGTGGTGGTGTATAATAATCTCTGTACCATAGTAGTGGCACAAACTGATTATTTAGGTTTGTTCAGGAAAAATACACTGATCATATATGTGAATTTTTCACTTTATATACCGATGTCCTGATGGTGACTAATGAAAACTTTCAAGGAGGCCCAAATGAATGCAATAGTTTTAGAAACCCTCGTTGATTTTACCTGAAAAACTCCAACATTTATGGTCAATATTTGGGAAAAATGAATAATTTGACATATAAGAGTGGAAAATTGATGTACTCATTAAATATGTCCATTTTTGGTTGTTTTAACTATGAATATGCAACCCTTAGATTGATGAAAAGAGGAGTACCTGGGTGGCTCAGTTGGCTAAGCATCTGACTCTTGATATCAGCTCAGGTCATGATCCCACTTTTGTGAGTTTGAGCTCCTCATGGGGTTCTGCACTGACAGCACTGTACCTGTTTGAGATTCTGTTTCCCTCTTTCTCTCTGTCCCTCCCCTGCTCATGCTCTCTCTCTCTCAAAGATAAGTAAAGAAACATTAAAGATTGATGAAAAGGGTTTTTAAGTGAAAGTTAGAAGTCTCAATTTTTAACTGTATAAGATTTTCTTTTAACATAGAGACAATAAGAGTCACAGCTAAAGTGTGTATTTTCATGAAATCTGAGCTCTTAAACCAGTTTTGCCAAAAAATATTTGACTCATGGAGCAAGTCAACCAAGAGACACTAAAGTATTTTTACAACTATATAATGAGGGAATAGGTCTGGGTTGGTATTTATTGATATCTTGAAGTCACCTAAGGAGTTTTTAAAAATGCTGTCATCTGGGTCCCCTCCCTGGAAATACTGATTTCATTCATTTATGTGTGGCAATGGTTTTTAAATTTTGGCTGTTTTCAGAATCACCTGAGGAATTGGTAAATGTATAAAGCCCCAAGCTCTATCTGCTTCAAGGAGCTTGGGCTTTTGTGTTCTTAACTTGTTTTCTAAGTGATTCTGATAACATCACAGTTAGAAATAACTGGTCTACAGCTTAACATTGGAAGCTTTTAAAGCCCTTCAAGGTGATGCTCCTTAGATGCAGCCAAGGTTGGAAACCACTGAGAAAAATCAAACTTAGGATTCTTTCAACTCTATCAGAAATAACCAAAATTGGTAGCTTTTATTGAATAGTTACTGTGTATAAGGCATTATGCTAAGTATTATCTCATTAAATAATCACAAGACCTTTTGAGATAGGTAATAATCCTACTTTGTATATAATTGACATGGGGGTAAGTAATTTAGCTAAGGTCACATGACTAGGAAGTGGTGGATTGGAACCCAACAGTCTTACCTCAAAGGTCATGCAATAAACTACTTCTATAAGTAATTTTTTGGAACTATAAGAGAAGTTGAAAACTCTCAAATTGGGAACATGTTAGAAGGTACTTACATGATTTTCTTTTTAATTTCTTATTGAAGTGTAATTCACATACAGTATCCTTTTAGTTTCAAGTATATGTTATAGTGGTTTGATATATTTTGTATATATATGTTTTGTATATTATGAAATGATCCCCACCTTAAGTCTAGACACCTTACAAAGTTATTACAATATTATTGACTATATTCTCTATGCTATACATAAAATCCCCATGATTTTTTTTATAACTGGTAGTTTGTACCTCCTAATCCTCTTCACCTATTTCACCTACCCCCTCAATCTTTCCCCACTCTTGTAACCAACAGTTTGCATCCTGTATGTATGAGTGTATTTATGTTTGGTTTGTTCATTTGTTTTGATTTCACACATAAGAAATTATATGATATTTAGCTTTCCCTGACTTATTTCACTTAGTATAATGCCCTTGAGGTCCACCCATGCTATCTCAACTGGCAGAATTTCCTTCTTTTTTTTTTCCAATGACTGAATAATATTCCATTGTGTGTGCGTGTGTGTACATATACATATATACATGGTGTGTATATACATCTATCAGTAGACAATTATATTGCTTCAATATCTTGGCTATTGTAACTAATACTGTAATAAACATAGAAATGCATGTATCTATTCAAATTGGTGTTTTCATTGTCTTTGGATAAATACCCAGAAGTAGAATTTCTGGATCATATGGTAGTTCTAATTTTTAAGTTTCTTTGAGTAACCTCTGTACTGTTTGCCATGATGACTGCACCAATTTACGTTCCCACCAACAGTATATGAGAATTCCTTTTTCTCTGAGTCGTCACCAACATTTGTTGTTTCTTATCTTTCTGGTAATAGCCAATTTGACAGGTGTGAGTGATAGCTGGTTGTGGTTTTGATTTTCATTTTGCTGATGATTAGTGATTTTGAGTACCTTTCAATGTACCTGTAGGACATCTGTATGTCTTTTTTTTTTTTTTTTTGAAAAAATTCTATTCAAACTCTCTGCCCATTTTTAAATTGGGTTCTATGTTATTTTGATATTAAATTGTGTGAGTTCTTTATATATTTTGGACATTAACCCCTTATCAGATGTATGATTTGTAAGTATCTTCTCCTATTCAGTAGATTGCCATATCCTTTTATCGATGGTTTCTTTTGTTGTTCAAAAGCTCTTCAGTTTGGTAAATGATTTTTCTTATATTTAAAAATATACCTGACTTGTAATTATATAGTAAAAACAAAAGAATCATTAAAAATTAATTGAGAATACAGGAAAAAGAAATTGTTCATTAATTGAAAGAAAGAAGAAAACTAATAGTGACAAGCAGGTTAGGTTAGGTTTAAATGATTCCATTTATTCTGGAAAGAAGATCACAAACTGTATTGTTCCTGTTTGGGAAGCAAGAATAAGAGTTTCAGATAGATATTCTGACATAGCTCTATTGAGCAGAAAAGTGGTAACAATTTCAGAGGAAAAAAGAAATTTGTATACTTCTTTGAAATGGTTCCAACTATTAATAATGCAGTGAATTGAAAAAAAACTGATTTATACTGCATAATACTTCCTTTTATTTCCTTTCTTGTTTGGAAAGATACCAGCTTGATGCCTTCCTAGGCATTCTTTGGACACTGCCATTAGTCCCACTTGCATCTGTAAAGGGGAGAGAGAATGCCTTAGTCAAGTATGTTTTCAGTTCTACATAGAGGAAAGTAGGGGGACTGCCTTGTTGCTCTCGAAACATAGCCTTTCTCAGACTTTGTACATGGGCCACATATGGACAGAGTGCTGATACTTAAATGTTGGAGGAGACATTTCCTACCATGAAGAAGGAGAAGAAGAAGAAAGAAGAGGAGGAGGAGGAGAGAAGGAAGAGGAAGAAAGAAACCCATGAAGAAATACCAAACAGCATTTTTGCACAGCATTAAATTTAATTGCTCCCACTTAGAGAAGGAAACAATGAGCAAAGTGAGCATTTATTTCCATTGATGGTGTTTCATCAATGACTTGTATACTGAGCATCCACTATATGGAGAACATTGGATTTCTAGCACTCTGGACAGTCTGAGAGATGGTTCCTGATTCTGGTAGCTTTAGTATTCATTATATGATGTGCACAAAATGTACATATTCAGGTGTGTCAAAATTGACTGTGTACAGAAAATAGAATAATTACACTTCCAACAAGCCATTGTAAGTCTTAAATAAGATTTTAAATAATAAATGTACAGTGGTAGCTTCCATAAAGTTTAACTCTAAAATTATTTTAGCATTTGATCTTTAAGTAATACAGTAATACAAAACAAAGTACAAGAAAAATATGTTGTACATATATTGCTCTGAAATCCTCTTGGCTCCTGAAAAAAAGCCAACCTTGTAGGAAAATACTAAATAAAGGAAGACAAATAAAAATTGAATTTGGATTTTAGTGTCAAATATTACTCTGATTTCTTTGGGGTAATAGTGATACATGTTTTAAAATGCTTTAGTAATAGAGTGGCATTTGTCTACTGGAAGTGGCAGAAATACAAAATCGCAAGCTGGCACTGACAGTAGAAACCCCTGAAGATAAACAGAGGTTTGTAATGGAAAAGGTACATCAACCTTAACTCTGGCCAGCTATCTCAGCCTTGGCAACTACTTGCCTTGATTTCCAGCCAGGACCACTCCTGGGTACCTTAATCACAGAAGCAGCAGCCACATCATATACTAGCTGGAGGAAGATCTTCAAGAGGAAACATTGGGCATTCTCCCTACTATGGGAAAGATCCACATAATATTTAATTCTGTGTCAAGGAAAGAGGCTGAAATAATCCTAATATTGGGTCTTCGCCCAGATACAAATTTTCAGCAACTTGCACAAAAACCATTCTGGGCAACTTTGCCAGGTCACATCCCTTATCTTTGGAATCCCCAGCATGGGGCTCCTCGTCAACAAGCTCTGTGAATCAGCCAGGAAACACCAAACTCCATTTCTCAAAGGCTGAAGCAAGAGGAGGTGCAGAGGAAAGCTCAGGGGCAGTGGGGGGCAGTAGGGGAGGGAGGCGTGGGCACAGGGAGGGGAAGGATCAGGAGGGCAGGTCTGACTTCTGACTGGCTGAGGTGGTTTTGGAGAAAGTCGCAGCCCCGGCTCACCAGTCAGGAGCTGTCCAACTTTTCAGCTGCTCCGGTCTCAGGGTTCAGGCGCTCTGGACCCACTAGGCTGCTCTCACTACCACCACTGCTTTTTCTGCGTCTGGAGCTAACAATTCCTGCTTTCGCCGCAGGCGCCGAAAGGAAGGAAAGAAGAAAGGAAGGAAGGAGGGACTGACTGTTAGTGAAGCAGCGCACCGTGCGCCCTAGTCTTGGTGAACTGGGGAGCCCAGGAGCGTGTCTCTACCACAACCACTGTGGAGGGAGCCCTGTCACGTTCTGTGACCCCTCCCGCTGGCAGAGCCCCCTTTCGGTCGGCCTGAGCCTCTGGTGGCTTCAAGTGAGAAGCTGAGCCCAGCCTCTGTTCAGCTCCAGAAGCGGCGGCGGCGGCGGCGGCGGCGGCAGCAGCAGCGGCAGCAGTATCCGGGAGGCGCTCCGGCCAGCGCGGTGAAACCGGCTGGGCAGCAGGGAGCAGAGCTGTGAGCCAGGATGGAGGCAGAGGAGAGCAGCGTGCCGACCCAGGCGGGCAGCGGCGAGGGCAGCGACGGCGCTGGAGGGGCTACACTCAAAGCCCCCAAGCACCTCTGGAGGCACGAGCAGCACCACCAGTACCCGCTCCGGCAGCCCCAGTTCCGCCTCCTGCACCCCCATCACCACCTGCCCCCGCCGCCACCGCCCTCGCCCCAGCCCCAACCCCAGTGCCCGCTGCAGCCGCCACCGCCACCCCCCCCTGCCACCGCCCCCGCCACCTCCCGGGGCCGCTCGAGGCCGCTACGCCTCGAGCGGGGCCACCGGCCGTGTCCGACACCGAGGCTACTCGGACACCGAGCGCTACCTGTACTGCCGCGCCATGGACCGCACCTCCTACGCCGTGGAGACTGGCCACCGGCCCGGCCTGAAGAAATCCAGGATGTCCTGGCCCTCCTCCTTCCAGGGACTCAGGCGGTGAGTGGAGAGCGCCCCCTCCCCCATTCAGGCACGGGGTCACCTCCCCAGTTAGCAGATTGTCCTCGTTGCTCTATTGATCACTAGCAATCCAGGACCCAGGGCTAAATTCTATTCCAGGAATTGAGGGAGGGAAAGCAGGGGCGTGTCTGTCCTTGCTTGAGAGGGTCAGGATTCAGGTGTGTGTAAGAGATCCTGAAAGTACAGTATAAATGGGTGTGTGTATGTGTGTGTGTGTGTGTGTGTGTGTGTGTGTGTGTGAGAGAGAGAGAGAGAGAGAGAGAGAGAGAGAGAGAGAGAGAGAGAGATTGACAGAGAGGGAGAGAATGAAAGATTTCCAGTTGTCTATACCACCCACCACCCCCTCCCCACCCACTTCAGTCCCACCCCGGCAAGTGGGACTTAACAGGAAGAATTCAGTTTGCTTGGGTGCAGTACAGAAGAGTGAAGGAAAGGGGTGGGGTGTTGAGCCAGGGAGATTCTCAGTAGTCAGTCGACTCCCCCCAGAGTGAGGGGGGTTGGTGGGGCAGATCTGATGGTGACTAGGAATGGGTGAGACAGCTTGGTTCCAGGATTGCAGCTAAAAGGCTGAGACCAACTCCCTTTCTCTTTGTCAAGTTGGGAAGTAAATTGAACAGCTAAACGGGAGAACAAACACGTGGGTGACTTGGAGAGTTTGGAGCAAAATGTTCAGCAATCCTCAGGAGAGGGATGAGTGAGGGATGGAAGGAGGGAGCTGAGGACTCTGTGGGAGTTACACTGTGTTGGTATGTGGTGTGTGCAGGCTGTATGTGTATCCATCCAGTTGTCTTTGCAGAATCCCAGGAAGAAAGTACCTCGTTTCATTTAGCAGCAGGAAAGATGCAGAGATTTGATTACAGTGATTTCCCCTTAATGTAAAGTGCTCCGGAAGAGAGGGCAAGGAGGCTGCATATCACCCAGAGTTTTAATAGAAGCCAACTGCTCCTTTTCCAAGGAACTGAGTAGTGTAAAGAACCAATTATAGCTGCTTTGAGAAGTCAGCTCAGATTCTTAAGTCAGGTATGGAGGTGGAAGTTGGGCCCTCTCCCTGCAACCCAGAAACAGATCCTTTCTTCCTTATTCCAGGCCCTCCAAGGCAGGAATCCCCTGCCCCACACAGATGCACACAAATAAGCTTTCAGGAGATGCTGGCAAAGTAGAGCTGTCATCATCCAACCTCAAATGTGGGCAGGCATTGATAGAATACGCATCCAAGCCATACATCTGGCTGATGGGTTATTGTAAATTGTAAATCAGGTTGGGGTGCAGAAACAGGAAAACCTGAGGCTGGGATTTTTGTCTAATTGTTAGTGACAGTAGGTTGGGTTTATCAAAAAATATTAATAGTGTTTAAATGTCTGTCTTTCTCTCCTTCCTCTTCCTTCTTTGCTCACTACCCCCCCCCGCCCCCCCCCCCCCCCCGCAATCTCTTTCTTTTTTTATAAGCATGTCTCTGTGTCTTGTGTACACTATGGTCAAAGGAAATCCAGCCAAATAGAATATCCCAACCCTGATGTGCCCACATTCTCCTCATACCCTTTGCCTTCCTCACACTCAGGCAGTGGACATTTTTCATGCTGATGTCCTTATGCCTGTTAGATAAAAATCAAGAGAATTATGGTTAATGATCACAGCTTGGTTCAATTTAAACTTTAAAGATTGGTGTGATTTGCAAACATTCATAAATTAATATGCAAGTTTCATTTTACACCTCAAAGTGCTAAAACCCACATGCTGTGTTACCCTTTGTTTGAAAAAGTGAACGTCTTCCACTTGTGTTGAGCACTAGGTATGTGGGTCCCCGGTGGTGCAATAAGGCAAACATGGCACTTTGAATATTTGACCTGTTAAAATTTGTGAGACTGGGTCTTTAACAAATATGGAATAAGAACAAGGGTTCTCGATTAATCTGTAGGTTGATTGCCTTTGTAGAGTCTCTTAATTAAATTCATTTTTTGATAGGGGCGCCTGGGTGGCGCAGTCGGTTAAGCGTCCGACTTCAGCCAGGTCACTATCTCGCGGTCCGTGAGTTCGAGCCCCGCGTCAGGCTCTGGGCTGATGGCTCAGAGCCTGGAGCCTGTTTCCAGTTCTGTGTCTCCCTCTCTCTCTGCCCCTCCCCCGTTCATGCTCTGTCTCTCTCTGTCCCAAAAATAAATAAAAAACGTTGAAAAAAAAATTAAAAAAAAAATAAATAAATTCATTTTTTGATAAAATAGAATATGTCTGAGAGGATGGAGAGGGAAAATAAGCTAATTGGAGTAGAGGTACTGCATCACTGATTTGAATTTATTGTTTGCTGTCCTCTCTACACTAATTATTTTTCTCTTTGAAATTTAATTGAATGGTTCAAAGAAACCTAAAGTTATATAATATTTACCCATAGCTTCCACTGTAGCTCATCTGATAAATCATTGTCATTCTATTTAAGAATTATTAGACTTACAGTTCTTTATATCACTTAGGTATTTCCCAAACACTCATGCATTGCATGTCAAACTTTTCCTTATTAGAAGTGCCTTTGCAAATAAATGTACTTTTTAAGAGGGACATGGATATTAATTTCATTCTTTAAAGACAAGGGTAGCAATGCTTTAAAAGTATCAAAAAATCACATTTATTAACTTACTCAAACCTATTGACAGTACTGAAATGAAATGATATTATCTCCATTTTATAGATAAGAACATTGAGCTCTAGAGGATATGAGTAACTTGTTCTGTAGCATAGTGACTATGAGTGCCAGAGCTACGACTGAAACCCAGGTGTCCTGCCTCAGCAAAGACAGTGGGTGCTCCAAAAATAAATGTGCGCAGAACCTGGGCATGTTGACAGCATCAAGAAATATATAAAACCGAACATGAAGTTAATATTGATTGATACCACAGGACATAAAGTCCAAATAAACAAAAAATGAGATATGGTTTAAATCCTCTTTATTTAAAAAAAAAAAAAAAACTGCATAGGCTCTGGAAGTAATGAGAAATTTTAACTTTTATTTTTAACTTTTGAAATCCTGGCTGTTACACTGGCATTAATTATCACAATAGAGGCAAACCAGTGTATTTGTCGACTTTGTATATTTCATATAATACAATAATAAATACGAAACAGTGTTCAGAGAATTAAAACTAATCAGAGCACTTCTTGTTGTTTCCACTGATCTTCTAAAAGGTACCAAAGTGTGAGACATGTGCAAATTGTGTGTGTGTGTGTGTTCATGTGTGCATGAGCCATCATTCACATGGAGGGCTTAAGTTGTCTGTCAAGTTAATGTCTCTGAAAATGCCTCATGGATGGATGGATGAGTGATTCCCTATGCACTACCAAGAAAAAGATGTCCTTTAAAAGGCTATTTTTAGCATGTATACCAGCATTTTCAGATCCTTTTATTGTCTTGACTGAAATTTTGAAAATTAGAGTACCTGAAACAATGAAAAAGAGCTGTTCTTGGTTTAATGAAGAAGTTTATGAAATAGAAAGGAGGCAATCCTCAGATATTTTGTGATGAGTTATTTTGACTCTGTGGAAAACATAGGTATGTTAAATAAATTTTGTATTAAGTTACATCTAAGAAGATAGATTGACTTTTTAATCTTAACATAAAAAATTTGACATAATAAAATTATGAGGATTGAATCTCAATGTTACCAAGAAAACCAAATGAAATGTAAAAAAACCCATATATATATCATATATAACCCATATACATTATCATATATAAACCATATATTATATATATATGTGTGTGTGTGTGTGTGTATATATATATATATATATATATATATATACACATATGATATATATCAGGGGAGCCTGGGTGGCTCAGTCAGTTAAGTGTCCCACTCTTGGTTTCAGTTCAGGTCATGATCACACAGTTTGTGAGTTCGAGCCCCGCATTAGTCTCTGCACTGACATTGAGGAGCCTGCCTAGGATTCTCTTTCTACCCCTCATTCTCTGCCCCTCCCCCACTCATGTCCTGTCTCAAAATAAATACATAAACTTAAATAAATATTTAAATTTATATATATATTATATATTATATATATTATATATATTATATATATATATAAATTTAATCACTTGAACTTTAGTTCTTCAAAGTGTAATAATTGCTTAACTGAACTGATAAAGTATTTAGTTATTTCTTTGACTTCTTTTTACACAACAAAACATTTTCATCAGTAATGTGCTTTTCTAAATCTGCAGTAACATGGGGCAACTGAGTGGCTCTGTCGGTTAAGCATCCGACTTCGGCTCAGGTCATGATCTCACCAACATGGGTTCGAGCCCCACTTGGGTCTCTGTGCTGACAGCTCAGAGCCTAGAGCCTGCTTCAGATTGTCTCCCTTTCTCTGCCCCTCCCCCGCTTGTCCTCTGTCTTTCTCTGTATCTCAGAATTAAATAAAAGTTAAATCTGCAATAACGATATATATTCTTAATAACAAAATGGTCAACATCATTAATCATCAAGGAAAAGCAAATAGAAGCCACAATGAGATTTCACCTCACACCTGTCCTATTGGCTATTATCAAAAAGAGAAGAAATACCAAGTATTGGAGCAGATGTGGAGAAAAGGGAACCCTTATACACTGGTGGGAATGTAAATTGGTGTAGCCACTATAGAAGACAATATGGAGCTTTCTGAAGAAACTAAATGTAGAACTGCCATTTGATTCTTAATAAATTAAATATAGAACTACCATGTGATCTAGGCTTCTATTTCTGGGTATTTATCCAAAGAAAATGAAAATACCAGTTCAAAGAGATATATGCATTCCTGTATTCATTGCAGCATTATTTACGATAGCCAAGATAGAGAAATAAACTGAGTGTCCACTGATAGATGAATGGATAAGAAAATTGAGATGTATATAGATATAATGGAATACTATTCAGCCATAGAAAAGAATGAAATCTTGCTATTTGTGACATAAATAGGCCTTGAGGGCATTATACTAAGTGAAATAAGTCAGAGAAAGACAAATATTATCTATCTTATATTTGGAATTTAAAATAAAACAAAAACGAAGCTCACACATGCAAAAAACATGGTGGTTGACAGAGGTGGGATTTGGATTAGAGAAATGGGTGAACTGGTTTTTTGTTCTTAGTTTAAATAAATTGAAAAAAACAATTAAAGTTGGAAAGTCAAAGGGCACCTGCCTGGTTTAGTCAGTAGGTGCCTCATCTCAGGATTGTGAGTTTGAGCCCCAAGTTGGATGTAGAGATTACTTAAAAAAATTTCTTAAAGAAGAAAAAGGTTGGAAATTCATATAGTATAGATGATTCCTTGAGTATAATGAAAATATTCTAGGTGACATAGATGTAAATATCAAGAAGGTAATGTTTGATTAAATTATTTTATAAAAAAGAGATAAAGACTATGATTATGTTCAATAAAAAATCCATGTAGGATGTGAAATATCTATTTGACAGTAGCCTTTTAAATACATTAATATATTAAATAAAAGGAAATATTATATTGCAGTACTTAAATGCTAAAAATCAGGTTTTTGCTTTTCTATTCTGGATTATAAAAGATATTTTTCCATTGTTTCTATTAATTTTGTTGAAGGTTTTTGGGAATTTTTTCTTCATTAAAAAATTAGTGGTGATCTAAGTTCATGACGCAAAATTTTAGTTTCACATTACCAAAGTTAATGACTGAAAAATTGATTATTTAAACTGACTACATCAGTGAATCTAAGACTTTGGATTTTAAGAAACAGTAATTTTTTTTAATATTGGGTAACTGACATAAGGTTGCCATCTTTAAATTTTAATAAGTGAAGACATTAAGTTTACGTAATCAACAAAAAAGAATAGCAAAATTGTTATCTTTCACATTTCCTAATATTACCAAATATTAGGAAATATTTGGTAGTTCTAGACTTAATGGGATCTCCAAATTGGCAAGAGAGACAACTTCAGAAAACGAAACATTTTTCACTTTTCAAATTGGATACATTCATACATGCACTTACACACACACACACATAATGATGAATTGGTCACTAATTTTTATCTGCAAACTATTAAGGTGAGTTTGAAAGAGCATCTTGGGAAGGGTTCTTAAACATCACATAGAGTAATAATTTAAAAGGGTAACCCCTGTTAACAACTTTTGGTAGTTACTCAAAAGCCCCGAAGTCTAACGTGAGTAAAATTTTGTCCCTCTCACAGCTTATTATCCATATCCATGTTTAAAAATATACAATATGTGAGTCTATAACTTCAGTGCTGCTAGTCCTGGCTCATAGCAGGAATGTTGCTAAGGGATTATACCAAATAGCACTGTATTATATTTCAAAAGATGTTGTGGTTATTTTTACTCCGAGGAACATTTTTCTACATTTAAAAATAGGAAATCTAATTTTTCCCAAAGAAGAGGGCATTTCACGTTATTTTTTAAAACTCATCAACTAAATTGACTTGATCCCATACACACATATACCACCATCACTATGATCGTCTTGATACCCTTGGTGATCAAATGAAAAATAAGTTATGCTTTGCCTTCAGAGTAAGCATTTTTAGTTCGATCTATGTCAGTGTGTGGTATCACCATTCCTCTAGTAGTCTCAAGTGAGTGGTATCCTTGTATTCTTCCTTCCCTAAACTCTCAGATCTCAGAATCAACCAAGATGTTTTTATTCTACCTCAGAAATATTTCTTATATTTTTCAATTACTACTTCCCTAATCAAGTGCTTATCATCTGTCCCTTAAGCCTTCAGTGTCTCCTGACTCCAGTCTGTTTTATACTCCAGACCACCCAATCTCATCATCCTCTTGTCTGAAATCCTTGGGTGATTCATTTTCACCTGCAAGATACAATCTAGATTTCTTAGTCTGACTCTTCAAAATGCTAGCCCAGTTTATCTACCTCACAGAAAGTCTTCCTATCCATCCTATTTCATAAATCCCATGAAATCACCACGCTAACTTCTTGCCAGGTGATGAACTCTCTGTGCCTTTTCACACCTCTTTATTTTTGAAGCTGTTTCTTCCTCCTAGACTGTTTTCCCTATGCCCTATCCCATCCCCTCCTATCTGTTTGGAAAACTTATGAATAGCATGTCAAACTTACCTCCTATGTTAGTACTTGTGTGGATAGTCTTAGAAGCAGAGGAATATTTTTCTCTTCTGGGCTTTCACGTTGCATTTTGTATATATCTTTACTCTAGCAGCTGCCAATTGCAGTTTTATATCTGTCTCCCCCATTAAGTACGTTAGGATATTATTCAGTGTGTGGTTAATATAGGTTCTCAATAAATGATGAACTTTTAAATGTGGAAATAATAATAGTGAAACCCTGCCTTTTCCGTTAGTGCTCTCAGACAGGATATACTTGGTTTTCTTAATCATCTGTGTGTAGTAAACAGAGCTAACAATATTTTGTTCATTTTATAGGTAATCAAAGGGAACTCTCAAAGAAATAGACATATACACATGTTCAAATATAGGACTCAGACTTAGCCTTAAAACTCCTAGTATGGTGATCTTGTCATCACATTGTTAGATAATATAGAATGATATTTGATGAGAGTAAGCTCATCACTTGACTGAAACTATGAAGACAGAAATTATAATTATTATGAAGAGAGATAGTAGTCTTTATAATCCAGATTGTGAGAAAACAACATCACAGTGAAAACCTGATGGAATAAATTCTCCTTTTTTATTTAGAGAGTTGCTTTCACAAAATTAATTCCTGACTTTTGGTTAAGAGGATCCATTAGATTTGCAAGCAAGTGCACATTTTGGGGAGACCATACATCAGATTCTCAACAAGTCTTTAATCCACTAAATTTAAGACACCGTGTTCTAAAGTGAACTAAGTTGTTGGCTAATTCACTAAGGGAACAACTATGAGAACACTGTACACCAGTCAAATGATATTCTCACTGGAATGGCTGAAAGTAATTTGAAATGAGGTTTTAGAAAAATGCAACACTTCCGACAGAAAAGGTCACAGTCTTATTTAAAAATGACATATCCCCAGTGGAATTTGAGGGAATTGACTTAAAATTTGATTGAAAGTATATGTAAGAATAGTAAAGGACATTTGGAAAAAAAAACTTTAAAAAGATGTTTTTGTCTATAAGATGTCAGAACACACACTCTTTTAATTCAAACAATGTGATATTAATTTGGGAATAAACCAGTTGTTCTGTGGAACTGAGTAAAGTATCAAACATTAGACCCATATATATGTGGACATGTAGAATTTACTGAGAACAGCATTCCAACTCACTGAAACTAGGATAAATTATTTTAAATGCGGTGTTTATTAGTTTATTGAAATAAGAAAAGGTCCTTACCTCACACCACAGTAAAGAGCACTTAAAATCAATAATAAAAATACTGAAAACTTACGATAAAAGTTGGCAAAAGACATAAAGAGGACATTCACACGGAAGAAAGAATAACAGCAATATACATGTAGAAAGATTCTCTACTTTGTGAGCAGACAAAAATAAAAAATTAAAATATTAATGTTATTTAATTTTTCATCTATTATCTTAGAGAAAGAGTAAAGGATGAATAATTCGAAAGAAACAGGCGACATGGTGAAGTAGGCACTTTCTTATATACATTCGTTGTAAATAGTGTAAATTAAGAAAACTGTGGTGTGTAATCAATAATATATACCAGAATTTTATTATTTTTTATTTTTTTAACTTTTATTTATTTTGAGAAGAGAGAGAGGGAGAGAGAGAGAGAGAGAGAGAGAGAGAGAGAGAGAGAGAAGGAGAGAGAAAGGGAGACAGAGCACAAGTTGGGGAGGGGCAGAGAGAGAGGGAGACACAGAATCTGAAGCATACTCCAGGCTCTGAGCTCTTAGCACAGAGCCCAATGCGGGGCTGGAACAAGATCATGACCTGAGCCAAAGCTGGTCACTTAACTGACTGAGTTACCCAGGCACCCCAATATATGCCAAAATTTTAAATGGGCTTGCCTTTGACCCAGTAATTCCATGCTTAGGTATTTAGCCTAAGGATATAATTGAACGAATGAGCCGATAGGTACTATATTGCAACATTGTGCATAATGGTAAATATCTGGCAGCCCCCCAGATATATTTCAATAGAGAACTGGTAAAGTAAATTAGGTCATGTCTACAACAAAGGACTACTAGATAAAAATGAGAGAGATGTATGTTTACCAAAGTGTAATTATAAATCCTACAAGTGGTTAAGGGGAAAAATTATTTAGAGACTGGATCATAGAACATGGTACTATTTACTTATGTATATTCATGCATACTTATATTTACACATATGAGGCTATGTCTATATATGTGTGTGCCTATGTATATAGAGATGTGTGTATGCATATTATGGTATAAGGTGTGTGTGTGTGTGTGTGCGCGCGCATAAAATCCTCTCTATTAGAGAAGAAGCACTAAATAGTTATAGGTATAAGAAGAGAATATTTAAGAGTAGTCTTTGTTATTGTTTTATGTTCTTTTTCTTATTTGATTTCTTTTAAAATGAGCATATGTTGGGGCGCCTGGGTGGCTCAGTCGGTTAAGCGTCCGACTTCAGCTCAGGTCACGATCTCACGGTCTGTGAGTCCGTGAGTTCGAGCCCCGCGTGGGGCTCTGGGCTGATGGCTCAGAGCCTGGAGCCTGCTTCCGATTCTGTGTCTCCCTCTCTCTCTGCCCCTCCCCCGTTCATGCTCTGTCTCTCTCTGTCTCAAAAATAAATAAACGTTAAAAAAATTAAAAAAAAATAAAATAAATAAAATGAGCATGTTGCTTTTATAATAAGCAAAAATCATCAATTTTCCATAAAAACACCTAATATTTTCTATTTATTTAGGTTAACCTGTTTTATTTATATCCCACTTTTCTCTCCTCCCTAAAAATCATAGCATTGTGTCACAAAACAATTTTGTACAACAAGGTAGAATGAGAATGTCAAAGAGAAGAGAATATAACAGCATGAAGATAGTATGAGACAAGGAATCAAAAACATTCCACTAATTTCCAAGTAATTGCTAGAAATGAGTCGCAGAATTGGCTTTGTGCTTCCAATCAGCTAATCCAAGGAAGGAAACAGTATCAGTTCAAGATTCATAGTATTAGTAAGCTTTTAAAAAATGAGTGGTTGCAGACTGCACTGCTGTTTAACTCTGAATAAAAAATGTTTCCCCATGTTTTCTTGTGAAAAGGATACTGTGTGATATGTTACATAAGTTTTCTATAACTAGCCTACACTATATAAGGTATGAAATAAGTATGAATGTTTCCTGTAACTATGGCTGTTTCTTATATAACTGCATATTGATCAAAGTGCTATCAAAGTGCTGTTTATTGAAAGTGTATTATTGGCATGGTATCCCTTGTTAGCATTCTTAACAATGCTTTCTTTCCCTTTACTGCCAAATGCTGT
Organism: Panthera pardus; assembly: GCF_024362965.1. NCBI lineage: Eukaryota > Metazoa > Chordata > Mammalia > Carnivora > Felidae > Panthera > Panthera pardus. The sequence continues at coordinate 111,037,124 of NW_026526765.1, forward strand.
GTGTGCTTTATTAAGAGTAGCTGCATTCTCCAGCTTTAAGAATTCCTTCAGACTCCATCTCGTATATGCTCTTTGACCTGCTTGGTTGCTATCATCGCAGCCCTCAGTTAAGTCCAACTTGTCTAACCTCCAAGATTGGCTCAGAATTCTCGGACACCCGGGCCCAAACTGGGTCCTCCTTATTTGTAGCATGAAAATGGGAAATTCAGTCTTGATACCCAGCTCTGTGATTTCTTGGCAGGTTCCCCTACTTCTCTAGACTTCTCTAGCATATCCACTTCTAGTTAAATGCTCCCAGATAAGCTAGTTACAAAATGTAGCCCTGGGAAATACAAGAATTTAAATATAGATCAGTTAAATGTTAGAACTTATGTACCCAAATTGAGGTTGGTGTTTTAGATTAATTTACTCACAGCCCTTCTCTGTGAAACTGTTTTCCTGTTGTTGTTGTTCATTTGGAAGCCAGTTAAAATCATTAGAATATAAAATAAAAGTTTGGAGTCTTCCATATACGTTTTTGTTTTATCACCACTCAGAATCATTCTTGCCATCTGAAGTCTTTCATTTGCATTTAAGGCCAGGTTCTTGTCTAATGACCAATAACCAGAAGTCTCTACTAAAATCATAGAGCTCATTATGGAGATTTCTACTGCAGACGCTGAAGAAAGGTCCCCACTGAGAAATACTGTATGTTGTTCTCATCAGAATTTTTGAGAGATAATACAGAGTCTGAGAATGATCATTCTGTAGAATATGGGTGTAAGGAACTCATACTTACCTTAACAACTCAGAAGCTTAAAAAAAAAAGCAACTCAGAAGGTACCATATACATTAACTGATATAAAGTCAACAGATCCACAGTTTGTGGGAGATGGAAAGTTCTTGATGGATTTACAGGTTGGTCTACTCTTTGTGTCTAACTATGTGTCTTCCCCCATGGGGAGTTCTGTATGTACTGATTCCTCTGCCTGATTCCCCTCTTTCCCACTCATTAGCTTTAATAATATGTATTCATACTTTAGATCATACCTCAGACATCACCTTTTAAGTTACGACTTTCAGTTTTCCCAAACATATCATAATACCTTATATTTCTTTTTTATTGCATTTATCATATTTTAAAAGTACATGTTTAATTATGTAATTATTTGATTAATGCCTATCTCTTCCATCAAACTGTAACCTCTACTGAAAGCAAGGACCCTGTCAGTTTTGTTTATACCTCTGATCCTTGCACATTGTTTGCACTTAAAGATTTATTAAATAAATAAATGAGCCTTAAGAATTAATAAGGTTTTCAAATTTATAAAGCTAGATACACTATTAATAGAGAGCAGAAACAGTTCCAGTTCAGAGTATTCAACATATATTTCATTTAGTTAAAGAATTAAGTTAATATTTTTTTATTTGATGTGACAGACACTTGAGTGTTAGTGAATGTAAGTATCACCTCTGGGAAGAAGCCTGGAGCACAGGAAGTCAGTAAAGAAGTAGCCTCATGGACTGTCAAAATTATGATGTTGTAGAAGAGTTATATTGAAGGGACTAGCTAAGAAAAAGAATGAAGGCATTAGATATTAATTTAATTCTATTTTGTGATTTGTCTTCATAGTTATTTAATTTATTTAGGATTGCTGCATTCTGTCCAAAGTTCATTATGTTTCTGTTTTTCTTGCTCAAGCAAATGAAGTATTCATAACTACTCAGCATCTGGTAGCTCTTTGTGACAATAAAGCCCACTAGTAAAAATTAAGAAATTTTTTTTGCCTGAGAATATAACAGTTAATTTAAAATGACTTAAGAACTTTAACATTTACAGGAGAAAGTAAGAGTATATACCATTATTCTGACAAAATGCCATTTCAATTTCACACACGTTGTCCTTTAATATCATATGTTAATTTTATTTTTGGTGTGGCAAGGCATGGAAGCTGTTAGAGGAGTCACTATTTTTGTTGACAATGAAATATTTTGTAAACCAAAGTCACAAAGAAGTGTTATGAAAAATAATAAGTCACATGAAACACATAATAATCACACTATTCTAATACTTCAGAAAACAAATATCTACTTAGGGAAAACAGGTTTGTATTTATTTGTTTTTAATGCAGCCATGACACGGACCATAGACTAAAACTGCAGTAGCATTTACTCTCCGGTGGAGTGCAATCCAATTTTCAGTGAGTTCAAATATAATGATTATGTATCTTATTAATTAGGCACACATGGAGGAAAAAGTAGTGTGCTTTAGTACTTTAAAATTCTACTTCCTTAGCTAGCATTAAGACATGACTATATACGAGCAATTTAAGTAAACTAGACCACTGACCTGGTTGATCAGTGCCAACAAGCTAATTTAATGTAATGTTTCCCTAGATACTTTTTTTTTTAACTGCTTTGACCAAATTAGATTATTGAATTGACAATACTGGATCACATACTCCTTTTTATGTTTGTCACAACATCTGTTGGAACTTATGACAAAATTTAGAAATGTTTGAACCCATCAAGAAGCTACTGAGGATGTGGTGAGAGTCTGTAGGAAAGCAGTAATACGGCTAGGGTTGGCCCTCAACCAATCCGTCCACCAGCCTGTTTATTGCTTTGGATGCTGCTTGTGTATAAGCATTTGCTTTAAATATTTGATGTAGTTAATTAATGAGTACTTTGAATCTTCTCTATTATAAAAATCTTCTTATAAAAAATAAATGCAAGCAAGTTACAAATGATAGAAGACCAAACTGAAATACAGTAGTTGTCTCCTCAAATACACATCACCAGTTTGTTTACCAGAATATGGCTATCATCTGATTTGTATTAAATAATAGGACTTGTTAGGTAGGTAGCTAAAGGCTAGTGTATCTATTGGTCAGTATTTTCTAAGGCACCAGCCTGAGAGTGGTTTAGTATACATGGAGTTCAGGTTATTGGGGGTGTAGCTGGCAGTGGTGACGGGAGAAAAAGGAAATAAGGCTCTGCTACAGGTTTTTCAACTTTCCTCTAGATGTTACAGATTGATTTTCAGCAGGGAAATTATATGTTTAGCTTTGAATTTTTTAAAGCTCATTCTGGCAGATACGTGGAGCATGGAGTGGGAAGAAATTGGAGGTGCGATTTAGGTGTTTATTGCATCAAACCAGATAAGGAATAAATCATGATAGTCTGAAACTAACGCATGGCTGTAAGAATGGAAAGGAAGAGATGAATTTAAGAGAGGTTTTCTAAATGAATATGATGTGACTTGACTGAATACTGTTAGATAAAAGAATTTTTAAATTAAGTGTATTGGGGCGCCTGGGTGGCTCAGTCGGTTAAGCGTCCGACTTTGGCTCAGGTCATGATCTCACAGTCTGTGGGTTCAAGCCCCTCATCGGGCTCTGTGCTGACAGCTCAGAGCCTGGAGCCTGCTTTGGATTCTGTCTCCCTTTCTCTCTGCCCCTCCCCTGCTCTTGCTCTGTCTCTCTCTGTCACAACAATAAATAAAAACTTTAAAAAAATTTTAAATTAAGTGTATTTCTGAAAAATATAATGAACCCATAATTGTTTGGATGTTTAAGGTAAATTTAAAATCTTACATTTTTATTTCCCTGCAGTCGTTTAATTTTTAGCTGTTTTAGGTGTTAGTTAAGATAGTTTTAAAAGATGCCTGTAGATGATCTTCTCAGTGTTGTATTTTTTACGTAGATCACTTGTGCCATTGTATTAAACATAACCACAGCTTTTTAATGGTGAGCACATAGGTAGGTATATCCTAAGCTGTTTTTCTCAATTCATTTGTAAAAGGTGAAAAATGAAACAACTGTTTTCTCTTAGGAGACATCTTAAACCTAATGCACTTTATTTTTTCCAAGATACCTCTCTCTGTGTCTTTCTCTCCTTGTCTCTCTCATTTTTTTAGCAAGGAATGTGGTACATTAATCTTTCCAGCTTTGGTTTTCTAATTTCAATTATTTCTGTATCCATCAATTCCAGGAAATCTTTCAAATATTATGTGTGTGTTACTGAAGAATTACTCTTGTGCTTTGCATTTGAAATCTTTTGAAAAGTTGCCTTGGCTTTGTCTTACTTTTATTCAATTGAATTTTCTTTTAAACATTTACCATGCACTTTTGCGTCTGATTAGGTCTATTTGCCTGCATTCCACTAACTCACGTGTTCATGTTTGATATATGTCTCACACACAAACCATGCAGCAACAGTAGTAAACACCCATACTGTTTTTTTGGCTCGTTTGCCTTTCTGAAAGTTCATTTTATCTAGGAAATGAGCTACTTTTCTATTCTTGTAAACAGTGTTTGATAAGAATCATTCCTTTCTTTTTCATTTTTGTAGATTTCAGGTAACTTTGTTACTATATTGAGTTGTAAATATGGTGTAAACAGAAATTTGATTTCAAATCATTTTTGTTGTAATATTCTTATATATTTCCATTCTATGCGTATATTTTTGGTTTGGTGTGTATTTTCATAGTACCGTTAATGTAAAGAACAATTGGAATGTATTTCCTTTGTTTTCTTACATTTCTTTTTTCCCCTTATTCTATCACTTAGTATTAGGTAAGTATGTAACAATTATTTTCCCTCTCAAAGAGGAAAATAACTTAAACTTCTTTCTAAGATAATAGTAAGAGCAGCTATATATAAAGTTTAAAAGACTTCTTAAACTTTTTCATAGTATTTTAATGTATACTATCCCTATTGACCCTCATATAGATTTTTTAATTTTTTTTAATGTTTATTATTTATTTTTGAGATAGACACAGCATGAGCAGGGGAAAGGCAGAGAGAGAGAGAGAGAGAGAGGGATACACAGACTCCGAAGCCGGCTCCAGGCTCTGAGCTGTCAGCACAGAGCTTAATGCAGGGCTCGAACCACGAACTCTGAGATCATGACGTGAGGTGAAGTTGGATGCTTAACCGAGTGAGCCACCCAGGCACCCCTCATATAGAAGGCTTTTAAGCTGAAGAGAAGCACAGTATATTCTAGAAAGTCTCCTTTTTGGTGGTATCAGAGAAGAAGAAGGGGAAGAAGAGGAAGAAGGACAAAGGAGGGGGGGAGAGGGGGAGGGGGAGAAGAAAGCAAGGTGTGAGGAACCCATTTGAGACATTATGACAAAGTTCCAGGAGGAAAGTTAAAAAAGGCATAAACTAGAGCTGCAGAAGAAATAAGGATAATATTAATAGTCTAGGTTTGTCCATTCTTAGCAGTCAACTTGGAAGAAAGGTGGGTGGATGAGGAATAAAGCAGAGATGGAAATTTTAGGCTATGAACTTGGCCACATGGATGGATGATGGTACTACTAACCATGTCAGACGAATAAAGCTGATAAATGCAGTTTGAGTTGCCTGGGCACATACACATAGATATGTCTCATAAATAATTTTCATCATCATCATTGTCATCACCTCCTGAGCGTAACCATTTATTGAGTTATTCTCCTGGCCTGGTACTCCTTGGAGCTTAATGGAGATGACACAACATGTAATTTTTACAACATTCCATGGGGTAAATACTCTTATCTCTCCATGCAGATATGGAAGAAAATACTTAGCAAGGTTACAGAACTTGTACATTCATGTGCTTCAAAGCCAGAGTCCGCTGATTCCAAGTTCTGGTTCTTTCAATACCTCACATTTTAAAGGTCAGAAAAATGGGAGAATAGTGTAGGTTGGTTTGGAGTTACTGGCAAAGTATATTTGGTATCAGTAAGAGCACCCGAAGAAGTGATGTCGGTGGAGAAGAGGCTCGAGGGTAGAAGCCACAAAAACACCATTTAAAGTACAAGTAGGAAAAGAGGAGCCAGTGAGGGCACCTAAGGAGGAACCCTAGCCTTGTGCTTTCTCAACCAAAACACCATTCCTCATTGTGTTTCTTGTAAACATGAACTCTAGACAGTTCGTCGTCTTGGGTGTTTAAGAAAATGAGTCTTCTGTCATGATTTACTTATAAGAAGAGTATAGGATTTGTGGACATTTCATCAAGTTATGTATGTGGCATCATTAATCATTAACATATGGAAAGAGATTATTGGACACTGTAATATTTCCAGGTGAGGGAGGATACTTGGGGATTTTTATACCCTGTGTACTTGTCAAATTGGACCTCGAGTGCTGCCCCATAGAGTTGCTGCTTGAAGAATCTAAATGCTTACTGGCAAAAGAAGGAAAAGAATCACACCTTCAAGTTAGTAAAATTAAAGCTGAAGTTTATTCACTTCCCTGTCAGGTAAATGTTGACTATTTGCTGTCTCTATGAGAAAGGGAGGAAGGGCTACCCAGGCAGTTTGAAAATCCTGGGAATGATTGAAGACAGGTGAGATAAACCATGACAGCTGACATAGGACAAGAACCCCATCCTGGCATCACTTTTGCTTTGGGTGAGAAAAGAGAGTAGTGTTGGTTATTTTGTACATAAAATATTACTTTGGATTTTCTAAATACTTTTACTTTTAAACATGAGCAGGGGAGCACCTGGGTGGCTCAGTTGGTTAAGCGTACGACTTCGACTCAGGTCATGATATCACAGTTTGTGAGTTCGAGCCCTGGGTCGGGATCTGTGAGAACAGCCTGAAGCCCACTTCTGATTCTGTGTGTCTCCCTCGCAGGCTGTGTGTGTGTGTGTGTGTGTGTGTGTGTGTGTGTGTGTGTGTGTGTGTGTGTGTGTGAAAAATAAATATTAAAAAAATTTAAATGAGTAAGAAATAACTGGTAGAGAAAGTAAAGAAACAGTTGCATCTATCTCCTTCCATAAATATTACCACTCCTGGGTTAAAACTCTCTTATCCATGCAGTCTTCCCAATCACATTAAGTGGATATTGTCTCTGCAGTAAGAACACATTTTTGGCAGCTGAGGTTCCTTTCTGGTGCATATTAGGATTCTCCCATCCTCATATTTCAGTTCTTCATGGTGTTATAAAGGAAGTGATGTGATACAATTTCCTGTCGAACAATGGGAATAGAAGTGTTCTTGCAAGCAAAGAACCTGGGGATGCTGAGAGGTGGAGTGAGGGGGCCTTATCTAGACCGCAACATTTCACTGGCACCATCAGCTCTGAATCTCACTTCTTATACATGTGATTGTGAACAAAGGATGGAGGCTGTTTTGAATTAGATTACTTTTTATATTTCAGTGAATCTCTTTGATTAGTTTAAGAACACTTTGTTAGAATAAAACTATTGACATAAGTCCTTATTTTTTAAAAACATATAAAGAAGTCTTTGAAAGGACTGTAAAAGACAAGCTTCTTGATTATATCAGCATATGTTTTTCTGCTTATATATTTTCATTAGTTCAGTGTGTGCGTGTGTGTGTGTGTGTGTGCGTGTGTGTGTGTGTGTGTGTGTGTGTGTGTGTGTGTGTGTGTTCAAACCACTATTTTAAAGCCAATTCTTACCTTTCATTCTTGGTAAGGTTGAGCCATATTTATAGGTAGAAGTTGTCACATATTGCCACTTTCACATGGTTTAATGTAAGAGAATGTCATGCCCTTTTAGGCCTGGGAGAAGAGAACCCTCTTCATATTTTCTCTTTCCAGATTGTTGGCTCAATCCAGGCTTCAGCATAGTTGGAGTGGCAAATCCCACTCCTGCATCTGGTGAGCTGTGCAGTTAGTAGCTCTGACACTTTTCTACATGGCTTCGGCATCCACATCCCAAAAATGTGAGTGTGGCCTTAAAAAAGACTTTTCCCATGTGACCACCAGATTGCTTCGCGATCTGCCCAGTCATCCCCTTGATTGTGTCATCCTTTAAAAATCTGTGTCATCTGGGTATAGAGAATGAGAATGTTCTCTTGCTCTCTTTTTAAATTCTCAGAATTTTCCCTTCTAAACCACAAGAGAATTGGATTAGACTTTATCATGATTTGAGTCCATGTAGTATGTTTTTTCCCCCAAGAATATATGTAATACAAGCATGAGAATAGATAAGAAATGAGGAGGGGAACAAATTCACTGTTTGAGCCCCAGAAATATACCTTTGGTAAATCATATGCAGAGTAGCTGGTTAGACATGGCCACTTTGTTCTCAATAGTTGAGGATAGACCAACATGGTCTCTTAAGTGTCTTTGTTTTTGTTTTGTTTTGTTTTGTTTTTGAGAGTTGTATAAATAGAAGTGACATATGAAAAACGCTTGCATTTTGATTGAGGGCACCCGGATTTTATGTCATGTCTTACCAGTCTTCAGAACTAACTCAATTGTCCAAATATTTTTATAAAAATGTTTCCTGTTGACAGCATGGCCTTTCTTTTTCCTAACTTTGTTTACTTCCTGCTAGTTAGATGCTAACTTTGTTGGCCATTTAGATGTGCCCACTCCTCGAGATCAAACTCACTCAGCAAGCTTTAATTCAATATTAATAGACAGAATGAATACTGTTTCATGTCTTACCATTGAGCAAATGGGAGAAGAAGGAACCAGAACTCATTTTTATTGAACTGTGCCAGGCCCTGACAGCAATTTCAGCTTCCAAATTCTATTTGCCAAAAATTATGATTTTAACTAACTTATGCAACTTACAGAGTTAATAAGCAGCTTTTCCTCTCAAAAAGTTGCTTATTCATATTAGAACTCTCATTTCCAAATTAAGAATGGTTTCCTGTAAGGGAAGACTATGCTGACCTTTTTTTTTTTTTTTTTTTTAATCACTCTTCTGTTGTAAATCCTTCAACTGTTTCTCATTGATTTGAGAATAACATTCAATTCATAACAAGGCCTGTAAATGTATCCACGGTCTTCTGTGCATATCTGGTATCTCATCTCTAGCCTTCCTACCCCATCACCTTGCAGTCACTTCCCATTGAATGTTCTGCGAATAACATCTATGATTGGGAGGGAGTTGGGCTTTGGGGGAGTGGTGAGCAAATGATGGGCTAGAAGATCAGTCAGAAACCTTGTTTATTCCACTGAAGAGTTCATGAGTGGCAAGGAGAGATTGATTTAAATAATGTGGTGAAACTAGTTAAAAGGAAGTCGTAGCATTGGTGATAATATTTTAGAAGAGATCTGGGGCAGTGACTAGTCAATGATGACTCTGAGGCTTCCGGTTGTCTACTTAATGAATGTATTTTCCTCTAAACTAACATGAGTAGGACAAAAGGAGAAAATTTTGGGACGAAGGTAGGGAAAACATGTTTGTTTTTTCTTGTTTGATGAAAATTTTGAGTGTCCATGGATGTATACACATACGTGTATGTGCATTTGTGAATCCTCATGAATTTTTCTTCCACTTATATTCAAATACTAAAGTTGTACTAATTAAGCTACATATTCTTTAAGCGTGGTAACTTTCACATCATTTTATTAGTTTTCTATTGCAGCATTTAAAAATTTTACTTACTTTAGACAACACACATTTATCATCTCACAGTTTCCATGGTCAGGAGGCTGGACTTGGCTTTGCTGGATCCACTGCTCAGGGTCTCGAAAGGCTTCAGTCAAGGTGTTTTCCAGGGCTGGAGTCTTGTCAGAGGCTCATGTGGTTTTTGCCACCACAGACAGTTTATTTCCTTATGGTTGTAAAATTCATGAAACCTTGCTTCTTCTGGACCAAGTGGAGAGTGTAATTTCTAGGCCTGCATTTGGAGGGTCTACCTGCTTAGGACAGTTCCACCCTGGAAAATCTCCTTTTGGAATAACTTAAAATTAGCTGATTAAAGACCTTAATTATCTTTGAAAAGTCCTCCACCTTTGCCATAGCTAATTTCACTGGTTAAAAGCAAGTTACAAATTTTGGTCATTCATTCTCAAGGGGAGAGAATAATTCAAGGGCATGGGTCACTGGGGGCCATCTGAGAAATTTCCCTACACATTATGTTCTATGTTTATGAAATATGTGTGAGCATGTGTTTGTGTGTGGAGGTTAAGTTATAAGTATCCAAAAATAGGTGGCAGCTATGTATCTCTCACCTTTTTATTTGGGATTTTTTTCCCCCTGAAGTTTCTCAGGGTCTTCTACTCCCATATTGTTAGATCTCTCTCTTCTGGTGTATTATCCTGGCTTCACCTTTCTTAGACGAGAAAGCATTAAATTTGGCTCTGAGGTTACATTTCAATATACTTTGCCTGTTTTGGCAGCAGGAGTGAGTAAGCCTTTAGTAAATCATTAGTGATCCAGATTGAGCTTCAGTAGTTTGGAGTGAGGCCATGGCCCATATGTTTGATGCCACCAGTCTGATTTTTATAATGGAAATTATATCATTAAGGTAAACACACAGTGTCTTCTTAAGCATGCTTTATTATTCTTTATTTTATATTCAGTTATTCTTACAGTGTGACACAGATAGATATTAACCCTTTTTCCCTCCCTACTCCAGCATGCTTGAAAGAAAGGGGTTTATAATGAAATGGTCACATTGAACTTCTCTTTTGAGTTTCTTTCAATACATTGGGTGAACTTCTTGGAACTGAAGGCATAGATTTGCTATGTGGGTATATATGTATTCCACTCGTGACTACATAAAAGGATTAAAGATGGTTCACAAGATAGATTTTAGGTTGTTGTAATAGAAGCAAAATATAATTGGAATGAAGCAAAGAAGAAAAACACAAGAGTCATTGTAGTTAATGTCATTGAAGTTAACTCTGACAGTTATAGATGGGCCACTGTGGACATTTAATTTGTTCCCATTAATGCAATATATATATGTGTGTGTGTGTGTGTGTGTGTGTGTGTGCGTTTGTGTGTGTGTGTATACATATATATGGAAAATACGTATTAGAGAATATATATATATATATATATATATATATATATATATATATATGCATTAGGGAGAACAGTATGTTTTCAGGTACTCAATTCTAACAATGTTTTCCATGTGGGACTTCATGGAAAACTCTAGATAATACAATAGGCCTATCATGCTAGCATGTTGGCAAGAAACTGAGATGCAGCTATCATAGGACATTTTCTTATAGAAGCCCTTGTTAGGAAACTGGAACATTGAAGTTGAACTCAGGGTAGGTGATTCAGGTTCCAAACTACTGTGGTCTCAGTAGGTATAGTCCTGGTTATTAACTGATTTCTTAGATAAAACTCAGAATCAGAGGATTGGAAAAACATTCACATGTTTCTTAATCATCCTGAAAATACATTTCTCCCTGAAGGTTTTCATAGCCATCGAAAAGCAAATTTCAAGTAAAGCTCTCTGGGAAGACCCTAGAATGTTATATCATACATTGCTGATTGAGATCTGAGAGTATTCTTTGAACCTCAAACAAGCAAAGATAAGGTTCACCTTCCACCAGGAATTACAAGGAAACTAATCATTAGGCTGGATGCAAGTCCACCTTACTTTGTGTCTAGTAAACATACCAACTGACAAGGTTCTGTCATACCTTTCAACAGAGCTCTTTGTTGCTCTCAGTATAAAAACCGAAATCCTTACCATGGCATTCAAGAATCTTCATGAAACACCTCCCTGCCCATGTTGTCAGCTTCATCTTACATCATTCTTGACATTGCTGTCTGGAATTCAACCACACGGACCTAACTGTAACATCTAAAATTTCCCACACTGTCAGATGACATTCTCTTCTGAGCACATGTACCTAATTCCCTAACCTTGGCAGGTAGCAGGCCCTATAGTGTGCTCTCAGAGCTTACTTTAGTTTTATTTCATCATTGTTAGTAATTTACGAGACTTTCTGATTAATGCCTATCACCCAGACCGTCAGTTCCATGAAGATGAGTTGCCACCTTATTTTGCTCATCACTGTATCACCAGAGTATAGTAAATGAGCATAATGCACATCAAATAAAAATTTCGCTGAAGGATAAATTACTGTTATTTAATGCCACGTCAATTATAACGTTTGTTAACCCTTTGTAGGCTTCTCTATTAGATGCTACAGTTCTTGTTCTAAACAGATTGAGCAATGTGAAGACAGTGGTTTTAGGGAGAACAGGGAAAGTTTGCTATTTCTTAATATATTAACATGTTAGAGTTAGATTTTTATTTCCAAAACTGTAATCTTGTTTGGCTAGTGTTGGAAATTATGCTGCACAAAGAATATTTTACTAGGATTACTCCTTTGGAAAGCTGAATTTGATAAACCAGTGTTCCTGGAATACGGTTTATTTTGATTTGTTTTGTTTTGTTTTGTTTTGTATTTTCCAAGCACTCTTGCCTTCTTTGAGCTTCATGAACCTGTGTTAGCACAGGCAAATATAACTAATGGAGTTAGAGAGTTCTGGAAAGTGCATTGCTACTAATGAAGGTGATTTTTTTTCTATCAGGTGTAATAGTCAGGTGTAATGGTTTATTTTTATTCTGACCAGTGGATCTCAAGACATGGTCCTCAGGACTTTTTTAGGCATTCAATGATACCATAAGTATTGTTATAATAGTACTAACTTTTCAATCTACATTTTATCCATGGAGTGTTCTCCAGAAGCTACATAGTACTAACTTACATCACATTGCAACTGATTGAACACAGGAACAGAGATGAAAATCCAGATGTCCTTTATTAAACTAGACATTGTAAAAATGGAAAAAATGTCACTCTTCTCAGTAATTTTTTTGAAAAAACATTATTTTTCATAAAATGTGTTCATTGTTTTTTAAAAATGAACTAATAAATAAAATGTCTCAGTTTCAAGGTTTTTTTAAAAAAATTAAGGTTTTATTTATTTATTTATTTTGAGAAAGGGAGCAAAAGGGAGAGAGAGAGAATCCCGAGCAGGCTCTGCACTGTCAAAGCAGAGCTGGGTGTGGAGCTCAAACTCCCAAAGTGTGAAATCCTGACCTGACCTGCAATCAAGAATCTGGAGGCTTAAATGACTGAGCCACCCAGGCACCCCCGTTTTAAGTTTTAATATGGTAAATATTTCACATAAACAAACAAATCTTTGTGTCTTCAATAGTTTTTAAAGACTGTGAAAAGATCCTGAGACCAAGATGTTTGAGAAGCACTTCTCAATGCCAACTAAATGACACAGTGTACCAATATTTACCTGATTTTGCAATCTGTTTTTAGATAGCTTTCTTTTCAAAGTCTTCTAAAAGATTAATTCATCTGTTTATTTATTTTTAAATATTTTATTTTTAAGTAACCTCTATACCCAGTGTGGGGCTCGAACTTAAAATCCCAAGATCCAAAGTCACATGCTCTTTCAGTTGAGCCAGCCAGGCACCCCAGTCAGTCTGTTTGAAGAAGTAATATAAGCACATGAATAGAAAGATCTTCAGTATTAAAAGATAGTCATAAACAGTAAATCCGTTTTTTCCCCTTAGTCTCTCAGGGCTCAAATACACTTTCTAGGTGACACTTCTATTCCTGTGTTTCCTGATGGAGAACTTTGATTTATTGACCTAAATGCTGGGATCTAATAGATCCCATTTTGATTCTTACTTATTTCCCTTAACAGTATAGGAAGGAGATTGATTCCTAACAGTATGTGTAGATCTACCACATTACTTGCTATTTTATTTATTTTATTTTATTTTATTTTATTTTATTTTATTTTATTTTATTTTTTTATTTATTTTTTCATCATGATAAGTGTACTCTTTAATCCTCATCCCCTATTTCACCCATCCCCCCTCTCCCGTTTCCCTCTGGTAACCATCAGTTCTCTGTAGTTAAGAGTCTGCTCCTTTGTTTGCCTTTATCTCTCTCTCTCCTTTTTTTTTTTTTTTTTTTTTGCTCATTTGTTTTATTTCTTAAATTCCACATATAACTAAGTTTTTATTCTACCTTGTTACATTGAATAGTTGAAGTGTCATCCACTGTATAGATAAAATAAAATTAATTTCTTTGGTTTCCTGTTGATGGATGATCAAGTTTCCATCTTTTGCTACTACCTGGTGTTCCGGTGACTATTCTTTTACTTAATTACTTGTGCCTACAAAGTAAGTATATCTATAGAATTAATACTTGGTGATGGAATTTCTAAGTCAGAGGAATAATATATTTTTAAGTGATAGGTATCACTAAATTATGCTCCAAAAAATCTACCAAGTTTTCCCTCTCCTATTTTTACTTATTCCCAGTTTACTTTATAATATAGCACACTATAAAAGTTTTATTTGCCAGTTAGATAAGTGACAAATAGTATTTAATTATAGTTTTAACTTTTTCTTTTTATGAATGAGGTTTTTGTGTTTTTTTTTTTTAAGTTGAAGGGAAATAGAACAATATGTACTTTTCTTTTTCACTGGAGCCCATTAGTTTCCAAAAATGTGTACTCATTTCACATACAACATCTTTGAACCATTGCCAGGTCCCAGGAGTGCACTCTTGAAGACCTTCCCCAGCTTTAAGGGCCTCATCTCATAATTCTCTCCTCAGGCCCTTCTTTCTCCACAAGTCTTAATGAAGTCAGCTTCATTTTTGACCTTCTGAAAGCAGAAGAATCCTTAGGATTCCAGATGTAGGTGACCTGTGCCATTTGGTTTGGTTTTCGTTTGCAAATTATCTTCAAGGACTGGAGTCAGGTTTTACTTTCTACTTTATGAATTTATACGTACTTAGGAGGGATTTTTTTTTTTTTAAGATAGGGAAACACTGCTTGGTCTCTAGGGGTGAATCATAATTAATGAAGAACTCTGTGTCTGATGGAAACCTTACTCTAACAGATCATCCTAAAACCTCATTAGACATTGTGGACTCCCTACGGACATTGTTGAAGAGACACTTGATTAAGCAGATCGTGACAATTTCAGTTTTGCCTGTCATCTGTGCCCCAGAGACACCTCAAGATCAAGAAGGAGTTTCAAAAGGAAGAAATGGCTATTTATGTTTTAGAGATATTACTGATACTAGAGCTTTGCTATACTTTAATATGTAAATTACATAAATGTTTGATACCTCTTTTTTTTTTTTTTTACTTTATTTTTAAAGAGAGAGTGTGTGTACACACATGAGTGAGGGAGGGCTGGAGAGAGAGAGGGAGAGAGAGAGAATCCTAGGCAGGCTCCATGCTCCACACTGTGCCCAACTCAGGACTCAATCTCACCATTGCAATATCATAACTTGAGCTGAAATGAATGGTCCGACCCTTTAGTGACTGAGCCACACAGGCACCTGGATACCTCTTTCATTCTTGGCTTTATCTGTGATGGAATAAAAAGTTTCTCCCTGGTTGTGTTTATCCCAAGACATCTGTGGAATTTGGAATAGATAAGAAAAAGCATTTCTCATCTGTGATGGAAACAACATTATTCCTTTTGCTACAGTGTGGTTTTGAGACTGAACAATGACGCCTTAGCACCAATGTGAAAATGTTGCTTTGGATAACATAGGTGCTGGTGAAATGCTATAGTCAGAGAGAATTCAGATAATAAGATTTTTAGTAAACAAACAAACAAAAAAGAAGTAATAAATATGAGTCCTGCCTTCTTCAAGTTTTTAGAATGGTTTTCTAGCAAAATGTAGCTGTCATTGCTTAACTTTTTCAACCGCTGTAAATAAATGGCACAAATGATCACTAAGGTAGTGAAGACTGAAAGTAGATTGTTGCTTTAGTATCCTTTCTTACTCATAAACTTGCTTCACAGTAAGTTATTAGTAAAAATTACATTTTTACAGTATCTCAGAGTATATAAAGGACTTAAAGGAATCCAGGTGACCTAACAATGCTGGAGGCAAAGTGCTCTTATGTCTAGCAGACGCATGTCCAAATGAGTTAGTGGATTTTCTGCACCATACCTTACAATTACATGATTTTAGTGTGTCTTTGTTTCTCTAATTCTGAGTTTCCTCCTCTGTGATAATAGCAAAGCTTACTTTGCAATGAAAGGATTAGAGCAGATAATGCATGTGAAATCACAGGCATAAATCAGTACTCCGTAAATACTAGTTTATCATCATTGTTATTAGAATAGGTGGCCACCATCTGAAACCAAATATAAAGAAGTCAAATTTCTAAATTCATATATGAATATAAAGATCTGATTGTTTGGAGGTAACATATTCACCCTGTTTCAAAATAAAAAGTGATTTATGGAGCTTTAGTCAGAATGTTGTGGTAACATTTGTCTTGGATTTGGCTTTTAGTTGTTGGGTATGGGGGAAGGTTCTTCCTGGCTCCACAAGAGGCTCCAGCAAGGACCCTGAGGAAATGGCATGAAGAAACCCCAGTAACACCTCTGCCTTTCAGTTCACCAATTTTAGATTAATTGGGAGGTTTTATTTTTTAATATTTTTAAATGTTTATTTATTTTTGAGAGAGAGAGAGAGCATGAATGAGTCAGGGAGAGGCAGAGAGGGAGAGAGAGAATCCCAAGCAGGCTTCTCTCTGTCAGCATGGAGACCAATATGGGGCTCGAACTCAAGAACTGTGAGATCATGACCCAAGCCGAGATCAAGAGTTGGACACTTGACTGATGGAGCCACCCATGTGCCCCGCATTTATATTTTATTTTCTGAAGAATTCTAAAGTGTTTTGCACATAAATTGCACCCTTAAGTTTTAAAGGCCACCTACTTTGGGCATCAAGCATTTACCTTATTTTTGAATATATCTTATAAATTCAACCATAGGAAGACAAGCAGAGAATACAAGGCATTTTCATAGAAAGCCTTAGCATGCTGCCCCTTCCTGTTTAAAAGGTTATTGTTATTCCTTGTTGAGACTATCCCAGAGCGAGAGTGTTAGGTAACCTCGAGTGGGGCTTGCTAACTCCCAGGCCACTCGGTGACAATGTTTGCTGCTGCTCTGGACACCACAGTCCTCTGGAGCAGTCTGTAAGCATCCTGGTCAGCTCTCAGCAAGGTCCACTGGAGAACCTAGTGGGAGTAAGGTCAGGTTATCACCTTGTATGAGCACATCCTCCCTGCAACCCCACATCTTTCCATCCTTACAAAGAAGTGAGCCCTGCAGGGTGTGGCTGTAATCATTACCCAAAGGGCATGCTCTACAGGCAACAACACGGACAAAAGTACTGCCAGTCTGTTGGGGGTGGTTATTCACATAGAGCTACGTAGGAAATAACACCACCAGAAATAACACATTCAGATCCAAAGGGCAATCTTCTGTAGGCATTCATAGATGTGCGGTGGGCACATGTTCTATACATATTCAGCTGTTTACGAGGCACAAATGCTTCTTTCATCACAATCATTAGCTAACACTGAATAATCATTGGTGAGAGAGTAGAAGAGCAAGTGAAATAGGAAATGGAGCTTATTTTTAGAAAGGTAATACTTTAAAGTGTTGATTGATCAAACAGGTGTTTAAAAGCATTTGTCAGAATCAATTCGCAGGAAATCTCTTTCACATTCAGGTTATAGCCAAAGGAAAAAAAATAGCCTACACATTTTACAATTTCACTTGCAAAAGTCATATTTTTGGAGTTGTGTGGGCATTTGACAGTATAAAGATTCTACCAGGTCCGATGAAAGCTTTTAATTGTGTAAGGCTTCAGACCCCCAGCTGCCCCTCTCTGAGCATCCTCTGGACTTCATGGGCTTCATCTGAGACATCTGAGGGGAATGTCCGCCTGCGCGTCCACCTGAAGCCTGTGAATACCCTGCTTGAGCCATGAGGTTATTGAACAGAGAGCAAATCTTTCTCTGAAGAGCCTCTAAGAAGAGGATATTTTGGTGAATTTCTGCTCCCTGCCAGCTCAAAAGAATGCGGCTGCACTCTGTGCTCTTGCCATGAATGCTTCAGGAGGAGCAGAGACTCACCCTTGCAGGGAGCCCTTCAGGGTTTTTAAACCACATCATCCCTTCCATCCTTGAAGTTCTTTTGGATTTCATCAGTGGCACAAAGGGATATTTTTAAAATAATGTCTATTTTTAAGGACTGGCAAAAGGCCTCCCCTCGTCACAATGCCGACACTCTAACAAACATATGTTATTTTGGGGGAAAAATTGAATCCTAAGCTAAAAAAAAATTGGTACTCTGGGAACTGAAAGATACTTAACATTTGTTACAGTTCCCCTCAGAGCTCAGGTCAATAGATAGAGATGGGTACCAAAATAAGACGCATCTGTAAAGGATAAATTCATATCAACAATGGAGGATGTACAACTATGCAAAAGTAACATAATGCCTACAACAAAAACTAGCCCACTGGTTGTTTGAGTGTTTTGTTAGAGGCAAGTTCATTCTTATCAAGCTGAAGCCAAATACAATCGACTCCTCAGTTAAAAGTTGGTATTTAGTGGTATTTGGAGTAGTGATTTATAAACCGTGAAGCCCACAGGAATATTTATTATACTGAACACATAACAAATTTTTCTTTAAAATATTGTTTTAGGTTTAAGCAGCAAAATATTAATACAATAAAATAATATTGTATTATTCAGATATATAAATGACAGGCCAGAACTATATCTGGCTTTGATAAAAGAAAATATACTTCTGGGTTTACTGTTCTAAACTCTGGTAGTCCATTTGTGAGCATGTGACCAAACACAGAATCTCATGGAATTTAGTGTTAGAAACAGTAATTTAGAGTATGTTCGGGGCGCCTGGGTGGCTCAGTCGGTTGAGCATCCGGCTTTGGCTCAGGTCATGATCTCACACTCCGTGAGTTCGAGCCCCGCATCGGGCTCTGTGCTGACAGCGCAGAGCCTGGAGCCTGCTTCGGATTCTGTGTCTCCCTCTCTCTCTGCCCCGCCCCTGCTCATGCTCTGCCTCTCTCTGTCTCAAAAATAAATAAAAAACATTTAATAGAGTATGTTCAATGTCATTCTAGCAGAAAAATTAAAACAGAGTAGATTCTCAAAATAGGCAATGTAAAACTTAAAATTATTGAATGTTGCTGCAGGAAGATCATCTAGTGCTGCAGTAGTTTTACCATTGCTTAGGTTACAGATCCCTTTGAGAAACTGAGGAGAGTTCAGTGTCCCCTTCCCTAGAGCAAGTAGACTTTTAAATTTTTCTTGTGTAATTGAAACAGTGGTACAGAAGTTGATCCTAGTGTTGAAAAGCATGGATCCCAAGAACAGAAATGCCATACTTATCACTAAAATCAAGGGGCTCCTGGGTGGCTCTGTTGGTTAAGCGTGCACCTTTGGCTCAAGTCATGATCTCGCGGTTCGTGAGTTCAAACCTTGCATCAAGCTGTTTGCTCACAGTTCGGGGCCTGGAACCTGCTTTGGATTCTGTGTCTCCCTTGCTCTCTGCCCCTCCCCCACTCATGCTTTGTCTCTCTCTGTCTCTCAAAAATAATTAAACGTTAAAAAATTTAAATAACTATAGTTCATAATTTTCCCTTGCCCTCTTTAGTTACAACAACACAGAAGCTGTAAAGCAGCATATTATTTGGCTTTTTTTTTTTTTGGCCCCCTGGGTTCCACACATTACAGATACGGAAGCTGAGGCACAGAGATGTTAAGGAACTCTTCCACAGTATTAGATCTACTAAGATGGAACTGAGATTCAAATCTAGGCAACTGACCTTTGAGCACATGTCCCTAACCACAACACATCCTGTGGCCAAGAGTGCCCACATCTGTGCTCAAATCTACCCCATGGGGTAGCTCTTATTAGTATTGTCACTTGACAGTTAAGTCACTTGCCCAAGATGAGAAAGTCAGGATTCAAACTCAAGAAATCTGACTCTATAGGTGGGAGCTAAACCATCACAGTATACTGTAGACACACACACACACACACACACACACACACACAGCACATGAATATTTACTCTGCATATTATAGCAGGTAAGTGGGGATGCTCACTACTAGTCAGATTATGTATGACTTTTTCCTTCATTTTGTTCTGAGTTTTCAAATTATTATGTTTTAAGCAAGTATTACTTTTGTATACGAACTTTAAATGTTATTAAAACTTAATGAACCCATTCACATTAAGTTAAATGAGTTAGCTGGTCAAAACTGCTAGCCTTATTATGAATAGGGACCCCAAAGTAAAGAAACAGGACAGAAATCATCTTGATGGCTTAAGGACATAAAGTCTTGGAAACATCCAGGGACACAAGGCATGATCAGGTGAGGACTACATTCAAGGGGTGGGGATTGCGTTCAGGGATGCTCACCTGCTTGTCTTCTGGGCAGTGAGAACAGAGGCCACAAGCCCTGGGCTGCCCACATAACAATAGGGCAAGCAAGCTGCACCAAGTAGACTCGAAAATGAACTGAGAGATAAATGCTAAGTTTGGACTACTTCACAGTTTTGCCAAAGGCTGGTGCTCATCAGGCTTTTGCCAGGTGTTCTCTTCTTATAAATCTCTAATTGGCAGGAAAACAGCCTCAATTCACCAAGCTTTAACAGATTTCTTTTTAAACTACCGATTCAGAGCCCTACACCCACAGTTTTCAGTTCTTAAGTTTGAGTACCTCCATTTTTCACAAGGGTCTTGCCCAGGGAACCACAAGGCAGAGGTACAAGGACAATCCTTTGCACCCAGGTGGTGTCAGTGCCCAACACTATGAGATAAGAGTTGGGACAAGGAAAGGCATTAGGCAAGGAACAAGAATGCACATGTTCTGACAAATGAAATGTTTGGTTACTCCTCCCCTCCATTTTTCTCTGTGCTGTTGAAGAGCCACTCAAACTGATTACTTCCCCGCTGGTTTGAAAGGTTGCTTGATTTAATGTAGTGAATTGAACTGGTAGTTTGGGGAATATGGGAAATTCAGTTACCTTACTGAGAAATATAAGCCTACTTATTATTTCAGTATTTTTGTCTATTAGCTGGCTAACAAATTGGTTTGGATACTCTTCCAACTAAGGCTACTTGGGGCTTTGTTAAAAAAAATAGGCAACTCAGTAACTTTTTGCTGGGGTTAAAATAATGAATTGATTCTCAAATTTCTACTGATACTGTTGCTAAATTAACTGTAGGTTTATTTTTGAATTTAAAATAAATTTAGAATAAAAAAGAATATTGGGATTCTTTGGAGGACCCTGACTTTATGTTTTATTAGCAATTACATTTAACTTGTTAGGTATAAATTACATATAAACTTGATGTTTATGGTTACTTTGTTATGAAATGCAAGTTAAATGAGAGTGCCAGGTTTCATTTTCAGTTTCTGGTTTGAATGTGGTCTTCTGGAGTTTAACCTATTTTTATTATACAATTGTATACTTTAAAAAGTGATTCATGAGAATGGTCTCTTCATCAATTAACCCAAATGCCATCATGAAACTAATTATTAATTATTACTGCAATAGGAGCTATTAACGTCAGTAAAATGATCATTTCTTATTGTACAACATAGTTAGTAAAAAATAATACTGAGTGCAGTGTGTGTATATGGAACAAGATGATTGCCCACCTTATTGTAGAATTTCTAAGTTAAGAAGGAAGTGCTCCTAATTAAATCTCATTTCATCATTAGTATGAAGACAAATCAATAATAAGTGAGTTATTTCAGTGTCTCAAGTTTTCAAGTTTATGCATCCATCTACTTGATAATATCCGACTCCATGGGCCCCACACTCATCCCCATTAATGCATCCTTTACACAGGCTTTTTGCTCTCACAGTAAAAAGCTACCAGAGTCTTTTTTAAAAAATTTTTTTTGAAATGTGACCCATTATTTCCAAATCACTGGGAACATCACAAGCCCTGCTCTTACTCTATAGGTCCATATAAACCATGTGTAATTCTCACTGGTTTATCCTTTACTTTTCTTACTTTCATTATGCCTACTAAGTTGGAGTAACTCATGACTCAGTAAGCTCCAGTTCAATGTCAAACTTCCCATCCTTCCCAAATGCGTAGTCCTTCCAACCATAGTCCTTGTGTGCCCATCATTAGCAGTGGTCATAGTACTTTTAAAGGACCCGTTTGTAAATCTGCTCAGGCCTGAAACTTCATCCATGTTGAAGTCTTCTAGGAACCCAGACCCAACCTGATCAACCTTATCTCTGCACTCTGGACCTCATCCTCCTCTGTCACCCTGGACTCTGACTATTCTCTCCATGAGTGCTTCATTTGGGTGGAATCTTACCAAGGTACTGTGAATCACACCATTTTATTACCCAGCCAAGGTAACACAAAATCATATTCTTTTTGCACAAACTGAAGACATTGATTTCAGTTCATTTTTAGGAAATTTAGTTAAAACTTTGACTATTTATCATCCATATTTATATGTGAAGTTTTCCCCAAAAAATCATTAGACATGCTTTTAAAAAATTAGAGAAGAATTTTGCCTTTTAAAGCTAAATGACTTATATTCTTAGTATTTTTTTTGGACATTGCTAAAGCAAAAACACCTGCTGTCATTTGAACTGCTTGGAATTACTTTTGGACCCCTCTCAACAGGGATTTCTGTCTGAGGCCTTGTGAGACAGAAAGAGTTGGAGATGGTAGAAATAATATGAATGGATACTATTGGTCCATTAGAAATTGTCTCCTCTTTATTCCTGCACTGCATACTTTGACATCAAACATAAAACTGTCCTTTGGGAAGCAAAAAAGGCAAAGCTGAGAAGATGTACTTCTTATGCCTTTACAAAAAATATCTCAGTGGCAATTATTGGCAAATAGGTTCTTGTTTGTCATGTATTAGCCTGAAATTTTTCTTGAATTGGTTCTTACCAGGAAATGAAAGATGTGTACTTGAAGACAAGCACTTAGTAAAGATTATAATGGCTATAAATTTAAAGAAGCATACTTTTAGTTGCCACAGCAGGTAACAATACTAATGAATTTGTATCAATTATTGCCTATCATCGAAGCATAAATTCCTGTATTGTTTTAGTACTTGTATGTTTGTTTTAGAACCTGCATTCAGTATCAACCAGCATATAGTAAGTAGTCCTTCATGAAGACCCTTATAAAAAAAGTCACCCTTTCTTCTGGGGTGCCTGGCTGGGTCAGTTGGTAAAAGATGTGACTCTTGATCTCAAGGACGTGAGTTCAAGACCCACATTGGGCACAGAGCTAACTTAAAAACAAGTTCACCCTTTCCTCTCATTTTTTTCACTCAACTAAGTATATGGGAAAAATTTATGAGCTCTCACTGAGACTGATATCCATAGAGAAATTGACTAATTTTGTTAGATTACCCCATTAAGGCACCAACAGGATATATGAGATAGCCATTACTGTGGCTTAAAACAACAATCATTCATTATTTCTGACCAGTCTGAGGGTCAACTGATATTCACTTGATCTATGTTGAACTTGTGAATTGTTCTGTATCAGGTAGACTCAACATCTTTGCAAGCTGAGAGTAGGCTATATTCCACTCATCTTTCTCTTACCTTCCTCCTGGGGCCATGGACTTGCCTGGTATTATTCTTCTTCTAGAAATGAGAAAGATAGAAGGGGGCCTAACTTATGAGCTTCTTCCAAGGTTTCTTAGCTTACATTTCCTAACATTCCATGGCTGAGGGCAAAGTCAAGGGGTGAGGCAGCTTCTCTCACTCTTGTTGGAGAGCTGACCAAAGTTACATGGCAAAGAATGTGGATACATAGAATGAGAAATTGAGTCTAAATGTGATGTCAGGCAAAAAGATAGGGAAGAAGGAGATTCTAGGCTTTTTGGTGCTTCTGTTTCAAACAACCCACGAGAGTTCAGAGTTCAACTATGAGGACATCAAGAAGGAATGGCAAGGTTAGTCTTAGCAGCTTCACAAGTATATAAGCACAGCATTCACCTGTCAGATATCCATATGTCTATGAAATATACTTATTTTGTATGATAGGCCAAGGTAAAACTCAGAAACATTGAGATGTTTTTCTGTGTATGGAGAGTGTCAAATAGAAGTCAAAGCTTTATTCTTTCTTCCCTACCTCCCTTTCTCTTTCTCCCTTTTTTCTTTCTTTCCTTCCTTCCTTCCTTCCTTCCTTTTTTCTTACCTTTTATTTTCTTTTTTATTAAATATTGATCTTTTGGGTATTCAGTTAATGAGGTATCGTTTGATGCTCAGAGATCTTCCCACCCATGCCCCTTAGCATAAGTTTTCTGAGTCTTAGAAATAGGATCTGGCTGATAGACTTATTGGTGCATAAAAAAATTCAGAAATGGGTTCAAGGGCTCCATATTTCCAAATATTACTAGTTCTAAAGTTAGTAGTCAATATTTCATAAAAATAAATATTGATTCAGAAATGGAGTTGCTCATCAGGGAAATAAACCTAGTAGCTTAAGTTATTATTTATTTATCACCCATCCCATGTTATATTCAGAGCTGAAGTTTGAATTGAAGAGAAGTTCAAATATTCTTTTTCATATATTCTGAAGATATAGCAGCCTTTGATGTATTTTGTTAGAATCTTTAAAAACAGAATAAAGAATGACTTCTCTGGAATTAGGAAAGCCCTAGTAAATCACTCAAAAACCATTTAAGGGTACATGTGATTTTCTAGAAAACAATAAAACAAATTATTGTTCATTGTATCAGGCTGGGTCTGGCTGTTCCCTGCTCTGGGCACATGCATGATGTATAAATTCAGACTGACCAAGGACACAAGGACAAGTGTGGGTCTGCATCTTCAGCATTCCTATCAAAGGCAACCCAATTTCTCTTGACTCGCAGTTCATCACTGACTTTGCACTCTTGCTGGGCATTTCTTAGTTCTGAATTCTGGAATAAGATTAAGAATCTGACTGGCAACAAAGAGATTGACTTGGAAACCAGGAGCTCTTGCATGTGATAGGAACAATGCTGAGCATGATCCAGTTTTTCATATTTCCAAATCTGTGATGCTGAGGAGCTATTATGTAAAATGAAGTACTCCTGCTTTTTACCAAGTAGGTGGGTTGTAGAAAAAAGATATCTTATTACGACTCATTTTCTTTGAAATCTACTCTTTTTTTTAAAGAATATTTTTAAAACAGGACTAAGAATTCAAGACTTCTTATAGAAGTTTGGAAATAATGTAGTTTTGATACTTGGAAATGAACATTTTGAGATTTCACATTGACTTCCCCTGTGTTATAATATATTTTTAGGGAGACGCCTGCTTCTCCATTTTTCTCCATGATTTACTTCAGCTGAAATTTCAGCCAGATCCATTATTTTTCTTCTTTGGCACATTATGCAAATTAAATGCAAAAACCAGTGATGAGAGGAAAAGGTCTCAGCGTATTGAGCAGGTGCTACATCAGTAATAGAGTAACGTAATTACAAACTTACTTGCAGCTACTAAGACTGTGTATTCTGCACGATTCAAAGGAAAATCTTTCATGTACTCATCACTACAAGATTTATTCTCCTATAGATGTGTGGGAGATTTATGCATTTATCTGTCCCACTCATTGATGAGAGAAACATACTTCTACAGAAATACATTTTTTTTTCACATTAATGTGACATTTAATCCTGACTTTTTTTCCCTCCACTAAAATAATTTCTTGTAGACAGTCTTCTCTTCATCTGTATTATGAGTATGAACATCAGAATGGCTCATTAAGCTGGAATAGCAAAGACATATCTGTGTGTAGAACCCCAATGCCAAGGAAAAAATACCATTTTTTTCTTTTCCGCTATTGATAAATAAAAGCAGTAGCAAAGTTATTGTCAAGAGGAGTGGTAGATTAAATGATCTCTAGTACTGCTTTCAGCTGAAAATGCTATCATTCTTATAACTGGGAAATGGTGGTATTGAACTGGAATTATGAGCTCTGTGTTCAATCACAGTCCATCACTGGACTGTGGTCTTATTTTAGGAGGGATAATTCCCATTTGATCCTTTAGTCCTAAGTTATAATATGTCCTACAGTTGTCATATTTTAGTGAACAAACCAGAAAAACGATTGCCTGAATCATATGTCACTCTTGTTTGATTCAAGGACAATAGTCTAGAATACTTGATGCATAGTTTAAAATAATTATTATTGTCAAGTTCAAATTAAGCCTTTTGTGGATACCATAATTATGTGAATCTAAAAGATGTATTTGTGTGAAACAAATGCCCTTCCTTTTCAAATTGACTATTAAAAAAAAGTCTCCTATTGAATCTCAGTAATTTCTTCTTGTTTCCTAAGAATACTTTGAGGAAGGGGCACCTGGGTGGCTCTGTCAGTTAACCCACCGACTTCAGTTCAGGTCATGATCTCATGGTTTGTGGGTTCAAGCCCTGCGTCAGGCTCTGTGCTGACAGCTTAGAGCCTGAAGCCTGCTTTGGTTCTGTGTCTACCTCTCTCTGCCCCTTCCCTGCTCACACTCTGTCTCTCTTTCTCTCAAAAATAATCATTAAGACATTTATAAAATTAAAAAGAAAGAATCCACGGAGGATATAAGTTTATAGGTATAGAATGTTCTCATATCAAAGATATCTGCAGTAGACCTAGATCTTGGCAATAATTGTGAATGTTCCTTATTTAACACATAGGTAGATTATGAAGTATAAACTCAATATTTTAGCCCTTCAGGTTTATCTTCAGAACATAATTCTCTGGTCTTTTGTAAAAAGTAATTTTAGTGAAGGAAATTCATAAATTTCCTTGGAAAGTATACTTGGAACTTTTTCTGTAGTATACATGTTTGGATGTTTAGTTTTAAATTTCTTTTCATCATTTTAACTTTCAGATCTTTAAAGTACTTGTTACTACGTTTATCCAGTGGGGCTTGAGAAACCTGACTTTGTTTCAGGCTGGAACCTGTTTAGCAGGACAATCACGCATGTCTGCTAACAGCAGTTAGAGAGAGGAAGCATGATAGAGTGGAAAGAGACAGGTGTCTAAAAACCCAGCTATATATCAAGTTCTACTACTTAATTGTCGTCTTTGTTCTTGCTCCCCAAAATATATTCCATGGACCATAAGCATCAGTGTCACCTAGTTAGAAGGGTGAATCTCAGGCCCTCCTAGATGCACTGAGGAAGAATTTGCATTTTAATAATATTCTCAGGAACTTAGATACATGTTCAAACTTGTTGGGAACTCATCCCTGTAGTCTCTAGCACCCTGATCTTTCCATGTCCCTCTTTGCCCATCTTTAAAAGAGTGTATTGTCTAATCCACAAATCCATTTTGAGGATTAAATATGGGTACATATGAAAGTACTGTGTTTTGTGTCTGGCATACATGGAAGCCACCTTCCCCCTACACACACACACACACTCACGCGCGCGCACGCATGCACACACACACACACGCGCGCGCACACACGCACACACACAAACATGCACGCAAACACACGCACGCACACACACAAATATATGGATGAAATAGGAAATCAAGAGAAACAGAAATAAAGTGAATGGGAAAAGGTGAATAAATGTTAATGACTGGAATGACAGTTGACATTTTAATTTTATAAAATTTAATTTATAGTTGGCATTTATAATTTAATTTTTAATTAAATTTAAAATGATGACGGTCAATTAACTGTGTAATACATTTACTTTTTTTTTAAATTTTTTTTAATGTTTATTTATTTTTGAGACAGAGAGAGACAGAGCATGAATGGGGGAGGGGCAGAGAGAGAGGGAGACACAGAATCGGAAGCAGGCTCCAGGCTCTGAGCCGTCAGCCCAGAGCCCCACGTGGGGCCGAACTCAGAGACCGCGAGATCGTGACCTGAGCTGAAGTCGGATGCTTAACCGACTGAGCCACCCAGGTGCCCCTACATTTACTTTTTAATTTTTTTTTTCAACGTTTTTTATTTATTTTTGGGACAGAGAGAGACAGAGCATGAACGGGGGAGGGTCAGAGACAGAGGGAGACACAGAATCGGAAACAGGCTCCAGGCTCCGAGCCATCAGCCCAGAGCCTGACGCGGGGCTCGAACTCACGGACCGCGAGATCGTGACCTGGCTGAAGTCGGACGCTTAACCGACTGCGCCACCCAGGCGCCCCTACATTTACTTTTTAAAACACATTGCTGATGGGGCGCCTGGGTGGCTCAGTCGGTTGAGCGGCCGACTTCGGCTCAGGTCACGATCTCGCGGTCCATGAGTTAAAGCCCCGCGTCGGGCTCTGTGCTGACGGCTCAGAGCCTGGAGCCTGTTTCGGATTCTGTGTCTCCCTCTTTCTGACCCTCCCCCGTTCATGCTCTGTCTCTCTCTGTCTCAAAAATAAATAAACGTTAAAAAAACAATTTAAAATACATTGCTGAGATGTGCTTGGGTGGTTCAATCAGTTAAATATCTGACTCTTGATTTTGGCTCAGGTCATGATCCCAGGTTTGTGGCATCAAGCCCCAGGTCAGGTGCACTGGGTGCCGAGCCTGCTTGGGATTCTCTCTCTCCCTCTGCCCCTGTACCCTGTTCACACACTCTGTTCTCTCTGTGTCTAAAATACATATAAAAAATTAAACTATAAATGAAAAATGAAAAAAAAAAACACTGCTGAGACAAAAGTTAGATTCTAATTTCAGGTGTTTGGGGTGCCTGGGTGTCTCAATTGGTTTTAAGCATTGAACTTTAGCTTAGGTCATGATCTCGCAGTTTGTAGGTCTGAGCCCCACATCAGGCTCTGTGCAGACAGCTCAGAGCCTGGAGCCTGCTTCAGATCCTGTCTCCCTCTCTCTCTCTGTACCACCCCTGCTCACACTCTGTCTTCCTCTCTCAAAAATAAACATTAAAAAAAATTCTGATTGTAGTTATTGCTTCAAAATGAAGTTCAGATATAGAGTTTTAGAGAACTAACTACAAAAATGGAATCCACAGAAATCCGGAAGAAAATATTCTAAATATGTACATAATCTTGAATGTTTGGGGAACCTTCTCAAAGCACAACTTTAAATGCAGAAATCATAAAATGAAATTTTGATATATTTAACTACATAAATGTTTTAAAATTTAATTTACTTAAATGATGATAAAGATAACTAGAAAGGAAATCATAAATTTAAAAAATTATAGTTGATTATTTAAATCTATAAATTTTTTTACAATACAAAAAAAACAAACATAGCACTTTTTAAAATTTTTTTTTAAGTTTATTTATTTTTGAGAGAGAGACAGAATGCGAGTGGGTTGGGACAGAGAGAGAGGGAGACAAATCTGAAACAGGCTCCAGGCTCTGAGCTGTCAGCACAGAGCCCAACGTGGGGCTCGAACTCAGGAGCTGCAATCGGACGCTCAACCGACTGAGCCACCCAGGTGCCCCATCACTTTTAAGTGGTTATAAAACTTAGTAGGTTGATACTAATATAAATATGTCAAATAAACATGAAAGAACTCACAAAAGAAATTTAAATGAAAACAATCAAGATATAATTTTTCACTTGGCAGATTGTTGTAACGATGAGGAAGTGCTCATAACCTGTGATATCATAGCAGAGACATATGTTCTTGGTCAACATATAAATAGCTCCAGTATTTATTGAAAACTGACTATATCAAAATTTTAAATTTATTTATAATTTTTTTCCTCAGTAACTATGCTTTTGGGAATTAATGCTAAGGAAATAACCTAAAGTTGAAATGATGTGAGGTACCTGGGTGACTCAGTCAGTTAAGTGCTCAACTCTTGATTTGAGCTCAAGTCATGATCTCATGGTTTGTGGGCTCGAGCCCCACATCAGGCTCTGCACTGGAAGTGGGGAGCCTGCTTGAGATTTTCTCTCTCCCTCTCTCTCTGCCCCTACCTTGCTTGTGGTCACACACACTCTCTCTCTCTCCAAAAATAAGTAAATAAACTTAAAAAAGAAAAAAAATAAATGTGTTCAGATTTTTATCAAAAGAATAAAGCCATCACAATGAAAACTTCATAGATATGTAAATTATGTCCATATGATACAATATTCTGTGCCCAGTAAATCATGTGATGACGGTATTTTTATTGAAAGTAAATATAAAAAAATTAATAATATAAAAATATTCTTATTATTTTGCTAACCAAAAGAAGAACAAGATGAACACAGTATACATATTTTCTTTATAAATATGGAGGGGTATGTATAATATGTATATTTTTAAAGAATGAAAGGTACTACACTAAAAGTGAATTTTAATTCCCTTACAGTAGGGTTATTTTTTCCTCTCAGCTTTTTCCTGTTTCTCCTTTGCCTCCTAGATTTTAGCATTGAACACACTCTTTTAGTTTAAACTATTAAAGGAAATAATTAGAGATAACGTGACAATAATCTTAATAGCACAGGGAAATTATTTTATTAATGATAGTTAAATCTAGGTAAAAAATAAATTTTAATGGCAGGAATACTTCACTTTTATAATACTTGTATAAAAAGCTGTTAAGAGTGTTTAGGTCTAAGTATGGGCATAATAGGTAAATTTTATATTCTTTACTCTCTATTTCATAATTTTTATAGTAAGTATTTGTGATTTTTATGATAAAAAATGTTACTTTTATGACTCCCTTCTAAAGTTAATTTGCTTATTTTCATTCTCAAGTTGTGTATTCAATATGGCTTCAACATTTCCCATGTAACTATTTTCCAAACATTTGATTTGTCTTGAAATTCAGTGAAAAATTACCCATGAGTTGAAGTTACCCATGAAGTTGAATGCACTCCTGTGTGCATTTAAATTCCTCATCCTAGAACATAGTCACTCTTTCCCAGTACAAAGGAGTCCTTCTTATCACCATTTCCACTATGTCCATGAGGCGTGTGTTTCCACTTTGTTACCATTTGGTCCAGAAAGATTTTTCTTCTATTTCCTTGCTGTTTTTTTTAACATTTTTTTTAAGTTTATGTATTTATTTTGAGAGAGACAGAGACAGTGTGAGTGGGCGAGGGGCAGAGAGAGAATCATTAGCAGCCTCTGCACTGTCAGCACAGAGCTGGGTGCAGGCCTGGAACCTATGAAGCCATGAGATCATGACGGAAGCCAAAACCAAGGTGCTTAACCAACTGAGCCACCCAGGCGCCCCTTGTTACTCTTTTTGTACAAAATATAAAGAAAGGTGTTAAGGGAGTGTTAAAGGTAATGGAAGGTTTTAAGGAGAACAGCCTGGTCCAGTTGTCAAGGTCTCTTGTCTATGTTTTCTCTGTCTCTGTCTCTTTTTTTTTTTCCATCAGTGACATGTAATCCACTAACCATGGGAGCAAGGACCAGAAGTTTAGCTTGTGCTTGTCTGGAAACTCCTGTAAATATACTGCTTAAAAGCACTTTTTTACCCCTTCTTTTCTTCTTCTGTTGGTTCAGTAAACTGATGGTTTACTTTAGCCTAGGCAGAGGCTCAGTCTTTAGAAATTCTATACGTCTCTTATCAGTTGAGTACTGCTGCATATGCCCAATACTTAGCAGCTTAAAACAACATAAAATATTATTATGCCCACAGTTTCTCTGGGTCAGTAATGCATAAAGTGCTTATCTGGGTGGTTCTAGCACAGAGTTTCTCATGATATTACCATCAAGATACCTATCCATGCTACATTCATCTGAAGACTTGACTGGAGCTGGAAGATTCACTTCCAAGACAGCTCACCCATATGGCTGGCACATTGGTGCTGGCTGTTGGCAGGAAGCTTTAGTTCTCTGTCAGCCCTATTCAGTGTCAGAGGGGACAAGGAAGTGAATCCTTGGAAGCAAGGATCATTGGGTGTCATTTTGGAGGCTGGCTACTAGTGAAAGCCCTCCATGATTCATATCCCTCTCACATGCAAAATATAGTCAGCCCCTTTTGTGGTCCCCAAAAGTCTCATTCCATTATGGCATCAGCTCAAAGTTCAAGATCTTATCTAAACCACGTACATTAATTTTCTGTTGCTCTGTAACAAAGTACACAAATCTAGCAGCTTCAAACAACACCCATTTAATTACCTTATAGTTTCGTAGGTCAGAAGCCTCAGCACACAGTAGCTGAGTTCTTAGCATAGGAACTCACAGGGCAGAAATCGAAGTACTAGCCAGGGCTACAATCTGCTTCTTGAGCTTCAGGCTTTCTTTCAGGCCCCTTTGTATTGTCAGCAGAATTCAGTTACTTATGGTCAGAAGGACATTAGCTGGGTGATTCTGGATTGGGATCTCTCATGGAGTTGTATTCATGAAGTCATCCATGTTGCTGAATCACTATATTGCGCACCCGAAACTATTTTAACACTGTGTGTTAATTATATTGGAATTAAGAATTAAATTAAATTAAATTAAAAATACAGAAAAGCATTCAAAAATAAAAAAAAATTAAATCATCCACAGTTACATACATCTAAAGGCTTGACTGGGGCTGGAAGGTGTGCCTCGAAAGTGATTCACTCACACACTTGTCACATTGGTATTGGCTCTTGGTGGGGAATCTCATTTCCTTTGTAGGTTGGCTGCTTCCCAGGCTGTGTGAATGCCTTCACGACATGGTGGTGGACTTCCACAGCAAGTGAAGTGATAAAAGAGAACAAGACAAAAGCAGCAATGTATTTTCTGATCAGCGTCAAGAAGTACACACCATCACTTTTGGTACATTCTTTGGGTCACCCAAACCAATCCTGATAAGGTGTAGGAAGGGCCAGGGACACCAGGGGGCAAGTATCATTGGAGCCATCTTGAGGCTGGCGACTACAACTCCAATTAACAACCCCGATGAAATAAACACATTCTTTTTTTAAATGGAAGAGAGAGATTTCTGCAATCTATACATTTCTATTTGTCATGCCCACTGCCACAGTATTCAGGTTCTCAGCTCTCTCTTGCACCTCTGCAGTGGCTTTATGATTTCTCCCCTTGTTTCCAATGTCATCCCCTTTGAAACCCTTCAGAATGGTCCAGGTAATAGACACAGTAGGTACCTCCTATTTTTATAACCCTATATGCAAAGCTCTTAACAAGACACTCTAGGCCATAATCTGTGCCCGCATCTCTTGCTTTATCTTTTTTGTTCCTCTCACCCTCTAATTATTTTTATATTTCAGTGATAGTGAACCTCTTATTGGTTCCCCAAAACATACCAAGCTCTGACATTTCTCTGCTTGCCTATGCTTGTCCTCTTCTCTCTGCCTGAAACAGGTGACACGTAATAGTGTCTCTGCATTTCCTAAAAGGGAGGCAGCTACTATGCTACTATGCTAAATCACACATTGGATAGGGCAATTATCATAAGCTTATATGGTAACTATTATTATTATTATCCTCATTCTGTAAAAAGGCATTCCAAACCCCATATGCATAATGGGTAAAATATATACTCTACAGAGGAATTTGGAGGTTCTACCATAAATGTCTTTGTTTTTCTCCATGCAAATTGCCTGAAAATACCAAGTTTTATGATTCTAATTTCCTAACCGAATTTAGTAGTGTCTGACCAAATTGGGTTGAATTTTATGTTTTGAAAAGTGTGTGTGTGTGTGTCTGTGTGTGTGTGTGTGTGTGTGTGTGTGTGTGAAAAAGGAGGTGTATGTATGTCAGATTGTTAAGGGATCAACACATTAATCAATTTAGTTCTCCAACCTGGGTATAGGTCTTTTTTGCCCACTTTTCTCTTTCTAAACTTCTTTCTGCAGTTTTATGAGCAGCTTATTTATTTCATCATGCCATGTTAAAGTATTTGTTTCACATTTATATAACCCAGACCATTAGAACATCTCTAAATATTGTGTTTTCAGTATTGTTTTCTATATCACGGGCGTCTGGGTGGCTCATTCAGTTAAGTATCAACTCTTGAGTTTTGCCTCTGGTCAGGACATCACAATTTTATGAGTTCTAGCTCCATGGAGGCTGCTTAACATGTTCCTCTCTCTCTGCCCCTCCTCCCACTTGCATACACACACACGCACACTCTCTTAAAATAAATACATAAACTTTAGAACAAAAAAATTAAATATCATTCAACCTCAAATCATAACAAAAATTGAGATTTTAAAAAAGAGTTGTTAAACATTTTTAATGCACTCAGCATTTCAGAAATGCTACCTTAAATAATTGACCAAAACACCATGAAATTTCAGGGACCACAGTATGAACTCTCTTTTGCCTGTATTTGGTTTACAGGTCTCACAGAAAATTGAAAAATACATTCATTTCTCTTTCCCTTAGTGTTGGTTAAACCTCACTGGTTGTAATTCTGTAAACTTGACATTTAGAGAATCAGGCTGAAGTTCACTTTGTACTATCTAAAACAGGTCAATTAATAATATAAATAAAAGAGGGGCACCTGGGTGGCTCAGTCGTTTGGGCATTCGACTTCGGCTCAGGTTATCATCTCAGGTTAT
The DNA here is from genome assembly GCF_024362965.1 of Panthera pardus. Classification (NCBI taxonomy): domain Eukaryota; kingdom Metazoa; phylum Chordata; class Mammalia; order Carnivora; family Felidae; genus Panthera; species Panthera pardus. Next base: position 111,071,065 of record NW_026526765.1, read on the forward strand.
GATCTCACGGTTTGTGGGTTTGAGCCCCTTGTTGCACTCTGTGCTGACAGCCCAGAGACTGGAGCCTGCTTCGAATTCTGTGTCTCCTTCTCTCTCTGCCCCTCCTCCACTTGTGCTCTGTCTCTCTCTGTGTCTCAAAAATAAATACATGTAAAAAAAATTAAATAATATAAATAAAAGAAAAGAATGTAGCTTGCAGGGGACACTCATGCTTTCCAGCTGGCCATGTACATTAACAATGAGCTTAATGAACACAGAGTAGATTCCTACCTGAACTCATTTTCTTTATAAGTTACTCACATTTTACTGGAAATATTAAGCTTCAATTCTTTTTGTTGCTCGAGTAGTTTTTAAAATTTTTATTTTTGTCTTCACAGTATTGCTTCAGTAGGTTAAAATTGAATGAAACAAAACAGTTAAGCCCTTGATCCACACTATCTAATACTTAAGAGATCATCTCTATTAAATAAAGATCTGTTTCTCAAGAATACAATCTTTATTCTGTGTTCCTCTTCCAGATGACCATTTATTGTAAGGAGTTTATGATAATGAGTCTCTTTCTTTTATCCTGCTTTTCTCACCTGCCTTCTGTCAAAAAGTATGAATTTAATACATTTAAGCTTTTAAACATGTATGTATCTTTTGCTTTAGAGATATTTGTGTTCATCCATTATTTTATTTTAAAAATATTTTTGATAATAGTCATCCTAAATGATGTGAAGTTTATCTCACTGTGGTTTTGATTTGCTTCATTCACTTTTAATCTCTTCACTTATTTGTTGTCGTTAACACTGGGATATATTTTCCATTTTTTGTATTCATACTTTATTTTTTTATTTTAAAAAATGTTTTCATGTTTATTTATTTTTGAGAGAAAGAGAGAGAGCATGAGCAGGGGAGGGGCAGAGAGAGAGAGAGGCAGACACAGAATCCAAAGCAGGCTCCAGGCTCTGAGCTGTCAGCACAGAGCCCTATGCGGGGCTTGAACCCACAAACTGTGAGATCATGACCTGAGCCGAAGTCGGGCTCTCAACCGACTGAGCCACCCAGGTGTCCCTCTATTCACACTTAAAAAAATGGGGTTATTGGGTATAGTTTGGCAATCTGCATTTAACAGCATTAGAAGTCCTTTCTTATGCCATTTTTTTTTTCTCAGTGATCTGTTCCCTTTGAGTAGGAATATCCCTCAGGAACATAAATACATCCATTCGTGATGACATCACACTCCATCCTCCTGCCTTTCATGGGAGCTGTCCCTCTCCATTCATTTTGTCCAAGGTCATAGCATTCCATGATTGTAGTTTGTCCACCAGCTAGACAGAGCTTATTTTCAAAAGGAACTGAACACAGTTCTGGATGTGGACTGGAGGTGATGAGTCTCCATTCATTGATATTTGAACCTTTGTGAACATTCTTTGTGAACATCCTTTTTAGTAGATATATGCACTTGAATAAAGAAATATATTCTAATGTATGTCTGTGTCTATTTTAATTGAATATTGGCATAATGAAAATAATGTATTTTAATAGGAGTTGGCAATCTTAATACAAAGCAGATTCTAGCTTTAACAACAGAAATACTGTGGATGCAATGAAACAAGTGAGTTTTCATAACACCTTCTGTTATTACATTAACAAATTTAAACACTAAATTCACTTGAATTACAATAAACCAAATTAAGGATAAGTATTAGGTAATTTAGCCTGCCAGATATCTCAAGGCAATAAGCTATCAGCGGATTTTTTTTTCAGTTTGTGAAATAAAATGACCAGTGTCTGTTATTTTTTTAAATGAAGGCTTTAAAATAAGAAATATCTTTAAGACATAAACCAATGAGATCTTATCATTAAAAACATGTTCATAGTTTAGTTAAGCCAAGCTTTCCTCTGGAGAACCACACTTTACAGTGCTCACCAATGTATCTTAAAACATCCTGTTGAGATCATTATCAAGATCTCAATCATGTATTATGAAATAAAAGGCTTATAATGGAATATTTGAATCTTTCTGCCCCACACAGGGGATATATTTTTATATTTATGGTATTCACACTAAGAAATAGTGCTCAAAAGCTCAAAATATTATTTGATCTTTGTGGTTTTGGGGCAGAAGAACTGACACTGTATAACTTGGCACAAGTCAATGTTTTCAGGAGGGACTCTCAGAGCAGACTTGTGTCACATTTGCCATATGGGGTTATTGGGCTCTGATTATAGAGGTTTTCCTGGTTGTTTGCCTAATTTAGGAATTATCAGTGCTCTCCAGGATTTTTTCCAAACGCAGAGAATGTGTTTGGGAGAAAATGGCACCACAGGAAAAACGTAGATTTGGTATTTTGGAGGTTTAGATGGTCCCTGGCATTTCTGAAGGTACGTGGCTTGTGAAGAACTTCATTGGCAACAGTGGACAGTTCTTGTTATCCCCGAGAACAGCTAATAGTCTGACACAGCCTCACATGACTGATACCCATGGTGTCTTTCCCTATGCATCTCCTCCAGAACACTCCTGACAGCCCACGATGACATCAGCTATAGGCACGCCTGAGGAATGAGATTGAGTCCGGGATAGACACAAAACTGTGCTTTCCTCCATATCTTCCTAATATATTGGAGATCTGACCTTGAGTTTACTTACTTCAGAAGATTGTGGATAATTAAGCGTAGGGTATTATAGGAATGAAAATCCAAAGATCTTTTTCCTTAGGAGGAGGAGGGTGGGATAGAAGAGGAGGAGGAGGAAAGAGGAAGATGAAATCCAGTTTTGAGAGTTTTCACATTCTAAGCACTAGGAAACACATCTTGCTCACAACACTGATTTCTCTGTGAAAAGGCAGCCCCTTTCTCAATTATGTTTCCTTGAGGAGGGAGCATCACGTCGATGGGTGGTCTTTCTCCTTTCTCACCTATGAAGTTCATGTTCTCACGTCACCACCAGTGCCAGTGATTTTTTAATGTTACGGAGAATCATCCAGGTGGATTAAGGCAGAAATTGAAAACTGGAATGCCTTAGCCCACTTACAGATTTTATTTTTAAAATCCTGTGTTTACAAAAATCAGAAGCACTTAAATAAAAATCACATTTTTTTTTGTTTCTCCTGTAAACATAAGCAGTCTGGCAACACTCAGCTCACCTTTCCACCTGCCAAGAATGGGGCACACTGAGTAGTGGCTTTTCCTTATGACTGATTCCAGTTTTGAGGAGTCCCCACCTGACTGCTCTATGCATTTGCATCCCTGCTTAACCCTTGTAGGCAACCACCCTTCATTTGGATTAGAGGATTTTCCAGAAAAGGGACCCAGTACTCTTTGAATGGTCTTTCTTATGCAGAGCAGAGACTACTAAGCAAACATTTTCTGGTCTTAGGAGCAAGTCTTTTGAGAAGCAGTGATGGCAAATACCTTACTGATCTACTCAATGATTCTGAAAGTGTGAGAGCTAAATCACCTGAATCATAATTAAATCTGGGACTTTTTAAAAACACATATGGCAGGACCTCACCTCAAACCTAAGGGAATCAGAATTTCTAGGGGAAGGCCTGGGCATCTGAACATTAAAGAAGCATCCCAGGTGATTTTTCTGAATCATAAAGTTGGAAAATTACTGAATTCTTCCTAGATTGGACAGCTCCTCTGCTTGACAGATCCAGTTAGAGGGAACTCATGGGCCTCAGGAAATAATCCCAGCTCACCAGTCTGGCAATGCTGAAGATGCAGAATTTTGTCTCTATCAAAAACCAATCTGTGCTGACCTCTTTCAGTGAGTGTCCAGCAATAGATTAGATCAGGTATGACAGCAGCTAAGGTGGATAAATACATGGTTTTGCATACAACAGAAAGAGGGTTAATTTTTTCCTAGTCATTATAAAAAGGCAAGGAATTTCTGGATCTTTATGTTTATTTTAGCTGCATTGTTATTTGAACTCCTATCTTTAATGTGGAATTAAAATATCACACATATTTGCTTTCATTTCTAATGTCTGAAGGAGGTTCAGCCTGATGTAATTAGCATGTAGGGCATGTTCACCTCTTGTAATCTCACAGATGACTCATCCCTCAACCCCAGCACAGAACTGCTTCTGGGAGCCTGTCTGCTAACCAGGCTTTGAAACCCAGTGGAAAGAACTGTGTGTTTTCTTCAGAGGTAATCAACAAATGAGAAATTACCATAAATGTGCAGTTTGATTCATTCTAATTTTCACATAAAAACTAACAAAGCTATGTAACAAATCATGTCTAAATTCAGGTTCCGTATCTACACAGCTAATGCACACATGAATTATTCAATGAAATTGGCTTCTGTGGGTTTTTCTGAGTCATCTCAATGTGTAGCCAGTCTCAGATAATACATTAAATGTTAACGTTATGGTCGTTTCACTGTATTTTGGTTCCAACTACATTCTGTGTTTGTTCGTTAAAATTTAAGTGTGTTGTAGTTCACATGTTGCTTTTCCTTGGATATCCTGTAGGTATTTTGGCCATCAAACAAATATGTTCTCACCTGTCTTAGCTTCAATATCTACCCTTGTTTAGTGTGTTAGAGACATGCAGGTGAGAAAATAGGCAGTTGCTTTCCCACCTGTGATTGCTCTTAACTGAAGAAATAAAAAAAGAGCCAAAACAAATTAGGAGAGTCCCAGGAGGCTCCTTAAAGGAAGGGAACTAAAGCTCAGACCTGAAAGATGAACGCAAGTTGACAGAGAAAAAGAGAATGCATTAGTATTTTATTGCTGAGTATCACGCTCGCACATGCTCAGTGACTTAAAGCAACACTTAGGATCTCACAGTTTTCTTGGGTCAGGAATCAGGCTCAGTCTTAGATGGGTTGTAAGTGGAGTTGCTCACGAATCTGCAGTCAGGTGGCAACCAGGGCACATTCACTTCTGAGCCTGGGGTCTTTCTAAGCCCCTTCAGGTTGTTGGCAGAATTTAGTTGTTTGCCGTTTTAGGACTAGTTGGTGACAATCTCTTTTCAGGAAGGGACCACTTCCTCTTTTAAGAACTTTCTCCTGATTAAATCAGGTCCACCTAATAATATAACCCCTGACCTTTTGGTTAACTCTAAACTCAACTGATTTGGGACGCTCAATTACATCTGCACCTTCCCCAAATACTGTAACCTAACTATGGGAGTGGTATCTCATACTCACAGGGCTAGCCCACATTTAAGAGAAGGGGATTATATATATAAGTGTCCTGAACTTCAGCCATCATTCAAGCCCCCTTTCTTCCTGGGGGACTTATTTAATCAGTTCCACTTATCAAACCATTCACTGGACGTGGAGCTCACCATTAGGGAGAGATGGCTGGAGGTGCCATGTGCTAGTTCATAAATGGTATCACCTGTGTCATATTGGCAAATCCATTATAACTGTAAGAGGTGTTCATTTGGGAAGAAGAGGGAAGAGTCCTTTGAGAGCCAGAAGGGAATTTGGAAATAAGTAACACTGACAACCAAAGCCTTCAGACACATCTTTAAGTTTCAAGAGAGCAGTTAACAGAGAAGAAAAATGTATATTTTTAGAAGTTGTTTGGGAGGTGAAAGGATTTTTCTGAGGGAAGGAGGGCAGAAAATAGGAAGATTGTAGGGTTTTTTTTTGTTTTGTTTTGTTTTTTGTTTTTTGGTGGTTTGGGTTGTTTTGTTTTGTTTTGTTTTGGCACTGCAATATCTCAGGGATCTTTGAGTGAAAATATAATGAAATGAAGTTTTTCATCTCCCTTCCTTCAAAAGGAAGCCACATTTCTAATATATGGCAAGATGGCTAAAATAAAAACTCTTAAAATACATATTTTAAAATTAGATTTCTGACCTTCGATAGGGCTTATCATGCTATTTATAATGTAGCAGAAGGAGCTGGTTTTTCAGTAGTTGCCTCATCAGACATGACTCACATTTCCTTAAGCATTTAGACCATATGTTTCCTGAGGTAAAAAAAAAAATACATTTTTTAAGGTTTTTCTATTTTTCTATATAATTAATGAGAGGTGAGCAAAACATTATAAAAAATATTTTAAAAGAATACTTTCAAGGGCATCCAATTTACAAATGTTGATTTCTAGAAATTGAAACCATGTTAACTGTTTGGCTGGGGTAGCCATTAGGTACATTCATGAATATGAATTAGAAGTAATCATTATGATGTTAGTTCCACCTTTAAGAAAAAAGGCAGAATTCCAAAAGGATTTAGTAATGAAACACAGATACTACTGAAACATACTTTACATGCGGAAATGTGGAATTTGAGGTAAGGAAGCTTTTGTTAAACTAACTGAAAATAATTATTTTAACATTTAATAAGAAAAACATTATTTTAATTGACATTTGGTAACATTCTTGCATGTGTACAAGCTGTGACTGTAAGATAATGGGACCGATTATTTTGTGGTCACTGGGAATTCAAATGAATTTATTTTTATGATTATTAACAACAGGAGCCATTTTAATTCAAATATCTTTGCATAATACAAAATTATTGCTGTAAAATTCCTAGGAAGTGTATATTCTATTTAAGAGATGGGTTGGTACATATAGAGAAATGAAAACCAGCATCCCAAGTCATCCCTGAGTTTCCCACTTGATGGTCAAATTATTTGACATTTCATTCCATTACTGTTTTTGTTTGTTTGTTTTTAGAGTCATAGATTTAAGAATAGAAAACAGGTTCTCTACATGTAATAAATTTGTATCTAAGGTAGTACAATGTTTCTCTAACACTCACCTGTCCCTGGATCTCCCTGCCCCGGACTGTTCCTACCTACCCTTCATGTTACCTAGCTTTGGAAACGTACCACCATCCTCCAGTTAACCAGGTCAGAAACCTGGCCGTCATCCTTAACTTGTCCCAGTACTCTTGACCTAATTATCCCAAAGTCCTTTCACTTCTACCTTCTCAATATTTCATATAGTCCCTCTGTCTCTCTCTTTTCATGAACTTTATAATTTTTTTTAAGAGTGGTTTTACATTCATAGCGAAGTTGAGCTAATGTACTGACATTTTCCATCTATCCCCTGCCTCTACACATGCACAGTCTCCCCTGTAATTACCACTGCTCACCGACAGGGCTTATTTGTTACAATTAATGAAACTGCATTGACACATGGGCACTCATGGTCTATGGTTGACATTAGTGTTCACTCTTGATGTTGTACCTTCTATTGGTTTGGACAGGTGTATAATGAAATGTATCCATCATCTTAGTATCATACAGAGTAATTTTATGCCCTAAAAAACTTTTGTGCTCTGCCTGTTATTCCTCTTTCCCTCTTTCCAACCACTGGAAGCCCCTTATCTTTTTACTGTGTCTAAAATTTTACCTTTTACAAAATGTCATGTATTTGGAATCATGTATTTAGCCTCTTCACATTGTCTTTTTTCACTTAGTCATATACATTTGAGGTTCTTCCAGGGCCTTTTGTGGTTTGATAGTTCATTTCTTTTTAGCACTGATTAATATTACATTGCATGGATGTATGATAGTATATTTACCCATTCACTTCTTAAAGGACATCTTGGTTGCTTCCTAAGTTTTGACAATTATAAATAAAGCTGCTACAAACTTCTCTGTGCAGATTTTGTGTGGAATTAAGTTTTCAACTTTTCTGAGTAATCACAGAGAAGTCTCTTTAAAAATTATTTTTTAAGTTTATTTATTTTGAGAGAGAGAGCATGAGCAGGGGAGGGGCAGAAAGAGAGAGAGGAAGAGAGAGAAAATCCCAAGTAGACTCCGCACCATCAATGTGAAGCCTGACAAGGGGCTCAAACTCATGAACTGTGAGATCATGGGCCAAAAGCAAGAGTCAGATGCTTAATTGACTGAGCCACCCAGGTGCCCCAAGTAACACCGATAATTCTCTTAAATTCTACTCCCATCATCTCTGCTCCTAATTCACTTCCCTGACTCCCACTCTTGAACCGCCCCTACACCTCTTCACACTATCTTATGCTCCACCTTGCAACCAGGGTGATCACTATTAAATGTATTTGTAAATGTTATTACAAATGTAATTGTACAATTACAAATTGTAAATGTACTAATAAATGTTCTTGGTCACTCACCTACTTTTCAAACTTAAGTAGCTTCCTAGGACCTGTTCTTAGGCACATGCACAACACATCACCTTGGCAACTAAGACTCTTTCTTTATCTGAATCCTGTTTATCCCTGCAGACTTACCTTTCAGTAACCAACCCCCCCCCCCCACATCCCACTGTCTCACTATGCACCCACGATATTTTAGTCTTGTCAGACTGTTTGCAGTTTCTTGAATGGGCTTCTCTCTATGCACTATAGTCTGTTTTTGCTTAGAGATTTCTTTACCCCTCACCTTTGCTCTGATTAGCCTCTATTCTTCATTGAAGTCTCAGCTCTCAGCAGATGTCTTCTCCCTGAGGATGTACATGCTCTTTGTCTCTTTTGTACCATGGAATCAGGGCTTCTCTGTTGTCTGCATCCTGGGCATCCCTCTGCTCTTATCTCACTGAAATTTAATCATGTATTCATTAGCTTTTCTATTCTAGCAGAGTAGATTTTTGTACAGCCGGTCACCACACGTACTTCTCAGGTCTTAGCCCTATGTTTAGAACACACCAAGCATTTCATAATAGTTGAAAATTGAGTATGTTTATATAATGAAAAATCTACCTGAGTATTAGGAAATATGAAATCACTATATTGTTATGCAGTATACAAATATATAGAATACATACTAGGAAATTATATAATAGAAAATAAAATCTTATAATAAGTTTGATCTTAACTCTGACACTTTCTGTAGTATATGCATGTCCATTAGAAATGCCTTTGGCAGGGTGCCTCAGTGGCTTATTTGATGAAGCATTCAACTCTTGATTTTGGCTCAGGTCATGATCTCACAGTTTGTGAGCTTGAGCCCCACATCAGGCTCTGCCCTGACAGCATGGAGCCTGCTTGAGATTCTCTCTCTCTCTGCCCGTCCCCTACTCACACTGTCAATCTCTCTCCCTCCCTCCCTACCTTCCTCTCTCTCTTTCTCTGTCTCTCTCAAAATAAATAAACATTAAAAAAAAAAAAAGAAATGCTTTCAGCTGCCAGAAAATCCTAACAATCTTTTAAACAAATAAGGAAGTCCAAAAAGAGTTAGCTGCTGGCTTTTGTTCAGTACAATGTTAGGACCAGCATCTCTGTGCTTTTGACTTTTCTCTGATAGCCACGAAGTGGTTACTGTAGCTCCAGCCATTACATCTCCTTTCATTTTAGAAGAAGGATAAAGGCAGCGATACCTACTTCTGTTTCCTTTATCAGGAAAGCAATGCTATTCTAGAAGTATCCTTCATCTTTCATTTCATACTGGCTATAACTATGTCAAATGTTCATCCCAAATGTAAGAGAAGCTGGGAAAGTTAGTGTTCAGCATTCCCAGCCTCTATATTAGAAATGGGTAAGAGACAATAAGTTTGGGAATAGGTGTGGGATTAGTAGCCAACAGTGTTGACTACACCTTGGGACAAATCATGTTACTTCTCTTTAGGCTCTTCCTTTCAGAGTAAAGAATTAGAATAAATGATATTTCTTCCAGAATCCACTTTCTCTCATTCTACAATTCCCACATGTTCTCTTGTCTATAGTGGGATTATATTCTACACCAGACAGTTGGTCCACATCTTTCTGGGATATTTCACATTTAGGAAAAGCCCTAATGAGGAAACACATTGTTTTTCAAGAGCTCTTTTTGTGATAATATTCTCCCTGACAAAAGCTGAAAAGTATGCACAATACACAGATATCCTGCCACCAGCCTCACCAGTGTCTCTTCTGTGTGGCAGTCCCTCAGGTTGTTTATGACAATTATCATGGTTTCTCTAAATCTCCTCTTTGCCAGGCTAAATTCCACTTGCTTCAGTAGTTTTTCAGATAACCCCTTCTGTTTTCTAACTGCCCTGGTCCACTGACACCAGACATACTCTCTTCATTTATTTATGATTCATTTAACTGACACTTACTGAGTTTCTGCCATGTGCCAGCACTATTATAGGGACTGGTGAGATAGCAGACAACAAAGCAAGTATGGACTCTTCTTTCATGAAGTCTTTTACAGAAGAGTAGTGGAGGGAGGTGGATGAGAAACCACTACATACGCACGCACGCATGCACACACACACACACACACACACACACACACACACTAATTTCAGACAGTGATTAGTGCCAGGATGAAAGCATACAGGAGTGGATAGGAGAGTGACAAGGTGTGTGTGTGTGTGTGTGTGTGTGTGTGTGTGTGTGTGTGTGCATGTGTGCATGTGTGTGTGCACATCTTCATGTCCTGTAGATTTTGCAATCGGGGTGTTTCAAATATCTGAATAAGGAGGAATAATCTGTGTGGCAGAGGAGCTTTTGAAGCAGGGGGTATTATAAGTGAAAGGCTTTGGGTAGAAGCAGCCAGGCTTGATCTAGAAACAAAAAATTATTCAGAGGAGGAGGGTTTTGGGGAACGAGCCAGATAAGGTATAGAGGGTGCCCATCATGGAGATCATGGAGGTCAAGGCAAGAATTCAGACTGTATTCCAAATTATTGTATTTGAATATCATCTTAAAATGTGTCTGGACAAAACTGAACACACAGCTGTACATATAGTCTTACTGGAGAAGTCAAATTTATAACCTCTTTTTATAATGGGCACTGCATGTCTATTAATGCAGGCCAATATCATGTGACTTTTTGGGAAGCCATGTCATAACTCTGGGCCCACTGTGATTTCCTATTGATTCTTTGACGTGCACTACTCACATGCCTGCATATTACTTGCACAAGAGAGAGTAAGTAGGTGGATGTGATTCAAGGAGTTATTAAAATGATTCACCTCACACTTCCACCATATGAAAAATAATATACAGTCTGAAGCAACCCAGGTTGGGGAAGCCTAAATTACATATTTGAAAGTCAGTCAGTCATTGAAATGAGATCATCTGGATGGTCCTGCAAATGCATTTCTCAAGAGCTTTCCTCCCAAAGCAAACCTGAATGATAGGAACAGAGTGAAGTCTAAATCCCCAAAACAGAAAAGATAAAAATAATCGATAAGTCCAACCACGCAGGTGTCGGGGATGAAAAGACATTGCCGGTACTTAACTTGGTAGGAGCCAATTAAATGTTGGTTTTCCACCTTCTGGGAACTCTAATTGCCTTTCCTCCAGCGGCCTTGGGTTTTACTGTGGACTGTGGGAGTCAGGCCTCAGAGCTGACAGCTCTGGTGTCTACCCGCGTTCCATTTTAATGCCGAGCTGTGAGCATAGATGCTCTCCAAGGCAGCGTGTGAGCGCCCGCCCGCCGTCCACTGGCTCAGTGTTCGCCCGTAAGCTTTCATCTCCTGCTCAGTCGCTCAGGCAGTGGGGCTCCTCAGGACTCTCCTCTCCCATATGGCACTGAGTTTTGTTTCATCCCTCTCCTCTTCCCTATCAGTAGGTATTCTGGAAGACAGTTTTATGATGACATTCACAACTAACATTAAAACCAGATAAAAATAAAACAGGATGTCAATAAAGAACTAATGATGTGTGTCTGTGTAAGCATATAATGATAATAAAAAAGAAGAGATATCCATTTGCAAAGGTACCACTTTAAAGTCATGGGACTTTACATGAAGCCGCTTTATAAATGGATCGACATATGTGAATGTTTGCCTATGGCTTTCAGCCATGAAAATCACCCTGTAGACAGTGGCTTTTGAGGTGAAAGGCACTCTATAGGCACTAAATAGTTTACCAGAACAACTGAGTGCAAACCTGACTACTTTCATGACAGAAGTTTCAGGAGGCCAGCTGCAAGCAATTAAGGGTCATGGAAACAAATTGTTAGACTGGTAATCTGACATTGCCCAAAAACTGGATTTATGAACCAAGGGCAACTAGTAAGAAGAATCAGTGCCAGCCTTGTAAGAGAGAAGCAGACCTCCATCATGGAAGTAGGAAAATGCCTGGAAGGATTTTTTTTTAATATGAAATTTGTTGTCAAATTGGTTTCCATACGACACCCAGTGCTCATCCCAACAGGTGCCCTCCTCTGTGCCCATCACCCACTTTCCCCTCCCTCCCACCCCCCATCAACCCTCAGTTTATTCTCAGTTTTTAAGAGTCTCTTATGGTTTGGCTCTCTCCCTAACTTTTTTTTTTTCCCTTCCCCTCCCCCATGGTCTTCTGTTAAGTTTCTCAGGATTTACGTGAGAATAGCAAGTGTCAGTAAGACCTTGGTGTATGGCCACTTCACCCTGGTGGAAACACCCCTTGCCTGAGGTCAGGAATCCCTCCTGGCCCCACTACTGTCCAGCTAAACGATGTTTGGCAGGGAGCCCTCTCTGAGTCTCCTTTCTTCTATCTTAAGTAAGTAGCTAGTCCTGATCAGGTATAATTGAACCTGTGTCCAGCATCATGTCTGGGTTTTGTAGCAGCAGAGGGCATGTGCCTCGGGGATAGTGAAGAGAGGGTGAGCAGGTGGAGCTCTGTATGTTCTCCTGTTCTTCTCTCTGTGTCAACCAGAACAACTCTACTTTTATCTCTTTATATGTTGAGTTCTTTGTTAAAACAAAGAACTATCCTAGTTAAAAACAAAGGGACAACAAAAAACTGTACTGAAAAAAATAAACCTGTAGACTTTTCGTATTTCCAATTCTCAAATACTGTATTTCTAACATTCCAATTCTACTATGTAAATGAATACAAGTATCTTTAATGATTAAAAACTTGGCACTATTATGAAGCGGTAACATCAAAGTAATAGAATTGATTGAATCCTAGCAAGTAGAAAATATCAATGAGCAATTAATACTACTGATAAGCTGTGGCTAATGCATAGTACAAAGAATGAGTTCATTATGTTATAATTTTATTTTTCAAAATATTGATCAACTGTCATTTGTGAGGAGCTATAGTATTCTATCTGTTCTTGCCACAGCTACATGGGAACTCTAGAATCTGCTAGTAAATCCTTGAGTGCAAAAGCTATATATATTTTTTTAACTCTTCAAAGGTTGTTCAATTTTTTTCAGATAATCTGGAAGGATTAATGTTAAACTCTCATTTATTTAGGTATGGATTTAATCCTATGTGTTCAGCATCATACCAAGTGTAGAGGGAGATTCATTCATCATTCAGCAAACGTTTCCTGAGCACCTGCTGTGTACAGACACACTCTGAGTATCTGAATTCATCATGAACAAAACAGGCAGCACACATCCCAGCCCTAGTGTAACATGCATTCTAGATGGCAGATTGAAGACTTGGACACTTGGGAGATACCTCTTTCTTGCAAGAAACTTCACATCCAAATGGGAAAATAAAACGTCAACACATTCAGCAACTAGAGGCTGAAGTAGGTTGTGTGGACCCCAAGTGCTATAGTAATTTCAGAGGATGCAGATAGTTGGACTTAGGTAGACCTTGAACAGGAGGTAGAATTTGATAGACCTTGGCTTAGTGCTTGGAACATAGTAGTTGCTCAGTAAATGAGAAACCAGGACTGACTGGATAGACAATTCACACACTGAAGTAATAGGAAGGTAATTTGGGGTTGAAATGAGCCTAAGTGAAGAAAGGCTTGCATTAGAGATAAAGGTTTTGGAGTCAGGTGTGTGTGTGTGTGTGCATGTGTGCGTGCGTGCGTGTGTGTGTGTGTGTGTGTGTGTGTGTGTCTGTCTGTCTGTCTGTCAGGGGGTGATATAAGCATAACACAGAAAAACAAGAGTGTGTATCTGTCCCAAGATAGTTTGTTGTAGAAAGGACTAGAGGCAGGGAGACCTGTAGGGACATTTTCTCATAGTGCATCTGTGAAAACATGATGGCCTTGGCTTAGTGGAGGTAGAATGTAGAACAGGGGCCAGTCAGGAGAATCAATCGTATTTGGACATAGGGTATACTGAAGAGAGGATTCAATGAAATGTAGCTGGAGGCTTAATTTTGGGGGGCCAAGAAGCTACCTTCTATTTGAGAGACTGCCTGGCATGGCAGTGTGGTTCATAGGCCATGAAGGCCACACTGCCAGCTCTGAGCCTTGGGGTTCCTGCTAATACCCTTGACCTTCAGCAAGCTACTTGGCTTCTCAGTGACTCATTCTCATCATCTAAAAGATGAGAATGAGAACATAGTACCTACTTTGAAGCATAGGAGTTTGTGAGAAGTAAATAGATTTAAATACCTAAGTGCTTAGCAGACTGCTAAGCTGGGGTTAGAAACTGGGTCCCACACAGGGAATTCCTAGAGGGATGAAAATATTGTGTGTCCTGCTAGGGTTATGGGTTATACTTGTACCTTCGTTTATCCAAATTGATCAAACTTTACACTTAACATCTGTGCATTTCACTATGTGGAAATTGTGTCTCATTTTTTTTTTTTTTTAATTTTTTTTTTTCAACGTTTTTTATTTATTTTTGGGACAGAGAGAGACAGAGCATGAACGGGGGAGGGGCAGAGAGAGAGGGAGACACAGAATCGGAAACAGGCTCCAGGCTCCGAGCCATCAGCCCAGAGCCTGACGCGGGGCTCGAACTCACGGACCTTGAGATCGTGACCTGGCTGAAGTCGGACGCTTAACCGACTGCGCCACCCAGGCGCCCCTCATTTTTTTTAAAAAAGGTAAAAGAAGCTATGTCCAGAAAGATGAATTGCTGGATATAAAAATAAAGTTAAAGAGTCTTTATTTGTAACATCTGCCCGACCTTCTCAAGAATATGTGCCCAACAGAGAGGACATTCCTGTTTGCTTCTTGGAATGCCTTGTGAGTGGAAGAGAATTAATAATAGGGACTACAGAGGGCAGAAGAGTCTTTGAGAGTCTGTGTAAGGGGAAGATGGATGGGAGAGGAACTGCAGAGACAGCAGGATATGCAATGGGAATTTTACCATGGATCTCTCCAGTGTTTCCCCCATGTTAATACACAACATTTAACAAATCTACTAAGTCAACCCTGTTTTGGGTGTGTCTGTCTCTCTCTGTTTCTCTGTCTCAAGTGGTGGGACTGTGGCAAAATAGTGAATGTGATTTCAACGCAGATGCAGTGCAAGTAAGAGGCAGGGGTAAGACTTAAAACCAATTCCCTTGTTTACACTCTGCCTCTTCGTTTGGTTACAATATGCTCTGACCCTCCATCTACGTATTCACATCCTTGAGAGAAGAGATTATTTCTTATACCTCTTGTATGTATTTCTTAGTACCAAAATAATTTAAACCATTATTTTCTAATTATAACTTCTATTTTTTCCTCACTCCAAAGAAATACATATTCATTATAGGAAAATTAGGAGATACAGATAAGCTAGGAAAATAGTAATATTAGAAGTAAGAGCTGTCATTTAGAACACAGTCACATAAATAATAAAGCAGTTATAAGAATGCCAATGAAGATTGTTATAATTATGGTGATGATGATAGCAATGGCTAACACTTATATTTGACTATGTGCAAGGCACTGTTTTAAGCATTTGTATATACTCAATCATCACGGCAAACCCAAGAGGTATTATATTATTCACTCTTCCCTTTGATTTTATATACGCATATTTATATTTTTATTTATATATTTATATATATTTTATAGGTGAGGAGTCCAAGGCAGAGATGTTTGGTGACCTGGGCACTATCACACAATACAAAGTGGCAGAGGTGGGAAGGGCTCTAACTTTGCAGATACAACTGAATTTCAACTCAGTAGCAGCCTTAGGTGATGGATAATGTTTTCCTCCTTATTTTTCTTTCTAGATTTCTTTCTAGAATTAGCTCACCACGTAGTTTGTGGCAGAACAGATTTCTAATTGAGGAGTTTTTACTCTGAACACAAGTGCATAACCACAAGACTCCTAAACAGACTCCTGCAGCTAATTGCTATTGACCTTTATGTAAGTGATCAGCAACTTGTCTCTGTGACCACACCCTGAGCTAGGCAGTCACAAGCCCTATGCCCCCATGGCATTGCTGCAGAGTGTTCTTGCTGCCAAGACTGCCTTTCCTGTTGGGGAGACAGCTCCTCAGAAGACAGTGATGGGCAAGAACAGCCCAGAACAGGGGAAGGAGAAGAATTGATTTTGGTAACATTTAAACCCCTGCTGTGGCTGCCTGGTTAAAGTAGCTGATGAACTATATACATTTAAAACCGAGTGGACTGAGGAACTCTTTGTGTTAAGTTAAAAAGCATGAGGTTTGTCTCCTTTGCAATGAGAGAGAATCTCTTTTCATTTCCAGGATTATAGGGCGCTGTGGGACAAATGAAAATTTGCAAGCACGTGACTTACAGTGTCAGGGAATGACTAAATAAACTTCTTTCTACATGTCTTCCGTATTACTAAAAATTATTCAAAAATCCAGACTCCTTATCCTATGGAGAGTGTTAGTTACATAGTTTTCTGAAATTTTAGTTAAAAAAGAAATGCTTCAGTTGTTAAAAAAATAAATAAATAAAAGTATGCTTCAGTGCAGCACCAGATGGAACATTTTGTGGTAAACAGGTTAGCCATTGCCTGCTGAGCTAATTGGCTTCTAGAGAACTCGCCAGCACCGGAGGAGATCTTTAGACCAGGTGACCTTCTCTACATACACACAACACTATTTGTTCTTGTGTCTTTTGCCATAGCCATTTGGAACAGAGATGGGCATAAAGTAAAAAATCTGTGCAGTCCCAGGTGAGATGCTGAAGATAGAAAAATAGCTCTGAGAAGTGAATGGGGCCCAATTTCAGATCCATGACTGAGGAAGGCATTATCAAGCTTGGAAAAGTGGAACAGAGTTTGCAATTTAAATGTAACTAATGCATTTGCTAAAGCTTTCAACAAAGGGTCATTCATTGTGATTCCAGTGTTTAAATTCAGAAAAGCCAATTATCCAAACAAATGACTAGCGGAAACAATAGTACAAATATAGTTTAGAGGAACATTCCTCTCCCACAATCCTTCTTATCTGAAATATGTTTTCTTTCCATGAGTTGAGCTGAGGAGAGTGTATGGTGACATCGTTCCCCTCTGCAAGTTTAATTCTACCAAGGTTTTCTCTCCCGACTCTGGGAGTCAGCTGGTGCTTTGGTTGGTAGAATACTGACAGAGCCAAGCCCACTGGGGCAATACATTCCCAATTACCACATGTAAATGGGATCTGGATTCCAATGATATTATATGAAGTGTCATCATTTCTCAACCTGATATTTTTTCTTGTCATTAAAAACACTTTATTTATACATCTGATTTAGATGGCATAGGGTATCACATTGTGAGAATATTGATAGCGGTTTCGAGGAGTTTGTTGGGAGGAAGAAAAATGATGTACAGGTCTTGGTTTTCATCCTGTGAAGCCCTGAGAGAATAATATGGAAAAATTCTCTCTCAGAGTTCAGTAGGATACCAGTTATAGGAATGCCTGTCACCTTAAATTAGTCTTGGGATTGTTTTCAGCTGGTTCGAAGTTCCTGGCATTGTAACAATCTTGACTTTCCTAAATGTGGTTAATTTTACCTTGAAATCCTAAGGTTTCCATTTCACTGAACTAATTATAGTTGTGTATGTGTGAGTGTGCTTGTGTTTATATTCTTAGCAGGTAGCTAAAGTTATTTTATTTTCTCCTTTGTAGTACACTGTGAAATAAGGGTGTTCATATTCTCCTAGGAAGCTATACTTTTCCAAGCATAAGAGCACATGCTACAAAGAATCCAAGTGGGTTTTCTCTTCAGAATCTCCTCTCTCTCCCTCCCACCCTCTCTCTCTCTAATACCAGCACTATTCATTGCCAAATCTGCACGAAATCCAGGGAAAATGAATCAAGAATAAGGCAGGTATTGTCCTTTACCTGGAAGACCACTTTGTACCCCCATAGCACTCTGAGGAATATTGAATGTTTCACTTTTCTCCACGAAAACTATTATATGGGTGCGTGGGTGACTCAGTCGGTTAAGCATCTGACTTCCGCTCAGGTCATGGTCTCAGGTACATGAGTTCAAACCCCATGTCAGGCTCTGTGCTGATAGCTCCGAGCCTGGAGCCTGCTTTGGATTCTGTGTCTCCCTCTCTCTCCACCCCTCCCCCACTCACACTCTGTCTGTCTCTCTTTCTCAGAAATAAATAAACATTAAAAAAAAAAAGAAAAGAAATTATGCCACATTGTGGCCTCAGACTGAACTAGTCTTCATAATGGAGAAAATGATACACCAATTCATTCTAGCAAGATTATTACATTGTAAGCATAGCTAGGACAGACAGACAAGTCCTGGGATAGGGATCTGGCCTGTTACATTCATAACTTTAATTTATTGTTTTTCCTTCTGTTCATACACACAGAGTGACAGATAAGTCACTACACTATTTGTTACTCGTGAAATTTTCTACCAAGTTTATTCTTAAGCATACTAGGCAATACTATGTCTGTATTCTCTGGTCTTATATACATCACATACATGCAAGATTTTTCTGATGATTTAAGTTGGAAATAACTTGCCCCACAGAGTTTCAATATTTCAAGTGAAAGTATTATCATTCACTAATTAATTATTAATATAAATTTAAAAGGGCACCTGGGTGGCTTAGCTGGTTGAGCATCCTACTCTTGATTTCAGCTCAGGTCATGATCTCAGGGTCATGGGACTGAGTCCTGTGTCAGGCTCCACACTGAGTGTAGACCCTGCTTACGATTCTCTCTTCTCTCTCTCTCTGTGTCTCCCTCTGTCTGTCTGTCTCTCTCCCTCTGTTCCTCTCCCCTGCTTGTTCACATGCTATCTCTCTCTCAGAAATAAAAGTTTAAAAGTTAAACATTAAAAAGTATTAATATAAACTTATTATTTATTCAATTTATTCAATGAGTGTGTGTGTGTGCATGTGTTCATATATATGCAAGCAATAATCAAATGTAAGCTCGGAGGAATATAAGAAAATAGCTTTGAAAAAATTATAATGCCTGGGACCCTATGGTAAGTCATGTCTACACACACCATTTCCTATATTCTTCTTAACAGCCCAGTTAGGTAACTATCATGTATATAGTGCTGTTTGTGCACTGAAACAATGCATGTAGCTGAAGGGGAGAGTGGGGCTCAAATCCAAGGCACTCCTCTTGTTAATCCAAGTATCTCAGGGGATGCATCTACCCAGAGGGGAGACCTTTTTATAAGATGCAGAGTCCTCACATAAGTTAGTGTTGTCCTGGAAATGATTAAGCTTATTTTACAGGTAAGGAAATTAAACATCAGAAAGTTAAGTTATTTCTCAAGAACATACAACCAGGAACTAGCCCAGCAAAAACTCAAACCTAAGCCAGTATGGATCCAAAGACCTCATCCCCTAAAACAGTACCACTTCTTTGAACTAAATTGCATTACATTATTTCTTGGTACAAGGCTCGTTGTGCCATTTAAAATGCGAGGACCATCTGGTTGTGTATTAGAAATGTTAAATCCTTTTCTGAAAGCATGTTGTAATTGGGAAGTGGAAAGGGACAATTGAAAGAGAGTTATGAGATAGTGGATGGTCAAAGTACAAAAAATTTCTCCTAAAGGACTACCTCCTTTAGACTATTTATGAGGAGAACCCCATCACTTCTGAAATTTCAAAGCTACCTATTTACCTAGCAGGCTGTTCATCAATTACAAGCTATTATTAGTAACTGTTAACCTATGAAATTTTATTTACACTTCACAAATGTATTTGATTTTCACAGGCTTTACTGGGGAACAATGCCCAGTCAACAATTTCTTTGCTTAAAAAGTGTGATCAGAGAGCGTGAAGCATGACAAATGAATGTTTAGCCTTTGTATTTGGACATTACAAAGGATGATGTTTCACAGGTTGGTGCATTGATCTTCCTCCATAGTCCACACGGCCTCTGAATTCCATTTACAACTTTGCATGATCAGATGTCAAATTAAAATGTAATCATTCCATTCCCAATAGTTCTGTGTATATGATCTCATTTTTAAACTTTCACTAATGTGGTTATTCTGGTACAATCTATTGTCATCAATTTATGTATGTAAAAATGTCAATACTGTCCAGCTGTTGATATTTCTTCGTAGTAAGCAGCAAGGACATGCTCCCTTGCTACAAGGCCTCTCACTTTAGGAAAGTAAGATGGTAAGTGGAGGCAGGGAACATAGTATTGTCTGTTGATAATAAGTCAAGATGAGCACAATAGACAGTAAAGTTGTCATATTTTTGGTATTTGTGGTGGAGTTTTGTTCTTTGGGTTCCTTTGGTATTATGTAGATTTGTTTATGCAGAGCAAGGTGTATTTGTTGATACAAAAAGGGAGTTTGAATGTGTATTTGATTATTTGAGAGAAATGAACTTCGTGTTATAAACACTTAATTCTATAGAATAGTCTCCAGATTATGTTGATACAGAACTTTGTCATGACCAACTATTGATTATTCTCCCGCAATTATAAATACTTGCTGGTTTCTTGTCAGTTAAGAACTGACATAAAGTTATTTCAGATCTGCTCTGTTAGAGTTCTGTTATCTGTCTCTTTTGACTTAAATTATTGACATGGCATATCAGTTGACACATAAAAGAGATAATCAGATTGCATAGACTTATTCTATATAGTATTCAATATCTGTATGTAAGGCTTGGGCACAGTAATTTTTCTAATCCTTCTAAGTGATTTTTCCAGAAGACCACTTCTGACCTCCTCTCCTACAACCCCGCCTAACACACACACACACACACACACACACACACACACACATGTCACCACCACTGCCTCCACCATCACCACCACAATCCCCACCACCCTGGCTGTGTGGGCCAAGACTTCTCAACAATGGAGTGTGAACTGCTTGTTAAATTGATACTAGGGGCACCTGCGTGGCTCAGTTGGTTACGTGTCCAATTCTCGATTTCGGCTCAGGTCATGATTTCACGATTTGTGAGACTGAACCCCATTGGGCTCTGCGCTCACAACATGGAGCTTGCTTGGGATTCTCTCTCTCTCTCTCTCTCTCTCTCTCTCTCAAAATAAATGAACTTAAAAAAATGAAAGAAATACAAATTGACACTGGACAGTGCCTGAAACAGAAACACTGTCACTGTTCAGTAATTCCAGAGAAAAATTATTCTTTAAAATGAGTCATCTTCTCCCTATGTCCCCAATGGCTTCTCAGAAAATTCTCTCTGAACTTCGTTCTTTGACACTTGAAACCTATTTGAAATTTGGCTTAACTAAAACTGCCTGTCCCTCTCCACATCTCTGTGGTAACTGCTATTACTCTTTCATGCCCTCCTCGCTTCAGGGTGAGGAGACTAAGTGGGAGTCCTCCTACTCCTCCATTGTCATTTGGACATTATTCTTCCCTCTCTTCCTTGGAGTTGATGCTAAGCTGACTGTCCATTCTCTTGTGCTGTCATTGACTGCCTTTCCAGAATCTTCCACATTAGTTGGTCTCTTTTTCCAAATTCATTCACTCTAATGGACACCCTGTTTGTTGCCTGAACCACTTGGTTTCCTGAGCCCTTTGCACAGAGTACCTTTTCCTCTCCACAGTGGCCTGCACACTCTTAGCCTTGCTTCAACTATCATAATACAGAACTCCACTTCCAGAATCACTGGTTCACACATCCCACTCTCCAGCTGTCACTTCTGTTTTCCAATTTAACTATGCCACTTCTCCCTAAGATTCTACTACTTGTCAAGACCTGCATTGACCTCTCCATCAGATTAACCTCATCTTTACTTTCCTTCAGACTCTCACCTCTGCTTTAGTCAGAAGAGACCTGTTTTTCTCTGTTCTATATGTTGGTATTCTAGTCAGATATACTTAGTCAGATTTGTATTTACATAAATACAAATTACCAAACATCAAAACTGAGGCAAGAAACCATCTTTACATGAATGTTTAGGTTTTCAATATTTCAAGTCTGTTTTTGCAGTACACCAATTTTAGGAATTGTTGTTGTTGTTGTTGTTGAAAAACTCATTAATTACATATAAATAAATTTATCTCCTACATATATAGTCTATACATATTCTGTAGAAGAAATGGGGATTCTTGACTAGGAAAGGAATGACCATTGCTGCTGTAGACGGTATGTAAACTTATGGGGGACACCTGAGTGGCTCAGCCAGTTAAGCATCTGACTCTTGATTTCAGCTCAGGTAATGATCTCACAGTTAGTGAGTTCAAGCCCTGCTTTGAGCTCTATGCTAACAGAGCTAATCCCTGCTTGGGATTCTCTCTCCCTCTTTCTCTGCCCCTCCCCAGCTCTCTCTGTCTCTCTCTGTCTCTCTCTCTCTCTCTCTCAAAAAATAAATAATCTAAAAAAAAGCATTTTAATCATAACTCATTCTAATTTCTTTTCTCCATGATCTCAACATCTTTCTAAGGATCATACATTGTGGGTGAGTTTCCATGTGGGACCCCGGGCAATTATGTCAGTAGTTGGAAGCCTGGCAGATTCCAGCATAAGTAATCCTTGCCAAGGCACTGAAACATATTCCTTTGAGTCTACAAAGGTTCATGAATTTCTCTTTTTTTTTTTCAAAAAAAAAAAAATAAATGTTTTATTTAGTTTTGAGAGAGAGAGAGAGGGAGGGAGGGAGAGAGAGGGAGAGAAAGCATGAGCTGGGGAGGGACAGAGAGTGAAGGAGACACAGAATCTGAAGCAGGCTCCAGGCTCTGATCTGTCAGCACAGAGCCCGACGTGGAGCTCAAACCCATGAACCGTGAGATCATGACCTGAGCCGAAGTTGGATGCTGAACCAGCTGAGCCACCCAGGCACCCCAGGAATTTCTGTTTGTGCAGTAGCCATGGATGGCCAAGCTGACCTCAGGCTTTGGCCTGCAAATTGTTCATGTTGTTTGATCTTTGGATCCCATACTTTCGTCTGCCAGACCAGGGATCTTTTCTAGCAGTACAATCTCTAGAATCGGCTGTCATCACTCTGAGCTACCCTAGTGTTTACTTGAGTTGGAATTCAGGTTGATATGTCTTTTCTCTATGAATGGCTGCAGTTGTTATTTTTCTGTGCCTATGTTTCTGTTTTTCGTCCATCTTTGGTTTTTCTCAGTCATACTTTTTCCTGTGCTGACTTAGGTTAACACAGTCAAGGCCCTTCTTTTTATCTGATCTACTTTGCATCAGCTCTACTGGGTTCTCTCTTCCCTTGCTCTGGCCTACGAGGCAACCTGTGCTTTCTTCTTGCACCGCTTCTTAAGATTTCACTTTTATTTTAAGACAGTAGATGGTTCAGAGAAAGTGGAACCTTGAGAAGGCAATATGTAAAGCAGATCTAAGAGCTTTAGGGTCAGACAAAGGTGAGTTCAATTTTGGGCTCTAACACTTAGGATATGACTAAGGTCAAGCTGCATGATATCTTGAAGCCTCAATTTTCCCATTCTTAATGGGGGCATTGTAATATTTATCATATTGCTACAGGTTGGTGCTGTGATTACATGAGATAATGCATGTAAAACCCTGGGCACGGAGCCTGGTGCATGAAACATTTAATACAAGCAACTATTGTTGGTGTGTTATCATTATTAAAAGTAACCAATTTTTTCAGAAAATCTTGGCCTTGGCCACAAAGCCTGGAAGACAGTGATATTGTTCATCTCATTTTCCTAGCTTTGATGATCGCTGGGACAACCAGTCTGCCCTCATCTTGACCATTCTCTCTGCACTTACTTACTTTCACATTTTATTGATCCTGTGAGTTTTCCTCCCTCAAATCTAAAAAGTGCTATTTTTCTGTTCTGGGGTGTTCTTGGCAGGAAACAATAGTTTTCAAATAAAATGCTACATCTAAAACAATCTCTCAAGAAAAATAGATTATTTTTGTTTCTGACCTTTTCTTATTCCATTTCAGAAACTAATTCTCCTTCTTTAAGCCAGTTATAAAGCAGTATTATTATGCTGAGGCTTCTAGTCATACCAGTGCTGTCCCCAAAGAGAAGCCCTTTTTAGTACTTTTACAGCTTCTTGCTTTGTGTGCCCTAATTAAACAGTATTACAAGGATGGTTTCTTAACCATTAAAATGACATTTGAATACAGTTTCAGTTCGAAGGATTACTGAGAGATTTTTAAAAATTTATAGTTAGAAAAAGTAAAACTGTTTATCTGCAATCTGAACCCATCAGAATAGGCAATGATCACGGCTCTGTCTTATTCATGAAATACAAATATGTTCTTTACCTTTCTGAGCCAATATATTTGATGTTTTTCAGTTCTTTCTATATTCTTTAGTTGTCAGTGTGGAGTATTCTAAAATGTTAATGCCCAAAGGGCAGCAGCTGGCTCTTAATGAAATGTGCAGATGTTTGGTAAATGCTCTCTGAAGACAATGATGATGGTAATGATAGTGATAACAATGATAGCTAATTGTAAATAATTTTTACCTCTCAGTTTTACCCCCAAATGTCTCATATGGGAGGCATACATATTTATTTAAAGGTTGCAGACATTGCTTTATTGCATGATGGTGGTAAGACAGATCAGGTTGGAATGAATATATTTGTTTTTCCAGGCTTGATTCCTGGACTTCCTAGAAATTACTGATTCTGAAAATCTAAACTTAAGCTTCTCAAACTTTCATTTTCTACGTCTTATGTTTCTTTGTTTTGGGTGTACAAATACTGAAGCTACAGAAAGCTCAAAAGATATGAATCATGTCCTGCCCTTAGCAGTTACTGCCATAAGGTAGGGTGGCTAACAGTGTGCTGGAACCAGTAGAAAAGCCTCCCCCTACTATGGTCTTTTTGGGTCCAGTTACAGATGAGAAGATGCTATCTTTCACCCTGTCATTTGAATCCAAATGTAGAGAATATCTGTCAGTTCTCTTTTAGGCACTTCTTGCTCATATGAATGAACCCCATCCTGCGTCTTACACTGATGTCTTGGCTAAAGCTGGCTCTACTTGTAAACAGATACTTATCGGGTAACTAGTAAGGATGAACCCTCAGTAACAGTGTGATCCTGAACATTTCAGATATATAGACGTAGATATGGATATATAGAGTTTTCATCTGACGTCAAGATTTTGAAAAGAAACAAGCCCTAATGGAGTTTTTCTTTTTTTCTTTTTTTTTAATTTTAATATTTATTTATTTTTGAGACAGAGAGAGACAGAGCATGAATGGGGGAGGGTCAGAGAGAGGGAGACACAGAATCTGAAACAGGCTCCAGGCTCCGAGCTGTCAGCCCAGAGCCCGACGCGGGGCTTGAACTCACGTACCGCGAGATCATGACCTGAGCTGAAGTCGGTCGCTTAACCGCCTGAGCCACCCAGGCGCCCCATCTAATGGAGTTTTTCAAATTTCAAAAGCAAGATGTCTTTCCACGGTATTTTAAAAAGAGAAGATGAACTTTAGTTGAATATATGTCCATTAGACGTGTGTGACGCCAGGTTTACTAGTGGCCTCTTTTGTGCTATTTCTATTTAATTAGTAAGGGAAATGAAAATAACTTTGAAAACTACTTAAATAGGGGCGCCTGGGTGGCTCAGTCGTTTGAGCATCCGACTTCAGCTCAGGTTGCGATCTCGCGATTTCACGATCTCGCGGTCCGTGAGTTCGAGCCCCGCGTCCGGCTCTGGGCTGATGGCTCAGAGCCTGGAGCCTGCTTCCGATTCTGTGTCTCCCTCTCTCTCTGCCCCTCCCCCGTTCATGCTCTGTCTCTCTCTGTCTCAAAAATAAAAAAAAAAAAAGAAAAAAAAAAAGAAAACTACTTAAATAGAATAGGGAAAAATTGAGCAATTAAGGGACAGTTGTAGAATTATATTATAATAGCAATTTTGTAAAGGGCTTTGAACATAGGCCCTGACCAAATGTTCATATGTATAACGGATGGTTTTGGATTCTTTTTCAATGAAATGTGCTTCATAATAAAGCCATTAGTTTTTGTGGTTAACCAGAACCTCAAGAATTCCTACAAAGAAAGTTACTTTCCTTTCTTTGTGGGATCCCTGACAAATTGAAAGATGGTACTTCTAGAATGTGGGAAAAACAGCCGTGATGTCACCAGAGGCCACTAGCCCTGCACCCACCAAGCTGGCTTCAGAGATAATTAATCTTGAAGAGAGTGAGGAAAGAATCCACATAATTGTTTAAATGTTATGTAATTTACACAGTTAGGTATATATAAAAATGAATTTTCCCCAAGTTATTCCCTTAATGTAGAAAAATAAAATCTACCAGTAATTAACTGTTCACTAAAGAACCTGATTTTTTAGCCAAACAATTACACATTCTAATACATACCATTCTCAAAGTCAAATTTTTCCTGTTCCTGTAGCCTTCACCCCTTGTTACAATTATTTATGTCTGTGTGTGTCATATATAGTGTCTGTGTATATGTGCATATATTTGTGTGTTTAATGTGTTCCTGTGACTGTATGCTTAATCTCTTCTCCATTTGCTTTAGGGCCGGCCACTACATGAACAACACAAGAAAATCTCTGTAGATACTCTTTAAATCAGTAGTGACAAATATGTGTCAAATGCTATAATTCCTACTACTCCCACATTATAAATACATTTATTCTAGTATTTTTTTTTTGCCTGTGCTCTGAGACTAGCCCTTGTAATCTTTCTCAGAGTGTTGCAGACAGATCACATTGAATGAATCAGAGCTTGCACTTGAAATGAAGCCCATTGGCCAATCCTTATATAAATATAGCTTGCTTCTTACTATACGTGTGTTACTTAGTAATTTATCTACTTGGTTTCATGGGATGCAGCCTTCATAGGGTTCTGATTTGTGGATTCCTTATTTATGTTACATAATAGGATGTAGTTTGGGGTTAAGCTAACCTCATCTTGCTGAGGTTTGCCAATGCCTGCCCAGCTGAACTCCTCCAGCTTGATGACCAGGGGTAGCAATCAGTCCCAAATGAAAGAACCAAGTACGGCGGACTCTGTAGAGAAATCTTAAAGAGGATCCCCAACTCCTTTGAGGCATGAATGCATCATTAAAATAAGAGTCCACCTTATTAAAATAAGTCCACTCTTATTAAAATAAGAGTCCACTTATTAAAATACACTCCAAAAGCATTACCGAAAGATCTCTTTTACACATCCTGTTTCCTTTTAATTATCTTTAGAGTCTTACTGTTCCCTAGATTATTAGATCTTTATAAAAAATAGAAATAAAATATTTTCTTTTACTGGAAGTTTTGGTTTTAGATTTATATTTTCATGCTAGTATTTTTCTGCTCCATTCTGCTCTATTTCTAGATTCTTTTTTCCCCCTCTCTTTTCTTTTAGATTTTGAAAGTGTTTTAGATCTTCAAAAAGCTACTCACCATATTTTCTCTTTTGAATTTGGCCTCATATTATTTTTGTATTTCCTTTGTTCCTTTCCCCCCTCCTTTCCATTTTTTTTTACTTCTGCCAGCCCTCAAGCATTTAGGTTTTCCATAAAGTATGTAGTTTCCTCTAATCTCTATAAACATTATTTGAAAGTAATAAGTTAACAGATACATTAAGACCTCAATTAACTCTCCTAATACAAGTGGAAATGGCAGAGATAATTCCAAGAGCCTAATTTTTATTTTAATGTATTTTTAATATGTACAATTTAGAGTGAGCTTTTATGATATTATTTTTCAGCCACATTATTTAAACGTCCTGTGATGATCAAATTCAGAGTGAGTTATTTGGCCATTCAGCTGCCCTTCAATTCTGTAATGCCCCTTCAGAAGTACCTGCCACCTCCTAGAATGAGACCAAACCCTGACCTGCCTTCCCTTCTTTCCCTGGTGTTCTTTCTGTGTCTTCTTTCCCTAATGAGTATTTTCTGTTTCTAAACTAGCATTTTTTCTGGGCCCTAAAAATGAGTAAGGGTTAGAAGGAGTTGTGAAATGGGTAAAACAAATATTGGATGGCTAAATCAATCAGCAATATGCTGTGCAGTTTAACTTCAAAGTGCAATTTAGGAATACTAAAGATTAATTTGAGTGTCAGGTGATTAGATAAAGGCATGGTTTAATGATGCTATAATTTTAACACTTTCAGTCTGCTGCAACAGAGTACTTCTTCAAAGATCCTGAAATCATTCTTAGGAAGTCTTTCTTACCAAAAACTGAGAAATTGAATGCATTGGGAAAATATGGCCAGTAAGTTACCCTATTTGTTGACTCATTCCTCATCTTTTTTACAGGACAGGTGTCTAGCTTTCAGTCAGGTGAATATGCGACCAGTCTTAACTACTGTTGCTTACCTCACCTTACCGTTTTACCTAGTGAGTCTTGGGCTTGTCTCAGTAGAAACTGACCTTTTTTTTGAAAAAAAGGCTAAAGATCAGTTCAAGCACAGAGGCTATCAAAACATTTTATCTGACCATAAGTTCAAAGTTCCAATCAAGTAATTTATCTTAAACCTGAATGGGGACTTAACCATATCCCAAAAAGCTTGGATTAAGTAACATTCTAGTTTTTCTGAAACTATTCCAGCTAAAAATTTCAAAACATTCACACCCATGAAACCCAGAACCCAAATCAGCAGTAACACTAAACAACCTAACCCCTGACAAAAAAAAAAAAATGGATGAAAATCTATTCACTTCTCTCATCACCCTAACAAAAATCGGACTACCTTGTGTTATCCTAATTGTTATATTCCCAAGCATTCTATTTCCCTCACCTAATCGACTAATCAACAACCATCTGATTTCATTACAGCAATGATTAGTTCACCTGACATCAAAACGAATACTAGCCATCCACAACCAAGAAGGACAAACCTGAGCCCTAATATTAATATCCTTAATCCTATTCATCAGCTCAACAAATTTATTACGCCTATTATCACACTCATTCACACCTACCACCCAATTATCAATAAACCTGGGAACAGCCATTCCCCTCTGAGCCAGCACCATGGTCACCGGGTTCCGATACAGGACAAAAGCATCCTTAGCCCACTTCCTACCTCAGGGAACACCTCTTCCCCTAATGCCTATACTTTTAGTCATTGAAACCATTAGCCTTTTCATCCAATAGCTCACGCCATACGCCTCACACCTAAAATCACTGCAGGTCACCTGTTAATTCACTTACTTGGGGAAGCTACTCTAGCCCTAATAAGCATCATCTATTGCCCTCATTAATGAGGGCATCATCTATTGCCCTCATTACTTTCATTATTCTTGTCTTACTAACAATTCTCAAATTTACTGCAGCCCTTATTCAAGCCTACATCTTTACCCTGTTAGTAAGTCTATACCTATCTAATAACCCACCAAACCTATGCATATCACATAGTTAACCCAAGCCCATGACCACTCACAGTAGTTCCTTCAGCCCTTCTAATAACTTCAGGATTGTTCAGAATTTCTGTTGAATAGTTTGTTTGTTTAAGCTCATCTCCATCAATCTTCTTCCTTGCTATCTGTGATATTCCTATAAACAATACCTGTTAAATGGTATTTTTCTTAGTGTCATGTCAGGAAAAGCTCTTAGATGTCCTAACAGTCAAGTTAATCAAATAATTTCTCTATTGTCTATTTGTATTTGCCACTAATTTGACAGTATTTCCTCTTGTGGTTATTTTCCTTTTTCTGTTAAAAAAAGCAGGCTTTTCTATCCATTTTCCATTTTCCAAGCCTCTACTCCCTTGGTTAGAATTGACTTCCATCTTAAGTGCCTTTAAGAAACTGGTCTTTATGATTCCCAAAGCATTTGGTGTTTGTGTGAAATTATAAGAATTGAAAGAGCCTCTTGGTACTTTGTAGTTTTTCAGAATGTTCAGTTTTTCAATACTGAGTGTGTTTCTGACTTTAGAGATCAGTAAGAACATGAATGAGATTAATTTCATATGAATGTTTTTCATGTACACAGCTTGGAGGTCTTCAGAGGAATGAAGCAATATAAATCTCATATTACACATAGTTTTTGCATGGCTCCCTACTGTAAACTTTGGTGAAGTCTAAAACTTTAAAAAAAAAAATATTGGTATAGTGTGTAAGTTGAGGATTTAGGATAGTTATTAATTTTTTGTTCATTTATTCAGTGATATTATTCCTTGAGTCCTTGGCAATTGGCCAATAGCTGTGGGCACGTGGGGAAGCAAAGGCCTGGACTTTAAGGAGTGAGCTGGCTGCTGGAGAGAGATGTGTTTGCAAAATGTTAGCAGTGCTTTGTTTTATTTCTTGTATATTTCTATCAGGGAAACACAAATTGTTTCCACCCCTGAGTCACAACCACTTCTTGGGAAAAAATTGCCTTATCAGTTTGGTAAAATGACAAGGATTTGACATTCATTGGTTCAAGACTTCCAGTTGGGTAAAGTTGTACATTAGAAACCAAGGGCACATGTGATCTTGTTCTCTGTGTTCTCATTTCTCACTCTCATGACCAACCCCCCTCCGCCCCCGACGGTCCAAGCCCTGAGCACAGGTTTGTTCTCTTTGTCCTCACTCTCCTGGCTTTCAGATGTGTGAGAGGGAAGCTTTGTTTTATTGTACAACAAATGAGTAAGTGCCCTCTGCAAGCAGCCCCCTCTAACTGCTGTGTCTCAGGACTAACACTTGAAAGCAAATATTTGAAAGCCTGGATCTGGCTGCTGGTCTCTGCCCTGATATAGTGACTATTACAGGTTCAGGTTGTCAAACTCACAAATCACAGTGGATTTTCACTTAGTACTATATTTGCTTAGCTTCATAAAAAGATACAGGATAGGAGATAGATCAGGTAAATCATCTTCATATCGTTTGAGGGTACTGCACCCACCCACGTACACAGCTTCTTTTGCTCCCTCATAGAGCATGTATGGCTGCCATGGACGAGAGCTAGGTGCACAGGGATCACTTTAACACATGGAAGCTCTGTTTTCTGTTTCTCTGTAACTTTGAGAAACTGTTCCACTTACAGAAGCCCAGTCCTCCATGCCACCTACAGTTCCTCTGCCCAGGTACTGTGCCATTAGCAGACAAGGAAGATATAGCCTCCCACATTTATTTTCACTCTGTCATTTCCAGGCAAAAAAGAGCACTCTGGGAAGGCAGACTCTGAGATGATTCTCCCAGGCAGGCTAGGTCAGCCCAGAGTTGATTTTAACCATTTGCTCACAGTATCCAATCCAGATTTATCAGCAGCAAAGATTATATTTTGATCCTTGTCTGATTGTTTTGTCTTTTTGCCATTTTCTAACCAATGCATCACTTGTGGAGATCTGTGAGAAGCCAATAACATGTCTTTTCCCTCTGATTTCAGGGAAGTTGGTACCCATCAGTTACACCCAATTAACATACATGTATCAGTGTGTATCAGACTTTTTCCATAAGGCCCATTAGGCAAATTAATTGTCTTCCCATGGAGTGGTCTAAAGTGTTACTGTTACGAACCCAGGAGTCGGATCAGAAGTCTTGTCACAGAAATCAAGACAAAGTAGGACACTTCTCTTTTAAGAAGTTTAATGTTGTATCAGAGCACTATCCAAAGTATAGTGAGATCCCAAATAAAGGTGTGTTCAGGGATGCCTTGGGAATACTTGTAGTGAGAATTTAAGCTGAGATGTGAAGCATTAGTAGAATATTCTAGAGAGATGAGCTGAGAAAGGGCATTTCATTTAAGGCTTATTAGGTGCCAAGGGAGAGCTAAGAAACAACATAGAGAAAATGTAGACGACAAAAGAAAAAAAAATCCCACAAATCTCTACTTACATTCTTGAATCAGTCCTTTTTTCTTTTAGGTCAGTAGAAATAATTGATTTATTTAAAACACTTTAAACCCTGAAATTAGACATTAAAATTACATCTTCAATCTTTATTGAAGAAGTCCACTGAGATCTCAGAACTCTTTTAGCAATTCTCTCACCCGTGAAATATTTCTTGAGTGCGTACTATGTGTCAGGAACAATTATTTTTTGTCAATACAAGGAGTCTGGCAATTAACACAACGGGCATGTTCCCCGCTCACACAGAGCTTATATTCTAGAGCTGAGCTTTCCAGTACAGTCACCACCAGTCACGTTCGGCTATTGAGCCCTTGAAATAGTCCTAATAGAAATGTTCTAGAAACGGAATGTTCACAATAGATTTCAAAGACTTTGTATGAAAGAGTAGAATGTAAAATGTCCCACTAATAATTTTTAATATTGATTATATGTTGGAATGCTAACATTTGGGTTGTATTAGGCTAACCGAGTTCGGGTTGCATTGGGTTGTATTCGGTTAAGTAAAATATAACATTAAACAGATATGTTTTGCTTTTTTTCCTGTAGCTACTAAAAATTTTATACTTGCATAGGTGGTTCATTTGAACCATTCTTATACAGTGGTGCTCTCACTCAAAAGAAAGGACTGAAAAAATAAACTGCCTCACAAATAAATGAACAAGATGATTTCTCATTGCAATCAGTGCTATGAAGAAAATAAATCTGGATGATGCAATGGAGAATAGCAGACCCTGCATTAAATCAGTCAACTACGGAAGGCTTTTCTGAAAACAATTTTTACTGGCATGTGGATGGTATGCAGGAAGCAGCCACATGAACTTGTATGGGAAGGGCAGCCTTCTAGGTAGAGGAATAAAGGTCCCAAGGAGTAGCTTGTCATCTTCAAAAAAACACATACCCAGTGAGGTTAAATAGTAATGAGCCAGAGAGTGAGTGGTATGAGATGAGGTCAGAAAGGCAGGTGGAGGCCAGTTCCTGACAGATCTGGAAATGAGATGGGCTGTATTTGAAGTGCAGTGGGAAACCACAGAAGAGTTCTTGGCAGAATGATGTGAACTGATTTACATTTTTAGAAGGACCTCTCTATCTGCTTCAAGGAGGATCATATGCAAATGGGCAAGAAGGGTAGCAGGAAGGCTAGAGTCCATTTCTCTAGTGCTGGCAAAAGATTTTGACAGCTCTCAGAGTAGAGGTCCAGTAGCAGAGGTGATGCCAAAAAGCAGACAGATATTCAAAACACCCCTTTGCCTTCCAGCTTTCAGAATCTTGCTGATGGTTTGGACAAGGGAAGGGAAGGATAGAGATAGATGAGGATTACTCCTGGGTTTCTGGCTTGAGGTAAAAGTGGTGTTGCCATTTACCCAGACGGGGAAATTAAGAACAGATTGGGGGGATAGGTATTCTGTTTTGCCCACGTTAAGACAGATTCCTATTAGAAAGTTAAGTTAGCCTGTCTAACTTTGGAGTTTAGTGCAGAAATCAGAGCAAGAGACATAAACTTAAGAGACAACTTAGACTACCTTAAGCTTCCAACATTTCTACCCAAAAGTTGCTAATGTTACTCCTTCCTGGAGTGAAAATAAATAACACGGTCATGACGTAGGGTCAGAAAAATATGTATAGAAATTTCTAGTGTTGCATGGTGGACAGGAGTTCAAGAGGCTGCTTGAGGCTTTTAAAAGGGGCCTTTGGGGAAAATGAGAAGCCACAAACTGGGCGGCTCCTCTCAGCTAAAGCTTTGCAGAACAAACCTCTTTCCTTTTCTTTATTCTTGCTTTTTGTATGTAGTTGGAGATAAAAGCATCATTGTTCATGTTGTTTTTCAAAGAATGAGAAAAAAGGCAGCAATATAAGCAGGAAATCATAAAAGCGGGAGGAATTGCCTTATCGGCCAGTGGCTAGAATCTACGTTAGAGAATTATACAGGAAGGCATTAAACAGGGACACAAGAGAGAAGAGTCGGATTTTATTAGTCTTAGCTGACAAATGAAACTCTCTTGGAAAGCTCTGAGAGGCCTGAGCTGATAAGTGCCAAGGCACTGTGCAGTGCCTGCCTCTCTGAGGACGCTTCCGTTTCTAGAAGCATGGAAATCACAGCAGGTTTAGAGGTAAAGAAAATCACAGCATGCTTCATTGAAGACACTGATTTGTAAGGACGGTTGTCCATTCTATAAACTCAAGGTGGGACTGTTTTAGATGACAAAGCCATTAGGAAACATCTGTAGCAGAGCCAGGATTTCAGTAGTCCATCACCAGCTGAGGAAAGAGTCTTTTGTGTGTTCTGTTGTACAGGCACTTCCAGACCTTGAGGATACTGCGAGAGGGCCATGGTCTGAGACAGTTGCTGTTCCTTGACTGTGTTGTTTGCAGCTGCCCAGCAGTCATTGAGGAACCTTCACCCCAGGCCTGCCTTGTGCCCCGTAGCAGAAACAGATGGCACACTTATGTGCTTATGCATGGATTGTGTTCCACTCACCAGAGCCAGCTCTGGTTTCAGTCGTCCTCGCAAAATGTCTTATTTGGAGGAGGAGCCTTTGAGTTGGGGTGACAGCAAATCAGTCTACTTAATAGCGACCCTGCAAACAGCAAACTGGCTCCGTTATTAAATATGCTAAATAAACCTCAGCATTTTATTCACAGTGTTATCTTTTCCTCTCTATTCTGCTCTCACTATTTTTTAACATCTAAGATATCACTATATTTTTTTGAAAAGGGAGAGGTGATAGAAAATACAAATGAAACCTAACCTAGTCTAGTATACTGAAAACTATAATACAAAATCATGACTCTCAGTTCAAAGTGAGGTTCATCTATTATCTATCTATCTACCTATTATCTACTTGAATGTGCAAGGAATATACAAAACAGAAGTAGAAAATATATTGCAATAGTTACTCATCAAGATCATAAAAACATGTTTATTTCAATAGAGGATGTTGTCTGTCTTTACTTGGATATTCATAAAGTGTGTTTCCCTATGTCTAATTCTTTGACTATGAAGTTTAGCAATATTTACCCTTTCCTATAATATATAAATAACAAAAAAATGATGTTGTGCTATATATGAATGGACTAAATTCTCCTGCTCAGTTTCAGATTGGATTAAAAAACGAGTACAAAGTTTATCACTCCAAAACAAATCACACACAAATCATTTTAAAATCATAGAAACTTACTTAAAACTTATTTATATAGATTGGAAATAAATAGGCAAAGACATCTAAAGTGAATGTAAACGAAAATAATGAAGAAGTAACGATATTAGATAAGATGGAACATAAAGCTTAAACACCAACAGGATAAAGAAGAAAATGATAAGGGGCACCTGGGTGGCTCACTTGGTTGAGTGTCTGACTTGATTTGGGCTCAGGTCATGATTCCAGGGTCATGGGGTGGAGCCCTGGGTTGGGGGGGGCGGGGTCAGCATGGAGCCTGCTTAAGATTCTCTCTCTCTCTCTCTCTCTCTCTCTCTCTCTCTCTCTCTCTCTCCCGCTGCCCCTCTTCCCTGCTCATGCTGTCTCTCTCTCTCTCTCTCTCTCTCTCTCTCTCTCTCTCTCTCCCTCCCTCTCTCTCTCTCTCTCAAGTTAAAAAAAAAAAAGGAAATGATGAAAAAAGTAAAATCCCCAATGTTCAGGAGTTGGCTGGTACTGGCTTATAAGAGCCTGTTGTTAGTATTTATTCCCAACCCATGTTCTGTAACATCATGTTGAAATTGGCCATGGTGTGATTATTTACACCATGGAAACTGGTGAATGATACACATCAGGGCTCCCCTCCCCCTGAGCCAGTTGTTAAACATTGTCCAATATACCCCTAGATACATTTGGTGAAATTAAAATTATCCTGAAATGTACGTGTGGTAAACAGTATAGCAATTAAAACTGTAAGACAAAGACTTATTAGAATTGTAAATAAACTTTAAAGTATATAATCATATTGGTATATGTTCGTTTACTTTTTCAAAATTGTACAGATCAAAAAAATATTTAGTAATAAAACAAATTTTAATGAGATAATCCATAAATTTAATAAAAATATATAACATTGATTATATACAAATATATAAACAGGTGACTTGCTTAAAATGTAAGAATTTTTAATAAATATATAAACAAGCCATGATGGCTTCAAAATGGAGTTATCCTTTTAAGCATCAATAACTGACTTAATATGAGAGTTAATCATGTCATTTCCCTCTTAAATTTTGTATTGTGGCCAAACACTAATTTTTATTTACTTCCTTTGCTAAAAATCAGATTCACTACTGGAAAATGCCTCTTAGATGTTTTTAGCATATTTTATAAATTACTACAAGCTCTAACCAACTGTAAAAGTAGTCAGTTCTCACTGAGACATTAAACACAAATTTAAACTTAGTATTTCAATATTAATCCCTTGAATAAGATATAGATATACAATGGGAGGTGAGTATTACTGAGCCAGGAGGAAAAAAACCTTGAGAATGATTTTTATTTTTTATAAAAAGAATTAAAATGCCCCATTAAGACTCTTTCTACATATTCCTTTCAGAGGAAGGAAAACGTTTTCTACTGATACCCTTGATTGCTAGCTGGTCACATGATTACTCCTCAGAAAACACAAGAGACCCATCTAAAAGTGAAGTAAGAGGGTTTCTTGTAACTTCCTACTTAGAAACCACGATTGCCCTTAACAAGCTCCATTGGATTCCTTCTACATATACCATCCAGTTTCCTTCGACTCAGCATCAAGAATAGGACAGAAATGCAAGGATAATGTGAGAAGAGGCGTCTGAAGTTCAGAAAAACATTATCCTTGTGAGAGTTGACATGTAATCATTTGAGGATCCCCTGTGGAGAACATTTATTTATGCATCTCGTAGCAGCCCTCAGTAATAACTGAATAAATGAGCCAATAGATAATAAATGACAGAAGTGGGCAAAGGGTCAAAGGTACACATACTAAGGGGCACCTGGGTGATTCAGTCGGTTAAGTGACTTCGGCTTAGGTCATGATCTCATGGTTCCTGAGTTTGAACCCCGCATTGGGCTCTTTGCTGACAGTTCAGAGCCTGGAGTCTGCTTTGGATTCTGTGTCTCCCTCTCTCTCTCTCTCTCCCCTCCCCTATTCATGCTCTGTCTCTCCCTCTCTCTCAAAAATAAACATTAAAAAAAAAAAAGGTACACACACTAAGAAATAGTAATAATGTCCTGGAGAGGTTAGAAAATGGGAAAAGGCTAGAACATGAAATACAGATAAAAACAGTGGAAAACATTAATTATAGTTATATAATTATATAAATACTATATAAATATTAATCCACTGTTCACAAAGCACCAGCCCACAGCACCCTTACCATCCCCTGTGAGATGCAGGCATCCTCATCATTTTTCATACAAGATCATTGCCAATCTGACAGGCCAAGGGACTGTTCAAGGTCAAATGACTATTAAAGGTAAAACCACTAGTTGTTGGCAGTATCAGAAAATGGACACATGTCTTCTGATTGTAAATCTAATGGTTGTTATAAAATACCACTGTTGGTTGCCTCCAGGGAAATTGCCTCAGAGAGAAATCAACACATTCTGCTACAGTTCTGATTTGCATTCATTTGCCTTAAGACTTTCTAATTCCTGATTCTTTTTTTACCCCCTCATCTCCCACCCTAATTTCATAGTTACAGAAGCTAAGCTACTGTCCAGGTAGTCTTGCTAAAGACCTCACTTAAAAATAATCTTTTTGGGGTGCTTGGGTGGCTCAGTCTGTTAAGCGTCTGACTTTGGCTTGGGTCATGATCTCACGGTTCATGGGTTCGAGCCCCGGTTGGGCTCTGTGCTGACAGTGCAGAGCATGGAGCTTGCTTTGGATTCTGTGTCTCTGTCTCTGCTCCTCCCCCGCTCATGCTCTGTCTCTCTGTCAAAAATATATAAACATTAAAAAATAAAAATAAAAATAAACCTTTTCTTCCCTGTCAGATTTTCCTTTGAGTTACAGTGTAATCATCATTAGAAAGATTTTATAGTCCTACCTAGTGCCTAACATGATAATTTCTTCCCCAAAACAAAATAAAGGGATGTTAGATCACCTGGCTTTCAGAGGATAGTATAAACAATCAAAGAGAACAAGTCTAAAATGTAAGAATAAACGTCAGTATTGATGGATAATAGACCTGTTTGGTAGGCAGCCTGGTGGTGTAGAAAATTCTGATGATAGTATATTAAAAATAAAATAGTTTTCTGGAATAGAACGAATTAACCAGAAACCTCTAGAACTAGTGGATTTGGAGTCCTCTGGAAAAAAAAAAAAACATGCAAAAAGCTGCCAGAGAACTGCTGGAGAGTCACCTATTGATCACACTTGCACTCAATTTTAAACTGGTATGAAAAAGAGAATTCTCAAAAGAAACCCATATGCACAGATTCTGCCCTTAGGAAACTTATAATCTGGCAGGTTCAAAAAAATTTCACTTCACTTAATGTAATTGTAAAAATGCCTTCATAAAAGTGAAGTCTGGATGAAAACAGTTGTCAATATTATTTACTCATTTTAATGCACTCAAACTTTGTACAAAGCAATTTCTTTAAGAACCTACCAATATGAGACAAATATGGATCCAAATGGACAATGTCTACGTGTATAATCACATTCTCCAGTTCCATTTTTTATTGTTTGTGTCAACAATGGAGTCAACAGTAAATTCCCAACATCCCTTACAGTCTCCTCACATTCACCTCTTTCTTTTCACTTCTTTCTGTATCCCCACTCCTAACTTTCTTATTTCTTGCTCATTTTTTCCCCATCTTCTTTCTCTTGCTCTTCCTCAAGGACAGCTGAAGGAGCATATTCATCTTGCTGACAGTTTTTGGTTCTAGAAAAGATGTTTTACCACACCCTGACCTATGAGTGAGATATCCAGAACAGCTTCCCAGGAATGTTCTGGCATCTATGAGCAGAAATAATTGGTTCCATCCAGAGAAAGTCTTTGTCACTGATGGTTTTCCCAATTCACAAAAGATGGTGCTTAATCACTGGTTTTGCCCCTCTGGTGGAGCTGGGAGAGACAGATAAAGTTAATTTCCCAGAGACGGTCCAAGCTAGAATACTCAGAGAAAATGTAATTGAAGGATACCATTGCTGGAATTTCTTTTCTAATATTCTGTCTCTGGCTTTCTAATAATAATAGCAGTAGTTGTTATCGTAGTAAAGACATCAGTAGTAATGGTAGTAATGACAATTGCTAGTGTTTATTGAGCACTGACTATGTGTCAGGCATTGGTCCATGTGCTTTACATGTATTACTAGCTCATGTAAACCTCCCAACAACCCAGTGAGGTCCAGATGAATATTATCCCTTTCAAAGCCCAAGAAACTGGAGCATGGGGTTTAAGGGCCTTGTCCAAGCTCATACAGCTAGGTAATCATCACTCACACTTTTTCCTCTCTGCAAGAGAAGTATATTTGCAAACATAAATCCTGTTGGGGTGGCTCATTGCTTCTAAAGACAAGCCCTGGCTTGTCCTGATTGTTACAATTCATAAACCTGAGACAAGAAGCTGCTTTTGAATGAGTCCGAGCTTCATTCAGCTCTTTGCTCAGTGTCTGCTCCTCACAGGGCCTCCGCTTCTCCATCATTGCTCTCTGTCCTTTTACTCTACTTGGTTTTAATACTGAGCTCTTACCACTGTCTAACCATCTTAGTCTATTTAGGCTGCCATGACAAAATACCATACACTGTGTGGCTTACCGTAGACAAATATTTTCTCATGGCTATGGAGGCTGAAAGTCCAACACGAGAATGTAGCCTGGCCAGGTCCTGGTGAGAGCACTCTTCCTGGCTTGCAGATGGCCACCTTCTTACTCTGTGCTCACAAGGACTTTTCTCCATGTATGTACTTGGCCAGGGAGGGGAGCTATCAGATTACCAATCTGTCAGATTAGGACTTCATCTTCGTAACCTCATTTAACCTTAACTTCCTCCTGCAAGGCCTATCTCCAAATACAGTTATATCAGGTGTTAGGTTTTCATCATATGAATTGACAAAGGGGCACGATTCAGTCCTTAGTATTGACCCAGTCGGTATTTAATAAGTATCAGTATATTCGTTGTGTGTCTTCCCATCCCCACTCTCGTCACTATTACTAGGGATTTGGATTCTTCTTTTTTTAAAAAAAAATTAAGTTCATTTATTTATTTTGAGAGAGAGATAGAGAGAGAGCAAGCACAAGCAGGGGAGGTCCAGAGAGAAGGAGAGACAGAATCCCAAGCAAGCTCCCCACCATCAGTGCAGAGCCTGATGCAGGGCTCAAACTCACGAACCATGAGATCATGAGCTTAGCGGGTAACAAGAGTCAGATGCTTAACTGACTGAGCCACCCAGGCACCCCAGGATTTAGATTATTCTTTGTCGAGTTCCCAATACCCAGGACACTGCCCCACCCACAGTAGGTTCTCATTGTGTTAGACAAAAAATGAAAGGATTCCTCTTCTTCCTACTATACTGGAAAATATCTGTGGCATAAATGAGGGACAGGAAGAACTGATTTTGTGTTATTTTTTAAGTTTACAGAGCCACTCTTTGCTTCTTAGTAAATTCACGGCTCTGTTAGCTGACTGTCTAGGCACACTGCTTATCACCTTTCACAGCCCTTCCTGGGAGGGGACCGAAGCAGGTGGAGTTGCACAACAGGCTGCCACCTGTGAGGCACACCTGAGCAATGAGCATTTGGCTTCTGCTGTTACCCGAGAGCAGGATAAAAGAGCAGGTGGAGAGAATGGTTCACAGTTGCAGAATGACTAGTCCTCTGATCACCTACCCAACACTCACCGCAGAGAAGTTGCTCCCTGCCAATTCATGTTGGCTCTACTTCCAGAGACTAAGCTTCACTGTGCTGCTTTCTTGCTTGTTGTGGATTTAGGAACGTCCATTTGTAAATTCATTTCTAAATGGACATGCTCAGGTTCTGGTGTCATGGAGGGTAGCTTCTCCACCCACAGTACCTCTTACCTCAGGCCTCTAGGTGGGAGGGGAGAGTGTTTGGTAACAAAACTGGATACCTCCCAGGAAAGAGATTCTTCTGGTTTTCTGAAATGCTAGGGTTTTCCCCCTACCTCTCTGAGTGTGGAACACAGCATCTGTGCACATACTAGCAATAGGGCTGGCTATGATGTTGGCGTATGGTTTAGGTAACAGCCAAAATCTGCACTGAATATCCCCCAGAAGCCTACCGAAGACTCACAAAATCATATTTATATTACTGGTTATACTAAGCACCGTTTACATGGATATCTAAATCTTACTATTAATGTTAACTACCTGATTTTATCTTTCTGATAATTAAAGATAGAAGTTCCACAGGGTCAGGGACCTTGTCTTGTTCATTGTCTTGGGCCTAGCACAAAGTCATAAATACTTGCTGATCAAATGAATTGTCCTGAATCATGCTGCGAAGGGATGGTTTTTTAATCACCATTTTACAGTTGAGAAAAAATTAGTGTGTTTATCAAGTTTATGTAGGAAGTGGCGAATTTTAAAATGAAACTGAGATCTTATGACTCAAAGAACCTTCTGGTGAACAAGGATCTCACCTGAATGTAAGTTCCACAAAGACAAATTATTTGTTTTGGTTCCCTGAATTCCAAGTACCTAGGATAGTACTTATTGTATATTAAATACTTAATAAACACTTGATGGATCAAAGAGTGAATAAAATGTTTGAATTTTATCTCAACACATGCTTCATGTGACACAGTGCAATCCATTCTCTAAGGGGCCTCACAGTCATTATTTGAATATGTTCAGTAAGAAAGAAATCACTAGTGCTTTAGGTATGACATATTTTGTCAGTTCTGAAATGTTGAAAATTATTTTTGTGTACTTGGAATAGTTCACAGTATCTTACAATTTTCACAATAAAATAACTTCCTTATTGATAAAGGAATGGTAAATAGGGCAGGGCTGACGATAGTCACAAGTCTTGAAATTAGAGAGGTTATATCAAGCTGAAGTGAAATTATAGTTATACAGCCAGTTGTGGATCTGTTTATCTGTTCTGTCATTCTGATTACCTTTTCAGGTGCATCAAGTGAGACTGCAATGCTTTGTTGCAATTTGGTTTCACCCAGATCCTTAGCATTCTTCTGGCCCCTGGTCTCATAGTTGCATCAATGATGGCTGATGGTTACATAGCACCAACCTGAGCCAGCCCCTGTTCTAAGTCCTTAATATGTATTAACTCATTTCATCCTTACAACAGTCCTGTTTCCAGCATACTGTTATTATGCTGACTTGACAACTGAGAAAACTAGGGAAGAGAGAAGATAAGTAATTTACCCAGGGTCACACAGCTGGGAAATGGCAGGACCAGCTCAGGCCTCAGAGCCCACAGACTGAACCACTGTTCCACGTGGTATACTGTGTACTCATGAATCCTCGTGAATCACACTGGCTCTCCAAGAGCTCATTCTACCCTCTTGTGTTCAAAAACCATCTGCTAATTAGCTCTGAAGTGTTTTCACAGACCAGTACCAAAATCACCTGTGATACAGTTGTAGTATGAATCTTTGCTCCTTTTTGGAAAGATATAATATTTTCCTGATTGAGTTCCCCTGTCAGCTGTCCTGTTCCCACAGCCTGAGTCACCTGCTCAGCTTCTCTCACTTCCCTGGAAAGTGACTTGCATCTATTATTTTTATCCTTTTCATTATTCTTCCTCCATAGGTCACTACTCTTGTATACTCTTCCCCATGTTAAAAATTTCCTGATGGATGTCTGTGTCCTTGAAGATACAGTGTTACTGGGATAAAATCTCTCATTTGCATCATTAGCCAGACTTTATGAAAAAAAAATCTGTCATCCAGTAGTACGTGTGTGTTTTTCTCAGTTACGTTCCTTGTTCCTACTAATGTCTATCTCTTCAGTGCTTCTTGTTATTTTCTCTGTCACAAGCCCTCCATTTCCCCCATTTACCTGTACATTGTGTCTCCTCCTTAGCACATTTTCAGCTTTGATCTCTTGTGATCAGACTGGGAATTACCTCTCTGAACAAACACAGGCTTTCCAGCGTTGTGAAGTGCAGTGTGTTCCCAGTGGAGAGTCCAAAGAGCCATGCCCGAAGCCAAACCTCCCTGTGTGGCAGGAGATCTGAATTTTTCTTTCTTTGGTATAACTCTGAACTGGAAGCTGAGATGAAAACAGCACTTACATCCCTGCAAGGTGCATGTCTGATACAATATAGTTCCTGGATATGCATCCAAGCTTCCTTTTATTGGTACCATTTGCCTGAAGCAACTCACTAGAAACGGTTGGCAGAGGGTAATTTCATCATATTGCAGATACACTCTTTAAGAAGTTGGCACTCCTCCTGGCTGACCAGGCACATATCAAAGTTTCCTATGTTCACCGTTGTCACCTCTGTGTCCCTTTTTGAAAAATCCTATAGACTGAGTGCAGCCGTTGTCCATCTTGTTCCGTAAAGGCCAGATAGTAAATATTTTAAACTTCCTAGTATGTATGGTCTCTGTAGCAACTACTCCAGTCTGGTGCAGAATGAAAGCAGGCATAGACAACATACAGACAAATGAGTGTGGCCGTGTTGCAGTGTAACTTTATTCATGAAAACAGGTAACAGACTTGATTTGGCCTATGGGTCTATAATTTACCATTCCTTAGTGTCCAAAAGAAAGAAGGGCGAATTAAGGATAGACCCAGAAAAGGAGAAGTCATCATTTCTCAAAAGTCTTGCATTTATTTTTTTCTAAGTCCAGTAACTAAATAAACTCCTGTTCCTAGAGGATGTGAATGTCTCATATTAATTTGGGGCCAGAATATTGATGTTATTTTGATCTATTCTTCCATTTTGTTTGATTTCAGATTTTTAGATTTGATTTTTAGGTACTTCAACTGAGCTTAAATATATTAAGGGGCCGACACTGCCACCCTGAGGCCAAGAGGTTAGTTGCATACAGAGAGGTTTATATCCAGGGGTTGATTTGAGCCTGTAGAAAGATTACCCTGCCCAGACAGCGATGCGCCACCCACCGGCAAACTTGAAAGATCTGTAGTTTGATTTTATTGAAGAGTTTCCTTCCACAGGCCTACAGTTTTTGCACATTGCTTTTGTGAGTACGTTGTTTTCTCTCTGGTAGACTCTTAGTCTAATGTTATTGCCACTGTCTGGAGAAAGGAAAGCTGGAAGACTTGAAAATAATTGCTTTTTTTTTTTTTTTTTTTTTTTTTTTTAGGAATACTTTTCAATTTTTTATGTTAATAGCAATAAATATACCTCATGGAATTATTATTAAGATGGATTTCCATTCCCTGGGCAAAAAGTAATAAATGACAGGTACACCCCTTTGTGAATGTGTATGTATCTGTGTGTGTGTGTGTGTATACACTCACATGCATGTGCAAGTTGGATAACAAAAGGAAATTTGTTGAGAAGCAAAACATTTAAGTTAATAATGGTGAGTAATCGTTATATATAGACTATATATTATATATAGTCTCTACACACATAGACATAGACATATATCTTGACAACCTTATGGGAGGAGTCTATGCCTCAAAGCTACATAACAAAGAGACAGCAGCACCTGTTGGTGGCATTAGTGTAGGAGAGGCCTGAGCAAATACAAAGTTGACTTACTTAGCAAACATTGCCGAAACTCCCTCACTCTTGTCTCTTAGGAAGACAAGAATGATAGTTTTATTTAACAATAAGAGCAACTGAACACCCAAATAGACAGGCCTTGGACCAGAAACAAATGTCCAGAAAATCATCACTTATATATGGAGATGAGTCCTTGGAAGCAAGGAAGAGAAAATCTGAACAGCAGACCTTATAAGTGCAGAGGAGTATAAGCAGGTCTTTTGGCATTAGAATTTAGGAATATTACATTGTGTCCCAGTTTAAATGGAACACAGAAGCTTGATCTGGCAGAAGTCTGGGAAATGGTTTCTCTTCCGTCCAGCTAGGTTCAATGCTTGCCCTTTGACCTCTTTTCTTCTGCATATATTATTGCCAGAGAGAACCACTTGAGGCTGCTAACAAGATGTCTGCAAAGTAATAATAGCTTGTGCTTAGGCCAAAGATAACAGATGACAATTCCATTGTCAGTAGGAATGTTTTTCTTTCTTTCTTTCTTTCTTTCTTTCTTTCTTTCTTTCTTTCTTTCTTTGATGCCTTACTTTATAAACTAGATTCTTTAATTTATTTTACTTTTTTTTTTAAATTTTTGAAAAAGAGAGCATGTGTGGGAGAGGGGG
Organism: Panthera pardus; assembly: GCF_024362965.1. NCBI lineage: Eukaryota > Metazoa > Chordata > Mammalia > Carnivora > Felidae > Panthera > Panthera pardus. The sequence goes on from NW_026526765.1 coordinate 111,115,911, forward strand.
CAGAGAGAAAGAATCTTAAGCAGGAGGCTCCACACTGAGCATGGACATGGGACTTGTTCCCACAACCTTGGGGTCATGACTTCCTGAGTCAAAATCAAGAGTTGGATGCTCAACCAAATGAGCCACCCAGACTCCCCTAAAAAAATTTCTTTTACTTATTAGAGTACCCTAAGGTCATGAAAGTGAGTCTGTGAATTTATAAACAGGGTTATGCTTATCCTTCAATACGTCTCAGTATCACTCAGGAACAAGAGGAAGTATGTTTCAGGGATGGGGATGTACACTTCATACTCATCACCAGGGGTGAGATGGTCACGGTGCAGAGGATTAGTGAAGAATGGGTATACAGAGGGAGAAGGGAAGGCCAAGGATAGAATGCTAGGGAAGGTCTACACTTGGACTCAGGAGAAGATAAACAGCCAAAATGAGAAGAAAATGGTGCTATCATAGGAGGGGGTCAGGGCTAGGACACAGGAAAAGGTGAGATAACTGATTGTAGGGCCTGGACTAGGTCACTGTCCTTCATCCTCATCCCAACCCTGGTGACTTAAGAAAATAATGTACTCTCTGGGCTTAAAAGTCTTCAGTTCTAAAGTCAACGGGTAGGGATCTGAGGGAATTTACAATATTGCTAAGTAGTGTGGAAGTACATTCACAAATAACACATCAATAATCCTCAAAATGTTGTGAAGAAGTTGTATTACGACAGCCATGTTTACAGATGAGGAGTCTTGCAAGAATTGTGTTTCTGGTCTGGGGACACATAATCAGGTAGGAGAAGCACTGAGATTTGAATCCAAACCTTCCAAGTACTAAGGTCACAGTTTTTATTCTGTTCTATTGCCTTTTGTAGCTGGATGGGAGGTTCCCCTGAGATAAGAGGAGACTCATCTTGGGGGTACCTGGGTGACTCAGTTGGTTAAGTGTCCAACTCTTGATTTCAGCTCAGGCCATGATCTCACAATTCATGAGTTTGAGCCCCACAGTGGGCTCTGGGCTGATAGTGTAGAGCCTACTTGGGATTCTCTCTCTCCTCTCTCTCTTTTCCTCCTCTGCTTGTGCTCTCTCTCTCTCTCTCTCTCTCACAATTAATAAATAGGTTCAGCAAATATTTTAAAAAAGAGGAGACTCATCTTGGAAGGAGAAAGGGATGGGATGACCACTTCCTGGAAATCTAAGCTTATGGAGAGTGGCTGAGGACAGGAAGGTAGGGTGCAGAATCATTTAATGGTGAGGGTACATGTCTAGCCACATCAGGTTTGAAAAGAGTGATACAGTTTTGAAACATCCATTGCAGTAATGTGAGAGAGAATTCTTTGTGGGTAGTTACAGTTACTACTGAGGACACAGCAGAAGTGAGACAGAATGTGTACAGTAGGTTTGGGTATTTTGGGTGTGTGATTCTCCAGCAGAAATCAGTTGAACAGAAGTGGTTGAACAAAAAGAACAAAAGTAGGTTGGTTGCTAACTAGGAAGAAGAGAACATTGAAAAGATGAAAGCTTAGGAGGCTTTCTGATCCATTGAAAATTCTCCAGCGGGACTCATGCTTCTTTCCACAGACATCATCCATATCATATGTTGTATCAGACAGTTCTAAGTCTTCTGGACATTCTGCACCAAATTCGCACATCCCTGGCTTTCAATTCCCCCTGCCTCTATCACTTGCCTTCTCTCTTCTATCTTCTTGGTTCCCAGCCCCAGCCCTTCGACTTCACTCTACATTCTACATGCAGCCTCTACATTAGCCCCTTTACACCCTCCTCTGAATTCTTTCTAATGTATTATACCACTTTTTCACGTCAACATCTGTCCATTGTGTGTTCAGGAAAAGAGGCCACATGAACAGTGAGTCTGTTTACTTTTGCTCTGGGTATGTTTATCTTATTTGTTCAAGGTCAGTAAATCATTCCTGATTTTTCCACTGTTGCCCATACCCGCAAGCATATACAAATGAAAAATGCACTGTTTTTTAAGTGCAAATAAGCATTTAAATTCTCATCATTTTATTCTTTAAATGAGACAAGAAAGCTGATGGGAATACAAAAGAAGGAGGGAGATGGCCAAAATGGCTGGAGGCTCTGCAGACCAGATGGTCTGAGATGGCAGTGACCCTGAGGGGCAGTCAGGGAAGTGATGTAGCATCTAAGGGGTGGGGACTACAGCCTGGCTGGCCCAGCTGCTGAAGAGCTGAGCCAGACCCGGGAGGTGCCTCAGAGATTTTCAGTCTGTACCAAGCCATCTTTTCATTATAAGCTCCAGGTAGAAAGGGGTCATCATTTTAAATTCAGTACAGCACTTAACACATTAAGGAGAAATCGATATATGTTAATTACCCTGTCCTGACTAAAGAGGAAATAAATTCAAATAAAATAAGCCAGAGTCTTTCTGTTCAGCATCCCACGTTATGAATGCCAGCAACTGTCTACATTTGTGAACGCCACTGCTCATGCCCTTAACAGGTAAATGTATTTCTGTAAAAACCGACTGATCTTTTTTATTGAAAGACGTTTTTAGGTTAGTCTTGTTCTGGTTCTTCTTGGAGGGGTTTTTCTAACCTCATGTTTTGCTATTTCTAAGAGGGTAGCGCCCCCTTCTGGCCACTGAAAGGATTGTGGGTAGTGTTTGAATGCTTCTTAACCAGGCCCTGGAAATGAAATTATCTTTTTTGTTTTCTGAAGCGTAATAACCAGTTAAAGTTCTACATGACTTCTGGGAAACCCTTTTCTCTCCTTTTAAGCAGATTACAATTTTTATCCAGTGTATATAGTTGTCTCTGGTGTGAACTATCCTTATCATAATAACCAATATGCTTGCACAACTGAAGAGAGTATGCTCTCCAGGCAGAAAAGAGCCCCAGATCCTAGGACACAGCTTTATAGTTTAAAGGAAGTACTAAGCCTGGTTCTCTGATTCTGGAACTAAGTCTGAGGTGGGACACAGCTGTACCAAGAAGTCCTCTTGGTAGAAACAGAATTTGGCCCTTTGTCAAGGGAGGAAAAAAGCACATTTCTTGTCAGTAGTTTAATGACTCAAATTAGCCTGATGCAAAATCCAACATAAGCCCCATCTGCACAGTGTGGAGATGTGCCTCTGAGATGTATGTTTAACCTCTTCAGCACACTGTTATAATACAGGCAGATAATACCCATATCCTAAAAGTACTCCTTTTGGTGAAATTGAGAAAATAGAAATTACACAGGGTAATTTTGACAAGCAGTATGGTATATTGTGGTATCATCTTCATTCTCTTGATTTTATTTTCTTCTTTATTATGAAATGTACTCTTGAAAATTGCTCTAACAATTAAAAATTGGAGGTTCAGATTTAATAGCTCTTACATAATTAGCTACATGGATTATTTTTATTGCCTAGAAATAAAGACTTTTGAATCCCCACTTCATGGGTCCATATAAGTTGCTTTGTCTTAATTTATGTATGTGTTTTTCTTACTAATTTTGAAAATTATGAAGTTATATATGAAGTAGCTGGAAAAGGAAGTGTCTTCATAGGCTCTAACTCATACAACCATCCCAGCCCTCCTTCCTTCTTAGCTGGGAGAATGGTATCTTTGGTAACCACCAAGTTTCTACTTAGTCACTGTATTTGAATTTCACGTGCAACTTTTTGTCTTCCATGAACTACATGAAACATCACATTTCTAAATTACAGTGTAGACTGGATATGTCACTAGAATGTTTTATAATAGTACCCCCACCCCTTCAGTAAAAAAAAAAAAAAAAAGGCTCTCTCATACTACTCTGCTAACCAATGAGGCCCTGGGGGTTCAACTACTTTCAAAGTTCTGAAAGAGAGTGTTGGTGCTACCTGTAGGCCATAAGGCTTCTTTACAGAAGTTCTTTGATTGGATTTTGGTGGAATGTCTCTCCAGTGGGCAGCACTTGCAAGCTTTAATGAAATGGGCAGAGTTAAAAAAGCTGGATTTATATGCATAACCAGGGTCTGCTTAGTGCCAAAAAAATACTATAGGAATGGCCAAAGTCTCTGGATATTTATGGGGAAAATGTTCTTTGAAATTTTTGACGCATGAGCAAAATATTGAAAATTCATCTGTTCCCCATAATTTTATCACATATATACATCATGCAACATAGATCAGGGTTTAATTGGTTGGAATGAGCCAGGCTTGGGAATTTTTTTTAGGCTCTCCAGGTGACCCTAATATGCGGGCAGAGTATTAACAGGCTCTGTGCAAACAAGAACTGTTTCTCACCTGTCGAGGGAGGTCACATGACTCTGGGTGCTACACTTGTATGGTTAAATATTCTAGCCAGTGAGGTGTAGAGACAGCGAAAGAAAATAGATATCTTTTCAGAGAACTAGACTCAGGAACCCATAGGGAAGAACAGCCAATCTGAAAACTGAGAGAATTGTATTGGAATGGGGGAAATGGTCTGAACTTGGAGGGGCTATTAAGAGGCCTGTCACAACTCTCCTGCAGCTTGGCTTTGCTCTGAGAAAAATCAGAATGGAAGCCACAGGCCTTGGCGCTCAGTAAGCCTAACTGCTAACAGAATGGAGTTGGACTTGGCCTGTGCCTCACATTCCAATAAAATCTGTTCTCCTTTATCTGCTTTCACTGCTTGCAGATGAATTACTCACCACCGCTTTGTTGGCACTTGGACTTAGTGTAAACCCTGAAAGAGGAGGTGAAGGTCTAGGGTAGTGGTTGGCGAAGGAATTGTGGGTGCAGCCCATCTGAAGAACTTTTTAGGTTTCAAATTTACCAGCCCAACCTGAGACGTTTTGTTCTGTAGGTCTAGCTAGGGTAAGGGCTTGAAACACAGCTACTTTTGAAATTTGGGAGATTATGAGATAAGAATACAGGTGGAGGACTAACTACCACATGTTTAAGTATTTAAAAGTTGTAAATCACACTAACAGACTTAGGAGGAAGCTCACACCTCTTTCCTTGATGAATAAGCCTATATTATGACATGGAAGGTTAAGTTCAAATGTGGAAGCTTAATGTTTAGGTTCTTTCCCTACCTCAGGGTCAAAGGTTTATCCTCCTTCTTTGAAAAATATGCCTTTATATTAGCTTGGAAGGCTAGGTTCCGATTTAGCATTTTTAAGTCTCTCAGTGCTGAGGGAAGGAGCTGTGGCTCAACCACTCGTGTCTTTCTGTCTGGCTCCATCTGGAACCATGAGTCACCCTATGCATGTGTGGGGACATGCCAGTATACCTAAGTTCCAACCAAATATACATTGTCCTTACCCTCAAGCTTCTGCTTCTCAGGCCTAGGAGTGTGTACATTGGTGACATGTCTGTCCCCTAGAAGACAGATGGAGGAATGAGAATCAGACCACATGGGCCCTCTTGGCTGGCTTGGACCATTTGATAGGCACTTCCAAGATCTCAGTTTCCAGTTCATTGTCTAAAAGGAGGATTCAGGTATATGCCCAAGTCCCACAGATGCCTTCTCACAGGGAAGGAGCAGGGCTGGGGAAGGGGCAGAACACGCCCCCTGAGGCACCTCCGAGGGCAAGGCCTCATTTTGCCTGGTCTAAAGTGGGTATTGAATGCAAGTGACTCAGATCTTGAACACTGGTCTTAGACCCCAGTTCCCTGGAGCACTGATCTCATAGTATTGGCAAGAAAGTGCTTGCCATTAGGACAATATCACTCCAGAGACACCCAGGACAGTCAGGACAACTGAGGTGGGAAACCCCTGCGTTTATTATCTCTCCTCCCTCTTCATAACTTTTTCCATCAAATTAAATCAAAGAAAAATACTTTCTCTCTCTATTCCAAATGGCATCTAAAAAGAAAGTAGGACTTTTAGTAGACATCTTTCTTATACTTAAGACTCCTGAATTTTAGATTACAGAAATAATAAGCTTGATTCAAAGAGAGGATATAATTTCAAATTAATGAAATACTATAGTACTTTACATTTTGTTGACGATCAGCTGAGAACTTTACACATCATTAAAAACCCATTAGGGCAATGACCATACCATTAGGTCTTCCGCAGATGCCTTAAAACCTTGTTTGTTTAAAAAGGATTGTTTTTGGCAGGCATTCCTTAGAGTGAGTGGCAGTGTTGCAGAATGAACCAAGTCTGCAGAAGAAGGTCCAGGTTGTATCTGGGGGAGAGTATGACCACAGCCAGGTAGAGTTGTTCAGCTTTGTGTAACCCCAGCCAGCCCAGGGAACTTGTGCTCCATGGATCTGGAGGACACTATATTAAATTAGTCCCTCCTTTGTTGAAGCTCTTCAGGCTGCTGGGAAATTCAGATATGACTGTTAGGGAAGAGTGCCATGTAAATAGTGTTCTTTCAAGTCCGTAAGCCAGCCCAGAGGTTCTCAACTGTGACCTGTCCTACCATATCACTCAGGGAGCTTATAAAAGTACTCCTGTTAGGGGCGCCTGGGTGGCTCAGTCGGTTAAGCGTCCGACTTCCGCTCAGGTCATGATCTCGCGGTCCGTGAGTTCGAGCCCCGTGTCAGGCTCTGTGCTGACAGCTCAGAGCCTGGAGCCTGTTTCGGATTCTGTGTGTCCCTCTCTCTCTGACCCTCCCCCGTTCTGCTCTGTCTCTGTCTCAAAAATAAATAAACGTTAAAAAAAAATTAAAAAAAAAAAAAAAGTACTCCTGTTAGGGGGCGTATCCATAGATTACCATGTAATTGTTCTGCAGTTGCCCGGACATCAGTGTTTCTATACAACTTCCAAGGTACACTAACGTGCAACCAGGGTTGAGTAGTACCAGTTTAATGAACTGGCTAATATCAAAGTTTCTGAGATAATAACGTGGAGACCTGGTAGACTTTGAAGAGAAAGAAGGAGAAAAGGAGGAGGAGGAGGAGGAGGGGAGTGGAGAGAAAGTGGAGGACAGCACCAAGGATGTATTAGATCAAGATCTGGGCCACAACTGGACATGGTGGCATGTGTCCAGTGACTGCCTGGAAGCGTGGCCCAGACAGACTTGGTGAACAAACATGCTCTCAGGTATAGACCGCTGGACGGTTATTTGGAGCACTGTTGAAAATCTTGTCTACTCTGCAGATTTGTCTTGTTCTGACCTAGGCAAGACCTCACTGAGGCCAGAATGAATTGCCCAGCCTCACTGGCACATGATCATTCCCACGTCGTCCTCTTTTGGAAATTTGGAGTCCAAAGACCAAACTGCACTATCCACTCAGCTTCGTTCACTGTGGTGGTTGACATGCCATTGACCTCCCTAGCAGCCACCGAGAACACCACCCTGATATCCAACACGACTTGAAATGCTGAAAGGAAGACATCCTAACTTCTTAAAATTCTAACATAGCATTAATCTTATTCTTACATTTTAAAACTTTCTATCAAAGATAAATAGATACATAGATACAAATAACACCAATTATAAGTGTAGAGATCAATGATTTTTCATAAGGTGAACACACTGGGGTCACCAGCACCCAAAACAAGAGACAGAATGTTTTTAATACCCCAGAAGCCTCCTGGGAGCCTCCTGCCAGTTACTAGCCCCCCAGATACTTAGCGTAAGACTTCTGGTACTAAAAAATAGTGAGTCTCTTTCTTGTTTTTAAGCTTTCTGTAGATGAAGCCATACTTGCTCTTGTGTCTAGCCTCATTAGGTCAGTCTTACGTGCTTAAGATCTATCGGCATGGTTGCATGTAGTTATAGTCTATTCGTTCTTGTTTTTGTATCATGTTTCTATTTTTCTTTTTAAAAAGTTTAACAAAGAACTAGAGATTAAAAATAAAGGAAGAGATGGTCATGACATATGTCTCAAGTATTTTAAGACTTATACAAAATGGAAATTTATTAATATTAGTACCTGCAGTCACAAATTTGCACTAACGTCACTGTTCACTCAATGCTGGTATATTTTCAGTAACTAGTTTTCTGTATTTTAAGACCTCAACTAAGAATGCTGTCCTTTTGAGTGGTTCCCAGGAAAAACAAATTCCTGTCAGAGGTGAAGTATCAGTGACCGTGTCACCCTGTACCATTATAATGTCCCTACTTCAGTACATGTAGATGATATAATGGTCAGTTTTATATGTTATTCCAAGTGTGTTCCAGACTACAGAGAGAATTTTAGTCTCAAGAAAAACTTTACAGCAGTGGTTCTCACACCACTAGAATCACCTAGAGCGTTTGTAAAAACTCGTTGCTGGCCCCTTCCCCAGGCTTCTGATTTTGTGGATCTGGGGTGGGGTCCAGCCATGTGCCTAACAAGCCCCCGGGTGATGCTGATACTGCTGTCTTGGAGTAACATTTTGAGAACCACCGCCTTAGCTCTGGGAAATAAAGTTATGTTTCTCTTGATTTCCCCTGTCCCACTGGTGACAACATGAGATTGTTTTTTCAAAGTCCCTGGAATGAACCAGTTAGGATTCTAGTTTTGTTGGCACGTTTACCTTCTTAAATCATTAACACCTACTCTCATGCTCTTCCCTACAATGCAACTCTGCTCATCATTCATTGGGAACACATATTTCATTTCTTCTTCATTTACCTGTAAACTGGCGGACCCAGCTATTTGTCACCCATTAAAGACAATGAACCCTGTGCATGTCTCCCCCTGCAGCCCCTGACAGGGCATCCTCCATGCACCTGCTGAACTCATTTGCTGTATTTTCTGCTGACTCCTTGATTAAATCCTGTAACTCCTGCTTCTCACCTGTATGTGCTTTGTTCATCTGCTTAAATACCTATCAAATGAAGCCTTGCTTCTTGGTGTTGTAAGAATAGTGAGGTTATAACAATAATCTGTGATCGTATCATGACTAGTCTGAAAAAAAAAAGAACCACAACTTTTCATGCTGTAAAGTATGTTTTTCAACTAAAATGAAGTGTTTCTCAGACTTGGCTACACACTGGCATCTCCTAGAGAACTTTAACAAATACAGTTTTTTTTTTAACAAAATATAGTTTTTATTTTAACTGATGGGGGCTTTGGTCTGGCCATGACATTGTCAAAGATTCCAGATGATTCTAACACATAGAAAATTTTTAGAACTTCTGAGGTACCTTGTTCTCTTTATGAGTTGAAAGAGTAGCCATGTCTTTTCCACAAGGTTATGTTCAGAAACGCCTATCCTTGCTTTATTTATGTGCCTCCTGTGGATGTTTTCCTTTTGAATTTTGTTTCCATAAACAAGGAAATATAATAAATTACTCTTTACATGTTGCCCAAAATATTTAGATTCATTTTGAGTCTTGGATAAATGCACTCTAAGCTAGAGATGAAAAATAATAAATTCTACTGGTTCCTGCATTTCCTATCTCAATTTAGCAAGTCCGTATGGACTTGTCAGGAAAGAGTTTGCTATTCTTGTAATTCATGACTAGAACAGGCTTGTTAGGAGTAAATGATTCGTTTTGAAACAGTTCTCTAATTCTCCAGAAACATTTTCCCATTGTATAACAATTATACAAAAAGCAAAAGTACCACTTGAATACTAAGATTTATAACAATGTCATGTCATTCTAAATGTAATGACCCTGTGTCGACTGCCCCAGTGGTTTGGAAAATCAAATATATTGATTTCAGTCAAGTGGAGTTACTTGAAAATAGCTTAAGTGTAATCCATTTGTATTAATGTAATCTATCCCACCCAAAAAGTTAGATCTCACCAGATGAAAGACACCCATAGAATAAGCCTAGGAAATAGCTCTTTCTCAAAAATGATGATATCAGTATGTCCCATATGCATGCTCTCTTCTATTTGATTTTTTCTAAAAAATTCTTGTATCTCAGAATAATTAAACATAGATAGAAATTTAGTTATGATTTTAATCTTTTTAATATTTATTTTAGAGAGACAGAGAGAGATAGAGCACGAGCATGGGAGGGGCAGAGAGAGAGGGAGACACAGAATCCAAAGCAGGCTCCAGGCTCTGAGCTGTCAGCACAAACCCCACTGTGGTGCTCGAACTCAGGAGCCTTGAGATCATGACCCGAGCCGTAGTCAGGCGCTTAACCAACTGAGCGACCCAGGTGCCCCTATGATTTATTGATGGGCATTTTAATTTAGAACCATCAGTCTGCACTAATTTAAACTGCCGCGAAAAATATTAACAAGGAAATAGGATTTCTAGTGAGATAAACTTCAGAACACAAGATATGACGGTTGTTCTATTTTTAGTCATTGATTCCATGTATAAATTTGCAGGAAAACTTGGGAGTACAATCACTCAGTGCTCCTCAAGCATGATTAGTAAACAATTTTAGAACTGATTTTTTTTTAATTTTTAATTAAAAAAAAACATAAATTTAAGTAGGGGCACCTAGGTGGCTCAGTTAAAGTGTCTGAGTCTTGATTTCAGCTCAGGTCATGTCATGGTTTGTGAGTTCGAGCCCCACATCCAGCTCAGCACTGACAGTGCACATTTTTTCTCACTCCCTCTCTGTCTCTGCCTCTACCCCGTTTGCTCACACTTTCTTTCTCTCTCTCTCAAAATAAGTAAATAAACTTAAAAAAATTAAATAGCACCTTCAGATACCAGTTTATCAACCTCATCATTCTCATCTAAAGATTTAAGACTAATAGAAGCTTTTATGTAGCACATTAGATTTACAAAGTATTTTCATATACATTTTAGTATATTTTCCCCCAAACCCAGGGAGATTGGAAGAACAACGATGATTTACACATAACATAGTTTTCCCCAGGGAGTATTAAATGACTCCCTGTCAGTTAAATGAATAACTTAGGGCAACACAGACTGCAGTTTGGGAACCACCCAGATATTCTGACTCTGAATTGACTCTGCTATACCAGCTACTTATGGAGTAGCTAATTGAGAAAGCTGTGGAGGTTAATGAAGAAACACAGAAATTCTCATACTTACTGTATTTTTATCACTTTTATGAAGTATTTTTATATTTTACAGTCAATTTGTCTTTGTTAGAAAGGTATCTATACTGGAGTTATATTTATATTGTAAACATCACAACTATAAATCTGCATTTGGGACTCTGCAACCTCATGTAGGTAATTGGAGTAGTTAAGAACAATCATGCTTGATTCCATATCTGCACTTACTGTTTAGAGTGATCAGTTATTTGTTTCATTATTTTTTTATTGCATTTTCTTTATCACATTTCTTTAAAAGTCTGTGCTTTGCCAGTTCTTGTAGTTCTTGGAAAGGACCACTAGAGGGTAGTCTTTAGTCAGTAATGTCAGATAAGCTCTGGGATCGGAACTTCCGTTCTGACTGGAAACATGTCATATACAGGGAGGCTGTTTTCCCCTTGTGGGAACAGACTAAGGACTTTTGTGATTCCAGAGTCTTCCTTAGTTTTTTGTTTTTTGTTTTTTGTTTTTTGTTTTTTTATGACTAAACCTTTTTTCCTTCTATACATACCCTTGCTACCACATACTACTTGTTGAACAAATTTGTCCCCTCATCCTGGTTTTATTTAAATGATGCAGTTTAGGGGTGCCTGGGCGGCTCAGTCGGTTAAATGCCTGACTTCCACTCAGGTCATGATTTCACGGTTCCTGGGTTCGAGTCCCATGTCAGGCTCTGTGCTGACAGCTCGGAGCCTGGAGCCTGCTTCAGATTCTGTGTCTCCCTCTGTCTCTGCCTCTCCCCTGCTCACACTATCTCTCTCAGTCTCTCAAAAATAAACGTTATTATTATTATTATTATTTTAATGATGTCGTTTATAAGCCCTGCCTTTGGTGGGGATTTGGTCTAAACTTTGTGCAAGACAAAGTGATTTTTCTCTGGACATTGTGTTCTGGGGAAGCATGACAACAGTAGGATTAGAGACGTGTGCTGCCATCTTGGGGAACAATTGGGAATTTGTATCTGGAAGCACATTTCAGAGTACCCCTGAACCATTCTTGGTCCCAAACTGTTTTCTGCTACTGATGTCACACTGCCAAACTTTTACCAAGTCGTTATGGACTATCCAATACAAGTCTTCTCTAAGTTTTATATAGGCCACCTGATTTCCCTAGCAAAAGTAGAAGAAACAAAACATCATTCACACTAGCTATTTGCATGACATGAACCAAGGGTTTACTATATTTGTTATTAGTCACCTAAGCATGAAATCTGAATGTCAACCATTTCCTGTTCTTTTTTTTCCTCAGTGACTGTTGATTCTCCTAACACAGTAAGTTTTCTTTCCTAACTCACTTTTAAAACCAAACTTGTGTTTCAGGTTTTCATTCTTTACACACCCAATCAAAAAAATGAGATGCCATCCCATTTTTATTCAGTGAATAATGCCTTTGGGCTTTTCACATCCTCCAGGAATTATTTCTGTACAATTTTACTGCATGTTCATACTTCCTTAAAGTCTTCTCATTGTTGAACATAAGCATTTATGTAACGTGTCCTTCTTTGCAGTCAATCTCTGCAATTAACAGAACTCCGAGACTGAATCAGACCCCGAAGTTACCACTTGAACTGTTCATCTGCCCAGTGTGGGGGTGGTGGTGATTACTTGGGTGTGTGAATATGAACTTGCTCAAGGGCCCCATGAAGCTGGGTTCCTCGTTGCTACCATATTAAACTTTAGTTGTGATTTTTATTGTTTGTGGGATATGGAAATTTTTCCTCATAGGGGTCAACTGAGGTCACCCTGTTTCCTAAGATCTAGAAAAAAATTGGCTCAAACCCCCATGGTACAGATTGTGAAAAGTCCCGTATTCTCTCCAAAGCTTTTAAGAATTTCCAAGAGAGTTAGAGCCCATCTCCCAATGACATCAGGCCCCAAGGCTCTGCCTCAGCAGAATTACTTTGGTTTAGGAATTAGCTCACAGTAGTCATCATGACCTCCATTTTCCACATCACAGAGACCAGTGGTAGAATTGAGCCTCTGCCTCCATTTTCCCAGCCACCAGCTTTCCCTTTCCCCTAGGAAAGGAAACTTATTCACACAGGACAGTTATGTACATGTCAGACTGTACTGACAGTTGGAAGAAATAAAAGCAATTTGCATTCACAAGTAATGTGAAATGGAATGGTATTTAGACACTCATATTCTTAAGAAGTTACCTAGTCATAGGAGCACCTGGGTGGCCCAGCTGACTGAGCATCTGATTCTTGATTTCAGCTCAGGTCACGATCTCCTGGTTCGTGAGTTCAAGCCGTGCATCAGGCTCTGTGCCGGCAATGCAGAGCCTGCTTGGGATTCTTTTTCTCTGTCCCCTCCTCACTTTCTCTCTGTGTCTCTCTCTCTCGAAATAAATAAATAATACTTTAAAAAAGTCACCTAGTCATTTCTCCAACTAAAGTGTTAGTCTTCTACCATTTCGCTCGGTCTTCCTCTCTCCCTTCTGTATCCCTCCTCACCCAAACATTTCTCTTGGGAGCTGCAAATCTTTCTCACTTAATGGGATTTAGCACTTTACCTCTCTCTTTCTGCTCCAAACATCTTTTAACTCCCAGATCTACCCAGGTGCTCAGCAGAACAAAATGGCGTTTTATTTATTAGTGCCCCCTTCAATAGAGTATACCTTTAGAGTACACTTTTGGTTATAAATGGTTGGTGCGGCTGTGTGGTTACATGGGGTAGAATGACCAAATTGACTTGTCCATTCAACTTACATTTGATATCGAAATTCCATATAGGCAGTCTTAGCCTCTGTTCATTCAACAAATGGTTATTGAACATTTACTTGCAAATAAAAATACAGTTTATTCTCTGTTGAAGACGACAGTCTAGTGAATAAGTAAAAAATCACAAGTGTCCATGTCTTCCTCTAAGCTGTAGTAATTCCTGTGAAGGAAGGGTATGCAGTGCTGTGAGAAACTGTAACAGGAAATGTCTTAGTATGCTTGGGCTACCTTAACAAAATGCCATAGACTGGGTAGCTTAACCAATAGACAGTTGTTTTCTCATAGGTCTGGAGGCTAGAAGTCTGATATCAGGGTACTGGCATGGTTGGTTTCTGGTAAAGATTTAATTCTTGACTTTCAGACAGCTGCCTTCTCACGTAGAGGAGAGGGAGAGAGAGAAAAGGTGAGGACGGAAAACAGAGGGAGAAGGAGAAAGCTTTCTAGCATCCCTTCTTATAAGGGCACTAATCCCATCATGAGGGCCTTATCTCATGACCTCACCCAACCTTAATCACCTCCCAAAAGCTCCATCTCCAAATGCCATCACACTGGGTGTTAGGGTTTCAGTATATGAATTTTGGAAGAACAGAATCTTTTAGTCCTTCACAGGAAAAATCAGGGAAAATGTTTTTGTTTTTTTTTTTTCACTTGGAAAAGATCATTCTGTCTGTGGTATGGGGAATGGATGGCAGGGACAGCTACAGATGTTGGGAGCCAGTTGGCCACCATTGATGGAGTCTGAATGATGGTTGTGTAGACTGGAGTGGAGGTAGAGGCAGGGATGGCCTAGTCACTTAGTCCTGGCCTATTTAATGTCTCTTTCTCTTCGACTCCCCTCTTTCCTACCCACTTCTATTATCCTAGTCTGTAAATTTTATTTCCTTTTCATGCTTTAATTCCTCCCCCTAAACTTTCTTATATACATGAGTGAACTTGACATTCTTTTCCTTTTTTTTTTTTTTTTTTTTTAAGTTCTAGGATTCCGTTTCTGGTAAGTTGAATACGAGTATCTACCATTTACTTATAGGGCACCTGGTTGGCTCGCTGGGTTAAGCATCCGACTCTTGATTTCAGGTCAGGTCATGATTTTACAGTCCTGATATCAAGCCCTGCATCATACTTAAAACGTTAACAGAACAAAGAAATTATGTATTTTTTATGTATGGAGGTTATAAAATACTTATAATACGGTATATGTATTCTCTGGGGACACATTAATACTCGAAGCAAGTAGCATTACCCTTCAGTGTCTATGTATGATGTTATCCTGCAGTTAAAACTTGAGCTTTTGGCAAATTACAAAGACACTAAGATACCAGGTTACACTTACTTGATTGACAGAAAGCTGAAAGTTTGGTAACATACTCTATCAGTGAGGCTCTGAGGAACTGACTGGTGGGCTGTTGGCAGCGTTTACTGATTACAAATGCATATACCCTTTGATTCAGCAGTTCCACCTCTGCAAATGTATTCCACAGGTTACTTTTATACATTTGTAATGACATGTGTACAATGTTACTCATTACAAAACAATACGTAATAGTGAAATCTTGAAAACAACATGGCGGCCCATCAAAATGTGAGTGGTTCGATAAATTACACTTCCGTGCAGTTGAATAATATGCTATCTATAAATAGGCAAGAAATAATATCCACAAACATTCCATGAGAAAAGGATGTTACAAATGGTGTAATAAAGGAGGCTATTATATTTTTGTGTACAAGTGGGAGAAGATATAATAATACATATTTATATTTTTATTTACATCAAGATACTTTGAAAGAGTATGCAATAAGATAAAAGTATTTCCCTGTGGGGCAAAGGAGAAACTCAGTCGATTCAAAACAGAGATAACGTATATAAAGCTTCATCTGTGTGCATATGATAGGTAATTTTAATTTTCCATCTGGTAACTATTATGTATTCAGAAGAATACATTTTTAAGTTCCAATGTGTGTTTTTCTGTTTCAAATAATTTTCTCTCACAGCTAAATATTTAAGACTCTAGCTGTTAGAGAAGGACTGCATGCTTCTGAACTACATTTCTGGTCCTAGCTGTGTGACCTTATAGCTCTGTGTACCTCAGTTTTTTTCCTGCACCAATGGGAATAATCAGAGTTGTTGTTTAATGGATTTAGTGTTTAAATTTGGCAAGATGAAAAATTTCCGGAGATATGTTGTATAACAGTGTGAATATATGTAACACTACTGAACTGTATATGGTTAAAAATGGCAAATTGTACAGTTTGGTTTGGCCGGAAGTAAAAACAAAATTTTCTTCAATGAGGATAACCACAGTACCTGCCTGCGACTTTCTTATGAGGATTATATCCATGAATATGTGTGAAGCTCTTAGAGCAGAGCCTGATGAAGGAAGCCTGTGACTTTTTTGCCCTAGTCCCTGCTGGAAGGGGTGGTAGTGGGCTCGGCCGTCACCGTTTGAGCTTCCATGAAGTGACTCTGTGTTTGTAGCAGTCCGTCTGTTTCTAGATGAAGTCTGACTGTCTCTGAGCACATTGTAAGACATATTTCCTAAGGTTCAGGTGTGATCCTCAAGAGCTTGGAGAGTTAGATATGTGAATGTTGCTAAAAGCCATATTTATATTATAAGAATCCAGATACTATTTCATGTTGCATGGAGGACTTATGGCTCCTGGCGTAACAGAATAACTGCCCAGAGTATTTTCATTTGTCAAGAGAAGCTAAATATCTGGTCCACTTAGGCAAGTGGGTGGCAGTTTCGTGAACTGGTTCTTGAGATTTTCTTAGTGCACAGCGAGCTTTCTCAACAGGTTTCCTCCTCTCCCCTTTTGGCTTGTCCATGACCATTATAACTACCCATCCACGGGCGCCTGGGTGGCTCAGTCGGTTAGGCATCTGACTCTTGATTTTGGCTCAGGTCATGATCTCACAGTTCATGGTTTCAAGCCCTGCATTGGGCTCTGTGCTGAAAGCACAGAGTCTACTTGGGATTCTCTTTCTCCCTCTCTCTCCCCCTCCATCTGTCTGTCTGTCTGTCTGTCTCCTCCCCCCCACCTCTCTCTGTCTCTGAAATAAATCAACTTAAAAAAACACCTACTGATCTAATTCCTAGATTTTTCTCATAACAAATACTACTGTATTTCCCACAAGCCAACAGGAGCTTCCATTTCCATGTGTAGAGTGCTTACCTGTTTTTACTTTGAAAAGTAAAACTAATTTGGTTGATGTTTCATTTTGTTTCCTGTTCCACAAAGCACTGCATTTTAGGCTTGACCCAACAAATTGGTACAACAACTCTGATATGTGTGACAGGGAATTTGAATTTCCATCCTTTCTTCCAATTCTGAACAACAACAGTTGAGAAGGTGGGCGTAGTTTGTCCAAAAGCGGCTTGGCGTTGTGATAGTATGGTCCAATTAAGAGCTCAGCAAACTTCTTTTGAAATATTTCCAAGTTCATGAGAAGAGTAACTTTTTGTACCAACAAAAAAATGCTTTTTACTTCTCTGGTTAACTAGATAGCTCAGCGGGATATCACGATCTTTCATCTGATATTCACATTTGTAATCTGTGCATTTCATTGCCTTCAAAGGACTGTGATACTCCAGAAAAGAGAAATGGAATCAGTTACAAAAAAAAGGAAAACATTAAGTGTCCTCTAAAAAGATGAAAAGCAAACAAATAAACTTTTCATTTTTGAACTTTTGGGTGTGTTTGCCTTTTAATTAAAAAAAAAAAGGTATTATGTGCCCTTTATAGTCATCCCAATAGCTAAAATTTAGTCAGTAGTCACCGTGTGGCAAACCACATGCTGAACACCTCAAATACATCACATCTGAGAGTCTACACAACTGTAGCCTTGGAGGGAGCTGAGGATCAGTGAGTGTCAGTGACTTACTAAAGGTCATGCCCTCGGCAAATGACGGAGCTGAGACTCAAACTGGTGACTGAGTTGTTAATCACAGTGCTTCACAGTTGGTATAGCACTATTTATTTTTCTAGTCATAAACTCTGCTTAAATTTCCATGAATAGTAATTTGATTTCTTTCCCTTGCCTGGACTGTAAATTTGTGTAATTGGATTTCTACGGACCTTTGCATACAGGCAATATTTGAAGTGGATTTATCTTTCAAACTTAGGAGTTTAAGTGACTTCCATGATCTAAAACTTCCTCCAGAGAAACCAAACCCTGCTTCCTACCCTGTTATTTGAGTAAAATTCTGATTGCCAGCTGTATCGGTTTCCTAGGGCTGCCCTAACAAAGTATCATAAAATGGGTGGTTTGGAACAAAAGACTTTTATTGTCTCACAGTTCTGGAGACCAGAAGTCTGAAATCAAGGTGTCAGTGAGGGCATGCTTCCTCTGAAGGTACTGGGGAAGGATTTGTTCCACGCCTCTTTTCTTCTCATTCCATCCTAATCTCTTCTTATAAGGACACCAATTGTATTGCATTAGGGGCAACCTTAAGGACATTCTTTCAACTTGATTATCTGTAAAGATGGTATTTCTAAATATTACATTCTGAGGTACTCAGGGTTAGGACTTCAACATATGTTTTTGAGGGGACACAATCCAATTCATAACGTGGCTTCTGAACCAGAGAAATATATGGAAATAGAGGCATGGTATCCAGTGTTGTGGCCCGAGGAAAGTTGCCAATTAGATTGACTGATTGCTGCTATAATATTTTATGTCATACTTGGATTCTATTTTAACAGGTCAGACACTATATATATATACACATATATACATATATATATATGTATATATGTGTATATATATGTATATATGTGTATATATACACATATATACATATATATATTAATTTTTTTAACATTTATTTATTTTTGAGACAGAGAGAGAGAGAGAGAGAGAGCATGAACAGGGGAGGGTCAGAGAAAGAGGGAGGCACAGAATCTGAAACAGGCTCCAGGCTCTGAGCTGTCAGCATAGAGCCTGACACGGGGCTCGAACCCACAGACCGCGAGATCATGACCTGAGCCGAAGTCGGACGCTTAACCGACTGAGCCACCCAGGTGCCCCAGATGCAATATATTTAAAAGATTTTCTTGCTACAGCTGTTTTATTAAAGTCTTTAGAAAGGTGATTTCGTCTTTCTACTTTTACCTATTTGCCACAGAGATAAATGTCTAATGAGTGATCTGGTCCAGTCTGGCTTCTTTTAGTAAGACCCAGCTTTGGAGCTGTAGATGAGAGGATGTGCCCCATATCTTCACTTTTCCCTCAGAGATCCCCTAATTTTTCGTGTTCCTCTCTGCCCGTGGAAATCAATCAACTACCTTTTTTAATCTTCACATACACAGGTTATTCTATGACCCATTTCAGACAAAGCAAAAGCTCTGTTAGATTTTGAAGGCACCAGCTTTTGAATTGTGAGCACTTAATTCACATTGATAAAAACAGGTTGACCTTTGACTTTAGCCTCTGTGACTTCTCTAGCTAATTCCTACAGCAAACATTCTTGGAGCACAGCATTCGGCAGAGTCTCACATTGTCTCCCCTCATCCCCACAGCCCCCCAGGATGTGAGACCTAGTGTGGCAACTGAGGAGATGGAGACTCAGGCACACAGGATCTCTGCTGAGTGGACAGTGGGAGTGGGAGAGGGCCCAGTGTGTCCCTCCAGGAACCACCTCCCGTGATTCTGCTCCAGGATCTAGAGGTGCTGTGTTGCCCCTGCCTGGACCGGCCTCTCTGATGATGTTTCACCCCTATCCATCCAGTTCTTTCATTCATTGTTGGTTTTCCAGGCTAAGAAAAGTGACATAGGAGTAGAGTTGACATCTTCAACTTCTCATTTTGCACAATAGATTAGTAATTCAGTAACTTTTAAGATGTCGTTACTAAGAGTTGTTTTACATAACTTAGTTAACTATGTTTTGTTGGTTTTACTATATATTTTACTTAAGGTTTTTACTGTAAAGATTGCTGTTTTAAAGGCAATATAAAAAAATAGAGAAGAGCAGTGAACAGTGCAGGAGGGGGAAATTGGTATAATTACAGTGAACATTTCTAGGTCAGTGGAACATAAGCCCCAAGGGAAAGACTCAAAAAACGGGGCTCTGCAAGCCAAGAGAAAAGAGGGAGGAAGACATGTTCTCCACAGTCCCTGGGAAGTCCAGAGGACTTTGCTTTGCTGTGCCAGCATCACAGATGATATTTCAGTGAAATGGTTTTCCTTTTGTCCCTTCTTTATGAACATCTTGAAGAGGCATTTATGCACCTTTTCTACTTAAGAATTTTTATCTCAGTGTGACTCATTCCCTTTCTTCCTCAGATATGATTGTTCTTCAGTTGTTCTGAAAATGAAGATGAGGCCAGATGGAGGGTTTAATTACCTCAAAGATAGCTAAAGGGGTGTGTGTGTATGTGTGTGCACGTGCACACACACACGCACACACAGCTGTATGTTTGTGTGTATGCCTATGTATCTGTGTGTGCACGTCCGTGTGGCTGTGCATGTAGGCATGTAGGCAAAGCCCCACACTGGCAGGGACCACGTGGTAACCTCCTGCATAAAGTATGAGCTGTTTAGATTCTTATATTTTTAGAACAGTCCGCTGAAATATTTAAATCCTATTATCACCATGTATAGCTAAATAGTCACATTTTAAAGATATAATTGCTCTCT
Source organism: Panthera pardus (assembly GCF_024362965.1). Taxonomy (NCBI): domain Eukaryota; kingdom Metazoa; phylum Chordata; class Mammalia; order Carnivora; family Felidae; genus Panthera; species Panthera pardus. The sequence goes on from NW_026526765.1 coordinate 111,136,103, forward strand.
GTCACCACATGAGTGAGCCCCTAAGGGGAAAAATAATGTAAAAAAGCCCTTTGTCCAGATTAATCACTGAACAGGCAGATGTTTTTCAGAAGGTATGGATCCCAGTACTCATGACGTGAACAGGTCAAGTGGTTAATCATTTGACTAAAACTTTTCCTTTGCCATTAAAATAACTTGCAATACATTGATAAAGACCATTCCTGGGGTGCCTGGTTTGCTCAGTTGGAAGAGCCTGTGGCTCTTGATCTTAGGCTCCTGAGTTCAAGCCCCACATTGGGTGTAGAGATAACTACATCAACTTAAAACAAAACAGCATTCTTTTCTTTTAGGTAATAAGCCATTATGAATGAATCTTCTTTCCTTAGAAGGCTAGATTCTCAGGCTCAACTCTTTTGGCAACCAACCTAAACCAGTATGGATTATGAACATATTTGGGTTTTTGTTTTTGTTCTTTTTTTTTTTTTTTTTTTTTGCTGTTGTTGGACATTTGTAACTGCCTTTGAAATTTGAGATGGTAAAAGTTAACTACTTCTTTATAATCTCACTACCCAGTTAGAAAGCAAGTCTCAGATTAAATTCTGATTTGTATGAGGACATTATTAATTAGACATTTATTATCGAGCATGAAATAAACAAATCATAAAACCAATTCCATCCTTCTAGCTGCTTGGTCACCATTTTTAAGTTTCACTTAAGGGAAAAACACCAGAATTCTAGGGTTGTTATTTTGTCTTCATGATATATGGAAATTTTCAGTTGTCACAGCTGGACACTGGGTATTTTCCAAGGAGTGCTTCTCACATCATTGCCTCTGAGTTTGTCCCTTCCATGGACATTATACACACACCATTCCCTCCAATTCCTGTGGAGGTTGCCAAGGCTATGATCAGGCCCCTGTCCTACCCCAGCTACCCTTTTGGAGATTTCATTTGACTGTCTGTTACCTTAAATCCATGTTTGTTAGTGGACTTCTCAGTCCTGCAAAATCAATGCCTCCACTGACTTTTCCATTCCTGTTAACATGGTCCTTGTTCTTTTGCCACCTAAGCTTGAAGCCTATCATCAATTTTGGATGAAGCCACCACTTTCAACTCCCAATTCTCCTCAATCACTCTGTTTTCTCCATTATTTCATATCAGTTCCTTTCCTTTAGTCTCTTCTACCCTGATTCAGAGCCACCCCTCCCCCACCTGTCGCTAGATTTCCTTTTCTGTGTTTTCTCCCCCATGCAATTATTTTACATGGTACCGAACCAAATCTTCCCAAGCAACCTGGATTAGGTGACTCTCCTGACTAAAGACTTTCAGAGAGGCTTTATTTCATAGTGGAAAATGATCAAACTTCTTCACATATTTACTAGGTCCCAACACTCCTTTCCTTCAATGTTTCTTCATGCTTCACTATGCAAATTTCTATGCCAGGTGGACTTAGGATTCAGGCCCTCAAATATGTCATCTGTATTGAGCATTCCCTGTTCATTTTTTCTCCCTATCTGTTCTTGCTATCCTCCTTCATTCCATGCCACTGCTGCCAAACACACACACACACACATATACACACACACACACACACAAACTTCAAAGATTTTGCTAGTATTTCAAGTGCCTGGACTTCGTAATTAAAAAATAAATGAATAAACTTGTTTTAGATGTAGGTGTTTCCACTTATTGCTTCTAGTGTGGCCTCAGGCTTGTTATAGAACACCTCTTAGCCTCAGTTTCCACATTAGTACAATGGGAATAATGCCTTCTAGCATATTGCACCTCTTTAATTAAGTCCTCCTTAATTAAGTTCCCTTTCTCTATCATCTTTTCTCCCCAGGGAAGCTTTTAATGACCTCACCACCACAGATTTCCCTCTCTTCTGAGCCCACAGCTCTGATTTCTCTTATCATGCCTTTGGAAGGTCGTCTTTTGCTTCTTTGAGGTGCCTCCTGTGTTAGTATCCGTTGTGTCCTGGAAGTCCACATCGTGTCTGATACTGGACTATAAATGCTTTGGTTACAGTGCTTCATTTTTGAGTGGTTATGGTATTCCTTGCACTTTCTTACACATTCTCTGACTTATAGATAGAATCCCTGTTTTTGTAGAAAGGGAAAGAGAGAGCTAGAAGGCTTAAGGGAGTTGCTCGAGGTCACTCAGAGAGTTAATGGCAGAAGTAACACTTGAATCCAAGTCCTGTGATGCTAAGCCCAGGACTGTTGCCTCCCTCCCAGAGCTGAAATCTTAGGGGCAGGAACTTGTTTTTGATTGCTTACATTTCAGTAATTAAATTTATATTTAAATGCATTTCAGCATTTAAAATTTTTATTTCTCACAGGCCACAGCCCTTTGACTGAGAAATTTGAGAAAACAATCATAGATACTGCTAACGGAGTAAATAAATGAATACTATAGACAGTATTAATAATGTAAAATAATACTCGGGATTTGAGGACCAATTCTCTACATATTTGGGGGTGGGATACCTTGTGCTTGGCCTCTCCACCATTTACACTATTTCTCTGAGGATTACACAATGTCATTATTCTAAAACACAGAATCATGAGGTTAAAGGAAGCATTCAGTGTCATCAGCTGAGAAGAAACAGAATTCACATTGCAGGTTTTCTAAAGTGGCTTTGTGTGGCTCTGAGTGCTCTGAACTCCACGGTTGTATTCATAGCTTTTAGCCTTTGGCTAAGATCAAGTAGCTTTTGAGGCTTTTAACAACTGATGTTTTCTCCACCCAAGGATAACATATTTAGACTGAATGTGCATTAAAAGTATTAAGCTCCTTTGACAGAAAAGTTTTAAACAATAGATTTTAATTTTCTCAGATGCCATTCTTCTATTGACATTGTTCCTATAAAATGCCATAGTAGATTATTCTGTGATGCTGGACATACTGTAGTGACTCAGCCTGCATACCAAGAACTGTTCCTTAGACAGGGGTGAGGAACATTTTCTTTGTCACAAAGAGTATTGACATCATACTTTTGCCCCCTTGTCCCCATAACATGCATGCATTGTGGCAGGGGTGAGGGTTAGAGTGGAAAGTAAAACTACTATCAGAGAAAGGAACAGATTGCACCTACCTGGGTTGAACATGAAGAGTAGTAGTGAACAGAAGTTTTTCATGACATACAACAAATTTTCAATTATTTGCCATTCATAGTAGGGTAATAAAAGGAAAGACAAAGGAGGATAAGAGGACAGAGTATGGAAGAGGAGGAAACAGAATCGAGGCAGAGGGTGGAATGAAAAACCAGGACAAAGAGAGGAAGAGGAAAGAGAAAGAAAATGAAAAGTAACGTCAGCGGCTCCTGGATTCTGAGGTGAGATAGTTGGTCATAGGTCAGCAGCTTTACTCACACATCCTGTTATTCACTTTGGGCATCAGAGGACATTGTCACTACCCTTTGAAATTTCCATACACTCTACAATGATTTTGTAGCCCTCTTTCTTTAGTGGGAAATTGCTTATCTGCTCTTATTTTCAATCTTGGAGGGCTGTTTTTTTATGGCTTTATTTTCTCACACAGTCCAGAATGTTTTGAAATGGGTAAAGTTATGCATTTGGTCTTGACTCTTTCTATTCTAATCTTAATTTGGGGCCACTTTAACCATTCCAAAATTCAGTGAAGTGGCTTCTTTCTACAATACTTGAAATATACAATTTTAAAATATTCATTAGCATTATTATCATTATTTTGTCTTTAGTCATTTGAAAGATTATAAGCTTTGATTCAGCGCAGCTGTATTTTAATACAGGCTCTACATTTGGCTAAACTGCCACTGCCTGTAAACCCCTGTGTCCTTGTCTATAGCACGGAGAGCCCATGCCTGCATGCCTCTCATGAGGGTGCATGATACCCTGTGTGTCCACATCCAGGTCTGGCATAAAGTAGACAGAAATGATGACTCAGTTCCTCCCTCCCAGACCCCCTCCAGTGGTATTCCCACTGAGTGGAAAAGAAAATACATAAAGAACTCTTCCTGCCTCTGCCTTTTAATTTCCATTGATCCCACTAAATGGAATAATCCCACTAGCTCACAAGATGCACAGCTGTTTTCAGGGCTGCAGCTCTGTCCTCTGAGCTCAGAACAATATAACTTTGGTTCTGGGTAACATTTTACCTAGATCTGATTCTGCTCCTACAAGGATGCTGACCCCAAACTCCTGTTTTGCAGAATACTGAATGACCAGGCCACAGGGTCCAAAACGCTCACAAAACCAAAGGATTTCAATTTTAAAATATCGCTTATATCCATTTGGGGCATATTTTGTACTCCCATGAGGAATACACTTATACCTGTATAAAGTTTAAAATACCACTGTATTTTAAATACAATTAAACACATAGTGTGACTTTAAATGAGCCAAAGAAGGGATGCCTGGGTGGCTCAATTGGTTAAATGTTCAACTTCAGCTCAGTTCATGATCTCACGGTTTGTGGGTTCGAGACCCATGCCAGGCTCTGTGCCGACAGCTTGGAGCCTGGAGCCTGCTTCGGATTCTGGGTCTCCCTCTCTTTGTCTGCCTCTGTCCCACTCACTCTCTGTCTCTCAAAAATAAAATACAAAACATTTTAAAAAAATGAGCCAAAGAAAATTGCAATAATTCCAAGTAATAGTTTTTTCAGGAGACAAAACCCAGAGAATCTTGACTCTTAGCACTGGAAGGAACACAGACATCATTAAGTCTAATCACTTATCCGACACAGAGACTGCCGTGATCAGGTGTTTGATAGCTTTTTCCTGGGAACATAAAATGACCTAACACATACTGCCTTTCAAGGAAGCCTGATGTGTCATGAGACGGCTCCAGTCACTTAGAAACCAGTCTTTATAAGGAGTTGTTTGTCTGCTTCTTTGCACTGCCCACCTTTGGCTCTTAATTCTGAGTAAGAGATTTCTACCAATTTTTCTTCCTTGAAATGACCTTCACTATTTGGAACAACTGGTATATCCACACTCAGTATTTTCTTTAGGTTTAGCTTCCCCATTTTGGAGCCCTTTCCCTCATGAAATATTTCTAGAGTCATCAACATCCCTGTTTCTATTAACAGTGTGGCTTGCTGCTTCAGGCAACCCCTCAACAAACTCAGAGAACAGTGAACTGATTGTCTCCTTTGGGACAGTATTTTTACCCTTAAGGTCAGAGAGGTCTAAAATTACACTGGTTTATTTTGGATTTTGTTTTGTTGCTTTTTCTTTTTTATTTTATTTTTACAAAACCTACATCACTACTTACAACAAACTTGATAAATGAGCATTATGAATCTTCTCCTATACGTATATAATGATTGTTTTTTAAGATTTTATTTTTAAGTAATGGCTATACCCAATAGGAGCTCCTGCTTACTTACAGCCCTGAGATCAAGAGTTGCATGCTCTACTGAGGGAGCCAGCTGGGCACCCTCAATTTTTAAGAAGAATCTTTACCCTAAAAATTGCCAGACCTTACCAGCCTGTGACAACAAATGAGATTATGTTAATTTTAATAATGTACATTTCATTAGCTTTAGCCCACATTTGCTGAGGTAGTTTTTCTATGCAATCCAACTAATTATTTCTGGGAGTTCCCAAAGGTGTTTCAAAAGAACAAGCCCCCTTTATTGGAACCCCTGCTCCTCCAAAAGGCCCAGCAGCCCCCTGCACTCCCCAAGGTTCATCAGGTCCTGTTCCTACCCAGGGACCATGCTTCTACTTTGCATCTCCTCCACTGACATTTAACTTTCTCCCTTTGTTCCTAATATTGTACAAAGTTATATTCAACATGTCTCTCTCTCTCTCTTTTTAAGATTTTATTTTTAAGTAATATCTCCACCCAACGGGGGGCTTGAACTCACAACCCCAAGATCAAGAGTTGCATGCTCCACCCACTGAGCTGGTCAGGCACTCCCCACTTTTTTTTTTTTTTTTTTTTCAACATCCTTAACTTACAGCTCTCTGCTCTCTCCACAACCCAAAGATTCATCTCTGGCAGTAAATTCAGGTAATCACTGTGTTCCCTTCAGAGTGGCTTTCCCATCTCAGAGTTAAGCCTTTATTACTGGGCTGAGCTTCTGGTGCCCAAGTCCTGCCACTGTACCAAGATCTGTGAAGAAGCCACTAACCGTGCTGCAAATAGTCTTTGATTAGATTTTTTCAAACCCTGTCTTTTCTCCCTCTTGAAAGGAACATTATACCGTGAACATTTTTAGCAAATCATTAAATGTTCTTCAAAGATAGAACTTTTAACTCCTCCATAATAACCAGTTTATGGATGTACCATGCTAGAACTTATTTGCCCATTTTTCTGTTGCTGAGGACATTGGGTTTTACACATACTTTGTTATTTTAAACAAGTATGATTTACCTTACTCCTATTATACTCTTAATTCAGCCTATTTTTAACAATATAGATAATTAAATATCTGAATTATGGCATTCGGTATATATTAGTATCATTCATAGCTTTTGGCTTCAGATATGCATTTTTAAATTTTTAAAATTTTTTTTTAATGTTTATTTACTTTTGAGACAGAGAGAGACAGAGCATGAATGGGGGAGGGCCAGAGATAGAGGGAGACACAGAATCCGAAGTAGGCTCCAGGCTCTGAGATGTCAGCAAAGAGCCTGACATGAGGCTCGAACTCACAGACCGTGAGATCATGACCTGAGCCAAAGTTGGAAGCTCAACCGAGTGAGCCATCCAGGTGCCCCTAGATATGCATTTTTAAAATATTTATTTATTTCAGAGAGAGAGAGACAGAGAAAGTGAGTGACCAGGGGAGAGGTCCAGAGGGACAGAGAGAATCCTAAGCAGGCTCCATGCTCAGTGTGGAGCCCAACTCTGGGCTCGATCTCACAAGTGTGAGATCATAACCTGAGCTGAAATCAAGTGGCAGACATTTAACCAACTGAGCCACCCAGGTGCCCCAGATATGCATTTTTAAGATGTGCCTCTAAATGTTGAACCATCACACTGAATTTTAGCTGCTTATAGTCCCAGCTTTTATATTTCAGGCTATGGAGCTTCCATCCTTTGTAGTAAAGTCTCTTGATGAAAGAGAGACAGTATATGCCAGAGTGAATTTCATGTTGTAATTTCACTTGTAATTTCAAATGTCACTGAATATTAATGTCAGTTGCTAACTGATATATTTCCTAGGAATCACTTCAAACCCTCCTCATTAAAAATAAATTGTATAATGTAAGTTACGGAATTAAAAGAACGTTTAGTTATGGTCTAGTTCTGTGACTTAATTTCAGTCATGTTTCTACCTACCTATCTCTCCCTCCAACAAGCCACTTAGCACCTTCCATATATATCCTAGGGACAATATAAATATGGAGTATAAATTGGAAAGCCCCACGCCTGGCTGGCTCAGTACAGCATGCACCTCTTGATCTCAGGGTTATGAGTTCAAGCCTTATGTTGGCTATACAGCCTACTAACCAAAAAAAAAAAAAAAAAAAAGGTATGCCCCAGATCCTGTCCTTGTAATGTAGGTTATAAAGGAGTAAATGGAGGTGATGAGGGATGTGATTCCTACTTTCTGGTAGGAGAAGGAAGGATTTCAAAGAGGTGACATTTAAGTCATACTGTTAAAGGAACAAAGAATTCAGCCAGCAATTATGTGGGTGGGGTACCAGACCTGAAAGAACATGGCATGTTTGGTAAATTTTTATGGCTACAGCATTTTGAGTCCACAGTACCCTTCTTGGTACCCTGAGATGAAGCTGAAAAGATGTGAGTCTGGTAGGGAAAGCCTTTAAGGACCATAAGAAATGTGCATATTATTTACCATGAAACAGAAAAAAGAAATCAAGGTTATTCAAATAGGAGAACGAGATGTTTCAGAAAGACATTTTTGATAACACTATGGAGGATGGACTATAGGCTGGAGGCAAGAGATAAGGCTTTTCTTTGTCAGTGTGACAGGCTCTTTTATTAATAAAGCACACAACTTATAGTCACATATATACAAGGTAAAACAGCTTCATCTCATCGTGTCCAAGGTTTTTGGGAAAATGGTACTCCTTTTATTACTGATTTTGTTTTTTTTACCTGTGGGTGTAGTAGGTTGGTCCTCTATTTCCCTTGATGAAATCTTTTAATAGGTGTAAAATAGAAAACGTTCAAAATGGCTATCAGGAACCTCCTTCATCTAGGCGTTATCTGTCTTTTAGAAGATAACTGATCCAAAGCTATGAAACTCAACGTCTCACCATTGCCATATTTTATTTGGTTGGATGATGTGTCAAGAGAATGCCTCAGGCCTCCTTTGTCCATTAACAAGCCAGTTGTGAGTCACAGTCTGGACATGAGGAAATGTTCGTTTACTTTTTCATAGTCATGGCAATGAGGCTTTTTTATGCCCAGAGTACTATCCTGGCCTAAAGTGCCTATTGAAAGGTTATTTTCAGCCACAGGCAGGGGGCAGAATGTCAAAATACAATTCTAAGAGCTCCCTCTCAACATTCGGATAGCCTGAGGAAGCTGAGGTTTTACAGCTGCCTGAAACCCAAAAGCTACACATGATGTGGCTCAGCACTGTTAATTAGCTGCTTCAGGATTCTTAATGCCCTATGGCTTTGGAAACACTTGTTAACCCGCAGAGGGAGAAGAGCTGGAAGCAGTTGGACCGAGGCCTGAATTTATTATAATTCAATTCAATAACTACCTTACCTTTCCAAATCCCGGTTCAGAATCTGTTGAAAATTACAGTTGATTTAGGTTGTTCTCAGATACATATCCTGACAGAAGGAGATTGCAGTTCAAGGTTTCTTGAAACCACAAAAATGTGAAGAACTGCAAACGAGAATTGGTTGATGGTGCTTTCCACATGTGTATTTTCCCGGAGGCTAGAAAACAGATGCCAGGGGAATGGAGAGGGGAGCCAATTGATGAGGAAGGGCATATGTAGAGTGCCAGGAGTCTGCATTTCTAATCTCCGGCCAAAAGAAACACTGCCAACTCCCAATGCCATGCTCCCACCGTTCTTACTGCTCAGAGCTGGCACTCGACAAACCTGTAGTGCTTCTCCTTAATGTAATTCTCATGACATAACCTGACCAACCACATGAAACCTAATCAAGAAAACAGCGGTTGTCATTGGCAACAAACACAGGAGTTGCATCACAAGTAAACCCACATTTTACTCCACAGAGCAGAAAGCTAGAATATAAACTGCAAAAATGTGGCACTACCCTTTATTAAATACATAACACTAAAAAACAAACAAACAAACAAACAAAACCAAAAAACCTTCATCGGAAATTCCACATCAAATTTTAAGAAGAAAACACGTGTACAGGTTAGTTATGTTGACAATTTTCCCATAAATGCTATTACAAACTATTGTGTCTAAAGCTGGTTCTTTTTTTAAAAAATTTTTAAAGTGTATTTATTTTGAGAGAGAGAGAAACAGCACATGAGTGGGGAATGGGCAGAGTGAGAAGGAGAGCAAAAGAACCCAAGGAGGCTCTGTGCCAGCAGCGCACAGCCCACTGTGGGGCTTGAACTCACAAACTTTGAGATCATGACCTGAGCCTAAGTCAAGAGCCAGACACTTAACTGACTGAGCCACCCAGGCAGGCTTAAAGCTGGTTCTTAAAACAACCACCTGTCTATCTACTGAGCATGGACAACAGCAGCAATTTCCTCCTTTTCATCCTCTCAAAAAAAACACCAAGAAAGTGAAAGGGCATTTCAGTAGCTCGCCATCCTTGGCCTAAACATACTGAGTCAGATTCCCTTCTAGAGACTAGGAGAGGTCAGTGATACCGTCCATTCACACATAATCCCAACATGGAACTTAGTAGGTACTTAATAAATGCTTGTTGAATGAATGAATGAGTGAATCAGTGAATGAAGTGCTCATTGTTACGAATATTTTTCTAGTAGGAGTTTTCAGTTGGAGAAATTTGCTGTCATCACAAATGAAAACTAAATATATTTGAATAGTGAAATTATAAGCAGTCTTTCCATCTCCTGAACCCTAGGTTCTCAGATGCACTTCCTTTTGTGCTTATGAAATGAGAGAATGGGCTTTAGTTCCGAACTTGTGTATTTACACCTGGTATTGCAAACTGGAAATACCATGCCACTGTTTAAGACCAGAATGTCTTTATGCTTAATAAAGTTTTTCGAAATGTGGTGTCCGTTTCAAAGTAGGTTTAGTTTAAAACATTAATTTAGTGCTAGAAAAATAGAATTGGTGTATTGTTTAAATTTTCAGTGATTAAGATTGTAAAATATTTGTTCTTGAAACAGACTCCCCCCAAATACTGCTTAGTTACCATATTAATAATAACCCAAATATGTTATAAGATATTAATTAGCCTAATAAATGAAACTAATTAGCCTAACAAATGAAAAAGGTGACACCTGGTTTACTACCATACAAATTTTAGAAATGCATGTTTCAACCCATTCTGTGCCATGCCTTTTGTTATATCCCTGTCAGGACCTGTAGACTTTTACTCTTTACTTTTTACTCTCTACTTTTCTTTTAGTCAGAAAGAACTAAGAGGATTTGGAGCTTCCTTCTGCACATTTAGAATATCATTTGTACTGACTTTAACCTTTGGTTCTGAATCCAAGACTTTGATTTACAAGTGTAAATGTTAAAGCACAATCCCTTTTCAAAGTGTTGTAAATTTTTTAATTTTGGAAGTTGCTGCTGGGCATCATAGACATGCACTTCCTTGTTCTCCCAGAGAGTTGTGAGTTGTTGGTGGGAAATCCTATTTTCTTCCCTGATTTGCTGTTACTGATCTCTGAGGTGGATAAATTCTGTTTCAGTCCTAGGTTAGCTCCTTTGTGAGCTCAAATGAGTTGTTTGGCACTTTTTGATTTATAACATGGAATACCAAGAAAAAGTTTTAAATGCTTCCCAGGCCCATTAAATGTGGCCACATATTAAAATGTATTTTGTAAATACACATATATGAATTACAACTCGCTCCAATTTAGTCAGAAATTTATATCTGTGCTTTCATAAAAAATGGATTTTTATGTTAGAACATGACAGTGAATTGAAAACTGGTATAGGAGCCTAAACAAGGAAAACTTAAGACAGAGAAGACATAAGAGCTAAGATTATGTAGCCCAGGGAAGAAAAAGATGATCTAGGATATCTCTGATTAGTAGGTACTGCTTCATCACAGAGGTGGAACGCAGATGTGTTCTTTTACTTAGGACAGGGAGGAATGAATGACCTTAATTTACAGATGCAGGTTCTGTTTTATACCAATATTTCTCAACCTGGGGTTATTCTCAAACTTGGCTGCACATTGAAATCACCTCCACTTTTAAGAAATGCTGACGCTGGGTCTCACCCTCAGAGAATCTCATTTATTTGGTTTGGGACACGGCATGGACCCTGAAATTTCTAAAACTCTCCAGATGCAGTTACGTTTGAGAGCCACCATTGTGTAGATTGAACTTTACCAAAATTAGGCTCACTCTGGTGTCTGAGTTTCTACTCATTATAGTTTATTAAATGGGTTTGGGCATTGTTTCTAGCAGCTCCTGGTTAGTATGAATTGTATTACTTTGGATGGGGTTATGCATTAACACATTTGTATTGTCATCTAGGTGTTAACATAGTTTAGAAAAGACAATAAAACAAAGCAAAGTTGGGGAAGGAAGAAAAGTAGGACTAGGGAAACACCCAAAGAATTAGAAGACTTGCATGGTGTTCAGGGGCCCAGTATAAACCCATGGAACAAAAAGGAGATGTTGGGTCATCACCTTACATCACATAAGTTGAATTTAAATTCATTGTCTTTTCTTCTTGGTTGTAATTACCACATATCTCTAAATACATTGTCACAAACGCCTCAAGGATTATTAGAATAAAATTGCTTATACTTTACCATTTCTTAAATGAATGCATAGATTGTAGCTCTTTGGTGGAGAGGATGCTAATTGGGGTATGTATCCAACATAGAATGGTGAGGTGGAAGGGAGAAAGCAATAGTGGGTCTTTGAATTCCTCTACAATCTGAAGACAACATGATTCTATACCTGTAGGTGCTCCAGCTCTGGGTGGGATGGCTGGTGATCACTACAGTAGGTAATTTATGTGCTTGTGAAATATCGAAACATGCCATAAATTAATGATGAAGCTTCTCTAAAGTTTTCCCATAGAGGCTCATAATAATCTGTAGATGTTTGTATCCCCTTTCATGGCTTGTTTAAGCAAACAAAATACTGGGTTTGTCAAGTTCTCTCTTAAAAAGTGGGACTTAGGCTTAAGAATGATATTAGCAATATATATCTGATAAAGGCCTCATATCTCGACATTATAGAGAATTTTACAAATCAATGGTACAACCCAAATTTAGAAAAATCACAAATAAACAGGATTTCAAATGAAAGGATATACAACATTAACGTTCCAGGGTCTGCCTATACTGGCTCATAAGCACTAATTTTTAAATATTCATAAATTTGGTGAGCTAATTGTTACATACATCATTGTTTAAAATTAACATACATAAACTTCCAATAAAGTAAATTATATCTGGGGTTCCTGGGTGGCTCAGTTGGTTAAGCGTCCGACTTCAGCTCAGGTCATGATCTTGCAGTTTGTGAGTTCAAGCCCTGCGTCAGGCTCTGTGCTGACAGCTTGGAGCCTGGAACCTGCTTCAGATTTTGTGTCTCCCTCTCTCTCTCTGCTCCTCCCCCACTTGTGCTCTCTCTCTCTCTCTCTCTCTGTCAAAAATAAATAAACATTTAAAAAAAATTAAAAGATAAATACATAAATTATATCAAAAACAGGTAATACATACTCAGAAGTTATCACTCCTATTTATTTTACTACATTTTATTATCTGTGCTCTTAAGCCTATTTGTCTGCTGTATCTGTATGATGGAAACAGCACATATTAGTGAGTGACTGTACTTCTCTTCCCAACTCTGTTCAGTGATGTCATGTTGGTTGCCTGAAATTGACTATGAAGTTATTTATATCAAGGAAATCAGTAAGTGCTACAAATCAGGGGTTGATTGTTTTGCTGACAGTCTAGACTTAAGAAAGTAGTACAGAGAAATGTTAATACAGATTAAAATTAAGTGTGCTATGTTTGCAGCCATTGTATTAGAACACAAAAAAAGTGAGGGAACTTTCCTATGGAATTTTAAAACCGTGATCTGATGCAGCAAAGAATTGACCCTAGTCACTGACAAATGAGTGAAATCAAATATACGTGTTTGTTGCTTCACTTTTGTCTTACTTGTTAATGTAAACCAAATTATCAAGCCACAGTCATGTAAGAACTACACTCTTGTCAATTGCAACCTCAGTTTGGTTACATATACAAGAATTCAGCAAAAAACCAATGAATGCATTCTGTGGGAATCAATTGGCTTTATAGAATTCAAAATTGAAGGCTATTGTGTAGTTTTTATTGTTTGTAAATTATGTGTTACATATACTTGGTATAGTAAAATTTATAATAAATTTTACGTGTCTATTTTTCCCCAGAAGGTTGTTAAACATTTACAATGCCACTGCCAACCCATATGGAAAAATAGTCATCACTTGCAAAATGCAGTTTTCACTTGCAAAATGCAGTTAAAATCATAATAAGATATTACTATACCTTCATCACAGTGGCTAAAATTAAAAGAACTGAAAATACCAAGTGTGGGCAAGGATATGGAGTATCTCTTCTCACACAGTGCTGATAGGAGTTTAAATTGGAAAGATCACCTTGGAAACTATTTGGCATTTTCTACTGTAGGATAAACATACACTTGCCTATGATACATCTATCCACTCCTGGGCATATACTCAACAAAATGAGGGCTATGTCCAATAAAATATATAAGCAAGAATATTCATTCCAGCTTGATTTATAACTGTGCAAATTGGAAACATATTAAATGTCCATCACTGGTAGAAAGGATACATAAATTGCAGTGTATTCAAACAGGGGCATACTTCAGAGCAATGAAAGAGATTAATGTTACAGACAAGGTGAGAATATTTTCTCAGTCATTAGGTTAAATGAAAGAATCCAGATGCAAAATAGTATATACTGTTTGTTTCCGTTTGTATGATGTTCAGGAACAGGCAAAACAAATTTATGGTGAGAGATCAAAATAGTGGTTACCTCTGGGAGGAGTATTGACTGAGGAAAACATATTCTATATCTTTATTTGGATGTTACCTACATATGTATGTCCACATTAAAAAATCAAGATGTACATTTATCATTTTTGTATTTAATGTAAATTTAGGGTATATGTTATCAAAAAAGTAAACATTCATTTAAAAAGTGGCCCCCAAGACTGACAACAATTTCCCAGTTTGGTCAGAACGCAGTAGGATCTTACCACTTACATGTGAATTTGTGAATGTCTCCCTCTGGGATTGGGCACTGCCCATGCATATGCCACAAATCCACATGCTACAGCCCTGACCATTGCACTCCACATAATCTGCTTCTGCAAATGCAGCTTTTGATGACATTACTGTTTTCTGTTGATTCTGTTATCTCTTTCCATTGATTCTGTTAGAGCTATAAGATTAATAGCCATAAATCTGAATTGCTGTTAACATTTCATTTGAGCTACGGGATTTTGCATTTTTCTAAATTCATTTTAATGTTGTTAAATCTGATCTGCTCTTCTACGCTCTGAAGATTTTCTTTTTTATTTTCTTTTAAAAAAATATTTACCTTTTAAAGCAGATTTGTTCTTGGGGTTTGATTTTATCATCTAGGACTGTGGCTTTCAATCGTGACTGATCATGAGACTCACTAGAAAAGGTTTCCTGGACCTAACTCTGCTGGTTCTAATTCAGTATTTGTGGGGTGGGGTTCTGAGTTCTGTTTTAACATTTCCCCTAGAAAATTGTAATGATCAGTTTGGTTTGGGAAACTACTAACCTACCACTTTAGCCATCCTGTCAGTTTTGTGTTAGAGTCAGATATGGTAAACATTAAATGCATATCGTAAAGTCTGTATCTTAAAATGCTTATAACTCTGCATATGATGGTAGTGACTGCCTTTCGGGATTATGTGGACACTGTTACTCCACATTTTTTGAGGACAATTGCCCAAGTTTTTATGAACCACTTATCCATCCATCTAGCCCACTTGGCTCCCTTGTGCCCACAAGTATAATCTGAAAGATCTTGTCAAATGTCATTATGAAAACCAGGTAAAATATGACACAAGATACTCATTCCATTATCTATTAGCACAGTCGCTGTCTCCAGAAAGGAAATGATACAAATTTTAAATAACCTAATTTGAATCCTGTATATTGGTGCCTACATCATAGAAGGTTCGTGGTTAATTGCTTGAATAATTTATTCAAGAGTTTGCCAGGGATTAGAATGAAAACTTCTAATTTTTATTAATCTTCTGTTCTGTCTTTTGAAGATAAGGCTTTAAAACATTTCTGCAAGTTGTCTCTTATGATTCCCAGATCTTCCCTAAGCAGGTCGCCAATACTTTTGGAGAATGAGTAGGATGGGATTGCAATGAACATTCCAGATAGGTAGAAAAGCATAAATATTATGTGCGCTTACACAGCACATGTACTTGGCCTCACATATTAATAAGTGTTTACTGATATTATGTAAAACCATTCCTGATGACTTCTTCCTGTTTTTTCAGCAACTACCGTAATTTTTACAAGTAATATTTACCTGTAAATATGGGGGGGTGATGTGTTCTTAGGAGCAGTACATTTCACCAGTGAAGGGGACCACTGCGGTCATCTGTTTCATCGCCATCATATTCAGTTAAGGAAATCGAGACCTAGAGAGTAGAGGACTTGCCTCAGGCCTTAGAACAGGTAGTAGTAGACTGAGAACTGGTCTCCTAGTCAAGGGCTCTTTCAGTCACACAAAAATGTTTACCTGAGGTTGCTGCACTGATACTATTGTCAGACCAGGATCCAGTGAATTGACAATGGTCCTTATCTAGACCATTAATTTTGCTCAAGGAAAAAAATGCCATGATGAAGTATAGAGTCTTGGTCATGCATTGGAAAATTCTATGCTGATGTATAAAACAGGGACTAGGCAAGAAGGATAAATTCTCAACACAATCTATCTTTATTACAGTAAAAGCAATTTAAAACGTATTTTACTGAGTAGTGCCAGAACATTACTGAAAAAAGAAAGTTAATGCTTTTTCCTTTGAAAAAGCCCTCCATAATGTGTAGATATTGTCATATTAGAGGCACTCCAGGGAAATGCTTGGTCAACTAAAATTGTTAAAGAGAAAAAATTGAACACTGACTTGGAAGTAAAGTGAAATATATTTTCCCACTTCTGTGAATTTTAATGGTAGCCACTGATGCACTGCTTAATTTCTTCCACCCTACAAAAATAAAAGATATTCTTGAGGGAGGAAAAAAAAAGGCTTTGACAGCTAGTGCAGGGAAATTGATGGCAGTAGAAGGCTGTTTGAGAAAAAAATGTGGGAACTCAAACACTGTTGGTGGGAGTGTAAATTGAATCAGCCACTTTGAAGAACAATTTGGCAGTTTCTATTAAAATGAAAAATGCTTATACCTTATCATTTAAGAATCCTGCTTCTGTGTACCTATTGTAAAAAAAAAAAAAATTCTTGGGATGTGTGCCCAGTGAGGAGGTTGTAAGGCTGTTGTTTGTACGTAACAGTGAACATCTAGACACCTGAAGGCTCATCAATAGGGACATGGCTAACAGAGCTGAGAAATGACCATTCTGTGTAATACTGTGTCTCAGCTAAAGATAACAAGGGAGATCTTTGTTGAATGAAAAGAAAACAAGTTGCTGAATGATCAGAATGATCATTAAGTATGACACCGTGTTTAAAAACAAAAGCCTCGGAAAACAGAAGTATATGTTCCTCTAGGCACATAACTTTCATGACATCACATGGAGATCTAGACTTTTGCTGTCTAGTATCGTAGCCACTAGGCACAAAAGCCTATTTATATTTAAATGAGTAAAAATTTAAAACATAAAAATTCTGTTCTTCAATTGCATTAGCCACATTTCAAGTACTGAATAGCCATATGGGCCTAGTGGTTCCTATAATGGACGAGAGAGTCTGGAAAGAGAGACACAATTGATCATAGGGTTTCCTGTGAGGAGGGCCAAGTTTGGGGATGGTGGTCTATAGGACCTCTAGATTTTTGGGTAATTTTGACAATTTTTGCAATGAGAATAGATTGTATATTACATGGATAATTTATAAAAGTAATGCATTTGTAAAATTGCAGACATGCCTCGTAATGCTATTTCTAAAACATTTTAAATTTTTAATGGGTAGATCAGTGTAAATTGATTTGGACACACGGTCCTTTTAGTCTAACTATCTAAAATGCACAACAAATATTAAAACAAGGTGTACAAACCATTGGCTCCCTTCTTCCCTTCCTTTAACACATGTCTTCTGGGCACACTGTATTTCAGGCATTTAAAATACAAGGATCACAAGGCAACCACTGCTCAGGTTGAAGAGTCTTCACTGTGGGCACAGCCGGAGGATTTCTTTGTCATGCATTATTTTTCCTTTGTAACTGATTAAATAATTACTGGCTGACTTTATGCAGTGGTTACATAATTACAGAATATAAGTGGTGGTTCTTAAACTAGTTAAAATATGTATTTATATATTAGTGTAATAAGTATTCATAGTTATTTTATTAGGGCTGAAAAATAATAATTTTGGGGAAAAAACTCATATTGTTCTTTATAATTTAGCCATCATTCGAGCATTTCCAGGTCAGAATAACTTCTTTGAAAGCACTGGAAAGAAAAGCATATACTCGCTTATACAGTTATACATAGACTTACTGGAGGATTAGGAGTATTGGGTTGATGGAAGCACACTTTCTTGATTAAGATTTTAGATGATAGAGCGGTCAGTAGTGTGGTGGTAAATCTTGAGTATGAGTGTCCTTGTCAATGCTATACACACAGGAGACTTGACTGAAAGCTTCAGCTAACTGTGAACACAGAAAAGAATGAATCTGGTGTCCTCAGATACACAATGATCAGCATCTCCATTATGTCCATAGAACTTAACACATAGTATTGATCCAGTTAAATGCTTTCAAATTAATTAAATTGCATCCAGAAAGTCATCTATAAGTCTTAGGTAAGGTTTGTGTTTTAATTTCAATTAGTAATGTAGAAACAGGCAAAGAATTTCACCATACTTGCAGGAGTGTGTTTTTCAACTTCTTTTTTTTTTTTTTTTTTGCCTCACCTTAAAAATGCGGATCTAATATTTACTTTTAGAATTGAATCTTTTACAGTGTTGTGCTCATTTGAAAAAATAGTTTATGGTACTGTTATGTAATAATGCTTACTTAGAAAAAATTGTTTTTTACATTTTTATTTATTTTTGAGAGACAGAGCGCAAGTGGGGGAAGTGCAGAGAGAGAATGAGACACAGAATCCGAAGCAGGCCCCAGGCTCCGAGCTGTCACCACAGAGCCAGATGAGGGGCTCGAACTCACGAATCGTACGATCATGACCTAAGCCATAGCCGGGTGCTTAACTGACTGAGCCACTCAGGCATCCCAATAATGCTTACTTTAAAAAATCCATTATTTATTAAAATATCAGCAACAGGGGCACCTAGCTGTACTCAGTCAAGAGTACATGTGACTCGATCTTGGGGTCATGAGTTTGAGTCTCATGTTGGGGGTAGATTTTACTTAAAAAATAAAATAAAAATCTCTTCCTTGAAAAAAATCAGCAACAAATTTAAACACTACACCAATGGCTGGATATAAATTTGAAATGGCATCACCTGGGTACAAGTTAATTGCCTTCATTTGCTAGATAGATTTCAATTGCTATCAATTGCTACTTATTCTAATCCTTGGAGATTTAAGAAGGGCACCATGGACCAGTATTACCATCCCCTGGGAGCTTTGGAAATCCAAACTCTTGAGCCCCACTCCAGGCCTACTGAATCAATCTCTCTTTGGTGTGTTCTCCAAGTGATTCTTAAGAAATTTAAATCTTGAAATGCAGTTGTTTGGCCTTGTGTTGCTTTTGTGCACCTTCTCACAAACAGTGGCTTCTAGATGAGGATTTCTTTGACTCCTTAGCCTGCTCACAGCCTTCTAACTACCATGCTATCAACAGAGTTGGCATTTAGACTCACAGTCCAGTTATTTCACAGTCTGTGCTAAAGTTAAGGCTTTTACAAGAGGAGGTACACTGGTTAAAGAGGAGGGTGGACTTAGCCTCAGGCTCAGAGCAGGAGCATAACAATAACTGTAAGTCCAATAGAGGCTGGTACCAGGCAGTACCTGGACTGCTCCTGGTTTTGCTGCAAGCATTCTGTTCCACTGCAGTTCAGAAGAAGAAAAGAAAAGCATATCAGAAACCTGGGAAGGTTAACATTATCTATCAGCTGTGTTCAAAGACAGGTTTGTAGTGAGCCAAGGTAAGGATTCTGATAATACCCATCTCTGGACATGCTGGAAGATGCAGGTGAATTCAGAGCGAACCAAGTTGGCTTTCATAAATCATATTAGCATATTAAAATACTAAGAGATCTTATTGTAAGGAAACCTGTTTAATTATATTCAATGTAGCCCCTTCCCCTTTTTTTTAATCGCAAAAAGCTTTCTCCCCCATTCAGTGCTCATTAAAATTGAGTAAAATTAGTCTGGTGAGATACACTTTGTGAAAGATGAGTGCAGAGGTTTCTCTTTTATTAAATAATAAGTTAGGTCCTGAAATGTTAGAAAATCTGACTTATGTAATAGTGAATATATGTCGCTCTGTAGTTTCATTATGTTAGAAGTAAAACAGTGCTTTGATTCCAAATATTAAATTAACTTAGGCATTGCTCTCCCACTCTGTCTCTCAAGCTGTGACTCAGATGTCAGAATAAATTTTGTTACCTAGTTCGGGAAGGAATTTTCACAAGTTTCAGGGCCATAAAAATATTAGCAAGGCACCTGGTTAGTGCAGCACCCTCTTATTTTCTTAAACACTGAATATATCTTTTCTGTTTGTCTTTTTAAAGCATTATCTGTGGAACATACTATCACTACATGCAAATAGATGAGACCATATTTCCTCAGGATGCGCTTGGGATGATTTTTCTTAAATGGCAGCTGAAACTTGTAATCAAAGACAGCCTCTGATTTTTCTTTTTCATTTTCTTTTTTTTAGGTTATAACACCTTAGGAAAGTTATAGGACTTGTAAATAGAAAACTGAGTTTCAGAGAAACTGAATAAACTTGTTCAAGTTAACTTAGCTAGTTAATTACAGAATTGGGAATAAAACTACAGTTTCTGTGATGCCTTTTGTAAAACATGCCCCATAAATGACTAGGTTAGAGAAGGTTCTTTACAGTTAGATATGAAAAGTATCACACTAAAAATACGATTTGCTTGTGAGGATTCATTGGCTAAATATGTTAAACTTTAGAAAACAAATTGCCAGCCACAATTATAAACCCCTGAATTATGGACACTTTCAGTGAAATATACTATTTTGTCTCATAAAAACCATGTCCGAAAAACAAAATGACTGAAACAGATGTTATGTGTCAGGGCTAGAGGGAGGCTTTCCAGTCATATTATGCTAATTTAAAAAAGACTAAAAATCCTTATCCTGGGGCTAGTGGTGGATGTGTACAGAGACTGCAAAAGAGATGAGGAATTTGTGCTCCTTGGTGTCGAAGTTTTGAATAGACTACTACTGTATGATATTACTCTGAATTTAGGATACATGTTGAGTTTTGTTCATTAGCATGTGTGTTTATGTGGACAAAAACAGCAAAACACTCTGAAGGTCTGATAAGATGAACAATTTTGGGGAGTTTGGATATGTTTTGTTTATGAAGAAATACCTACCAGAGCCTCAAAAGTATCATTGCTAATGGGCATTGGTTAGTTTTTTGAGATATTTTTTCTTCAATACGTTGAAATAGATATTTTGTAGTGCGAATAGATTTGCATTAAGTTATATGAATTCATTTTGCTAAGAGTACCTTTATTAATTTATTTGACTTTATTTTATAAATCCAAAGGCAGTATAGTGTAGTCATTACAAACAGAGACACTGGACTAGGGCTCTTTGGTTTAACATTCAAACTCTGTTACCTACCGGGTGTGTATGACCCTAGGGAAGTTGGTTAACTTCCATGCCTCAGTTTTCTCAACTTGAAAATGAGGTAATAGTACCTACCTCATTGGAATGATTGTGATGGCCAAATTAGGTAATGATGCTAAGGGTTTATGCCTAGGGCATCTTTGTTTTGCACTTACAGCTAGTGACTTTTTCAGTCATTCATTATGGTAGGGGATGGTCTACTACACATATAGTGGGATGTAGGAGATTTTTGTCAGCAAGATGAAGGCAAAGTGCTTGGCTCTTCCAACCACAGAAAGAAGACCCAGAAATAGAGAATGTTAAAATATGTTAAAATTTTAGTAGCCATTAAAACCTATGGTTTTTATTGAAGTTTGGCTAATATTTAGAGAGGGCATTCTAGTGTATCATTTTAGCATACTAATCAGGAGTAATTCTATTCCAGAACTGGAAGGTTTTATAAGTGAATGAAAGAGTGTTCCCTAAATTGTAGTGAAACTGTTTTCTCAGAAATAAAGTAAACATGCTGTGCTAATGTTGCTACTATAAATTGTGTCCTATAAAATATTTTTTCTTTTAAATGAAATACTGACTTACTATTTCATTAGAGGTATCTCTAACATTGAGTTTTGGTCTAGAGGGAAAAAGCACACTTAACATTTAATCTAGGAAAAAAATTAATCTTTTTTTATTAAATTGAGCTGGGACCAATACATTGTATGTTTAAAATATAGCTCCCATATAAATCAAGACAGATATATATATATATATATATATTTTGTGTGTGTGTGTGTGTGTGTGTGTGTGTGTGTGTTCAATAAACCCTAGATACTCTTTTTACATTCACAGACTTTTTATGATTAATTAGATGAACCATACTTAGTTAGATGGAAAATATAATTGATGTTAAGAAATACCTGATCTCTTTTTGACTTCCCCATTGACTTGAATGTTCCTTACAAATATTGGGTCATTAGCCCCTTTCTTTCCATTTCTACACAAATTCATATTGAGATGCAACTATTAAACTAAACAGCCTTCAAGATTCCTCCAAATTATAGTACACTCTGCCACCAAATTAATCTTATGTAGATATCTCTATTATTTACTTATATCCCAAAGAAATTTTACTAATTTTTCCATAGGAAACAGTCTAAAATCCAACATTTCTTGCCTCCTCATGATAATCTACCTCCTCCAAACTATCTTAAAATTATTCTTCCATAGGTACCTTCTTTCAATGTCAAATTCATCTTCTGTTGCTTCTTCAAGTTACATGGTCGAGATATATATGTTACTCCTCTAAACCCTTGAGGCACTGTTTCTATTATTAGTTTGATATTTATCATTCCTTCTCTTTATTAGAGGGGTTGTCTGTATCTCCTGTTCTCAAGTAGGTATTTTATTGTTTTTGATCTCTGCTAATCAGCCCAAGAGTAATAAAATTTTAGTGATGATGATGATTTGAAAAACCCTGTTCTGCCATGTCCAGATGCACTTTTCAGTATAAGGATGATATAATTTTATCATCAGAGTTTATAATGATATAAATCCTAAATGAAAAATAATCACAATGAAAGTTTAAAGTGAAATAATTTAAGAATATAGTATTTTTCAAAATGGAAAACTACCATGGAGTTTAATAAAAGCTCCTTTGTATCAAAGGAGTACAGACATATAGATGAAAAAACACTCAGGAATTCCCCCTCAAGTTGCCCTTCCTAGAATACCGTGCCTTTGTAAAAATTTCGTGACTTGACAGGCTTCACTGGTTGCCACGGTTATGTCCTGAGTGGAGCCAAGGGCAGAAATTAGTGTTAACTGGACCAAGAGCTCAGCACACTAAGATTTTTACTATGTTTTATAAAAATATCTGTCATCAATTTTAAATACTGGATCGGCTTTCTTTATTGGGGTGATTTGGTACAGAGTTTAAATGAGTTTCTTTGTCCATAGACACAGAAATCTCAGTTCTGCACTGTTGAACTATATGACTTTGGGCAAGTTATTTAACCTCCTTATGCCCTCATCAGTAAAATAGTGGTACTGAAATAATAGCCTAAGAGTTATTGCAGGAATTAAATGAAATGAAATGTAAGATACCTGGCACATAGTTGATATCTACCATGTATAAATTTCTGTAAGTTCCTTGTATCAGCTTGTGGCAGGCATCTTTTATTGGGTGTTGACTCTATACCAGGCAGTCTTCTCAACAGTTTATATCATGAGTATTAACATATTTAATTTTTGCAGGGTTCTTATGCAATAGCTGTTACTATTATTCAATTTCACAGATGAGGAACTGAGCCACAAAGTAAAATAGTATCATAGCTGGGGGGTCAAAACAAGCTTCCTGTGGTGGGGGCATGCCTGGGTGGCTAGGTTGGTTACGCATCCAATTTTGGCTCAGGTCATGATCTCAGGGTTCCCGAGTTCAAACCCTGCATCAGCTTCCCGCACTGACAGTGAGGAACCTGCTTGGGATTCTCTCTCTCCCTCTCTCTCACTGCCCCTCCCCCACTCACACTCTCCCTTTCTCAAAAAAAAAAAACAGAATAAAATAAAAGTATATAGTTGGGAGAAGCATATGTTGCATTCTGTACTCATGTGTACATCATTTTACTTTATCCATCCTTTTGAATAAGCTGCAGCACAGCTCCCTTTCAGTTGTGGGAAATCCAGCCTTACGTGTATCTTACCTACACAGGGGCACATTTTTCAAACCTTGTTCCAGAGCCCGTACACATCTTGTTTCTTATTTGTTTTGCTGCCTGTGAATAATTAGTTAAGTGAATGTTATCAAGAAATCCGAATAATCTAAAAAAACAAATTTTGAAAATTCACAAAAAGGTATTTTGGAAAATCTTTATGAAATTAAGAGATGTTATCTGCTGTTCTAGGCGTGGGTAACTTTATCAAAACATTTCGCCCACTTTCAAATTTCCACTTGTTAAAACCTGAGGCCTTATTTGGCTGTCATTTGCAGTACTGTGTTTTTCAGAAAAGTTTCTGGCAGATAATTTGAAAGACATTTTGTTAAAAAGAAAAAAAAAGGCAAGCTGTATAGCATTCCTGTTGGAAGAGTTTCCTTGACCCTCTGCATTATTATAAAGAAAATTGCCAGTTTATCCAAACATCACCCACCTTTGGTTATCTTCAGAACTTTCCAATTTGTACTTCCTAAGGCAGTGATTTTCAAGCATGATTTTGAAACACCATAGGGTTTTCTAAGTTTTCTGAAGGGGGGAATGGCAAAGAATTCTGAAAACAAAATTAATTTTATTTTCAAAAGGCATCATGAGTACCATAGATTTTTTGAGGGATTTAGGAGGGTAATTGTAGATGTTAGGTTATTGAACAAATAATGATAGGAAATGGGAACCTGTAAACAGGCAGCCAATTCTGCGTCTACATTGGAGTCCTTTAACATGCCCCAAAGCAATGGGAGATTTGCAGAATGTCTTAGTTCAGTTTTAGTCCATGTTTATCAAAAACCCTCAATGAAATTTTTTATAGGAAATTATTATATCTTCCATTTTAGCTTAGTTATTATCATCGACAAAGTGCCTAATCTCTGAGCATCCACATGACATGCCATTTATGAGACGACTAGCTTGTAAATAATTTGCTTCTTTTAAGTGAAGGTTACCGAAAGCAAGAACATTCTGAAGCCTAGAATCTCCTGAATTCAATGAATTTCCCATTTTTTGGCCTATATTATTCTTAGACATATTGATTACTTTATTTGGTAATTGAGAATCACTTCTCTGTACTTAAAATCAGACATTAAGTATCCTCAGTTTCCAGGCTCTCATCTAGGTACTTGAGCTATACTTTGTCATGTGAATTTTTTTGCAGTTTATCTACTAGAGTATGAACTCCCAGACAGTGTGGACAGAATCTAGCTAATCTTGAAATATAGCAGAGCACTTCATATCGTGCCTAGCACAAAATAAATGCCCACAAAGGTTTGATGAATGGAACTAAGCCTTTAGATAGTGGGAAATTTTTCTACTGTTGGAGAGGGAGGGGGAATGTCAGTTTGCTGCCTGCTCTTTTTTTCCCCCTCACTTTATCCAGTTATCTTAATTTTTTATTCTACAAACTTGAATAGGTTTTACATCTACTGACTACTGGGCTTTTTTTTTTTTTCTCCTCAAATAGTCTTGCTTATTTCTTCTTTATGGCTATTTGCACATTCTAGTTCCTTACCTGTAAGGCAGTTCTTTTTTGCCTTCCTTTCCATCAATTTTTGATCCTTCCAGCTTCAGGCTTTACTCCACCTCAGCATTCCCTCATCACTTATGCATACCTTTTTCATTGCATTTTTCTGCACCTAGATACTATCGGTATTTATGTATTCTGGTGTCTTCTCCTGACTATTGACCAGTCCTATCCATTAACTTATGAGCTCTTTGAGGGAGAGCACTGCATACCTGTTTTGCACAACTCCTAATGCAATGGTCAGTCCTTCCACATACTTTACATAAATTGGCTACTCCTTTGGTAGTATTATATTATTATATTATATTATATTATATTATATTATATTATATTATATATATTATATAATATATATATATTATATATATACCATTTACATATAGCATATAATATATATGCCATGCATATTATTGGCTACTCCTTTGGTAGTATTATATTATTATATTATATATATACCATTACATATAGCATATATAATATAATAATATTATATTATATATATACCATTTACATATAGCATATAATATATATGCCATGCATATTATATAGTATCTTATTATATATATACACATACATATTTATACATATATACATATATGTATATATAGTGCTTAAAGATATGGATAAATGGAAATCTTTAGTTTGTTTAAACTAAGGAAGCATGCCACCAGTCTGCCATTTGAGTAGAGATGAAATCTTTAGTACTGGTGAAAATTCTTTAAGAACAATCATACCCCGATTTTTAAAAATTTGATATTTGCATACAGATTTTCTGATTAAGTCATGGAACGAATGTATGGCTCATTAAATTGTTATAGGTATACCAGGTGGTGGCCCTGTGTTTCTGTAAACAGAACCTGAGTATCCTTTCCTGTAACATTTTAAAGGCAAGGAATTTAAATTTAAGATGGAATAACTAGGGAGGGAAGGTAGGAGAAACTTTAAAAATTGACCTATTAGTAATCATAGAAACCAAAAATCAAAAACCGAACAAAAACATTAAGTAAGTTCTCCATTCTCCATTTTATCTGGATGTATTTCCTAACTTGCTCTTAAATCATTGTGTTTTTAAAATAAGGAAAAATATTCTTAGGTCCTGAGAAAAGTGATTTGCTTTGAATCCTGAACTGTCTGTAGCATTGCTAGACTACTGGCACATCTCTATGCAGAAGTTTGGGTTCCCTGCCAATCCAGTTTAATATTTGCACTTCCAATGTCCATATAATGGGATTTAACAGGCTTTATTACTTGGTTACTTGCTTGAATTGTGGTGACACTTTTATTTTTTTCCAGTAACAAATTAAATAGGCAAGAAATAATTTCTTCTTCTTTTTTAATTTTAAACCTCCTTTGAGTAAGTTTGTTGAAGCTATGTTGATCACAAAAGAAAATCTCAGACTGAAAGAAAATTAAGGAAATAACTAGGTAAAGCTAGATTTATTTTATTCCTATGTAGTTGACTACATAAATTTTTGTATACCGTAAGTAATGATGGAAACTTGAAAATCAGTTTTAGCTACTCTTATGAAAACAATGTGTCCCTCTGGAAGGTCATCAGTTTAAATCCAAAGAGACAACAAATGCCATTCTTGGATGTAAATACTGTTGTTCCATGCTTTGAAAGGGCCACAATTAGCAAGGTTGTACAACACAACAGCAAGCTGAAATGTGTTCCATATGTGGTATTTTGAAACCTTTTGTTTTAGTTTCTAATTGGAGAAAGAGAGTCCATTTTATTCCCTTGGGATTTGTCTTCTAAGGTGCACCAGATTGTATTTAGCAAGCAGGGAAATATTCCTCCTTATCTAGCTAGTGCTTGTTTATTCTTCCCTTATAAAAAGCAAAGGACTAGCAATTTTCTTTTACGAACATGGGCTGAAGGCAGATAAATAGCCCTTGCGGGAGAGGAAGGTCAAGTTCAAAGTTTTTCTTTCCTTTGGATTCAGGAATAAGCAAATGGAAAGACTAGCCAAACAACCGAGCAGCAGGCATCTGATGGTTAAGCCCTCCCCCCAGGACTTTTTATGTACATAAGCAGAAGTCACTGGAGCAGCTGCGGCGCATTAGTTCCAATAGTTTAACAGGCTGCTTTGTAGCGCTGACAAAGCCGTGCTAACGCAGTGGCTTCCCTCCATGTTCCCCTGCCCTGCGAGCTCGTCAGTGATCTTTGGCAGGGGATCCGCAGAGGAGGGGTGACGTTTAACAGGCTTCCGCTGAGGAGTGCGCTCGCCTCCTCTACACCCAGCCCCATCTCCACGGAGAGACTGAGGCAGGCGACCGAATGATCTAACAGCAGCTGGATCCAATCTGCTTCCCTGGACATTTCCCCGGACTTGTGAGCGAGGCAGTCGCTGGAAAGAGGCCAGGGAACCACGTTGCCCTGGATTGTTGCCAACTGTACAAACTTGACCGGGAAAAATGGCTCAGCAGACGACAAGCCCGGACACCTTAACAGTACCTGAAGTGGATAATCCGCATTGTCCAAACCCCTGGCTGAACGAGGATCTTGTGAAATCCTTGCGCGAAAACCTGTTGCAGCACGAGAAGTCCAAGACAGCAAGGAAATCCGTTTCTCCCAAGGTGTCTCCAGTGATCTCTCCGAGAAATTCCCCCAGGCTTCTGCGGAGGATGCTTCTTAGTAGCAACATCCCCAAA
This sequence comes from Panthera pardus, assembly GCF_024362965.1. Classification (NCBI taxonomy): domain Eukaryota; kingdom Metazoa; phylum Chordata; class Mammalia; order Carnivora; family Felidae; genus Panthera; species Panthera pardus. The sequence continues at coordinate 111,164,038 of NW_026526765.1, forward strand.
CAGCGGCGTTTCACGGTGGCACATACGTGGTAAGGTTTGCACGGATGACCGGAATTGGTGGCGGTTCCCCCTGGGTGATTTTTGCACCTCCCGCCTTTCTCTTCAGGGGGTGGTGAGGAAGAACTCTCATCGTTCCTCACCTGGGATTTATCAGAAGCGCTCTACCTTACCAACAAATCCCACAGCTGTCCCAGTTAAGGCAGGAATCCTTGAGATTGGGAATCTTTGAGGTGGGTGGTTCTGGAAGTTCAATTCCTATTGCAAGTTCCTACAAGAAAATTGGATTCCAGATGTCAAATAAGAATGCAGTTTTACTCCCATACGGATGTGGTGGCGTTTCTTTGATTTCGTAAGCTAATATCCCTGCCAGGTCCTGTAACAAACCTAGGAAAGAAAGGACCAGAAAGGAGAGGAGGAAAATCATAGTTAGCTCTCCTTTCTGCATAATCCCCAGTGGAACAGATATATATATATATATATATATATATATATATATATATATATATATATATATATATACACATATACACATATATGTATATGTGTGTATACATATACACACATGTATATATATGTACATATATATGTATGTATACACACATATTTACATATACATATATATATATATGTGTAGTGTGTGTGTGTGTGTGTAATGGTGTGTCTCCTAAAACCCATCCTTTGTTACTGACTTTAATGTACTTACAATCTCAAACGTGTCTTGCCAAAGGAAAGAAGAAAGGGTTTAGGAATTCTGGGCAGAAAATTGCAGGTTGCTACTTGGTATATATTGTTGTGTTCTTTGAATTTGGATTCTTCGAATGTTTTGTCAATATTTTTATTTTCTTCATGAATATTGTAATCTTCTTTATAAATGGGTGGGTTTGTTTTATGCATATTTTTCTTCTAGTTTTTTTGATGATTCTTGATATTTTCCTGCTCTTGTAAAACCAAATATTAAAATATACCACTGTGTAAGCTTATTATGGCGTTTTACCCGAGAAGAAGCAATCCTTAGCTATGATTAGAGTAAGGGGTTGTCTGTGATGCACACTAGGCTTATTTTAGGTAGTAGTAGGTTCTGTACACTCCCTGAACATTTTGGTAAAACGAATGTTAATTGTGATAAAGAAAATAGCTATAACAAGAAAAATGAACCTGTTAGTTGAGAAACAGAATGATTTTTATACAGTTTTTCCATAGAAAACCAAAGAGCGTGCCAGCTGGAAAACCAAATCAAACAGAAACCACAAGCAAGACTTCTAGGAAAGGAGCAGTGAGAAGTAGAGAGAATAAAAATCTAAACTAGCAACATGGCCATGCCCCATTAATATCATAGATGGAAGTAGATGATAAAGGAGATACATATCCTGCCCAAAGAAATGTCCAACCTCAGAATTTTGATTTCAAATAGCTAGGTCTCTCACTGGAGAAGTGTTCTTGTTTCCTCTAGGATTTTAACAGATGGCATTTCTAAGTGCAATCAGATACAGTGCTAATAAGAGGGGTAAGAAAAACAGTATATTTTTTAATCTTGAAAAAGAAATTATGGAAGAATGACTTTTCTCTGAATAAGATGTTGAAAAAAAATTGTCAGAGATAAGGGGTGAGTGAAGGACATAGCTACGCACTGGGAGATGCTCTGAGACAGAGAAATGGCTGGAGACTAGAGCAGCAAAGCTGCTTGAATTCGTAGAGAGGCCGAAGCAGGGTGCCAGAACAGGAAGGCAGGCTCCCGTTCATAAAGGGTGAGGCCCAGGATTTTGGTATCCAGTGTCGCTTTTGGTTGAGATACTTTCTTAAAATTATAGTTCCTAAATTGTACCCATTGTTGAATGAGTAAGCCTCAGCTCAGCTTGATTTCCAACTGAGTGAAGCAACCTAGAGTTCATCTGAAGGTTATCCGAGCTCTTTAGACATGTTGAGATGTAAGGAAGGCAGGAAATCTCATGAAAACAGGCTTTCTTCTGAAATTTCTGGCACTTCCTTTTCTGGTGCTGTTTGGGGAAACTCCAAGAGCACAACTTTCTGCCAATATTTCATTTTGGTGTATCAGGTCTCAGTCAGAGCATGGAGGCATCAAAAGAGCAATGAAAATGCAAAACAAAAATCATACTGTCACTTCTCAGTAACTCAGGAGGAAACAATATCTCTTGTGGACTAAAAGCATCCAGTAAGGGAGTTGGAAAGAACACCTCACATCCTCCATGTTGGTTCAGTGATCCCCAAGACTTTTGTAATATCCACAGACATCTAACAAATGTCATCCACCTGTGCTTTCATAAATTGGACTAAGCACAATGCAGAATTAAAAAAAATGATTTCAAACTGTTCTGATATATATATATATGTATATATATATATATATATATGTGTATATATATATATGTGTATATATATATATATATATATATATATATATATACACACACATTTTTTGCTACCTAAACTGCTCCTATCACCACCACACTCTAATCCTCTGCTCCTCCTAAATGAGCTGATCAGCTACTTAAATACACACATTATGGGTTCACCTAAGAATGTTGGTTACTGTGCCTGTTATTCCCATCCTTACAATATTTTTAATTTTAATTCCTACTGAACCTGAAGTGTTTAATTTGTATGTACTGATGAAAAAAACTGCATAAGAGCTATTCCTTTGTTTCAAGTAATTTGCACTCTAGTTGAAAAAATAAATCCAATTGGATGGCCTCTGTTTTAGTTAAGGTAATCATGTTCTACAACATATTCTCCAAATCTTAGTGGATTGACACTATAAATGGTTATTTCTGCTCCTGCTTCTGTGGGGAGGGATGCTAACCCTGGGGCATTTCAGGGTCTTGAAATCCTACCACCTTGCAGTTGCACTGTTTGTGACACATGATTTGTAAGGTTATCAGTGGAATCAGGGGGAAAAGAACATGGAAGATGGCATGTGTCAGTTTTTATGAGGCAGGCCTAGAAGTACACATGCCACTTACACTAATGTTCCTTGGTTAGAACTCAGCTCACTGACCACATGTAACTGCAAAGGAGGATGGGAAATCTATCTCAGCTCTGTTTCCAGGAATAAGGTGAAACAGACCAGGTGAACAGCTAGCCTGTCTCAATCACAGAACATTATGGCTTTACCCTTTAACTTTTATACCATAGTTGAATTCATGGAATGATATCTATGATGACCAGTCCTTTAACATCTCTTCACACTTCCTGGATGAGAGTCATACAGAGAAATTCTGTTTTTTGTCAAGTCTGTTGATTGGGAAGTTCTTGCTAATAAACAGCTGAAAACTCCTTCCCTGTAATTGTCATGCTTGGGTCCAGAATCTGCTTTGAAAATCCCCCAGCTTGACTCTCTCTTCTCTTCCATAATGTAGCCCTTAAGATAAGAGGCTTGGAATGACCTACTAGAGACCTAGGACCTTGTTCAGCTCTTCCTGTATACCCAGAAATCAGTATTTTCAGTGTTAGCCTGTCTTGTTTTCTTAAACAAATTCTTCTCTTTTCTTAACTAAACATCCTAAGCTATTTCACCTTTTTGCACTGTATTTACCAGGTTGAGCCTGGTTATTCTTATCCAGAATTCATTTGGATTTTCACAAGTAGCCTCTTGAGTTGACACAATACTTCAGGTGCTCTTTGACTCCTACGGAGAGCACCTAAGCAGAAGCCAGACTACTTGAATTTAAATTCTGACTTCCCATTTACTAGTTGCATGATTTTGAACAAGTTACTTGGCATATGCTTCAATTTCCCTATTATCCAATTTTCTGGTAATAGTAATAGTATCTATTTGGTATTGTGGTTTTATTATTTTTTTAATTTAATGTTTATTTTCAAGAGAGAGGGAGACACAAAATTTGATGCAGGCTCTGTTGTGATTTTATTAAGAACAGTTATGTGTAGATTAGAATGTGTTGTACAGGGATAGATGTTGAGTATCATTATAAGCAAATACTTTCCTTATTAGGCACTATATGCCCATTATTCCAGCCTTGATCTTCCTGGATCTTTAGGATTACATTTAATTTTTAGATGATTATCCTGTCATTTGTTTGTGAATGGATTGGACTAAAGAGAATATATGCAAAGAGACCAAGAATTCAAAAGAATGATAGGTGTGTGTCAACTTCATGACTGTGGAAAAGGAGACTAAATGACTGTTTTCATGACTCTGACTAAAGGGGAGATGAACCATAGGACTTAGTGCCTCTTCTTTGCCTACTCCCTTTACACATGTTCTTCACATCCCTCTGCTCCTCAGAGCTTCCTCCTGTTCCCCCAACTGGAAATGATCTGCTGCTTCTTTACAATCTATGGCACATCTTACTTCCGCTTTTCCTTCAGTGCTTATTCGTAATTACGTCACTAGCTAATATTTATTGAACAGGTTTGTTTTTGTTTTTGTTTTGGTCTGGTGCTGTGTGTTAAACTAGAATGCTTTGTGTATGTGCTTTTTACCACTCTGTTTTATCATTTTTACTTAATATCTAGTACTTTGTAGCCTAGTGATTATAGACAGGACATTCTGCTTTTATCTCAGTAGGGGATTCCCTCTGATGTCAGCAGAAACTCGAAGGTCAGTGTGATCTCTGGTGAAGGAAACATAATTTCTGTGTAAATTTATTTCAGGAAAAACAAACAGACAGGTAAATCTTTGTTTTTCAGGTTTTCATTTTAATTTACATTGTGAATGAAGAAAATTGTTCTAGAGTGTGTGTAAGTGAAATTATGAATTAGGATTTCTTTGGTTAAGATAGCATCTAGGTAATATTCAAATTTCTTCTTTTTGTAATTTCTGTGTATGCATGTGTGTTTTTTTATTACAGCATCCAAAGGTAGAAGAAGCAGTTAGTAACAACCTTGAACAACAAAATAACTTTTGTAGGTGTATTTGAAAGGCAACTTCCAGGAGACTTTTAGGAAATCTCGAAGATTTTTAGGGAGCTAGATAAGTGCTTTTGGACATATTTTTGGTTTACTGTAAATTTCTCTTTACCCAGCACTGGCATTAGATATAAAATTGCGCATGTTTAAAAAGTAAATATTTGCTCTCTTGAGTCATAATTTCTTCAGCAACTGTGCTTGTTTTTATGGTTGTTAAGAGACAAATATATTATAAGTTTTCTTCAAGTTACAGAAGGGAGAAGAAACCCTTTATTATCTATGAAGCAGAAATCCAGCCATTTAGAGAGTTTGTAGTGCACACGTGCGCGCGCGTGCGCACACACACACACACACACACACACACACACATAGAATTTAATGATTCTATTTGAGAACTCTCTCCCTTGTCCCAGTTCTCCTACATTTGCCGATGCAACTTTAAGGTTGTCTTTTCTCTGTCTCTTGCAGTAAGGATACCCAAGAGACAGGCATTACTGGTGTTCTCCCAGGAGCTAGGAACTCCAGAGGTGGACTGTGGGTGTTGTGTGATACTAGGAGGTGGGAAGGAAGTTTCTGGGGAAATTATCTGGGGATCACAACAGGAAGTACTGCAGGCATGTTGGGTGGGGCCAGTTGGCTGAGTCTTTAGCTGTGTCCCTGGTGTAATTGGCTTTGTGTCTTCAGCGGAAATCTTGGGGGCACTGCAAGTTAAGGGTGTCTGTAGCCTTTAAAAGGTATAATTAGCCTTTCTTAAAAACCCTAAGACTCCAGGAAGATATTCCTCTTAAAGAACTTATCAATTGCCTTGCAGTATTTAAGAAATTAAAAAGATAAAAAGGTGACAAATGGTTGCTGAGGAAAAGTGAAAAAAACATTGAAATGACCTGGTGGTTTATTACACATATGTGCTTCCTGTGACCTTTGACATTTATGTTAAAGAAAAGACATGAAGTGTATCAACACCAGCTGAAGCCATTTCTACTAATGGTAAAAATACTTCTAAGAAAAAAAAAAACATAGTCTTTCTTAGAAACTTGGCAGAAATGTTGAAGGAGAAGAAGAGAAAAAATTAATCTTAGAGTTCATTAAAATTATTTTTAAATCATGGTTTTAATTTTCAAGGTTATTCTTTATATACATATCCTTATAAATAATAAGTTCCTCCTGTGAGGTTAAATAATTAAATGAGCTTCAGCACTTTTTTTTCCTTAGACAGGAAGCTACCAGAATTATTCTTCAAGTAGCAGTTTCAGGAAGAAGTTTTATTATTACCAGTGTAGCAAAATTATGTCACTGTTTTTTTTTTTTTAAGTGGATCTGCTTCTGAAAAAATCATGTTTCTAAAACTATGATCACTTTAGTATAGTTGAAGACGGGTATTTCTAGCTTCTCTGGCCACTTATATTTGACCTTAGTTACTCAACCTTTTTGAATTGTAGACTCTCTATTTATAAGTCATATGGTTATAAAGACATTTGATATTTACAAGTCAAAAATTGACTAATTAAATTTACAAAGTGATAAACTATAGTATATTTAAGATAAGTAATTAGAAACAAGTTCCAACTTGGTGGTATAAGTGAGTGAGATAGATGCCACGTGGGTAGAAATAGGGACAGAATTTTTTAATAATTCTGTGACTCATAAAAGGCTGCAGGGCCTTCAGAATGAAATTTTTGGTGGTATTCCCTCTAGGACACAATATGGAAGCCATGATTTGGGGTAGGGAATATGGAAATCTATAGATAATAATAAAATTCTAATTAATTTTTTCTTTTATTGCATCTTCAATTACATACCTTTTTAATATATCAGTCTCTTCTATACATATGAAATAGAACAAAACATTTCATCTTCAATTTTAGGACATAAAAGCTCTCTGTTTCATAGAAAGTACTTATGTCAAAATGAGATCTTGAGTTGGTATGAGAAGAATCACCTGACTTCATTCTGGAATAAAAACTTTAGGTTCATAACATAGCTTATAATCAGAGATTTATTATAACATAGTCACTAATGACTAGCTGTCACTAATGTGAGCTCCAGCTACATGCCAGGTACTTTATGTATACTAACCTTTCAAAACAAACAAGTATTGAATTGAAGTATCATTAGCTGTATTCTCCATATGCAGATGCTGGGGCCCATAAAAATTGTTCTATAACCAAGATCACACAGGTCTGCAGCCATGAAGTGAGCTGAAGTAGAACTTGAGCCAAGGTCTGCCTAACTTTCTATCCTGTGTTCTTTCAGCATTAACCTCCCTTTGGGCTAAGAGTCACATTCACATTTATTACTCTACCCTGAATGTATACTGAAGCTAAAACAATGGATGTTCAGTGATTTTACAGAGTGGTGGTTAATTAAGAGAAGGGCAGGAGCAGAATTCTTTCTTGGTGTAGAATCTTAGTTTATTTGTTTACACATGTGGCTTGTATGAGTGTAGACATCTTTTTTGTGTGATAAAAATGTATGGAGGAGAAATACATGTCTTTGGTAAAGGAGGGCTTCAGATTTAACAAAGACCATTCTAATTCAGAGTAGTTTTTCAAATAAGACTGACATAAAAACAAAACCAATCAGAATAATTTTATTTTCACTGATTCAGAGGCAAAGTCAGGAAAGGCTTGAGTTGTAAAGAGAAAGATCAAGTCAAAAATCTATTACGGTTAAGTTCCAGAAGAGCCAGCTGGAAATGATGGTCTGCAGGCTCAAGTCACTAAGCAACAGAGCAGCAAACTGCTTGGTAACCAGAGCTGGCCTGACTCACAGGCTGGCTGCGAATGACCGGATAGCTGGATAGGAGGACCAAAGCCCATCTTACCTCAAAACAGTCTATTCATCCGCCAGCCTTCATGTCAAATCCCTCTGTTATGGAACAGTCTCTTTGACTTAACAAGATATGTGCTTTTAGAATGGAACTATCTCTGGGACCAGAAATAAATGCTGTCTTTCCTCTTTAAAATGACTTTTCTGAGATTGTCTTCTTTGGGTCAGGATATCATTTAAAAATGTAAGGTCTAATTAAAGAAAATAAATGAAAACATTGGGATTAGTGGCTTGACTTTGGGTTTTCATGAGCCAGTGTGTACAGGGCCAAATGGCCTGACTTCATCTGGTGATAGCTGCCCTTGAACTCTGAGAGCACAATGCGTTGCCATTTATTTAGCATTTTAAATCTTATGCTCTCTTTTATTTCATGTGAGTGATTGAACTGCGTAGCTGAATTATTCATTCCTAAGATGTAGCAATCTTGTATCCATTGGAGGTACTAAGTACCACCTGTATAATATGCATTTAATAATATTTGTTGTTTAATTGAGAAACATATCTTCTATTACTGTGGCTCATATGCTGAACAGCTGGGTAGATCCATACTCTTCCAGTCTAAAAGTCCTGGCAATGTAGTGTTTGACTGCCATAGTGGAAAGAAATTTCAAACTCAATGATTAACCATTTGTATGGACTTTGTCACCATGACTTTGTGTGTGTGTGTGTGTGTGTGTGTGTGTGTGTGTGTGTGTATTCTGGGTTTGCACACAACTAGACTGTTATAATTGGACTTTAGGATATGTGTATATGAATCAGTTTGTATAGTGTCACAGAGTTGTCAAATATATGCATTTTAATAATATTTAGTGTATACTTTGAAAATAAATTATGCTTGTTGTATTTCTGAAAATAAACTTATTTAAATATATTTATGATTCTTAGGAAATTACTGAATAACTAGCTTGTTAAACTGTGATGACTAATCCTTATCCCTTAGAATTCATAGTGGTTAAATTATACAGCAAGACCTAAGCTTATAAAAGAAACGTCAAGATTTTGAGGAGAGATTTGAAAAAAAAAACACCCTTTAGAATTCCTTTTTTAGGATGACAATTTGGAGAAACTTGAACTGGCAGAAACTAAGCACCACTTCTCCAAAGCAGATCTTCAGAATAACTAAAATTGAATAATAGAAAATCTTTTTGAATATATTTAGCATAGAAATGTTATTTTAATGTAAATATTTTGTCTCTAGTTCAATCTATATTTATTTTTACATTGTGGTAATTTCAAACCAACCAATTTCCTTTCCATTACCCTTATGAGATAGCCCTCTGATCAAATTAGCTTTTATTAAAATAAAGTGGTATCCTCTGTATATTATTATTAATAGGGCGTTTTTTTTTTTCATTTTCTTGATTTCACATTTTAGCTGATTTCACATTTATGTTCATAAATGGTGAGAGTGTTTTATTGGTCTGTTGAAATAAGCAACTTTCTGACTAATAAGGATACTTGGATTATCATTTCTTCTTGTTTACCTCCTTTAGGTTTATAGTATTTGTTTTCTTTGCTTTATTCTGTGCAGTGTGATTTTTTTTTATGACTCTCTATTGAGTGAGTGCCAAATAGGACAGCATGTGATTTATGGGTTGTAATAACTAAACCATATATGAATTGGAGGCTGATGACGCACAAGGCGGAATGCTATTGCTCTCCTCTGAATGGATCCTGGCTTTCTTTAATAAAGCCTTCTTATTAATAACAATAGCAGTGTCATTAATAGTCTTATCATTACTGTATTGCCTTCCAGGTGAAGGTCCATCTGTGAATCATTTGTACTGTTTTGCATTTAGTATTTTTTAGTGGATTTACATTTTTATTCAAGGCCCATATGTTAAAAAAAGAAGCTTTATAGTATTACTATAAATTGGAACTGTGTCATTGATTGTATGTAGAGGATGATTGAAACAAATTAAAATTCAGCTGGATTTTATGACCTGCTAAAAGTTCTGAGCCTGAGGTCTGCTCTCTGTGTGTTTAAAATGACAGGTAGCAAGTATTACAGAGATGTAAAAGTCTTTCTCCTTAAGATAGTAAGAATGATTGAAAGGGATTTGGAAAGGAAATAGCCTTCTCATTATTAAGTTCAACACTTAAAAAGTCACTAAACCACATCACCTGTGCCTAAAACTATGTGTGTGCAACACCAGACCTCGTAATATCCTGACCTAGTAGTACCCGAACCATTGATACTTCTGTTCAAAGAAGGACGTTGGTTCTTGCAGGCTCTTCGGATCCGAATCCCTTAGGTGAAAGTAAACACACTGAATTTAGATTGTGTGACTCCAACTCCCAAGCAGAAAGTGAGGTGTTGGTATCTCATTTTACCACCACCCTATACTTACTACCTAGTTGGTAGCTACACGGATGGAAAGAAGCGTGGATATGTTCCGTGGAAAGTACATACCTTCTAATGGCAGCTTTCAAGCCAAAGAGCACAAACATGGACATTTTCAAAGAGTGTAGGATCTTCATGCAAATAAGTGAAAGCTGAGGTAAGTGAGGAGTCTGATTTTTTTATACCTATGTAATCTTCTGGAGAACTTATTTAATTCTAGACTAGAACTCTCTTATAGGACCGGCTTTGTAATTTGCAAAGCCTGGTATAAAGTGAAAATGCAGACACACTTGTTCAGAAGAATATTAGGAATTTCCTGACAGCAACAGCAGAACATGCAATCCAGCACAGGGCCCGCTGGAGAATGTGGTCCTATACAACTGCTCAGGTCACCCCTGTGAAGTCAGCCCTGCACCCACAGCATATCTGAACTGGGGCCCCAGAAGTCACGTTTATAAGCAGCTGGAACTATCCTTTGAGAAACTGTCTTAGAGGAGCATCTTCATTGTTCACCTCCTTCTCTTTTTACATTATTTATAGGGACTCCAGAGGACTCATATACTTTGGAGTAAAAATAAAAGTTTCAGTGGTAGTCAGCAGTGTACCAGCTATAAATTAAGGAGGAGCATCGTCTTCCCTTTATCTTGAGGGTTTTCGTCACAGATGGACAAGTCCATATATAAATAAATTAAAAGCAGCATTGCCTTTGCATTGCACTACTAGGTATTTATCCAAAGGATACAGGATTGCTGTTTTGAAGTGGCACCCCAGTGTTTATAGCAGCACTGTCAACACATATATATATATATATATATATGTATATATACATACACACACACACACACACACACACACAATGGAATGTTAATCAACAATCAAAAAGAGTGAAATCTTGTCATTTGCAACTACGTGGATGGAACTAGAGTGTATTATGCTAAGTGAAATAAGTCAGAGAAAAGACAAATATCATATGACTTCACTCATACGTGGAATTTAAGATACAAAACATATGAACTTAAGGGAAGGGAAGCAAAGATAATATAAAAACAGAGAGGGAGATAAACCATAAGAGACTTAAAATACTGGGAACTGAGGATTGCTGGAGGGGTACTGGGTGGGGGGATGGGCTAAATGAGCAAGGAGCATTAAGGAGGGCACTTGTTGGGATGAGCACTGGGTGTTATATGTAAATGCTGAATCACTAAATTCTATTCCTGAAATCATTATTACACTGCATGTTAACTAACTGGGATTTAAATTTAAAAAATAAAATAAATTAATTAACAAATAATTAAAAATTAAAATCAGCAATGGCAATATATTACTACCATGCTGATGCTGACCCCTCCTTGAAACTGTCTCATTCACGGGTTTAGCTCCTGTTTCTGTGAGTTCTCTCTTTTCCTCCTTCATTGTCTGCATTTCCAGCACGTTAAATTGAAGTGCCCTCCGGTTATATAATTAGCTCTTTGGCTTTGTTTCAGTATGCTCCCTGCACCAGCAGCCTGACTTCTGCCCCAGCTCCAATTGCTAGCTCCATTTCACAAAATCCAGCTCTTAAGCCTGTCTCAAGATCTGTATGTCTTCTCTGGACATTTCCACTTAAGAAATCTACTTTCACCTCAGAGATAATGTGAAAAACTGAGCTCACTGTTTCCCCCTGGAACCACTGCTTTCCCAGTCATCTTTGACTTCTGCTTTGCCCTTTCTCTGCCCAGCCCTATAGATCATTTCATCTGATATTTCTTGCTTTTCTGTCTTTTCCTGATTACCACTACCTATTTTAGCATCAGCCTTATGTTTGGGTGAGTTCAAAACCATCCTAGCTGTCTCTGTGCCATAAGTCTCTTCCCCTTGAGGATGTACTATCCACGCTGCGTCATTACTTATCCTAAAGTTCTGCTTTTGCTTTCCACAGTTTATAGTGGGGGTAAGCAAATATTTTTCGGTAAAGGGGCATATAGTAAATGTCTCAAGATTTGTGGGCCGCCATTTCGGTGTCATCTACTCACTTATGCCACTATAGTGCAAAAGCAGCACAAGACATAAAATGGGCATGGGTGTGTTCAATAAAACTAGTTACAAAAAATGATAGGAGGGTAGATTTGGCCCACTGGCCATAGTTTGCTAATCCCTGGTCTGCAAGAAAAGGTTCATACTTCTCAACTTGGCCCTGAAGTCTATATCATCAGTTCCAAACCTGTCTCTACAAACCTTATCTGGCATTGTTTGCTATGGATACTTCACAGCATTTATTTGGGAGCTGAATCTTGAGCAGAGCTTCTCAACCTTGACAGTGCTGACAATTAGGTCCAAATAATGCTTTGTCATGGGGCTGTCCTGTGTAGTATAGAATCTTGGGAACATCCCTAAAACCACCCAGTAGATGTCAGTAATCCCACCCTGTTATGAAAATCCAAAATGTTTCCAAACATTGCCAAATATTCCCCAGTTTGGGAGCATGCAAATTATGCCTAGTTAAGAACCACTGGTCTAGAGGGTGAGCTTTGTGAAGGGAGAACTGAGTTCTACATTATTCACTGTTGTGTCCCTAGTGTGTAGTATAGTCTTGTGATGCAGAAAGAGGTCTAGAAATGTACTGCCTGCTCCAACTTTCCTCCCCACTTACTGTGAGTTCTTAGGTGTGTCATTTACTTTCCACAGACCACCATTAAGTTCATCTGTAAAATAGAATTATTACTAATTCATATATGATTCATAGAATTATTTAGAAGTTCAAATGATATACTTAATGAAAGGATCTTCAGAAAGAGTTGAGTGCTAATCAAGCATAATGTGAAAATAGTATGGGTGGGACACTTTGGGTAGTCTGAATCTCTTGAAATCTAGAAGTTTAATCACCTCACATACTGTGTCTACCTCATGCAAATCATTTTATAGGATGCTCTTAGGGCTTTGTCTTTGCTCTCAAGGATTGCAATCTGATAGGGCATGGAATGTGATTACTTAAGAACTTTAAAATAGCAGCCATAATTACAAAGAGTGGAGGGCGTTTACAAGAGGCAGATGTTGTTTCTAGAAGTGGGACTCCCTCAAGATTCGAGATGGAGTATGAGATGACGTAGTCATAAAGAAGGGCCTGAGCATTTAGTTAGGTTGCCTTATTTAATATTCACTACTACCTAATTAGGTGTAGTTTTAATTATCATATTTTTAAAAAAGAAAAATGGGGCCTAGAAGGGAATTTGATATGAACAAAAAGCATGGAGGATCTGAGTAGAGGGAAATGGAGTGAAGTATGGAAGGAGAGGAAGTGGCAGAAGGTGAATTCTTTGCACCAAAGCAACAACTGAATATCTACAGGGAGTATTGGGGGGTCAGGTGAGTTTGAGTACAGTTTAGAGTATCTCTAGAGAAGGTAGACCATAGAGGTTAGCCGGAATCAGGTTTTGAAGGTCAACTAAGTCTCTCTCTCTCTCTCTCTCTCTCTCTCTCTCTCTCTCTTCTATATGTGTGTGTGTGTGTGTGTGTGTGTATATATATATATGTATATATATATATATATACATATATATATCTTTTTCCTTCTTTCTCTGTCTCTTGCACACGTGTATGCACACACACACAAGTGATTTATATGCTTAAATGAAACAATGAATTTTATCTTTCTTAACAGGTTCACTCCAAATGAAAGGAAGTGACATTTTGAGTTATTATCCCATGCTAAGCTTGCTAACCCTCAAGTGTGTGCATTGAACACTCTCACTAGTTGGAATGTGAGATTCAGTCCAATTAGACCAATCTATATTACCTTTCAGTTAGTTAATATCCTACTCCTTCTAAGATAGTCCTACTGAAATAGCAGAATACACAATTGTGTTTCCATTCAAATCAGATGTGTCAATTCCACTGGGGGCACTTGTGTTCTAATGCATAGAACAGAGACATTATTTATGTGAGACTGTGCCTGCCTTTTCAATACATTACAAAAAAAAAGTAATACTTAGAACACATTTAGCAGTTCTAATGGTCTCCACACAGAAAACCATCTTTCTCTGAAGGCATTTTCTCTCTTTCAAGACTGGTTCACCAGGGTAAAAGTCAGGAGCTAAATATCCTGCTATCCTTTTATTTATTTAAAAATGATTTCTAAGTGTCTATACTATCTGTCACTCTTCTGGAGATAAAGCACTGAACAACAACAACAAAAAAGAGTTCTGCTCCCTTAGAGCAATAGTCTAGTGGGGGGAAGACAGCATACAAATAAATACTTCAGTGGGTCAGAGAATGACAATGCATTAAAGAAGAATAAAGCAGGGTAAGAAAATAGAGTTTTGTATAAGCTTTTTGGGGAGGACTCTCTATAAGGTGACATTTGAGTAGAGATTGGAGGGAGGTGATTATGTGATTATCCAGGAGAAGACCATTTCAGGCAGAAGAAATGAGAAGTGCAAAAGCCCTGAGGGAGGATGTGACTGGTGTGTTGAGGCAGGGGGACATTCTAGAGAATGAGGTCAGAGACATAGAAGGGAGCAAGATCATGTAGTGTTTTGAGGCTGTAGTAAAGGATTTGGGAATTTGGGGGGAGTTTTCATGGTGACATATCAAAGAGAAGAGGGTTAATGATGCAAGTGTCTGACTAAGAAGGGCACAATCTGTTTTAAGTTTTGGAAGAATTGTTAGATTCCTGTGTAGAAAATATGGATGTGGGGAACAGGTAAAAAGAGGGAAACTATTGCAGTAATGTAGGTGAGGTATAATGGTGGTGCATAGTAAATCATAAAAAATGGTCACAGTACTTTCTGAAAATAGCAGAGAAGAGCATGAAAGACACTTATTCTCCTTTAGGGGAAGTGTTACACAAATGTGGAAGGGAAATTAGATACCACTCAGAGGGCAGAAGTAAAGCCATATCCTCAATAGGCAGCCAGTGCTGTTAGCACAAGAAGGTGCAGGAGACAGACAAGAGGTTTAGAATATGAGAGATTGTACTGATGACAGATGAGAAGCACTAGAAGTTACAGTGGAGGGTTTGGATTTGGGGGAGGGCTGGGTGATTTAAGTCAAATGAGGGGATTTACAGAACCATCTGAGGGTGAGAGGTGGGTGATGAGCAGTATCCTGGCAGTCTTGGGGTCCTTTGTCCTGATGATTGTGAGTCAGAGACAAGGATCTCATCAGAGGCCTGCAGTTAGAAAAGCACAGCTCATCAGCTGGGATGTCCATTCTCTTGGGTCTGTTTTTAAAATTCTCTCAGGCTCTCTAATTCACCTGTAGTGCTTTTAGAGAGATGGAGGGGGGAGGCAGTGGACACCAGGCTGGCCAGGTCTACCTGACAGTCTTCACTGCAACTTTTTGTCTAGAAATGCCATGCTGCTTCTACCTCTAACCATGCACTTGTCCTCTAGGGATGAGAGAGGTGAGAGAAGATGCATAGAGGCAAGTGGGAAGTTGCTAGTTTCCAGATGTATGGCCCTGGGGCAGATTGCCAAATTGAAATTACCGTTTTTTTATGGATTGGATAAAAAAAATATTATCCTTCTTTTTTAATGCTTATTATTTATTTTTGAGAGAGAGAGACAGCGCGAGAGAGCGAGTGAGAGAGTGGGCACATGTGCACAAGCACGGGAAGGAGCAGAGAGAGAGGGAGGAAAAGACTCCCAAGCAGGCCCCACGCAGAGCATGGAGCCCAACGCAGGGCTCTGACTCATGACGGTGAGATCATTACCTGAGTCAAAATCAAGAGATAGGTGATTGACTGAGCCACGCAGGTGCCCCTCAAAATCCTATTCTTAAGCATGATATTATAACTAGGTATTGAAGAACCGAAATAAGTTCTGAAAAAATTTGCATGCTTGCCACAGCGTTTCATACATGTCATTGCAATGATACTGCTTTTATTAAATACATGGGTTTTCTGCATAGGCATAAAATATTTCTAAAAGCAGGACTAAGCCACATTTTAACATTTATACAGGAATGGTTTCATGATCCTCCGTGTAAACAAAACAAATATGAAATGGGTACAACAGAGCTTTCTCTTTGAAGTTTGAATTATTGGTTTGTGTTGCTTGCTTGCAAATTTATATTATGTGAGCTAGCTGGCTGTTACCAAGAAATACGATCTTTTATGTCTTAGGAGTGTGCCCTGCAAAGCAACATGTACAAACTTTTTTTTTCTTGCCCTAAGGGAAAGGGCGAGCCCTGGCACCTTTTAACCTGTAAGGATTATGTAGCTCTTGCTGGGATTGATTTGTTGGCTTCTCTTCAAGAAATGCTCCTGGTATGTGTTTTATGTTCTGACAGAGCCATGGCTCTGCTGATCCGCACGTCACTCCCGTGAAGACGTGGGCATGCCTTTGTGCATTTGCTCTTGTAGCCTGGGAAGCATATTTCAACACACCATCCAGAATTGGCTCGAACATGCCTGTCACTCCCAGCTGACTCTGATGACGCTCTTGCCAACGTAGATTTGCATCAACACAGTTCTTTACTGGAAAAAAGTTCATTCAGAATATACAGGGTGGCCTATTTAAAAGAGGCATAGCATCAATTTGAAGTGGTCTGTATTTTAAGGGAAGCATTGTAAGAAATATACTGTTAATTGAATGCTCCTCAGAGCACAGAATTATAGTCAGCATTACTCAAGACTTCCCCCCACCACTGCTGCCAGAAATCATATGTCATTCACTTCTAAAGAGTTGCTTATTCTGAAGAAAATACCTCTATTCCAGACTTTCTTTCTCAGCATGCTGGATATGTACGCATTTCTAGTCTCTTCCCTTTCTATGTACATAATCCTAATTCTTTATTCGTTAAAGCATGATATGCTAGAGCTGATGACATGTGATATGAGGTAACAACATTGCTTATTGCCTGCCCAAAATTCAGTTTGGCAATTCAGTGGATAAACACCTTTTCTACTAGAACAAAACCGTTTGGCATTTGTCCATCTTTCTTTATGATTCATCTTCAATATCCTAATGAATGTTTGGGATAGGCATGTTACTCAGATGCATGGCTCTATAGACAGGAAACCAGGCACTCAGAAACAAAACCTGTTACCATAGCTATTCAGAAAAAAAATACAAAACTGCCTTTGTTGTACAAAAGAAAAATTCAGTATCAGTGGCATATGACCTGTGATTACTATTATTATGATCCTATACTACTCACCCTTCATTTTTGTCATCCTAGTCTATTCTAAGTCATTATAGTAATGGATACAACTGAATGGGTTTGCAATTTTACCCCTTTTCTCATGACAACCAAAAGCATTTTCAATGACACATGCTTTGATCTGCCTGCTTTTAAGTCTCTTAAGCAGGGCAGCTCTAGACAGCTTCCTCTCAGAAGATTTTACTATCCTAATAGACCTCATCATAAATTCTATATTTATGCTTGTTTAGACACATCAAAGTCAAGCTTTATACCAGGGGCCACCTGTGAAGTTAAGGTCATCAGCTTCTTGTTGTAGCTACTGGTCACTGTCATGCCTACCAATAATAAAGTTTGACCTTGAAAAGTGATTAAAAGTTGTGGGCTACAATATAGGAATATTAAAAAAATGTTCTGCCATGTTGTTTCATCTGCTGTGTTTTGTCTAGAATTCATATTATTGTCACAGTTAACTCCAAAGTGTTCTATGCTGTATGCATATAGTACAGAGGGAAAGAAAGTATGTGGAAATAAAGAAATATGATCTTTACCCTGTGAATTAACACATGAAATCTATAGTTAACAGAGCCAAGATGCAACACTTTACACAGATGAGTTTGCAGGGCTATCAGATGGGAGGATTGGTCAGAATTTGAGTGGGCATAAAAGGCAATCACAAAGAAACAGTTGGCCCAGCTTCTTCAAACATTGTCCAAAAGAGAGGAATGATTGGTTAGCAGAATGACATTAAACATTGCACTGTGTTAATGATCTTATTAATAACCTCTTAAATTTATCTGATTGATCACATATTTATCTATATATTTTGTTATGGTTCCATGTTCACAAAGTAATCTTCTGATTATAGTCTTCATTGTTACACAGGACTTTCTAGTGATAAAGGGTCAGATGGTTGAGCATTTTATTTTTTTCTCTTTTTAAAAAAATGTTTATTGATTTATTTATTTTTTGAGAGAGAGAGGAGGGGGCAGGGCCAGAGAGAGAGGGAGACAGAGTATCTGAAGCAGGCTCTGTGCTGACAGCAGACAGCCAATGTGGGGCTTGAACTCACAAACTGTGAGATCATGAGCTGAGCCAAAGTCAGATGCTTAACCAACTGAGCCACCCAGGTGCTCCATAGTTGAGCATTTTAATCTGAGCAATAACTGTAGTGCTCAATGAAAAGAAATCAATTGGCATTTGGATTCTGTTCAGAAGTTCCATGAGCCTGTACAATATGGGCTTGCTTCTGAGAGGAGGGTTTCCTCTCATGTGCTGAGAGATTTCAGTTTCTGAGTCTACAAAACTCATTGCCAGATTCTAATCCTAGTCATTTATCCAGGGTATTGCCGATCCTCAAGGCCTTTTGAGAAAAAATCTGCTAACCTACTCAGTTAAAACTCTTCTCCCCTGCCATGTCCTAAATATTTTCACTAGGAACCATGCTAGCACTAAATACACATTTTAAAGCTGTAATCACAGTAAGAATGAGGAAAAGGTGCAACATTCCATTCACTTAATCTCTTTCCTCAACAGAGGCTGTTTGGTGAGACAGTCATGACTTATGCTTTGAAATTAATTTTCTGACACATCTAACATTTAGCCCAGGATATAGTTGGCTATTTGTTAGTTTTTCTGAGGGTATGATGTCTTACAGAAATTGGCCAGCTATTCTAGGAAATGTGTTCAGTATTCACAGACAGTGATTGGAATTTTCTGGACCCTTTTTTTCCTCTGCTTTACTCCCTCTCAGATCCAGTAACTTAGAGGGCAACCTGAATGTTACAGCTTTCACCTTCCAAAGTGATATCTTTTAGGGAGTTTCATATTTAGTAGGGTTTTTTTGAAAACCAAGGAGCCTTTGTGACTTAAGTACATGCATCTCAACTTGTGCAATTGCAGATTTGTTTTATGAGTTTGAGATCAACTACATCAAGAATTGTGGCAGTGTTAGGTTGTTTCACCTCAGCAGTTTCCCCTGAAGTAATGTCTTTTCAACAATATTTAAGGTGTCGTGGTGACATGTTGACTGTTGAGACAATGACAAAAATATACAGGAAGAAGTGATGTAAAAGTGAGGGACATTGTTGAAGCAAAGTGAAATGTTAATTCTCAGACAAATGTCCCCTAGAGACGGGCATTTGAATTAGTTTCCAAAACCTGCCATCACAAATTCTCACAAATGTAATGACTTAAAACAAGTGAAATTTACTCACCCATGGTTCTCAAGACTAAAAGTCCAAAATCAAGGTGTTTGCAAGCCTGCAGTCACTACAGAGGCTCTAGAGGAGAATGTGTTTCATTCCTCTCTAGTTTCTCATGGTTTTGCTGGCTTCCTTGGCTTATGGTTACATTGCTCCAACCTTTGCCTCTGTTTTCACAAAACTTCTCCTGTTTTGGTCTGTGTGTGTGTGTGTGTGTGTGTGTCCTTATAAGGACATTTGTCATTGTATTTAAGTCTCACTTGGATAATCTAGGACACTCTCCTCATCTCGAGATACTTAATTACATCTATAAGAAACTCTTTTTCCAAAGGAAAAATTCACAGGTTCTGGAGCTTAGGTTGTGGACATATCTTTTTTTGGGATCACCACTGGGCCCATTACAGCATCTAAAGATAAACCTTCTTGTGAGAGTCCCTGAGAAAGCCCTCCAGATAGCATGAGGTCTGAGCCACACCCACATGGAGAATCCTTTCTCCCTCTTGCAACAGCTTAGGGTTCCAGTTTGAATAGCTAAGGCAACAGGGCTACATGGGACAAGAAGCCAATAACACTAGGTTTCCTTGAAGTAAATGATGGCCATAGTCACTGGATGTCCAGCTATACCGTGTTGATATTTCTTCCCAAAGGCTCAGGAAAAGCATGAGATAAAGAGAAATAGGAAAATGTTATTTATTTTGTATCCTTTGCATGTACAACTCTTTTCAGAAAGGAAGGAAAACTGTAGGCCAAAGAATTAGAAAAGGAGAACAATGGATGTTTTTCCTATTTTGTGAATGTTTGGTCCTGGTCTCAGTGACTAAAATTAGCAATGAAAACCATAAACGTGGTACTTGGTTTATAGTAAAAATTCCTATAAAACATAGTGGTGTGTGAGTCCCCTTATGCCCTTCCTCCGTGCTGTTAGCTTTCCATTTGCTGTCACTAGAATAGCTGCTCTTAACCTTGTCTGATGTAGCCTTCCAGAAACATTTTGTGCATACTTAAGTAAATATAATAAAAGTAGTGATAACACTTATTGTGTAATTTATATGTATTCAGCACATTGCTAGATATTTTCAGTGATTAGTTCATTTACCTCTCACTACACATCTAAAGGGTATCTGTAAGATAGATTTCTACCAGTGAAGTTATTGATCCAAAGACATATTTCCATTAATATTAATGTTTTAATAATAGTATGATAATATATGATAATATAAATATTAATTATTAATATTAACATATTTTAAGTATTAGAATATATTCTAAGTCACCTGGGTGGCTCCTTCAGTTTAGCATCTGACTCTTGATTTTGGCTCAGTTCATGATCTCACAGTTTATAGGACTGAGCCCCACATCATGCTCTGTGCTGACAGGATGGAGCCTACTTGGGATTCTCTTTCTCTGGCCCTCTGCTTCTTGCTCTCTTTCTCTCTCTGAAAATAAATAAATAAACTTAAAAAAAAAGATACTGGCAAATTTACTCCAAAATTTGTTTCATCATTTTACACACCTACAAACAGTGTGCCAGAAGACCTATTAACTTCTCATTATCACTCACTATCCATGGATATGTTGTACTTTTATTTTTCATTACTGTAATGGGTAAAATATATCTATTATTATTTTACTCTTCAGTTTTATGAGTGAGTTGAACAGTTTTTCATTGTTTATTTGCCATTTCTTAGTTCACTGCCTATTAATATTTTTCCATTAAAATTCTTTCCAGAAATGAATTGAGATAATAATTTTGTTATTGATTTAGAAAAATTTTGAGTTATATTTAGGAAATTGTGTTATAACTGCTCTGAATAATTTCTCATTCTATTTGTTTCTTTCACTTTGTAAGTTTTGAAAGTCATAGGTAAATATTTTTAACAATTTTTTGTGGACAAAACCACATAACATAAAATTTGCTGTCTTGACCATTTTTGAGTGTACTATTCAGTAGTGTTAAATATATCCACATTACTATAGAACATACCTCCAGAACTTTTTCATTTTGCGAAACTAAAACTCTATATCCATTAAAACAGCAACCACCCTTCTCTTCCCAGCCTCTGGTCGTGACCATTCTACTTTCTATGCATTTGACTATGTTAGAAAGCTCATATATTTGCAATCATACAGTATTTGCTTTTTTTTTTCACTTCCTTATCCCACTTAGTATAATGTCTTCAGAAGTCACTCATGATGTAGCATGTGACAGGGTTCCCTTTTTAAGTTAGAATAATATTAAATGCATATACCACATTTTATCTATTCAACCATTAATGGGTATTTAAGTTGCTTTCATCTCATGGCTGTTGTGAATAGTGAGCTGTGAACATGGATGTACAAGTGTCTCTGCAAGAGGTTGCTTTCAATTCTTTCGGATAAATATATTCAGAGGTGGGGTTGTTGGATCATATGGTATTTCTATTTTTAATTTGTTTAGAAGAATCCTCATATTATTTTCCATAGTGACTCTACCATTTTACAATCCTACCAACAATGCATAAGGATTCCAACTTATCCTCATCCACATCAATACTTATTTTCTTTTTTCTATAGTAATGAGTGTGGAATGATATCTCATTACAGTTTTTTTTTTTGGAATTTCTTCCATGATTGGTGATGTTGAGCATTTTTTACATGCTTGTTGAATATTTGTATGTCATCTATTCAAGTCATTTGCCCAGTTTTAACTAGGTTATTTAATTTTTTGTCTGTAAAATGTTTTCAATACAGCAAGGTTTAGCAAACTTTCCTCCATGTGCTCCTCTTACCTTGTGTTTAAGGAGTGTGACTCCATTTTAAAATTATTAATTTTTCCACCTTTTTCCTAGTCCTTTTAAGGTTTTCCTTTTATATTTAATTTTTGATCACCTGTAATTTATTTTGATATGAGGAATAAGAAAAGGGTACACCTGTTTTTGGCCAGCTGCCCCAACCCCAATTTATAGAAGAATCACTGATCTGAATAGGGGACACCTGGGTGGCTCAGTTGGTTATGCATCTGACTTCAGCTCAGGTCATGATCTCACCATTTGTGAGTCTGAGCCCTGTCTCAGGCTCTGTGTTGACAGCTCAGAGCCTGGGGCCTGCTTCAGATTCTGTGTCTCCCTCTCTCTCTGTCCCTCCCCACTCGCCCTCGTGCTCTCTCTCTCTTTCTCTCAAGAATAAATAAACACTAAAAAAAAAAAAAACAATCACTGATCACTTACTAACTTGTAAGGTTTCTTTTTCAAATGACACATTGGCCACACCTGCTACAGTAATGATTATACTAAGTGTGATGTTGCCTTGTTAGATTTTCTTTGCATTATTTTATTTATTTTTAATTTTTTTAATACTTATTTATTTTTGAGAGAGAGAGAGAGAGAAAGAACATGAGCGGAGGAGGGGCAGAGAGAGAGGAAGACACAGAATTTGAAGCAGGCTCCATGTTCTTAGCCTGACGTAGGGCTCAAACTTACGAATTGTAATATCATGACCTGAGCCAAAGTAGGATGCTTAACCAACTAAGCCACCCAGGAGCCCCTTCTTTGCACTATTTTCAATGGTAAACTTCTGCTATTAATACCATTTAAATATTTGGAATATAGACTTAAAATACTCTATAATTTCATTTGTTGAGCCCTATTTCCTTTAAATATAAATATTACCTATGTTCCCAATAACATTCCTTTTTTGGGGAGTGAACAAAGAGAAATGTTTTCAATGATTTGTGAGACCAGTGAGTAAGAATGGCTTTGACAGAATGATATTCTTATTTCAAAATGTGAAATGATGACACACCTTCTACATAAGGAGGAGAGATGTATATTTCAGGAAATTTACCTAAATTTGGGTTGAATTTAGTATCCCTGGCAGCCCCACACCTCGTAGAGAGATGTAAAATCCTTATGCCTACATGAAATGATACTTATCATCATCAGGGACAGATTAAAGATTTAGAGTTCTGGAGTTTGGTTGCTAAGGCCTGATTCTGCTGTAAATTGACTGTAGGATTGCATTAAGTCTTTTAATTCTTCTGAGCATTAGCTTTCTAATTTTCTAAATGGGGATAAATAACATAGATGAAAACTTTGAAACGGTTCTTTGAATGACTAAACACAGTAATTTGTAGGATATGTACTTTGTACAGCATCACGTGCTAAAAACATGGTGGTAATAATTGTTATTAGTAACAGCAATGGTAATCATGGTGAAAGAAGATTCTGCTGGTTCAACATTCATTCTTTCAAGCAGTCCATGCCCAATACAGTATGCACTCCTCACACAGCAGGGCTAGACTCTCTAATCCCTATGCTGTATAAAAAAACATTAAGGGAATGAATTCATTCAATGCATTAAAACCCAAAAGGTTATTAGTAAACTATTAAATTTAGGTGACATTTTCCTTATCCAGCTTTTTCTTCTTCTAGTCTCCTCTTTATTTTACCAACTGCAGAGATTCTGTTAACTGTTTAAAGAATGCGATTTCAGGTTGCTTGAAAGGAAGAAACCTGGACTGGAAGTGTAAAGATAGTTCTTTTTGGGACGTAATTAGTCACTTTTATGTGATGCTTCCATTTTTAAATGAGAAATTCCTTCTCTCCTGCAATTTTCCAGGAGGAAATCAGTTCTGTGAAAGAAAATATGTAAAATCTAGAACTAATTTCCAGTAGAAATTTCTCAAGACGGTTTCACAGTCGTGGTTGGCTGTTTTCTTTTTGTGACCTGTATTACCCTGAACATCAAATGATCATAGTACAACCATGTTTATTAAGAACTCTTAGTGTTGGGTACAACTCTTGGAATTTTCCTGCTTTTGAATAGTAACTGCAGGAATTTCTTGAAGGTGAACATACTCCCTGGACAGAGGAGTGAAAAGGACAGGAAGGAAAAGGAAAGAAAGGAAAAGAGATAATGTCAGCCACTTAGAGACTTAGAGAAAAGGGGGCCTTGGAGAGGTTATCTTGACTTTTGACTAGATGATAAAACCAAGGGACAGAGGGGTACAGAGAATGCCCATCGGTATACATTATGACAGTGTGAGACCCAACACACAGATTATTTGAAGTAGGTCAGTGTCTTTAGTTTGACTGAGAGCCTGGGGGTTGAGAATGGGGATGGAAGGAAAGTACAGAGAACTCATTTATTCAACATCTCTGCCCAGCAGCCACTTGTTTTATTTTTCTGTTGTTTTGACCCTAGATTTGTAGAGCAACATTTCATACCCGATTTTGACTTACACTAGGTGCCTGGAATGCAAGAGGCAATTGTGTAGAAATGAATGAACAGAGCAGTTTACTTTAACTCTAGAGACGTTTGTTGTTCCTCTTGCCACTAGCTAGCTGAATGTCTCAGGCAAATTATCTCAATTCTCTTTGGCTCAATTTCCTCAGATATGAAAGGAGAGTATTGGATAGTTTATACTAAACTCCTTTCCAGTGCAGAATACTGTGCTCCTCTGACTTTCTCTGAATAATTTCATAGGTTGCTGAAACAGCAATAGTAGCTTGGTTCTTAGCTACCAATTGCATATTCCCCTCAAATGTGAAAGAAAAGGAAACCCCAAATTTAAGTCCACTGTTGTAGTTGCCTCTCTTTTCATTCGGGTATCTGTGGCTCATAGATTCCATAGCCTCATGTGAAATTTTCATTTCAAAGAAGTGAGTGATGGTAAAAGGAAGGAAAACCTTTTACAACTAAATTCCACATAACTGTGCCATTATTTACTGTTTCCATACAAGTTTTAAGTTGGTCACAAGTTTAAAAGTTTATGAGAATTGCCTATTGTTGCCAAGTGTACTGAAGACAATGTTTATACAATAATATCTCATCCTTTCCTCCACTCTTTTCTATTTTAGAATAAAAATACCAGTAGGAAAAAGAAATGGGTGACTATACCTAGTAAATACATGGGTGTAGGTTATTTGGTCATTACTATAGTTTAAATATGTGGGTACATTATAAAACAAGGAACAAATGATAGAAGATTATCTATTTGGAAGGTCCAGACTGCTAATAATTTTCTTTCCTTAACAACAACAACAACAACAAAAATAGGCAACAGACCTTAGGGTACTAAATGCTTTTTGAATTCATTCACTATTCAGTGTCAGAACACCAACAGTAATATAGTATTTCATGTCTTTAGAAGTAGTTCACTGGGGCACCTGGGTGGCTCAATAGATTAAGTGTCCCACTCTTGATCTTGTCTCAGGTTATGATCTCATGGTTTCTTGAGTTTGACTGAGCCCCACATCCGGCTCTGTGCTGACAGCCTGGAGCTTGCCTGGGATTCTCTGTCTCTTCTCTCTCTCTGCCCCTCCCCCACTCTTGCAGGGTGTCTCTCTGTCTCTCTCTGTCCTCTCAAAATAAATAAGTAAATATTAAAAAGCAATTAGAAATAGCTCATATGAGCATTTCTCTAGCAGTCCACTAATGTTCTCAAGGTGTATAAAGAAGAAATATTCATAATGCCGGTGCATTGGGGCCAGAATGATTGGTATTCAAATCTTTAGCCTTCAAAGAGACATTTTTGCTTGATTAAATTAATATTTTAAAATAGTATATCAAGACTCAAATTAAAATTAATATATTTTTTAACGATTTTTTATTTTCCTGTTATTTCATAAACTTCTGTAACATAATTTTATGTTCTTACTCTTTATTCAACTGTTTTCTTAATATTGGATATTTAATTATCTGCTTTGATCCTACAATAAATATCTTTGAAGGTCAGTTATGAATTGTTCCTTTAAAATTAGGAAGGATTCTCAGATGTGTGATACATAAAGATTTTAAGCCACGTTGCTAACTGCTTTTCAGAAACTGTTGTTAGTGTGCTAATGGTATATTCTACTACCATATTCTACTGCACTCTTCCAAGTATTGTATATTTTACCTAATAGAGATTTGTCATATTAGTAGCTTGCAGAATAACATCTAACACATTTCAATTAATATTCTGACTACCAATTTTTTTTATTGGTGCATGGGAATTTTCAATATTGTCTTTTGTGAATTGCACTGTAGTGTTTTTTTTTTGTCTATTTGGACATTAACTGTTTCTTTCTCTATCTTGTTTTGTGCACAAAGAATTTTCTCAGTTTATTATTTGCCATGTAATTAATTATTTACATATTATTTACATATTACATGAATTTTTATGTGAATAGATTTTCTTTTACCTATTGCCACAACAATTATTTTTCCTTTGTACAATCTTATTTGCTACTTCTGTAGAAAAGCTTTCCTCAGCCCAAAATTAGATTTGAATTTAATTTTATTTTCTTCTAGTTTTTTTAAAAAGAAATACTCTACTTTTAATCCCTGTGGAAATAATTAAAATATGATATTTAGTTTAAAATTTATGTTAAGTTCTACCATTCTGATAAAGATTGAAAAGGATAAAAGATAATGAGGAATCTTTATCCAATATTCATTTTATTGCACTACTATAAGCAAAATCAGGAACTTAAATACTTACCTCAAAGTATTTTGTAAATTATCAGAAACTATACAAAAGGAAAGATAGTCATAACAATTTGACATACTTAAAAGCAAATTCTTCCAAATGTCTTCTTTCCCAAGAAGGCCACTTTTTTTTTTCTTTCTCTAACATTTATATTTTTATTTTGAGGGAGTGAGAGAGAGAGAGAGAGAGGAGAGGGAGAGCGAGCAAGCATGGGAGAGGCAGAGATACCAGGAAAGAGAGAGAACCCCAGGCAGGCTCCACGCTGTCAGCACAGAGCTTGACGCGGGGTTCCAACTCATGAACTGTGAGATCACCACTAGAGCGGAAACCACAAGTTAGACACTTAAGCATGTGAGCCACCTGGGCACCCCCCCTAGGAAGCCCACTTTAAAAACATAAGCTTTATGTTATGCCATTAAAGTCATTGGATTGGAAAAAATAGTAAATAAAAAAAAAATAAGTCATTGGATTGAATTCCAAGTTAGTGCTATAATTAGTCAAATGTTTTCTCATAAATGTAGTTACTAAAAGCAATACCAAAGAGTAAACAATGTTAAATTGTTTTCTAAATAATTTTTAATCGCTGTGAAAAAATTCTACAACCTAATAAATTATATTTATTTTTCATTGTATTACACATATATTATTTTTATTAAGAAATATGTTTCATGGATTACTAAAATAATAATTTTATATTAAATGTTTGATGACTGCAAGAAAGTGCAAAGAAGAACCAGGTATGAAGGTTTTAAAAACTGTGTAGCCTGAGCAAGCTGCCCTACCTCTCTATCATTGTCAACATCTGTATAATGCAACACTTGACATACATAATTCCTTAGCACTCTAGTAGTTCACAGTATTGTGAAAAACAATTTTATAAATAAAGATAATATTTCATTAAATTTAATAAATTTTTAAAGTATGCCAAAGCATATTGTTGGTCTTGTTGAGGCGCATGGAAGAGGTCATATCCGGGGCACCTGGGTGGCTCAGTCAGTTAAGCATCCGACTTCAGCTCAGGTCATGATCTCATGGTTTGTGAGTTTGAGTCCCACATCTGACAGCTCAGAGCCTGGAGCCTGCTTTGGATTCTATGTCTCCCTCTCTCTCTGCCTCTCTCTCTCTCAAAAATAAATAAACATAAACAAATAACATATTTAAATATCTTGCTGTTGACCCAGTGTTTAACTTATTATCTGGGTTTTGCCATTTTCATGATGAATACATGTAAATATATGTATATGTGCATATATGAATCAGTATAGACAGATAGCTAAATATATTCATACACATAATACACTATATTGAATCCAATATTATTGCTTTCTTGACTCCCAGTTTTGCAAAGGCAGAATCAGATAGAAAGAAAGAAATGTCAAAAGACTTTTATTTTTATACAGAAAATGTGCAGAGCCATGTTTTTCTAACAGTTCATATTATGTTAAAGATTGATTAATGCTACTGCTTCTGTGGGTAGAATATTTAAAATTCAGTCAGTAAGAGATACTCATATGATTGCCTCAAATATCAACATATATCAAACAAAATATGCATAGGTTTTGATACCAAGTTTATTTAAATAAATGTCTCAACTTCATATAGATAAAATGAGCCATACATGGGTCATATACTGACATTTGTTTAAAATATTTATCACATACTGTGTTTTATTGTTAGTAAATTTACAGAGCTTAGGGAAATACAATATGAGAATGTCAAATTTTGAATTAAAAATAAAGGATTTTACTCCCCCATGAATAGGAGAGAAAAAAGTTGTGTGATATTGCTTGTTATAATTAGTATTAGTAAAATACATGAAACACAATCACAGGAATAAATGGAATAATTATTAGTCTTCTGAAGTAGAAAAGAGAACAATTAGAAAACAATGATAAATCTACCTTTGAAATAATTATTCTCCAAATGTTACACATTTGCTGGTATAGATAATAATGCTGTGAACATCTCATTTGCACATATCTTTTAACTTGTCTGGAACTAATTGTTTACTATTTTGTCATATTGCTTTTTAAAAGTTTTTTTTCTTTTCTTTTTCCTTTTTTTTTTTATTTTAGAGACATAGAGAGAGAGAGCACATGTGTAAACAGGGGGGAGAGGGGCAGAGGGAGAGGGAGAGAATCTTAAGCAGGCACCATGCTCAGTGTGGAGCCGGACGTGGGGCTCAATCCCAGGACTTGATTCAGCTGAGCTGAAATCAGGAGTCAGACACTCAATGGACAGAGCCACCCAGGAGCCCTTGGTGACTGGGAGGGAGGGAGTCTATGGTATACCCCATGGAATTAATATGTGGAATTATCTCATTAGTTTTTACTTTCTTCTTGAGAATTTTCCTACCTCTACCTAGAAGATAGCTGATAAAAAATGAGCTTTACTTTATGAGGTATTTGAGCATTTTGTGTGTTACCATGTTTCAGCCCTACATGCAGACCACAGCACATGAACTCAAAACATCTTCCTTCCCTTTGTGAGCCTGTCTCAGTGATGCAGCACTTGTAATACCGTTAATTTGAAGGAACCTAATTCTTTTATAAATTCTTGGGACAAATAGATTTAACGAGGTAGAATAGTTGAATAATTTACAAGTTGTATGTAATTTTCTGTACGTATTTGAAAAGCCTGAAGTCAGATATAGTGTAGAATCTATTACATTGAGTCTGTTACTGTGAATACTCTGTACTCTATTTTATCCTACTCATTCTTAAACCATGAATCATAGTTTAAATATAGTTGTATAAAAAGAAAAGAGAATGTTTTAAATAAAACCAGTACCTCAGGAGGAATGTCTCTATGTGTATATCTATATATATCTAGATATCTATATCTATATATCTATATAGATATATCTATCTATATAGATATAGATCTAGATATATCTAGATATTTCTATATATCTATATCTATATCTATATCTATCTATATCTACATCTATATCTATATCTTTGGAATTTTTTTCCATCAGACTATGAAAGGTAGTAGAGGTTCATATTATCTTTTCACTAAGTAAAAGTTTATAATTCCCTAGACTATAGTTAACAAAATTCATAAAAAATCTGTCCTTAGATTAATACAGATTTAATCCTTAACACTTCAGCTCAAAACTCAGGTTTACTCCTTCTCTAACAATCAGGAACTGATTGTCAATAATGAACTCATTAAAATTCATTATTTCAGCATTTAAAAGTTGATAAAATTGGTACTTTGTACTTTATGGGATTAATCATAACTCATAACTGCTAAATGATTAAGAAGACCATTAAAGACCATGAAGAGGGAGGGAAGAAAGAGGAAAGAAAAGATGGTGGTGATGGGGACTTTCCACCCATAAAGACAAAATTGATGGTTAGGGGTAAATAATCTGACATTTCAATTTTTTTTGGCCATTAACAAAAGAGTAGTAATCATACACTTAGAAGATTAGTAAGGTTTCAGCTTTGTTTCAACATAGCAGATAATATCCTAATCTATGCAATCATAAAGAGAAGCAGAAATAAATCTAATTCAAAAAATTTCATCTTCCTCCCCTCTTCATAGAACATATTCATGTATGTCCTTAGTGGGGTGAAGAGGCCTTGAAACTGCTTATGGTACATCTTACCAATTTATTCTTGCCACCTATCTGATAAGACTCACTGTCTTCTCCTTCTTCTTTTTCTTTTAAAT
Source organism: Panthera pardus (assembly GCF_024362965.1). NCBI lineage: Eukaryota > Metazoa > Chordata > Mammalia > Carnivora > Felidae > Panthera > Panthera pardus. Next base: position 111,194,549 of record NW_026526765.1, read on the forward strand.
TTTTTTTTGAGAGAGAGAGAGAGAGAGAGAGAGAGCGAGCACAAGCGGGGGAGGGGCAGAGAGAGAGGGCGACAGAGGCTCTGAAGCTGTCTCTGCACTGACAACAGCGAGCCTGACGTGCTTCTGGAACTCAGGAACCATGATATCATGACCTGAGCTGAAGTCGGACTCAACCCACTGAGCCACCCAGGCACCCCAGGACTCGCTGTCTTCTTAAAACAACCTAAACTCCTTAATGAGTTTTTTAAAACCCTTACTCCATTTTACCTGTCCAGGATTTTTTCTCATTTTTACATATGTTCTAACTCAATGGTATTACATTTGGAACTTTTTTTGATTTTGCTCTTCCATATGCTTGATATCACCACCTGTCAAAATCCATCCCTTAAGACCCTACTGAAATATAACCTCATTTTACTTATCATCTAATGTGTGGTTGACCTTTCCATTCTGTAAAGAACTATTATTTCCTCCCTAAGGAGCTTACCACATGAAAATAAGGACAGCGCCTCATTCATCTTGAAATCTCCTTTGTGCAATTTCTAACTTCTTTACACAATGTTACTCATCATATTTAGAGGCTGAATCAATCATTGAGTGGGTACCATCACTGGGTCCATGGAATTGACTTACTTGAGTCAAATCTGTATAAAAAGGCACTTAATAAATATTAAATGTTGTCAATTCTCAATTATTCATGGATATATTATTCAGATTACATCTGTGATATGATTTTAAAGGTCATATTTACATAATGAATGATCCTGACTCATGGAGCCTTTAGCTGACATAAATGGGTTCTTAGTTTGTGCCCATCTGACAGAGATTAGAAGTGAAGTCTCTGTAAACCAATTTTATTGTAATTACTACCAATTCTCCCTTGCCATTCTTAGTCAAAAGGCAGGGTTTTGCTTTTAGCTTGCTTTGCCTACCTAAATCTGAAAGCTGATACTGATCACAAACTAGTATTTAAAGGCGGAGCATGGAACAAAGCTAATTGGGAGGTTAGAATCCAAAAGGTCAGGAGTTTTCCATTTCTCTTTCCATCAGATCTTAATTGTGGAGTTTTGTTAATTTGTGAATTAAGTTGTTTAATTAATCCAGAAAACTTCCTTATGAAAACAATGCCCTTCTGGTAGAGAGGAAATTCTGCCTGTTTTCTCTTTCTCTCTCTCTCTCTCTCTCTCTCCCTCTCCCTCTCTCTCTCCCCCTCCCCCTCTCCTTCCCCACGCCCCCCACCCTTTAGTCCCTCTGCTTTTCAGTCCTTCCCTCCCTAATGACATTTGAAAAACACTGCAATTTAACAGTCAATAAAATCATAAAAATATAACTTTTGCTAAGGATATTAGCATAAATTAAAATACAGGATTTCGGAGAAGGTTGGGTTAGTTGATGGACTTATTTTTAAGCCTTAGTTGAGATCACATATAGAACAAAGACATTGAATTTTATTGAAATTCACACTGTTCAGTGGGTTACCAGAGAATTGCAGGGAATGCATAGATGTAATTTAATAATACGTCATTATTATTTTAAAATTAATAAGACAAATATCAAATATAAAAGGATTAGCTTATCCACTAGGACCTGTAGTGATGTTTGCCTAACTTTCATCTATCTGGATACGTTTTGGCAATTGTCAGCAATTTTATTTAGTCTGTCAGCATTTGCAGTGGCAAGGATTGGGATTTACTTAATACATTCATGCTCGATAAAACCTTTTGTGCACATTAGCATGACAACCAGTGTGCATAAAATACAATGGGAACAGCATTCAATTATAATGTATTTTACACCAAAAGAATAGTTTGGGAAATGAGTCAAGAACTAAATTAGATGACTCACAAATATTTATGCTGTTTTGCAACTTCTAAAATAGGTAATTTGTGTATATTTACTTTCAAAATACCTTATAGGCAAAGAAATGAATGAAGGGAACATTAACTGCAATACAAGCTAAGTTAATGTGTCTTAATGTAATAACATGAGGAAGAAGCCAGTTACTGGAATCGTTATAGTCTGGCATCACCTCCTTTAGAATGCTCATATTTTAAAAGTATGACAGGTGTGCTGAAAAGTCTTTACACAAAAAGATGGGAGTCTTTTTTTTTTATCAGTTAAGAATGCATTCAGCCGTGAGTAACAAAACAAAACAAAACAGCTGTTTAACCATCTAAGAATGTATTTGTCTTGTGTAAAAGGATGTCTGGAGGTAGCAGTGTAGGGCTACCACGGTGATCCTATGATATAATCAAAGGCGTAGTTTCCTTTTATGTTTCTTCTCTACCATCCTCAGCATACTGTCCCGTCCTTGACTGTTACCTCATGATCACATGTGTTGTGACTGCTCCCGGATCCTTTTGCCAACCATGGTAAAGAAAGGAAACAGGGAAGTAGAAAAAGGGGTAGTGTCTATATGAGGGAAGCCGGGACATCATCATAGGAACCCTCAGCTTGCCTCTCCATGATAGGAATAATCCCACACACTTGCTCCTAGGTTTAAGAGAGGCTGGGGAGCTTATCTTTTTAACTGGGCATGGTTTTGGGTGAACAACAGTGGGCTTTACAAGTGAAAGGGAAGAGGAGAATGAAATTGAATATGCGATTAGCAATATCTGACGTAGTCTGGTAGTCCCGACAGAGCTAAATTTGATGAGTTGGGAAAAACATTTAGCTGATGAGATTTGAAACACAATATAACAGAATATCCAACCTATTAGGAAAAATAGATGTTCTTATATAGTGTCCAAGAATGATGAGGAAGGAAATAGAATAAGGATTTTTAAAGAGAAAATCAGATGCTATTAACCTATACACATTGTTAGGAATCTAATACCCCAAAAAAGCTAAAATCAGATTAATAGCAAGTTGTTTATTTTCTGCACCATCAAGACCTCCTTTGTTTCATAGACAAATGGTCTAGTATAATTTATGCAAAGCCTATGGGGACATGACTGAAATAATTGAACTGGAGCCTCTCTAATCTTTAATTCAGAGTAATCCTGTTTTATCAAGCAGTGCAGAAATCACACTGAAGGCAGCAGAAAATACCAAATGGACAGATTGGTGGCTATTTATAGCTGATACAAAAATGAAATGGGAAAATGAGGTAACTCTGATTAATGACAGTCCCCGATCCCTTTTGGACTGAACTAGCTTGATAAATGAATCTCAATGTGGGAGCTAGTTTAAATGATAAATGTTTTAAATCTCCACTATCCTATGTATGGGTAAGTAGAGCCTGAAAATAAAAGTTTGTAATCAAAATAACCTCATTTTTAAAACATGAAAATTCAAGTGTTTATCTCAACAAATGGTTAATATTATTAGAAGAAATAACTGCATTCTATTTTTTTTTAATTCTCCTGATTTGGAGAAAGAAACAGCTTTGGTCTACAGCCAAAATATTACCTCTCGTTAGCTGAGTTTTTCCCCAGTTCAGTGTCTACAAAACACTGTTCATAGTAGAACTTCACCCCTTGACTTCCTCTGTTTCTTTTCTCGGTATTAGACATTGTGGCTTCTCTCCACCCCACTCTGGCTCACTCATTCTTAGGGTATCCTGACCAGGAGCAAATTGCATTATCTGGTCTGTAATACCACTTGGGTTGGGAAGTATTGTACAAGAGCAAGATTCACTGTAAGGATTTAACTGTTTCAAATGTTCTTGTTCTGTAGTCTGTAGAGTGCCTCTTACATGTCAGTGCTGTCCTAAGCAGCAAGAGTATGAAGATGAAGAATTTCTGGTCCTTGCTGGTCACATGCACACAATCAGGCTTTTATTCAGGGTCATTTACTTGTGTAAAAATATGACATGCTGAAGATATCTGATGTTTGAGTTGGCCTCATGGGGCATAATGAATTAGTCTCATGTCAATGTCTCTATGCCCAGAGACGTTAAAGCGGGTATTTATGTTAACTTGTGGAGGGCATAAAATCCAATATTTTACATCTTTCACCTAGAGAAGTGAAATATCTTATTAACTTTGCTTACGTTTATGCTTAAAAGATAGCTATCCCTCTTGTCTCCATTGAGAATCCATCCATTATTCCACACCATATCTGAAACAGTATGTAGTTATTGGCCATTACCAGAGATAATTCTGTTTTACTTAGGGCAGGCCATGACTACTGGGATCCAGAAAAGTCTTGAAAATCAGCCTTTTATTATTCCACTGGGCAACATTTCATTCCATACAGGATCTCCTTTTTATTTTCTATCCCTAGCCCATGCTCCAACCCCATTCTTCTTAAGAATGGAATACTTCTAAGACATAGTCTCTTCTAGTAAGAAGTAAGATCTATAGTTTATATTGTAACATTAATGCATTGTTTTCGCTAAAATAACCATTACCTTCCCATCAGGGATAAGAATGCAGAAGTACAAAGTGTGTAAGGAGGATAGAAAACTCCACTCTACCACACATAAAAACAATAATCTACTAATTTTATTTTGAAACCCTAAATGTGTTACCAGTTATATGATTTAGAGTAGGCTAATGTTTGCAATAAAAACATGTAATGGCATAAACACAAGGGAAGATCAGGTCTTGCCTTCTTGAATCCAGTCATTTAAGGACAAGGTTGGTAGAGGCTTGGCCATCTTTCATGCATGGTTTCCAATATTGATCTTAGGGGCATGATTCTAGACAACCATAGGGGAAAAGAATACAAAGGAGTCTGGATAGAAACCCATCACATGATCACACCTAACTGCACAGGAGTCTGGGAAATGAAATCTAACCATGTGCCCAAGAAGAAAAGGATTTTTGGTGAGCAGTCAGCAGTGTAATCCCTTTTACAGTGACCAGTTAGCCAAAACTCAGACTGGAAGTTATTGTACTAGAACCTGATCTGACAAGGCTATATTTTCATCTAAACTATATATTGCTTAGAACAAGCCTCCCAGAATTGCAAGTACTTATCAAGTAGACCTGGAAAATGATGTTATTTTAAAAACCACTTTCTCCAAAGCTGAAGTTTTAGTCCTAAAGCAGACCATAATAGAATGAGACAATTATTCTAATATAACATTAAGAGGTACATACACATATTTTTCAAAGATTAGTGTTCACATTTTTTTTTCTAAATAAAGTATGTCATAGGAAGTAATGATCTCTATGACACATGCTGAAGATCTAAAAAGTGCTTTTCTAGGTACAATGATTTTTAAATTTGAGATCTGTTCCAAATCTCCTTATGATATTATTTTTCAAATTCCTTAGCTGCTTTTTAGGTTTATAAAAATATTGTTGTATTGGAAATTACTGGATATTTACTTCCTGTTAATTCATTTATTTATTTTAGGGATTTATTTTTCTTTGTAATGTTGAGTTATAGCATAGCTTATCTGAAGAAAGTTATATGTATCTTAAGAATACAGCAACATGAACTTTCATGCTAATGTAAGCAGATCCCAGGTCAAGAAACAGAACCTTTTAAGGCCCCACCCCTCTTCCCCAGCCTTTCTTCTGTTTTCAAGTTACTACTCCCTCTCTTCAAGGCTGGTCACTATCCTTACTTCCCACAGCATAAAATTATTTAGCCTCTATTTGTATTTTTTATAGATGGAATCATGCAGTATTTACTTTGTTTTATAACTGCCTCTTTTTGTTCAACATTAGTTTGTGCAATCATTCATATTGTTTTGTGGAGATAGACTGTAGTTTGTTTATTTATTTATTCTATTATTGATGAGCATTTAGGTAGTTTATAGGTTTATGGCTATTACAAATACTGCTGCTATAAACATTCTAGTCCGTGCCCTTTGAAATAAATAAGTACACATTTCTGTTTGAGTTGCTAGTTTACGTGGTATGGATAATTCAACTTCAATAAATACTTCCAGTTTTCCATAGAAGTTGTATTAGCACACTTGGGATTCATTTTTAATATAAAAAATTTGAGACCAAAAATTTGCATTAAAATGCAACTTAACTCGTATTTCCCCTTTCAGACATGTGACGTTTTTTTTCTCAATGAGAGCCTTTTCCCAAGGGCATTGTAGACATTCTCCAAATAAGATGTGATGGGAACAACTAGTTAATAATAATAATGCAATTTCTGCTTTCTAAGTATTCTATTTCAAGGGTAGACTTGAAATAAAAATAATTTTTTTGTCAGTGATTTTGCTGTGTTCACTTTGTACTGTATTGCAATAACCTCAAATAATGATCTGGCTTATGCTATTTTTTTTTCAATTCCATCAGCATTATGATAATGATCTTGAAATGCATTAATTAACATTTGATGCCATTTCTCCTTCCCAGATCTTGCATTATGTTTTTCTGTTTTCTACAGATTTATTAATTTCTTGGGTCTTTGCAAGATGCTAAATTATTAATGGAGTAATGACTTCTTTATCCTGAAGAAAGGCTCCTTTGTACTTTTAAAATTTCATCTATGCAGTGGGGTATATATATAAAATTTTAAATATTCAAATACTCTTCATTTCACTCTGATTATATAGCTAGAATTATATAGAAACACAGTGTTCAGATAACACATCTCTCTGAAGAATGTGGGATAAATAAAGATGCACTGATAAATAATTAAAATATATTTAAAGGGGGAAAAGACAAGTCATTATATTTTTGATTCTCCTAGTAAACATATGTGGTGTAGACCAGTGATTTCTGGCCTTCAAGTTCTTAAATATTGATTTTAAATGTGGTAGTTCATATCAGAGTACCTACTTGTGGTTTGCCAAGTGAGGTCATTTTTTAGAAGTTCCTACACTATAGTCTTACCATTTCATAAAATCACGTACATTTAAAATATTTTTTATTTTAGATTTTTTACATTTTTTAAGTAATCTCTACCCCCAATATGGGGCTTGAATTCACAACCCCGAAATCAAGAGCCACCTGCTCCACTGAATGAGCCAGCCAGGTGCCCCATTTTAATTTTTAAAAAGTGGTAAAAATCTTGTCAGAGTAAAATATAATTATTTAAACTGGGTAAATTTAGCTTAATGACAAATACATGAAACTATTTTGCTTCTATTTCTATTATTCTCTTTATATGGACTGGTGGAAGCTTTCCCAAGGTGAAGCTTTGATGTTTAGGAACTACTAGATTAGATGTTATATTAAAGGCTTTAAATTAAAGCAACATTTTCCAGCTTTCAAATTTTATGAAGCTAAATGTGATTGACAATGATAGCATGGATTGTCAAGTTCTCTTGGTAAAAATCACCCAGTCTGGGAAGGTCTATGCATCAGGCCAAGGTACTTACAGGATTAACCTATCTTGCTCTTTCATTTAAAGAGAGCATGTCAACAATTTCTTCATAAATGTAGCGTGATAAAATATATCATTTGTGAAACTGATACAGACATCTTCGGGTTTTATTATGTTGTTACTCAGAATTAGTAGTTCTACCAAGGATCCCATCCTGACTTCTCTTAGTTTTTGTTTGTTTATGTTCTAAGCAGTAATTTGAAATAAGTTCTCAGACTTACATAGACCCAGGAATCTTTGTTCCCAAGGAAAAAATAATTGTAATTCTTTCATGACAGTCTTTTTTCCCCCCCTTCAGGAATGTAATCAAACATCAGCTGTAAACATTATTTAATATAAGTGAATTAAACCAGCCCACACATTTTATTTTCCCTGAGACATATTGCTGGGAAAGTTGATTTTCAATTTTAAGAAATCAACATATGCTGAAGCAACTGTCTATTTTCATTTAAATTGATAGGAGCTGAGGCCTGTAAATTATGTTTCATTTTCACATCTAACGTTGTTGGTATATTTGACCTGAAGGTGGAAAACCTTGTTCTGCCTTAGATGTCTCCTAAATAAGTCTAAGTAAAAAGATGAAGGGACGATTATTTGATGAAGCTAGATAAAGTCAATAAAGACAATTTCAGGAAAGCCCAGTTCTGAAGTATTAGAACTGATTTTAATATTAAATTAGTTACAGTCTTGAACTCTCTATCATAGCATTTATCACCTTTTATTTGCCTTATGCATGGTCTTTCTCTCTCATTGGGTGATTAGTTCTAGAAAGAAGAGAATTTGTCTTGTTCATCTTTATTTGCCAGTTCTTAGCTCATTTCCCGGCACAAAGCAAGCACTCGATATATCTGTTGAATTAATTGATTAATGAGATGGAATTATATGGTGATATAAATGATCTCCTGTGTTAAAAATATATTTTACACTTCTGTATATAATATGTATGTATGTTTGTGAGTAAAGAGAATTAATTGTATCTTCATATTGTTGAAAAGTTATATTATTTCTCATGCAGATTTAATTTCTTTAAGGTTACATTGACATTGAATTTATTACCAAAATTATGCTGTTTTGGTGCGTACATACTTTATGTGCTTACGACAGTATAGTTCTAAGATATACATCATAGAGAAATTGGATAGGGGGTGTCTGTGTGACTCAGTTGCTTGAACTTCTGTCTCTTGATTTTGACTCAGGTCATGATCCCAGGGTTGTGGGAACCAGATCCATGCTGAGTGTGGAACCTGGTTAAGATTCTCTCTCTCTCCCTGAGCCCCTCTTCCTGTCTCGCACATTCTCTCTCTCTCAAAAAATAATAAGAAGAAAACAAAATAAAGAAAAATTTGAGAAGCATATTTTACATCATTAATTTATTCGCATGTCGTCTAATGCCTAAAACTCATTTTATTTATTTATTTATTTATTTATTTAGTAAAGTTTATGTATTTATTTCCTGAAAGAGAGAAAGAGAGGAGGGGGGCGGGAGGGCTTGCACATGAGCAGAGGAGAGGCGAAGAGAGAAAGGAAGAGAGAGAATCCCAAGCAGGCTCTGCACTGTCAGCACAGAATCCACCTCAGGGCTCAAACTCATGAACCCTGAGATCATGACCTGAGCTGAAACTGAGTCACCCAGGCACCCCTGACTGAAACTCATTTTAAAAATTAGAGCACTGAAAACATATTACTTTCCCACGAAGCATTTAATAATTTGATAGCATTTAACTTACAAAATAGTTATTGAGGAAACGCTAATTTTAGAGAAAATATATGTGTAAGAGGAAAAGTATGAGTGGGGAAAAAAAGAAATGGTAGGTACAGGACTAGGTGCTTATTAATGAATTATTTCATTTAATCATTGTAACACCCCTTAAGATGGTTTTATCATCCATTTTATAGGGAAACTGAGATTCAGAGAAGTGTACTAACTTGGCCAGGGTCACGTAATGGGTTGGGAATGGACTTAAATAAAGGTCTTTCAGTTTCCAAATACAGCAGTGTTTCAGGGACTTGATCTGTTATTTATGTGAAAAAACAAGTAAACTTGATGCTTATGGAAACTATTTATTTAAATCAAGCCCTCAGGATTTCTAATTGTTTCCTAAGTCCAAAAGATTCTAAGAAAAAGTAGTGTAGTCTAATTGTTAATAATTTAAACACTTAACATTTAAATGCTGATTTCTTTTTCAAATAACATTTAGAAGTGGATTTATTGTTAATTTTTACAGGGGATCAGGGCTATAACTCAGTTTTACAAGCAGTGTATTCCACTGATCATAATCGACATATTTGCCAGCTAAGTACAAGAGCTTCACCCCTTTCTCCTAAGTGACTTGTCTCCTTTTTTGGGCAATGAATGTAACTCCTCCAGAAAGTCTCCTGTTTGCTCTTGCTTCTTAACCTTTCAATAATTTTTGCTGTTTTTAAAAAACATCTAACCAACACTCATTGAGCATCTACAAACGTGAGATGTGGTAGGACTGGTGTCTAGGTGAGTAAGAAGATGTACCACAACATGGACCAGACTTTCCAGTCCAGTAGTGAATGAAACTCGGGGAAAGAAGAAATTGTTACAAGATGTGAAGAATGCAAAAACTAAACGCTATGTCAGATGTGACATTAGCACACAAGGGCAGGCTGGACAGCCCTGCCTGAGGAGGTGATGTGTAGATGGGTGTTTATTCCCCCATGAAACCAAGAGAAAGGAAATCCCAGGACTAATGTATCCAAAGGCGATGATGAGGAATGGGGGACAGCAGGGAAAGAATCTTGGAGAGGTAGCCTGAAGTAGTCAGTCTCAAAGTTTCATTGATATGTTTCATTATATGGGTGAGGAAACAAGACTCAAAAATATTAAGTAACTTGCTCTGTGTGACACAATTAGTAAGAAGCAGAGTCGGGGTGATGAAAGTCTGTTTGACTCAGATTTTTAAATTCTACTTCATAAGAGGTATTTTATTATGATTTCATTATATGTTTTAATTTTTACTATACTTCAAGCACAAAAACAAAACTTTAGGTCAATTAAAGTTCCAGGAATATTGGCCATGTTTGTGCAGCTATTTCCAGCAAACCTTGGCATTCAGACAAAATTCTCCCCACAGCGCCTGGAACCGCACTGTGTCACCACCTGATGGCGCTCTCAAATCCACTGCAAGGGAAACAGGGTTAGAGAACAGAGGGCATCTACCCACAAGCCAATGAGAACACTTACTGGCATCATGATTTCTTAATTTGTATTTTTAATTATGCATAACTAAAACCAAATAAACAAAACGATGTAATTTTTAACCAACACCTGTTCTGAGCCAGTCTTGTTTGTAACATCCTTCCTGGTTTCATCAGAACAATTTGAAATCTTGATGAAGTCATCATGAGATTTTACATTCTTAAGGTTGGATTGCAATGTCTCAGTGATCCCTGAAGAAAACCACTGATTTTTTGGCTCTTCTATATGTAGACACTTCTATACTAAGAGGATTGTAATGACCCAGACTACCTCCAGGCTTCCAGTGATTAATTAGCTATGAACATCAGCCAGTACCCTCCTCTGGAATAGTCTTCAGGCTAGGTTTTAGAAGGCTCAGGGATAATCAAGTGTTGTTTCCTGTATTCCCATACCTTGGTTTTTCCTTTTCCCAAGCAAGGAATGAAAGGAGTTTGAAAAGCCTAGCCAGGTTGGCTCCCCTTAAAAAACCCATGAGTTTTTGCTACATGAGGGAAAGGAGGAAAAAAAAAAAAAAAAAAAACAACAAAAAACAAAAAAAACTTGACAGAATACTCTATGACCTGGATTTTAGCTTCTCTTTCCCTCCTCTGTGTAAAGTTATTTAATGTAACCAACTGCAAGGAGAAAAGTTAATCATTGCCTTCTGCTTTTCCTGAAAGCACTGTTCCAAAACTAGTCATGTCAAATGTATGCAGTATTTTTTTTTATTTTTTAAAGTTTTAATTCATTTTGAGAGGGCACATGTGAGTGGGGGAGGGGCAGAGAGAGAGGTAGAGAGAGAATCCCAAGCAGGCTCCATGCTTTTCACGCAGGGCCCAACATGGGGCCATATCTCACCAACCCTTAATGACCAGAGCCAAAAGACGGCACCTGAGGGGTATTTGGGCACCTGAGTGGCTCAGTTGGTTGGAGACTCTTGATTTCAGCTCAGGTCATGATCTCATGAGTTCATGAGTTCAAGCCCTGCAATTAAGCTCTGTGCTGACAGCCTGGAATCTGCTTGAGATTCTCTCTCTCCCTCTCACTCTCTATTTCTTTCAAAATAAATAAATAGACATTTAAAAATATAAAGTTTGCTATAAAAACCCATGTGGGTATTTGGGTTATGAGGTGCCTTCTGTGGTTGAAACATGAAGTATTTTGCCCAAATACACTCATGCCATTCCTTCAAAGGACAGTGCATTTATATCTGTTCGTCCCATGCTTATTAATACATGAATGATACATTTCATACATCCCAACTTCTATTTGCCTTTTTATAGGATTCCCATATTTATATTTACCCAAAGTAATAAAAAAGAAATCACCTGAGAATATAACATTGGTCCATATTTATTGAGTATTTACTCTGTGCTGGGCTTTGTGTGAAATACTTTTATGTGGTATCTCATTTGGTCTTTACACCATCCTGTGAGGCATTTGCTCTTTTTGTTGTAAGGGTAAGAAAACATGTTTAACTATTTAAGAAATTTGACCATATTCACACAACTGGTCATGAGAAAGCCAGAGGACCCAGTGGATTTAAGCCCATGTTTCATTCACTTCATTCACTGCACAGCTTAAATTCTGGAGATTAACTGCCCTAGGAAACTCCTTGTACGCTTGTGTTTTTAAAGTTCCCTCTCTACCATCCAAGGACCTTAAAGGTATATGGAGCTGCTCTTTCCTGTTCTGCTCATCTAGACCTTGGGGTTGGCAAATGCTTTGGCTTTATCTGACCTCAATGCCCTTCGTATATGATACAGTGTTAGGTCATATCTTGATAAGCTTTGAAAACATAAAGATTGTTACTTTTTTTAAAGGAGTCTAAGTGGTAACTATATAGCAGTTCAGCAATTGTGAGAAATAAAAACAATATTCACTTTCATGTTTTGAACTTCCAGAGGTGTGAAATAACACTAGAAGCGTAAACACATCTATTTCAGGCATACATATTGAGTTGCTACCATGTACTTTCAAGAGCAAGAGGTTTGAGTACACATGTGTATATGAGTTCAGTGAGCCCCAATGAGGCTTGCTTAATATATCCTGGGGCAGATTATTCTGTTCTTCTTAGGTTTCTGGCAGATAGCATCCAGTACCCAAAACAATCTTTAGAGGAACAAGAAGTCCGGAATAAATAGAACTATCATGGAACCATGTATAGGGATAGAATTAAGGAAACGGTAAGAACTAGACAAAAAACTGGAGACAAAGGACAATTTTTGTAATAATGAATATTTTTATAGGATCTAGAATAAATAAAATCACATTCAAAAATATTAGGCTTTTGGGGCTCCTGAGTGGCTCAGTCGGTTAAGCGTCCAACTTCAGCTCAGGTCATGATCTCATAGTTCGTGAGTTTGAGCCCTGCCTCAGGCTCTGTGCTGACAGCTCAGGGCCTGGAACCTTCTTCTGATTCTGTGTCTCCCTCTATCTTGGCTCCTCCCCTACTCACACTCTCTCTCTCAAAATAAATAAAGATTAAAAAAAATTAAAAAAAAAAAGATTAGGCTTTTAGTAACAAGGTGCTTTGCCTTTTTTTCAACTTAAATTATTCTTTTAAATTCAGGTTATTCATCTCCCAAGATGGATATAATTTAACTAAATCTTGTATTAGAGACTTAGGCATTATTCACTCGATGCTGTGATCAAAAGCATCTTATTTATCTCAAAAGAAGAGAAATGAAGGCCATTTTCTAGCATTGTCCTAGAGTCACATTTTCTTGCCTTATTAGCATTTTGCTTCAAGCAATACATGAAACAGAAATGCTTGTGATTGAGTGAAGATTAATTATAGGGCATGGGAGTATTAGAACCTATTTTATGTTCCTGAATAGTGTCTTCAGCTGTTTTGTTACCTAAAAGGGAGTCGGTGGGGAACAAAGATCACGCCACATTTAATAATATTCAAGATGCACACCCCTTCACTAGACTGCTAAAGGGCTGGACTCATCATGGATTTTGAGGCTATGATGTATTCTTTTTGTTTTTGCTGCTGCACTGGTGGATGTGCCTCTCTTCTCTCTTCATGTGTGACTTGGCATTGGGAGTGTGAAGGCACACAGGAGGCTTTGAATCCAGAGTCTGTGTAGGGGTCAGTGATGCTAGCTGGCACATGCAGATTTGAGCCTGGGAAATGTTACAATATTTCTGGCTGTCTTAGAGTACATGGTAGTATCTTTTCTGGGTCATTCTTACTAACAATTTAAAAAATAATCGCTGACCATAATTTCACCATAGCTTTCTTTTATATGGTATATGTTTAAATAGCATTTTTAGTAGGGCATAGTAGGGAGAAGCAGTATAGCTTGGTAACAAAAGGCATGGGATTTGAAGTCAATCCACCTTGGAAAATGACTAAGCCTCAGTTTTCTCTCCGGTAAAATGGAGATAATCATAGTATCTATCTCATAAGACTGTTGAGCGAATTAAATGAGTGAATACATATAAACTTCTTCAGGAGTGCCCAACACATAGTGAACACTCATTAATTCCTTGCTTTGACTATTATATTCCTATTCATGTGTCTAAGAAATAGAATTAGATACCGAGAATCCATAGAACCAACTAATTTATAGATATTTGTTGTGTTTCTGGGTGCCTTTGCCTTCATTAGGTATCATGAGGAATGCAGCAAAATGAACCACTTAAGCGCCATGAGCTGGCAGTAGAATAAAAGGAATGCCACATGTAAAATCAATAATTGTATAATCCGAACTCCAAATGCAACGATCGATAAAAGAAAGAACAGGTTGCTGTGAGCTGTAATAATCAGATAAGATTCACACTGTATTGGACTTGAGCTGAACCAAGAAGGTCTAGAAACTTAATTTAAAACTTTGAAAGTGATGCTGCCCTACGTAAGACCTGTCTGTGCTCCTTGCTCCTCCGGCAATTCCTCTAAGATCGAAACTGCTGGCTTCCCAGTTCTTTTCCATCCTATTAAATCAGAATCTCTAGTACAAGAATACAGTGGGAATCTGCATTTGTGTGGAGCCCAAGGAATTTTTATCGGACAACAAGAACTCTATCTTAAGTTCAAACTTATTAAGGCCTTTATTTTGGCTCTGTGTAATTCATTTTCAGCCAATCTTGTCCTTGAACTTTGAGAAGCACCAAAATGGAATAGCTTTCCTTAGGTTCTGACTTGGCCTTTACTTCTTTTGTGAAGAAGTCTCCCTTGACGATCAGGTGTCATCATTTTATCTCTCTTTTTAAGACTCCTGGGATCTTGTTGAGCAGTTTTAGGTTTGCCACAAAATTGAGAAGATAAAGAGATTTCTTGTGTACCTCCTGCCTCCACATATGCATAACCTCCCCATTGTCAACATCCCTCACCAGCGTGGTTCATTCGTTACAATGGATAAGCCAATATTGCAATGTCATTATCACCTGAAGTCCATAGTTTACCTTAAGCTTTACTCTTGTGTCTTGTGTTCTATGGGTTTGGACACATATGTGACATGTATCCACCATTATAGTGTCTTACTAAGTGTTTTCACTGTCCTAAAAATCCTCTGTACTTTGTCTTTTCATCTCTCCCCCCTCAACACATGGCAACCACTGATATTTTCTCTCACCATAGTTGTGCCTTTTCCTGAATACCATACACTTGGAATCATACAGCATGTATCCTTTTCAGATTGGTTTCTTTTAATCATATGCATCTGAAGTTCTTCCATGTCTTTTCATGGCTGGGTAGCTCAGTTCTTTTAAACCTTGAATAATACTCCACTATCTGGATGTAGCACAGTTTATTCATTCACCTACTGAAGGATATCCTTGTTACTGCCAAGTTTTGGCAATTGTGAATAAAGCTTCTATAAACATCTATGTGTAGGTTTTTGTGTGGACGTAAGTTGTCAACTCTTTTGAGTAAATATTAAGGAGTGTGACTGTTGAATCATACAGTATGGGTATGTTTAGTTCTGTAAGTAACCACCAAACTGTCTTCAATGTGGCCATACCGTTTACATACCCCTCAACAACTAATGAGAATTCCTGTTGGTCCACACTCTCACCAGTGTTTGATGTTGTCAGTGTTCCTGATTTTGGTCATTCTAATAGGTGTGTAATGGTATCTTCTTTTTACAAGTTGCATTTCCCTGATAATTTATGATGTGGAACAACTTATAATATGCTTATTTGCTGTCTATATATCTTCTTTGGTGAGGTGTCAAGGTCTTTGGCCCATTTTTAAAAACACGTTTTCTTATTGTTGAATTTTAAGATTTCTTTATATATTTTGAACAACAGTCCTTTATCAGATGTGTCTTTTCCAAGTGTTTATCCCACACAGTCTGTGGCTTGTTTATCATTGTCTTTTTAGTGCTGACCCTGAACACTATTATCCTGTAATACCTGGTTACGCTGAATCATGACATTTACAGTTTTACATCACCAAACTAATACATTTTGCTTTAGTGTCCTTTTAGTCTCACCTTAACATTTAGTTAATACTCAGTAAATCAGTTGATCTTGACACATTAGAGATCTTGCAATCACCTGAGCTCCTTGTTTAAAGCAGATTTCTAGACTCCACTGGTTAGGTATTCTGATTCTGTTGTTGAAATAAGCATTTGTGATAAGTGTGTAAATAGCTCACCATTCTATTTAAAAAAAAAGTCTGAAAAATGCAGGTGAATGAATGTGTCACAGAGCTGAGGAAACAGTTTTAGGAGGGAGAATAAATAAGTATGGTATGTACAAGATAAGGAGATTTGGCATGCTGGACACAGCAGCCATGGGAAAACAGTAGAGTTGGTAAAGTTATGGATATCCTTGAGGAGTCATCAGAGGGGTTTTGAACCGAATATGACTCTTTGCATGAAGTGGCAATTTTCAAGTAGGAGAATGAGTAAGGATGCTGCTACCACCAACAGTCTTCACAGTAAGTCTTGAGGGTGACTGGATTACATGATTACAACATTTCTCAAGGATTTCTTAACACTGAAGTCATATATAGTGCTATGATTCATAAAATTATATAGATATTGAACTGTATGCATTAAATAGTTTGTGTTCATGGGGTAATGCTTTCTACTTAAATAAAATTTACTTAAATACTTAAATACATTTTATATAAGTGAAAAATCTCATTCCTAAATAGCTGTGTATAAAAATGGATTGGTAGGTGGAAGGTTTGCCTAAGGTTTGAAAACAATAGGCTGGAGTCATGAGAGCCAATTGTTCCATTTTCAGAGATTTTGAGAGCCCATTGTTAAGCACAGACATTAGTGAATTATATAAACCTGCAGTTGAATACATTATATGAAAAGCAAAAGTGATCTATACTCAAAACTCATTAATTTCTAATTATTTTACTACAACGTATGGTCTTGGGGTTAAGTCAATATATCTGTGTATAGTAGAAATACCATGTATGACAGTGATACTGAACATCTCTTCCCAAGTCCACATTTCGTGGTGTCACATTGGGAGTTTGAAATCAGACAAGGTCATGGTATTCATGCCATGCAAATTGCCAAACCCCACATATAGGGCTTATTTCCTCTGGAGAGCCAACTGATGAACATAAATATTTACCAGTACACCAGGGACAACAGCTATAGAAAGATCTCACTGTTTTGAGGGAGAGATTTGCTTTGGTCCATGACATATTTTAAAAAGTAGCCTATTCAGTAATGCCTCCTTTCAACATGAATCCCCTTCCCATGTGTCCCCATGTAAGACTGGAAACAAGGATATTTCTGAGCTCCATAAGTGAACTGCTGTAGTTGTAAGAACAGATGCCGGATGCCTTTTGTATACTTCAGTTTAGACTCCTTTCAAAAATATCTCAGAACCTTTTTCAAAAAACATTTTACCTCCAGAGTCTCATGTATATGCTTCTCTTTTATCACGTTTTACAGCTTTTCAGATTACTAGAATTGGAAGACCTTTGCAATCTATCTTGAAAACCAGGGAGAATGTAGCCATAGATGAAGTAAACAATGGTTTAGTTGTCTTTGCACTGTATAAAATCATTCTTTATCTTTGAAAATAAGAAAATATTTTGTTTAGTCAAGAACAATCTCCAGATATTTCGAACAGTCTCTCTTCTTACAGTGTGGGTGCTTCTCTAAGCTTATAGTTGCTGTAAGGATCCTCCTGTGAGGATCCCATAGAAAGCAAGTTGTGCTCATGAATGTTATTTTATGTGGTTTTGAATGATGATACGCTGAGTACTTTTCAGAGATTTATAAATTTCTCAGATATCCCTTTGAGAGTCATAATCCTTCCTTAAGCAGACATCTATTTGAGGAAATATCCTAGAAAATTTCCCTTTCAGAGTGTTTTAAAAGTTAAGACAGGAGTTCACCAGCCTGTGTCCAATTTGTTGTGAGAATGTGGCTTCTCAAGGACAGTGCTATGGCTTTGATTTGAGCTGACATAGTTAAAGCATAAACATATCAATTAGTTTGTTTTCATTAAAAATTTAGTTGGAGGGAGAGTAGAGATTCAACTTCATTGAGATCAAATAAATATTTTTACTTGGAAATGAATGGCAACCAAATAAATGTCCAGAAACAGAAAAACAAAGACCTAAACATCACCAGAGAGGCTTCCAAGGTAGATGGGAATATCCTTGGGAATAGTGTAATTTAGAGCAGTTTCCAAGTTTGGTCCTCAGACTACATGAGAATGGAGCTTGTAATACCAGAATTTACCCCTAACCAACTGTACCAAATCAGAGTAGGGTGGGGGGATGGTCAAAAAATTGGCATCTGTTTCAGAGTCCTCGGGAGATTTTTATGTACACTAAAGTTATAACCTGCTGATTTAGAAACGGTAACTGAGAATTTGTCTAAAATTCTTCAACTGCAAAGTGGATACAGTAAAAGCAGGGTTGTTGGAGGATTAAATGAGTCTATATGTGTAAAGTGTTCAGAACAATGTGCTATTTTTGAGAAAGTGCAATATTATTGGCTATTGTCACTACTGTTGTTCTTCTGACTTCTGTGAAGAGATTATCAGTGCTAGCTGGAATGGAAATAAAGGAGAATGCTTTTAGTCTCCGCAAGTATCAGATCCTTTAAATACCATGCTGAAACCAACACACAGCTGAAGAGCTATCCTCAATTTAATATCATCTTGGATATTGAATATCCATCCTAATAATGTTCCATAGTTTCCTATTGTGCATGCAAATTTTTGGTTGTAAACAATTTATTTTTTTGAAAGGGTTATATTTCTTTTTATCACTTTGGAAATGTTATGTGTCATTTTAGAATCATAGCTGTCTTGCAAGTGGGATTCAGTTTTTATATTCTTTACAAACAAATGGCATTTATAAAAAATAATGATGGGGTAACAGTGAGTCATAATATGAGATGTTTGTTTACCTAAGTTCCTTTAGCCACTCAGCTCTTCACTGGAGTTACAAGTCCCCGAGGCAAGAAAAATGTGTGCACTACTGAGTGCCCTGCTCCGTGACAGTTTCCACCTGTCCTCTACTGGATAGTGGCCACTTCTTCCAGGTGAAGGCCATGCTGATAAGTGCACTGCAGGTCATGAAGTGAATGAAGACTTGAGGCAGGGAGGGCACAGAATGACAAAATCTACTGGGGTCATTTAACATGATCCAACTAGGAAAGAATGAAGGTGGGGAGCATTTTCCTCTAGTTCTCTATAAGTGACATACACATCATTTGTGCCTGACAGTTCACTTAATAAGAACAGACATGAAAGGACTTTATCCCTTAGAAAGAAGTGCTTTCCCCCCACCCTCTTCTTATGCTAATTTTTTTATCAATGCCTAATGATAGTATGCTTAATTCCATGCCACTCTTTCAGAAAACTGATGGCAAAAATGATCCTAGAATTAGAGTGCCAAGCTGGTTATGATTTGATGTAGTTTCTGACATGTGCTTAGTAGGCAGAGAGATTTAAGTTACATGACGTTTAAATAAATGACCTTTTGTTTATCATTAGAGTTTTGCATTTTGCATGAAAGATGATGAATTGGAATTGCCAAATCAAATAGATTTTCCTGGGTGGTTCAGTCGGTTAAGCCTCCAACTTTGGCTCAGATTATGATCTCACAGTTCATGGGTTCAAGCCCAGCGTCCAGTTCTGTGCTGACAGCTCAGGACCTGGCACCTGCTTCAGGTTCTGTCTCTCTCTCTCTCTCTCTCTCTCTCTCTCTCTCTCTCTCTCCCTCTCCCAACCCCCACTAATGCTCTGTCAAAAATGAATAAAAATGTTAAAAAAAACTTTAAAAAATTTTCCTGCACTCTAATGACATGTTGAAGACATTGAGACATTTGTATTTTGAATAATTACTCCTTAGATCTATTCTAAGATATAAAAAACTTAGATGTAAGTTGATTCTGATGTGCTTCACATGACAAAGAATGTGTTGCAATAAAATTTAAGATTTTTATAAAGGCATGTTTGATTGAAGTTAGTAAAAGATAAGTGGGGCAAATAGAATGCATCTAATTCTAAACACATGAAATTATTTCTGGATCAGCTTGTTTATTTATTTAGCAAACAGCACTAATTTTGTGTCACTATATGGCATATAGAATGCTCACCATAAGTGCTTGATACAGCAAGTAACAGGAAACCCTTTTATTTGTTTGTTTGTTTCTTTCTTTGTTTTGAGAGGTAGAGCATGCAGGGTAGGAGTAGAGAGAGGGAGGGGAGAGAGAGAATCCCAAGCAGGCTCCATGCTGTCAGTGCAGAGCCTGATGTGGGGCTGGAACTCAGGAACCATGAGGTCATGACCTGAGCTGAAACCAAGAGTCAGATGCTTAACTAACTGAGCTACTCAGGTGCACCAGGAAACCCTTTCAGATGGCTACTGTTAATATCTACATTTCACAGATTAGGAATTTGAGGCACAGAAAGGTTAAGTACATTTCCCCAGGTCACATAGCCTACTAAGTATGATCCATGTAGGTCTTTCTTAGGAGTTTGTTAAAATCTGTGTAAATGGCTTTTTAGCCCTGGTAAACACATCATCTAGTTGGGATCCACTAGGTTAATTCAATAAACTTTTAGGCAGGACTAAGGCTGAACATTAAACATGTCCTTCTATTTCCATGGTTTTAAGGGATATTGGATGCTAAGTGAGGCAGGGATGCCTGGCAAACACCTAAAGGGTGTTTTTCCCTCTGTCCTTTTTTATAACTCCTTTCTCATGCTATAGCTCCTTTTATAAAAAGAAAAGTAAAAACAAAAAACAAAGCACACACAAAAAGAAACCCAACTACTACATGTTTTTTATTTCTTTTAGTTGATTTGATGGTATACTAATTACTTAGCTGTTATAAAATTCATCTTAATTGGTTCACTATGCTATTGATGCTGTAAGTTTTCAGTCACCCTGTAATAAACTAATTAGGTTACATTCTTTGTAGAATCGATGTTTTTACAAGTTTCTCTTATAGACAGTTATAAAAACGTGGTTACATATGATTATACAAATATAATTTTATGGATATAATAGTTTTTAAAATATTAAAAGTACAAAAAATTCAAATATTAATATATAAAACATACAGGTAGACCAGTTAGAATCAATTTTTTATTTTGTCACACTTATTTTTAAAAATTATACATAATGTTGAATTTTTTTCTGCATTCTATTCCTGTTACCCTTATGCAGTCAACCACTATTATGCAATTATTGTATATATGACCTATTCAGTTTTATTTTGCTTTTACACACACACACACACACACACACACACACACACACAATATTACATCTTATATGGTTTGCAATTTTACACAAATTACATATCATGCAAGTATATGCAGCATGCTTTCTTCACTCAACAGGATTTTTCTTTCTCTATGACTAGACACTATTTTACTTGTCTGTTGCCTCATTGATGTTTATTTAGATCAATCTAAGCTTTTTAGTATTGCAAACAGTGCCCTGGAACATGCCGTTGAAGGCGTGGAGAATGGTCTGTTTCAGGCTCAGAGATGATCTCAAGCACACAGGGCTGTGTAGTCAGTGGACCATGGTTCAGTCAGTGGTATGTATGAAATGAATAAATGAATGACTGTTGCAGTGACCACCAGTGTCGTGTGTGCTTATGCACACATTTTTAGAGTTTCTGTGAAGTACGTAACTAGAAATGGAATTTCTGGGTCTTAGAACCCATAGGATTACTGATTATCTCATGTAATGTTCAATTACACTCTGAAATGTCTAAGTTTACTCTCTTCTAGTCAGTGTGTGACAGTCATCTGTTTATTATATTGTCACCATACAATAGTTAGATGAGATTTCTGTCATTATTATTTTAATTATTTACCTTTTTTTTTTTTTTACTGATAGCACAGTAGTATATCTTTTCCTTAACCATTTTCTGTGAGCTCTTGCATCTAATTTAAACAGTAGTACTATAGATTTATTCTTTTTTCTTAAAATGTGGTCATATGACACAGAAGGACAAAAAGCAGATTGACAATATCCATGCCAAACTATTTGCAGTTTAAATTCATAGATGGTAAATAGCTTTTTTAATATAATTTTTTAAGTTTATTTATTTTGAAAGAGAGAGAGGATGAGCAGGGGAGGCAGAGAGAAAGAGAGAGAGAGAGAGAGAGAGAGAGAGAGAGAGAGAGAGAATCTCAAGCAGGCTCTGCAGGGTCAGTACAGAGCCCAATGTGGGGGCTCAAACTCAAAACATGGCCTGATTATGACCTGAGCTAAGATCAAGAGTCAATGCTTATGCAACTGAGCCACCCACATGCCCCTGATAAGTAGCTTGAGTCACTAAATATCCCACAGTGTACAGTCAAATATTAATACTGAACTATTTACTCAGAAACTCTTTAAATAATTATCATCTTTATTTGTTTATCTATAATAATTATAACTTCAAAGATAGATAACACATACCCTGTCTCTGAAAACACAAGTCTGGTCCACAAATTTTATTATACTGAAGCATAAATCTTAGGCCCTTGCTCAGAACCTCGGTCTTCTAGGTTCAGTCATTGTGAAATTAATTTTGTGTACAGTTCTCTGATAAACTTACTCTGTTAACAACCATGTAGGAAACATATCCTGGTGCTGTTATATTTTAAAAAATAGTTAAAGCTCTTTGGATAGTGTATCCGTTTTTATCATTACTTATTGGGCAGGATAGTTTCAGTAGGTTAGTAATCCTGTTATAATCCTTAGCAACAACAGTAAGGTTTAAATGAGAAACATAAAAAATGGAATTTTCTTTAAAAAATTAGATATCTAGAAGTTAACAGTTATTTGTGTATTTGTATTAATGCAGCTTTCTGATATGTGAGGATTGAGAGACAAGGGGGAAGGATTGAGAGAGACAGGCAGAAAAACAGATAGACAAAATGAGATCATTGAAACCATAAAGACAGCAAAAGATTACGAGACTATGAAAAGAGAATGAATATAGTGGAAATAGATTGAGTTGGAGACAGAGAGGAATTTATTATTACTTCTGTTCTGCCACAGGAAGACTTAGTCCGATGTGATTTTAGCCTCCTGGCAGCAGTCTATACCCTAAAAGGAGTAGAAAAAAGTAATTTTATACTATCTGAATGTTGTTAAAGCAGGTCCAAGTATCAGAAATCAAATTCAAAGTCAGTGAGGAAAACATTGAAAAGTACCTGATGGAAATGTGCTTGATTTTGATGATATAATTCACAAGGGACAGTGCAGTCAAAAATGCAAGCTCATGAAAGAGTCCACAAACAATCGTCAAATGTCACTTGGCTGTTTCTTCTTTACCCAAGATAATTTTGTGAGGATTTCTAATGAGTAAAATGTCAACTTTATTTAAGCTTAAAAAATTGTTTTTAATGTTTATTTGTTTTTGAGAGAAAGGGAGAGGGGGCTTGAGGGGAGAGGAAGAGAGACAGAGACACAGAATCCAAAGCAGGCCCCAGGCTCTGAGCTGTCAGCACAGATCCTGACGCAGGGCTCACTCCAACTCATGAGCTGAGCCTTGAGTTCATGGCCTTAGCCGAAGTCGGATGCTCAACTAACTGAGCCACCCAAGCGCCCCAACATTATGTACGCTTTTTAAGCATTTCTCTCAACTATTCTCTGTGGTTGAGATACCACAAGAAGTAATGTACCCATAATATACAAAAGAAGAAAGATGTATAATATATAAACAATATGCTATCAATTAAAAACCCCTGCACTAATTCAGCATTGATGAAGGCCTGAGAACAGAGCTTGTGTTGAAGGCTTGAGAACAAAGCTTGTATTAGGTTAAAACAGTACAAAACAAACAAACAAACAAACAAACTAGAAAGTGTGGGTAGGTAGCAGCAAGTGGTTAATGATCCATTCTGCTTGTGATTCCTGACCAGCTTTTAGGTACAGCCTCAACCACAGCAGCTCCATCCTGGTGGGGGAAAAATGCAGACAATTTGGAGGGAGTGAAAAGAGCATAAGAAAGTATGATGAAATAATTGAAAGGTTATGCAACAGAAGAGGATTTACAGCCTGGCTAAATAAATGAATGGACATATTAGTTACTTTAGTTTTAAAAGAGGATAAACACTTCAGGGGAAAGAGAAATAAGGGGTGATACTAAGAGCAATTATGAGAATTGCTGGGACAAAATAAAGATTTCTTATCAAGAAGAATTTCCTGGGAGTATGATCTGTCAGAATGCAGGAAACTTTCCAAATGTAGTCAGTGAGAATCTACTAAAAAAAAAAAAAAAATCCTTAAGACATAGCAACATTGATAAGACACCCATAGAAAAGACTTAGTGTGAGAGATATTTCATGTACTACAGAAAAATAGCAGAGTGGAACTACTTATCTTCTCATCTGTAACTCCTATCAGAAAAGACCCTGGAGAACCCTCTGAGAGGCAATAGATACATTCTGACTTGGAGGTTCTGCCTGTGATTAGCAGTGAGCAAGGGCAAATTACATCAACTTTCTGCACCTTAGTTTCCTGGTCTGTAAAATATGCTTATGTTTATGGTACTTTATTAGGCTACTGTTATTAGCAATTATAAACTACATACAAATTTTATCTGATGCCTGGGGCTGTCAGTGCTCCCTGGGGGGTAGCTATTGGTTAACCCATTGCATTCTGAGATAATTAAAAGTAGGATATGTAGACTTTTAAATATAAAAGTAATCAGAATAGAAATACTGATGACAAGTTTTTCTTTCTCACAAAAACAGCTTTACAACTACACATATAGAATATTTCCCCCATAGAAGTTAGTCGGAATATGACATTTATAGGATTTAAACTAACAATGCTGATAGCTATGAAATATATAATTAGACTGGGTCTTATGACTTCATTTTTAAGATTGACATTAAGGTAAATACTGTCTTTTGTTACTTTATATTAGCCTTTAATTTCCCTTGTTATAAGAAAATGTATAATTGTGTTACTGAGACTTTGAGAGTTTGGGGTGTAATAGACTTTCCCATTGAATTATTATGTGCATAATTTAGGGTTGTCCTTTTCAAGAATCCCCACATCTTATTTTCAATGAAGAGTATTCTCTCGCTAGACATGGAGGTTTCAGAATGCTCTGTTGGTTCTTCCATCATACGTTAAAGGATGGGTTTTCCCACTTTCCTGCTCTCATACTAAGTATAATCCTCTCCTGCACTTTAAGTTAAACTGGAAAGGTCCCCTCTGGGTGGTAAAACTCAGGTGAGTTTTCTATAAAATCTCTCTTGTCTCATCTCCATCTCAAGCTCCACTTGAATTCTTCCCACTTCCCTCAGTACTGAGCCGGCACAGCTCTGCTCAGTTGTTTAATTGTTTATATACTTGTGACGTGTTCAGTTGCATGTATTTACCTTGTCCCATCCAAATTCAGAAGCTCTCAAGGAAATAAAGCACATCTTTTCTTTCCGTAATAATCCCCAAAGCACTCAATGCCATGCTGTGCCCACAGAAAGGAATCAGCAAACCTGCTGCAGTTGATTGGAGCCTCCATTTTCCCCACAATTCCCTTAGGTGATCTCCTGCAGAGCTCTGTCTAAAGTAATTGAAGCCTGGGATTTGTATTAACATTATGCTAATGGTTATTACTTCCTTTATTTTTGAAGAAATGGTTGTTGGGATCCAAGCAAACTATGCTTTTTCTGCATTCCACTGAGCAATTCTCAATTAGAAGCGGCCTCTCTAGTTACTGCTGCTTTCCTAGCTCATCCTCCTGTCTCCAGTAGAAGGATGAGAGGAAGTTGCAATATTTACACCGAGGTGAAGAGCCTTGAGCACTTGAGCCCCTGGACTGCTTCTGCACTAATGTTTCTGCTCAGCGTCTCCCACATTTTTCAACAAAAGCTGTCAGAAACCAAGTTTGTGTTTGAAGAGCAACTTCATCTATAATTTCCATTTTTTTCTACTCCCTGCTGTGTTCCTTGCTGTCTGGAAACTTCTCAGCAGTGTACCAGACTCTTGGCACCAGTAGCCCCTTTCCTCTCTCAACAAGTTCCATAGTCTTCCTTGGCAAGTTAATTTGTTTTACAGAAAATTCTGTTTTCATCAAACTACCCAGGAATCATTGTTAGCCTTTCCAACCTGAAATAAGTTCAGAGCATGTGTTGCAGCAAAGGAGGAGCTTTTTTTTTTTTTTTTTTTTTTGAAGAGTTTAGATTTTCTGTTTATGGAGAGAAGAGTTCCTAGGAATTTTGTCCTTAGCTGGAAGTATTAAACACATTTCCTTATTTCCTCAGTATTAATTTTTATTCCTAGGTCTGCAGGGGAAAAGGCTGAGAGGTAAATAAGGGCTCTGATCCTGGTTAGTCCCTAGCTTAGCCATTTTAGGCAAGTTCTTTTTCTTCCATGGATTTCCATTTCCTCCTGTAGAAAATGATGAGTAGCATGGACGGATGACATAGATGCCATTTACAACATCTTTCTAGACCAAAATGTTATGATTCTCCCCTTGAATTCACAGCTTTTCAGCATCAGATAAGCCTTAGCATTATTGTTGCTGAATACATATTCGGGGATGTTCTTGATTAAAAAGAGAGAGAGCGAGCCCAGTGATAGATGAAGACTATGGGGCCAGTGCTGTTGACGTACAGCCAGGGTGACCTTCATGTCCTAAGTAGAAGTGAGTAGAACATTCATTAATTGAGGCTTAGGTAATACCTCTTTGGTCAAGACTAGTCACTTATTTTTAAATGAGTCACTGTGTGGGGCGCCTGGGTGGCTCAGTCGGTTAAGCGTCCGACTTCGGCTCAGGTCACGATCTCGCGGTCTGCGGGTTCGTGCCCCGCGTCAGGCTCTGGGCTGATGGCTCAGAGCCTGGAGCCTGCTTCCGATTCTGTGTTTCCCTCTCTCTCTGCCCCTCCCCCGTTCATGCTGTGTCTCTCTCTGTCTCAAAAATAAATAAACGTTAAAAAAAAATTAAATGAGTCACTGTGTAACCCTCTATAGCTATAATGTTCTTTTGGTGAATAACATAGCATGCACTAATGAAAAGAGAAGAAGGTACCCAGGTCTTTTCCTCACAACCAAGTCATCAGGAATAATATAATCATGAAAGCAAATTTCAAATAGAATTGTGATTTATGGGCAAGCTGTTGATATCAAGGAGCTACAAACTGCCATGCAGTCTGTTTTCATAATCTCCATACACTCCCAGTTCTTTGTCCCTTAGACATAAGTGTTTTGCATGGAATATTAATGCCAGACTGGTGTGACAGTGTTCTTCAGGCAGGATTAGCTGCCTGTCTGATCAGAATTAGCTGGCAGAGTCCACTTAAGATAACAGGACACAAGACCCAATTACAGCCCCAGGCTTAGGACACCATTTAGATTCATACATCCTTGTTCTTTGTCGGTAAAGGTGAAGTTTTTGAATCGACCCACATTTCTTTAACAGCATTCAATATGAAAATGACTTTTAAAGACTACTATGTGAATTAAAAAATCTTTTAGTTATAGCTCAAGATAGCAAATAGTTCATGCTTTTTTGAATAGCCATGGTTGTAGTGTGGAGTTAATATTGAGATTTTTCAGATGTCAAAGAATGCCCTTAAGATGAAAAATAAAACTAACACTCTCCCTGTCTCTGTCTCTCTCTGTCTCTGTCTCTGTCTCTGTCTCTGTCTCACACACACACACACACACACACACACACACCCCACTACTTATGCTGAAATACTTTAAGATACATTATTTCAGGTTAGTTAGCAACATGATAAAAATTTCTAGTAGTACCTGTGTCTCTGTTTAGGAATAAAACTACTAATTTTACACAGCTTGAAGAAATAGTCAATGAATGTAAAACATGTATGTGTAGATAAAAACCTACTTTTATTTTACATAAGTAAGAATGTGCTATGAATATTGTATGTACCTTGGGTTTTTTTAACATATAAATTCTCTTTAATATCTTTCTGTAGCAGCATATATAAACCAACTGCTTTCTTCAATAAATTTATCATGAGAATATATTTTATAATTTACAAATTAATTTATATTTTATAATTTACAAAATCCATATTAGTTACAAAATCCATGTTCAACATTTTGTATTTTTCACTAGAGTCACAGGTTTTAATCTTGTGACTAGTCCCATTGTGAAAATATTTGGTCTAATTTAAACTTATAAATTCTATTAATCGTGAGACCATAGGTAGACGAGCTTTTTTTAAAAAATTTTTTTTATAAAGGGCCAAATTAGCAATTATTTTAGGCTCTGGGGGCCATAAGTATTCTGTCACAACTACTCAAATCTGTCATCATAGCATGTAAAGAGCCCACGGTAATATGTAAACTAATGAACAGGACTGTGTTTCATTAAAATCTTATTTCAGAAACAGGCTATGGGTTCAATTTGCCCGAAGGGTCAGAACGTGCTGTGCCCTGCAACTAGATCAACATCTGGAAGTGACCAGCTTGTGGATGAATTTCCATGAAATTGGGAGTTCCTTAAAGGCGAGGACTGTATCTTGTTATCTCCAATTTTCCCCAGGAGCTAGATGAACAGTAGTCTAACAAATGGTTTTCAAATTGAATAATTAATTCATAGAAGAGGTGTAAAATCAGCTCATTGCTTTACCACTTGGTATTCCTGAACATGAACTGTGTTGTTTGGAGCTGAAGAGAGTTACATCAACGCCTCTGGCTATGTCTCACCCTCATGTATAGCTAAAGAGATGTACAGGCTTTAAAAATATGTTACTAATCATAACAAAAGCATTCCATCAATAAATAGAAAACAAAGCTGTCTAGAGAACAAAGCTGTTGAGAGAACAAAGCTATTGCATCAGTAAATAGAAAACAAAATTTTCTAACAAAGCTGAGGTGCTACTTTATGGGGTTAGTTCCTGCTGTCTTGTTGATGTTCTCCTATAGAGCTTTACTGGGTACCATGTTCATATTACTGTTATGATTTGAAGTTTCTCATTATGACTGATCCAATTTGGTTTTTGTTGTCCATAATCAAAACTAACTGAGAATCACTGATATGTGTACTGTCTTCTTTAGGTTTTGAAAAATCTACTTTGTAATATTTATTTAGAGCCGTTATTTCACCAAATATGTATATGTCTGTGTTAAGGAGAGAGAGCTAAGGTCAAGGACCTATGTCTCTATATGGTACAATTTTGTGCCGTACCTACTCCCATTCCTAGCTCTACCTTCTTGAAAATATCTGTGTAGGTGTGAGTCATGTCTTGGAAGCAAGTGATGCATTCTGGAGTTCATTTCTTCCTAAACCATGAAGCACCATTCATAAATAAATTGGTAAACTGCCTGAAATCTCTGTGAGCCACACTGAGAGAAAAACCTAAGTCAGGTAGAGCTATGTTTATTCTGGCCTAGAAAAGAGATATTTCTAGTTCTTATACCTGATACCCTTATAGCTTGAGCACAGAATGTCAGGATTCCATTACTTTAGCTCTTTGGTTCAATCACATTGTTTCTGATTTCCTAGCTTTTAATTGTCTGCTTTCCCAATTTTGCTGTAGAAGATGGGCCTGTGCCAAGTTAGTTAGCCTTAAGCTCCTGGCTGAAAGAATTGTCCTTGATCCCTGTGTCCAACTCAGTCACTTCATGATCTAAAGAATGCAACCCACTGGAGCACAAATAATCATGAAATCCTCACTGGCCACACCTTTGTCTGGCCCCAAGAGAAGCTTCAGAAAAAGGAACAGCAACGAACTTTTGTAAAGGGATCAGCTTGGGTGAGGAACATTATTCATAGCCAAGTAAATAGAACCCTAGAACCCACTTGGCCGACCTTCAAGGCCCTGGGATCTTTGGGGACGCCCAGGTCTGTATTTCATTTCTGCAGGTTTACAGACATGGGAGATCTTTGGAAGGGTCCCAGAGGTCCAGTATAGGTCTAGAGATGCGTCAAGGAAACATATGTCAGATTTAGTCTCCTGAATTATACTAAAAGGTTGATAATACTGGTGTCTTCATTTGGCTACTTACTCAACTTCTTGCAGCTGGGATTCAAATATAGGCCAGTTAACTCTACAGTACTGACTTTTAACATTGAGCTACAATTCCCCCTTTTGAATAGTTCATCCCACAAAGGATAAGTAGACATCCCTGGATTCCTAGGCCAAGTGTTAGCCTATCAAACTGCTGGGAACAATAAATACCATAATTCTGGTAATAATTCATAATTCATTTCTGGCACAAAATCAAGCAGTGGATAAAATGTAACTGTCAATAATCCAGATAGGCTCTGGGCAAATTAGAGGAAATGTTGTCTTAATTTTATTAAATAATGTGCTAAAAGTATCTTATGTTATTATTATTGCTATTAAACCAAAAACTAAGCGTGTAAGAAGGTATATGTACCACAGCCTGGGAAAACTGTCTTGGTTTTTCTTTTCCAAGCATTGAATTCAGTGAGAAACAGCCTTCAATGGTTGAAAAGTGGCAAGTGTAGAGAATAAGAGACTCTTTCTTGTGTTTAAATTTGAGGTTTGTCTTCCTGCCTTCAACTTCATCTTCAGAACTGTCTCCCAGCTGGGTCTGGGTCTTTTTCAGGTTAGGGAGGATGGCAAGAAAAGTCCTAGAATATTTTGTTTGTTTGCAATTGATGTGACAATTGATGGGCTCGTAACCAGGAGGCCCCAGATTAGAGTCTGGCTACCAAAACAGGGGACAACCCATGGGAGCAATTATTTCTGGTCTCCCTTATCAAGCCCAGAACAATCCTTCCTTTACTATACTCATGTCACAAGAGCACAGTCAATATTAAATTCCCAAACCAGAAGAAATCTCTCACAGAAACAGCTGTGATCAGTACACAGCCAGTTTACTCTGGCAAATTGCTAGAAATGGAAAAGTTTCCATTTCTTTTTGTGTTTATTCTTGATAGTTGTCTTGTAAAAACTGCCTTTTGTAAATAAGGGAAGCCTGGTTTTAAACAGCTTTGACTAATATCTGTAGCTGAAATATGAAGTTCTACAGAGCTTTAGAAAATTAAGAGAATTCTTATGGAAAGACATATATGTTACAACGAAAATATTTTGAAGTAACTGGCTACTCTAGTTCCATTTTTTACATTCCACATGTAAACTGGATTTTGATCCTTTTATGTGTATATTTTTACTTAGTCTCAACCCTGAGAGATATCATTTAAGCCCAGAGTTGGACTTCACCTAATGCCTTGCTCATGGACACTACATGGTCTTTGTGTAAATGTTCACTGCTGATGCATAACTAGAATGGAGAAAAAAATAGTTTTTTTAACAGCAGAAAATACCCAACAGTTAATCACTCTGGGTTTATGAGTTGTAGCAAAGCAACCCAGTGGATTAGCAGATTCTTAGAATAGGAACTTAACTCTCTTCTCTCCACTTTTTACCCAGTTCCAAGCACAGTGCTGGGAACTCTTGAAGGTCTCAGTCAACACTGAAAAATTGAAAAAGAATTCACAACATTCAGATGGCAAAATTAGCTAGGTGTGCCTAATGCAAAAGGCTGTCCCATGGCAAAAATATTAGGTGATTAGGGAATGGAGTAACTACTACAGACAGCGAGGATCTCATTAAACCTGGCACATTAATTATAATAAATGACCATTTGGTGCCTGTAAGAATGAGTTTTGCAAAGTATCCAAATTAATGTCAGGGAGTAGCCTAGGCCTTGGGGAGATGAGAGCCCTCTGCTTTCAGATTAATGAGGCAGGGCTGTTGTTTTCTTGTTCGTGTTATTAAATAAGACATGTTAACTTGTTGCCTATGTACTATTGAGTGAGTTTAACTAAATAAAGGTAACTCTCAGATATGCTCCACAGTGTTGACAATGACTGAATGTTTATGTTAATGGGAAATTTATAGATTTTGGGGGGTGGGTAGGTATCTCCTTCCCACTCCTTGAAATAATTTTCTTCTTTCAAGTTTTTCTAGATAGAGACCAAGCATTAAATTTCCTGTTGTGTAATATAATCTCTATCTCTTTCACTCCCCAGCATGGCATCAGGGACATATAAATGAAGTTTTCTCAGTACCCTTAGTCCCTGCCACAATAGCAGGCAAATACTAGATACTGAAACAATGTTCAATGAATTTCTCCTAAAAATATGCATCTTGCTTCAAGTGGTTCATGCAAACATTGAAGAGGACAGACAGAGCTCTGCTGATCGCCACTAGCAAACCTCTCTCTGGTAGACCTCAACACTTCAATCTGTACTCTTTGGTTACAGTTGTTCGACCAGTTACTCATCTAACTAATTGTAACCAGTTGAACAACTGAACCCAAAGGGTGCAAAGTGGAGACATTTCATTGAGAAGTCGGCTGGGGACAAAGAAAACACTGCCAGATCCCCCTTCAGTATGCCAAGGGAAAGTTCCTCCTCAAGTTGAAGCTACATGGTGCCTCTCTGAGTTATCATTAAGTTGTAATGCTCTGTAAACCCACACATACCGTCCCTTCTTTTGATGAGGCTTCTTTGAAGTGTGAGTTGCTGCCACCATAGGAAGTGATGCTAACCATGTGTGAACTCTTGTCTGAAAGTAACCAAGGATATGGACAATAAAAAGTTTGTTTTTTAAAATAAGACATGTTTCTTTTATTGACAGTTGTGTCTCAAGACCAAAGTATGCAGTTTGAGATACAAGATGCGATGTGAAATAGACAATCATCTGCGGTTAATAGGAGGGAATGTCTCTATGTACATTTGTAGTCAAGAGCATGAGGGTTTTGCATGATTATTTTAAAGGTTGTTTCCAAAATAAACTTCTTCCTTTTGTTGTCACACAACCATTAAAATAAAGCTATCTATCGCGTGTTGTTTCTGAATGTTTTCCCTCTGAGGACCCAGGGAACATTTCTACTTGATGCCTCAGTATCAAGTGGGGTTCCATGTCTTTTGAGTAATTCCCAGCTGCTTAAGACGTTGTGTTCTCTTTTCATATTGGCTGCTAAGAAGCTCACTTTTCATATATGGAAACTGTGGGATACGGTTTGAACAGTAATTTTGTTTTCTCATTCTTCAACACCATCAGATTTTTTAGGCATATTATAACTGATAAATGCATAAAAATACAAAAACAGATGAGATTGCTGTTGAGGTATGAATGTGTCTGTCCTCCAGCTTTCCATCTTATTCTCTTTTGTCATATTTCTGTTAGGTAGGGCTCTCTTGTTCCTTAGAGATTTGAGTCACTTTTGTCATGTTCCCTATGCCAGGATCACATTCTACATCCTCATGCTTTCTCCTGCACGTCCTCAAACATGGACACAAAGCTGTACAAGAGTTGAGCTGTTTTTCACCAGAAATCCATGAACCTGTAACACAGGTGGATTTGACTGATTTACTAAACCTTCAGGTGTTGTGAGGAATATTCACATTGATCACACACGACACAGCCTTTTGTCATCTTGCTGGTCCTTTGTCCTCCCTAGGTGCTCCTCATGGAGACTTAGCTTTCCAGAACAAGCACTTCTAATCTGACCATGGGACTCCCCCTAATTGCAAAACTCCCAGGGATGTGTCCTAGAGCCTCACCACCACCACCACACCCCCCCAACTCCCATTCCTGAATTCCCTGGAATGACATTTTCTCCACTTTGTTTACTTTGCTTTTCAATATTAATTATTCTAGAGAAGGGCATCCATTCACTTAACCACTCACTCACTTAACAAATCTCTTATATGTATCCACTATGTTTTAGATCCGGGAGAGACTAACATAAATAAATAACAAATAAAACCCAATCCAAAGGAGTTCAGATTGTAAGAGTTAAAATGGAGGGGCAGATATTTAAATAGGTTATCAGGACAAGTATGTGGTGAGAACCATGATTAGCAATATGTATAGGGTTTTACGGGAGTGGATAAGAGCAGGACCTAACCTGGGGTGAAAAGGTGTGACCTCAGTTGAGTCTTAAAGAGTGAGTGTGCAAGTGAGGGGAGAAGTAGAGATTCCAGAAGGAGGGGAAGAGCAGAGGCAGAGATGTGCAGTTTGTGAGACATGGTTTGTGTGACAAAGGGACAATGATAAGTAGGTCATTGACAAGATCTGAAACTAGAAATAAACAAAGACCAGGCCCTGGGGACCTTGTGTGCCTGATTAAGGACTTTGAATTTGTCCTGGAACCATGAAGTATTCCAGGCAGTAGTTGGGCAAGGTCACATCTTGGAGGGTAAACGGAGAATAAACATGCAAGGGACTGGATTGGAGGCTGGGAACAAAAACAGGTGGCCACTACTGCAGCTCAGGCAAAACATCACATGGCATGAGCTAGGTTAGTAGCTCTAGAGATTGAGAGAAGGATGCTAATTCCATAAATGTTTAGTAGATATAATTGGCATTTTTTATGAGTACAGTTGGGAGAAGGGGGCAGGTCATTTGATGAATACTTACTGGTAATTGAGAAATAAGACACAGAAGAAGGAAGTGAGATTTGGGACCAGGTGGAGTAAATTCTGAAGGTAGTAAGGGGATGGAAGTTCTATTGAACAGGAGGGTGGGAAATATAGCAGACAAATAAGTATAAATATGTACCCAAACACCTCCTGTGCATTTATATACTCCTTCTTTGTTCATTTATTGGGTGTTTTATATAAATGTATTTGTGTCATCTAGTGATTCTTTTCTCCCATATCATTTTTGGTATTTGATGACCATTTCTGTTTTTGTTTGGTTGGTTGTTTTTGTTTTTTTGTTTGTTTGTTTTGTTTTGTTTTGTTTTTTGAGGGAGGTGGGGTGAGCAAGAGAGCATGATGTGGGGAGGGGCAGAGTGAGAAGGAGAGACAGAAAGAGAATCAGTAGCGGGCTCCACATTAACCACATTGATCACACCATGGCAAAAGCATGGAGCCTGAAGCAAGGGTTGATGCTGGGCTCGATCTCATGACCCTGAGATCATGACCTGAGCCAAAATCAAGAGTGGGACACTTAAACAACTGAGCCACCCAGGTGCCCCAAGAGATGACCATTTCTCTTTAATCTTGCAAAGTTACATTCTTATTTGATTTTGATTGTTAATAAAGTACCTAAGTGGTGGTGGTGTTCATTTTTTTTTTTAACCTTGGTGGCATGATTTATAGAATGAAAATAAACATGTCAAAGATATCTTTGCCCAAATTGGGATGTTGTAAAGTGATATAATAATGGAAAATGATTTTCTAAGTTAGCCAACTACCGCAAAGTTATATTAGTATGTTTACAATTAATTGATGATTTCACTCTACATCAGAACCAATAGAGATTGTAATCACTCATCCCTGTACTTCCAAATGTTTTGTTCTCTCTTTTATCAGTTTTCTATGTATTCCCAGTGGGCCACTGGGTACAGTTCAGTAATGGTTATGAAACTTCCTGATGCAGGGTATTGAAATTTGTGACCAGGGATTCCTACAGAGCTGCTATTGGGATTTCTGCCCACTATTAGATTAAGTCTGTCTGTACAAGCTCCAGGGAGTCTGCCTGAGGCTGTCTGATCAATACTCTGTAGTCCCTGTGCAGAAGAAGCTGTTAAGATTCTCTCAGGAGGTAGACTGTCTACATTGGGTCTAACTAGTAGATGGTGATTTAAATACAGGATATAGTGACACTTAATTGGCATCAGTCTGGCCTTGGGAAGATTTTGAAAACCACAACCAAAAACGTATTTCTTTTTGATTCAGCTTGGAAGGGACAGAGATGCAAAATATCTCTTGTTCTGTATATTGGTTTTTAAGTATTTATCAGGAAAATGGCACAAATCAGTCCACAGACAAGCCCCACTGACCTTTGATCACCAAATCATCGTCTGCATCTTCCTCTTTTTGTTGAATTCATTGCAGTCATTACCGCTGTCGTTATCATCGCCATCATCATTGATCAGATAGCTGCTGCCTCTTGGGTGCTCAGGTTTGCAAACCAAGCATTCTGGGTCCAAAGCCTATCTTGTTTTGTTTTTTTTAAATTTTTTTAATGTTTTTATTTATTTTTATTTTTGAGACAGAGAGAAAGAGCATGAGCAGGAGAGGGGCAGAGAGAGAGAGGGAGACACAGAATCTGAAGCAGGCTCCAGGCCCTGAGCTGTCAGCACAGAGCCTGACGTGGGGCTCGAACTCAAGGACTGTGAGATCATGACCTGAGCTGAAGTCAGACGCTTAACCGACTGAGCCACCCAGGCACCCCTCAAAGCTTATCGTCTTAACTTCCACTCCATCATCACTTTTCTGATAGCTCAGAGACGGTTTCAAGGAGAAAAGGAAAAGTTGATGTTGTGCTTTTAAAATGGATTTGAGATTCAGTGAGTTTGGTTTCTATTGGTGTTCTTTTATATAAATTTGGGAGGTAATATTAGAAGAGTTAATATTTTGCATTAAAAAAAACTGAGGGGGCACCTGGGTGGCTCAGTTGGTTAAGCGTCCACCTTCAGCTCAGGTCATGATCTTGTGGTTCGTGAGTTCAAGCCCTGCATTGGGCACTGTGCTGACACCTCAGAGCCTGGACCCTGTTTCCAGTTCTGTGTCTCCCTCTCTCTCTGCCCCTCCCCCACTCCCACTCTGTCTCTTTCTCTCTCAAAAATAAATAAACATTTAAACAATAATATTAAAAAATAAAATAAAAAATTGCGATACTTAAAACCACTAGCTATATAGTTATAATTTATTGTCCTATTTAGTGTATTAAACTGTGACAAGTACTTCTGATTCTTTACCTTCCCTTCTCCCTTTAAAAAAATCCATTTGTTAATTTAGCATATCTCCTTCTGATTATTTCATGAAACTATAATTTTTTTTACAGACTAATGAGAGTCATACACCTTCTCAGCTACTGAGAAATAGTAGAAATGAATGGGTTAAGAAATTCTGCTTCAAGATCTCAAATGGTAAAAGCCATTGACATTGAAAGCCCTTCTGTTCTGCTTGAGCCTGATGTAGGCTGTGGTAATAGAAAGGTGCAAAATGCACAGCATACCCAACAATTGCCCACTTTGAGGACTCTCTCAGGCCCAAGTGCCAAGTGAAACCTGTACTCTCAGGGAAACTGCCAGGGTGGTTTGTAGTTTTTAGAGACACAGAGTTTGGGTTTCTTACCTAAATGTCGGATGAGCCAGTGGTAGTCTGTGCTAATGAAGGTGGTTCATTAAATCAAACTCTTGTTGATGTGGATCTTCACAAGTAGAATGTTGTGTGGTGCTGTTATCCCTGTCACAAAAGCTATGTGTGTAATTATGGTTTTGCTCTAAATAGATTTGCTTTTAGACTATAAAGCAATTTCCATTACTTCATGTTCTTGCTATCTCCCAACCTCAAAAAATAAATCAGTACATCCAAAATATCTCTAAGCACCATATGTATGCTAGTATTCTTTTACATTTAGTGTTATAATGTTTTCAAACAACAAATCATTTCCCAGATGAGGTTCCTTGTGATAGGAGTTGAGTATGCTTGTATATGGTGCTTCTGGCCTTCTGCCTTACCCTTCATGTTGGTGATGTTGATTGTTTATCTATCTATCTATCTATCTATCTATCTATCTAAGTTTATTTATTTGCTTTGAAAGAGAGTGAGGGAGTGAGAGTGAGAGTGTGAGAGAGAGAGAGAGGCACAGAGAGAGAATCCCAAGCAGGCTTCACCCTGTCAGTGCAGAGCCCAAAAGGAGCCTCAAACCCATGAACTGTGAGATCATCACTGAGCCAAAATCAAGAGTCAGACACATAACCAACTGAGCCACCCAGGCGCCCCTTGTGATGGTTCTAAAGGCCCATGGGGAAGAGTAAACCACAGCACTGTCAACTTTCCAAAGATCCAAACAAAATAAAAAGTGAGAAGTAAAGCTAATTACTTTGTCATCTGCCTAAAGGGAGACAAAGCCATTTCCCTCCTAACACACCTCTGCCAACCACTCACACTCTGAAAAACATGGCAGCCTTTCTCTCTAGAGACTGCTAATCTTCCCCCTTCTTTTCCCTAGCATCCTGCTGTTCCTCTCTCATCTCTAGGTCAAAGGGAAATTCCTCTCACAAGCCTTCAGGCGAAATTAGGAGCCTCTTCCAGTGGGCTGCAGCTCTTTCATGTTATTGTAATAGTAGCATAGGATTTGCCATATTAAACTCCCATTTATTTATGGGTTTGAGTCCTTATTAGACTGAGCTTCTTAAGAGAAGGACTATTCATAGCAATGCATCTGATGTCTATAGACCTTCTATATTTGTTCATTGCATAAGATAATAAGGACAAGAAAATTTTTCACAGTAAGTAGGACCAAAGGATAGATCACACTGGATCTAGGATTCCTGCTGAAATCCTAGGCCATTCCAGCCCAGATAAACCTGTCCTGATTCAGTTAGTACTCACATTTGAGCCCCTTCTCAGGCTGTTGCTTTCAAGAAATATATAATCTCAATTCATGATAATAGTAGAGATCTTGGTAACAGATTGCCTGACTCCTGACTGATATGGAGAAATCCTGGATAGGTCTGGGTTAGAATCCTGTCTCACAACTTGTGTGATCTTGACCTAGATACTGTATCTCTCAGAGCTTCAGTCTTCTCATCTGTGAAATGAGCATAATAAAACCTTCCTTATAGGTTTGTCATAAGGATTAAATGAGATGGTATATGTTGGATGCACATAGTACAGGAATATAGTAACACTTGATGAACATTCATTGAATGAATAAACATAATGCCTAAAATGTAGAAGCATTCCCATTTTCCTCACCCACCCCCTTTAGGTTTGCCTTACTAACGGCCCATAGGAGATTAAGTCGCCTTGTTACCTTTTCTCTTGGTCCTCTGTATGCCTCCTTTATAGCACTTAACATAATGATGATTATTTAGTTACACAAATTTTTGCTTAATGTATGTCTCGTCTTTTAGAATATAAGTCCATAAATTTAGACACTGTCTGTTGTAGTAAATGATTTATCTCCAGTGCCTAGAACAGTTTATGTATGAATAGATGGGTAAACTCCATTGGCTTGCTAGCTGTGGCCTCTAATTTAGATTCACTCCAAATTACTTCCAGTTCAGGAAGCCTTTCTCAACTCCTTCAGCCCCAAAATTAACAAATGTACTTAATTCTGCATTAAAACATATTATCTCAGCATTTGCCATCATCACAAACAAGTTTTCCTTGAATTTCTTTTCCGTGCTCGATGTATTTCTGGGTTTGCTTACTGATGATTCTAACTATTGATTTGATCACGTTTTTTTTTTTTTTTTTCTGATTTTTAAATTCTCATCTATTTAACTCTTTTCATTAGATACCTATTCCTTCAACAGATCTTTGTTGTGACAGTCACTCCTCTAAGCCCTGTGGAGGGTTGTAAAGATGTGAGAGCACTGTTGTCCCAGCCAAGGAACTTACACAGTAATAGAAGAGGTAACACATGTGCAGGCTTAGCTGAAGTATCAGACTATGGGACAAGACCTTTAAGAAGATTCAAACCTCTAGTATTTTAATGGATACAACCCTCTAGTATTTTAGTCTTACATTTAGGTCTTTCATCCATTTTTAATTTATTTTTGTGTTTGCTATAAGAAAGTGGTCCATTTTCATTCTTTTGCATATTGCTTTCCAGTTTTCCCAACACCATTTGCTAAAGAGACTATCTTTTTTCCATTGGATATTCTTTCCTTCTTTGTAGATTAGTTGACCATATAGATATGGATCTATTTCTGGGTTTTCTGTTCTGTTCTATTGATTTATGTGTATATTTTTGTGCCAGTACCCACTGTCTTGATCACTACAGCTTTGTAATATAACTTGAAGTCTGGAATTGTGATGCCTCCAGCTTTGGTTTTCTTTTTCAAGGTTGCTTTGGCTATTTGGCATCTTTTGTGCTTTTGTACAAATTTTAGGATTATTTTTTATAGCTCTGTAAAAAATGCTGTTGGTGTTTTGATAGGGATTGCAGTAAATGTGTAGATTGCTTGGGTAATATAGTCATTTTAACAATATTTGCAGCAACTCTGGAAAACAGTATGAAGGTTCCTAAAAAGTTAAAAATAAAACTACCCTGTGATACAGCAATTGTACTACTAGGTATTTACCCAAAGGATACAAACTACTAACTTGAAGGGGTACATGTGTACACCCATGTTTATGGCAGCACTATCACCAATAGCCAAATTATGGAAAGAGGCCACATGTCTATCCACTGATGAATGAATAAAGAAGATGTGTGTGTGTGTGTGTGTGTGTGTGTGTGTGTGTCTGTGTCTGTGTATATGTACATACATGCCCCAGTGCATGTAATTCATTTCAAAGGACTTTAGGATCCAATATGTATTATATGCAGAGCCAGTAGAATGCAAGCAAAAGTGGGACTGATAATTAGCCTGAATAGTTAATCTGTGGGGTAGCTAAGGAAACAAGTCAGTCATTGGGGAAGCAACTGTAATATACTGTAAAGACCAAAGATTAGAGAAAGGCACCTAAGACTGAGGGGGTGGGGGAAATATGGTAGCAATAAGTAAAAGACTCACTCAAGGAGCCAATCTTTGAGCCTGTTCCATTTTTTTGTTT
Organism: Panthera pardus; assembly: GCF_024362965.1. Classification (NCBI taxonomy): domain Eukaryota; kingdom Metazoa; phylum Chordata; class Mammalia; order Carnivora; family Felidae; genus Panthera; species Panthera pardus. The sequence continues at coordinate 111,234,887 of NW_026526765.1, forward strand.
GGTTTTCAAACATAGAGTGACTTCACGGATGACATAAAAGATGTTTGGGTTCCATGATAAATCTAAGATAGGGGTGTGAGCTGTTCTTTGAACTTTAAAGGAAAAGATGATCCTAGAAGGTTAAAGACCTTGGAGATTTCTAAAATTGGATTAGATATAAATCAGTATACAGTAAAACCTTGGATCGCAAGTAGCTTGTTCTGTGAGTGTTCCACAAGATGAGCAAACATTTCCAATAAAAATTTTAACTTAGTAAACCATCAGTGTCTTACAATACCTGTAGGAAGTGATGCCAAATGTCACATGATCACAACTGAGCCAATGGTTCTTGAAATTTACTTTGATACACAAGTGCTTTGGATTACAAGCATGCTTCCAGAACAAATTATGCTTGCAAACCAAGATTTTTGGATGTACATAATCAGTTCGGGTGTACATAATCAGGGGTGGGGAGGGGCTGACTTTAAGACCATTTCAAAGTATTGTGACTAGGAGCATTTCTGTGTCTTCATGAGACAGAGATGATTGACACTGAGTGAATAAGTGAACATCCTTCAGCAAAATTTACTAGTAATACCATGTGATCATGTTTCTTTAAAAGTAGCCTGTTACCTGTCTGCCTTTGGCTTAGGTCATAATCTCACAGTTTTTGAGTTTGAACCTCATATCAGGCTCTCTGCTGAGAGCACAGAGCCTGCTTCAGATCCTGTCTCCCTCTTTCTCTGCCTATCCCCTGCACATGTGCTCGCTCTCTCTCTCTCTCTCTCTCAAAAATAAATGTTAAAAAAAGTAGCCTGTTACCTATGTTTCTTGTTACTTGTCAGTCAATTATCTGTGATTTGTAGGAACAAAAGATCATAGGAAGGCAGAATACTCTTTGGCCCTGCTTCCCAAATATCACTGTAGGCACATGGTCCCTTGTGCAAGCCTTTTGAGTTCAGGTTCTTAATCAGCCCCCACAGTAATCCTGAAATCTCTCTAGGGAATCCTTTACTTGAGACCTGGTGAGAAGAGCATGTACTGATTGTGCACTCATATCAGAGGTCCAAAAATTCTCTTGATGGTTTCCCACCCAATTATAGCATATTCCTCTAATCCCACACAACAGCTGAAACAACTTTTTCTGGTTTCTTAAATTCCTCTAGCAGTTAATATCTCTACCATGTAATTTACATTTAATTATAAGTTGTTTTGCATCATTTAATAGTTGTTTCAAGTATGAATGTGTTGACTTCCTTTTTTCAAAAAAAAAAAAATTCTTTAAGGGCTCACTGTACAGTACCAGATACAGAAATGGAGTAAACCATGAATAATAGCTTCACCTCAAATTTACTTAACCATCCTCCCAGCACAGAAGACCACTTTGGCATAAATCTCATTCTTCTGACCTGTACCTACTTTATGTAGGAATAGCTACGCTGATCACAGGAACAGGAGCTCCTGAACTAAGTGACAAGACTTCCGATAAGATAATGCAGATTTTGTTGTTTGTTGTTGTTGTTGTTGTTGTTGAAGAAACTGCTGATTGACCAATAGATTTGGAAATGGAGGTTCGGATTGGTTAGGGAAGAAGGACAACTTAGTGCTGGAAGAATTTCTGCCTAATAAATATAACTGTCCTTTGAAGGTTTCTATTCTTTCCAAGTACGAATTCAAATACAATCCATATTTGAGTTCCCTCTCCTTCCCCCAACACTCAGTACAGCAGACTTTGATGTCTTATTTTCATTACCATTTATCTCTTAGAACTGATCCAAATATTCAGTAGAACATTGGTATAAATCCTAATCCATAGAATACTTCAGGTTTACTGAAACTGAATCTTATTTAGGCTCTTCTTTTATTCGCTCACTGAGTGACGGTATGTTTCCTAGAAACTTAGTATCCTCACACAGAAGTAGATAAAGAAAAACTGCTGTTCCGTCATTCTTTTTTTTTTTTTTTTTTAATTTTTTGAGTTTATTTATTTTTGACAGAGGCAGAGTGAGAGCATGAGCTGGGGAAGGGCAGAGAGAGAGGGAGACACAGAATCTGAAACAGGCTCCAGGCTCTGAACTGCAGGCTCTGAGCTGTCAGCATAGAGCCCAACGCAGGGCTCGAACTCAAGGGGTGTGAGATCATGACCTGAGCTGAAGTAGGATTCTTTACTGACTGAGCCACCCAGGCGTCCCTGCTGTTCTGTCATTCTTATTCAACAAGTACACCCCATCAGGTCTTGTCTAACATACAGGTCAGTAACTGTGCTCTGTGGACCCTCTCCAGAGTCTTTATCAAGATGGAACCAAACACGCTTTTTTAACTGCCTTGTAACTACATTGAGTCCAATTATCTTTATGGGTGAACAGTGAGCCCAGAATAAAATTATATTCACTTCACTAAAATTTGCAGGTATTTGTGACTTCTTTTTTATATAAGTCTAATTTGACCTTGAAACAAGTAAACCAAACTGTTTAATAGTTTTTTTAAGGTTTGTCCCTTTTTTTTTTGAGGGAGGAGCTTAACTTTAGTAACCATTATATAAATCTATAAATCTATATATGATGCTGATAATCTACAAATGTTGCTGAAAAAAACAGTGAAAAATATCCATAGGTGTGAATGAAGATGTTTCTAACATAAAACATACTAAAATTGAGTTATTTGGTAAAGACTCTGGATATTTATGTGAAGTGCCCTCCTGTTTCATTGATTTATTTTACTCTGTTGCCAGATTATGGAAATAGAAATTTGCATTTCTAAAGGACAATTTGTTTTTGGTGTTAATTATTTTTAAAATTAAGTTTCTGGGGCGCCTGGGTGGCTCAGTCAGTTGAGCATCCGACTTCAGCTCAGGTCATGATCTCATGGTTTGTGAGTTCAAGCCCCGCGTTGGACTCTGTGCTGACAGCTCAGAGCCTGGAGCCTGCTTCCGATTCTGTGTCCCCCTCTCTCTGCCCCACACCTGTGTGTGCTCTGTCTCTCTCTGTCTTTCAAAAATGAATAAACATAAAAAAAGATATATAAAAAAATTAAGTTTCTGGATATTAAATCATGAAATAAGTTGGTGGTTATTTCTTTATGAATTTGAGGCCCCAGGTATTTCTTATATTTATTTTTTCAATTTACTATATTATCTCAAATAACTGGTCCCCTTGTTTCTATTCCTTCCTCAGCTACTTCTTTCTTTAACATATTGCTGCTAATCAAGAATCTCTACAAGATTGACCAAAAATCTGAAGAAAACCCAACTGTTAAATGGTGCTTGCTAATTGTTTCTTGAGCAGCTGGAGGATTTTATATTTAGACTAACATGCCATTTGAGGATTTGAGGATTCCATCCTTTTCTTGTAGCTCCCTGGCTCTTTGTTCTGGATTCATCCCTCATCTTTCTCCTTAAGAGCATTCACTTCTCCTCTTAGGTAATCAGCATAATAAAGCCCTGGGTAGGGCCCATCTGCCAGAAGAAAGAAATCACTTGTACCTTTGAGTCTCTGTTGTGCAAATATTTGTTGTGTTGGGGTGAAACCTGAGTACATTTATTAAACATTAGTAACATCCTTTTGGCTATTATTTATTCATTAAGCAAATATTATTCGGCAGCTGCTAAGTACCAGGAATTGGTCATTCTTCCAACTTTTAAAATTGTATTAGTTGTATTTTTATCATTTAACAAAGTACCAATAGTAGTATGCATCTTTTACATTGAGTTTTGGTGGTATAGCATAGATTGTGAGATTGGGCTCTAGAATCAGAGAACCTATGAAAATCCCAGCTCCAACATTTTCTAGCTGTGTGACTTTGAGCAAGTTAATGAACTTCTCTAAGCCTCATTTACAACACCTTTGTAGTGGGAATAATAATAGTATTTACCTCACCTCCATTTTCTGAAGAGTAAATGCACATAAAGCGTATTGCACTGGGTTTGGCAGGCAAGTAAAAAATCAATAGATATTACTTGCTACTGTTATTAAATAAGTCATAGTGCTTGGCTGGTTGATTGTTATAATCTCTTTCACCATTTATTGAGCAGATACTTATGAAGTGTGCTGGGAGTAAACTTGAATAGTTTAGAGAGACACCACCATCTGGCCTGTTGTGTTAGAAACAAAAGCCTTAAACTGGGTCTGGCAGTGGTGAGGGGAACAGATGCTCTGAATGCCTTCTAGACTGTGTTTTTTCACTATATGTCTAAGCTGTGATGAATGTCACTAATGTCATCTCTCCTTCTATTTTAGGTAAGTACATCACCATTTTTGAAGTGTTATGCAGATGGGTAAGTCTTGCTGTTGGAGCTTTTCATGTTGAATTACATACTCGGAGAATCTGGACCAGACTGTGTGCTTATCACAGTCAGACAAATGCCTCTATTTTATTCACACAGAGATCTGGAAAGATAGCAGCATTTCCTCCACACAGTCATCTCTCATATTTCAGATATTGGGCAGAAAAAAAAAATATATCCATTATTTTAAATTGGATAAAATACTATGTTTAATTTAAATAACTGAAGATTGGGTTTTCATAGTCAGTAGAAGGCAGAGTCTTTGAAATACTTTAGAATAGAAAAAATTATTTCCTTTCTATTAGAAATCATAAAAGCCTCCATAAAGTAAACATACACACCTTATTTTTCTGCTTGCAAATGGGGAGTCATTTTTTTCAGTCATAAAAAACAAGTATTCCATATGAGATTAGGTTAATAAACCTAATTCTGTTTAACCAAACATTAAAGGTGGCCCATGGCCACACAAGATGGTGTATGCAGAATCTTGTAGAAAGAATTCGAGGTAGAAGTGACAGTTCACATAGTTAATTCAGTATTTCTATATTTGGCTGTAACGTATCTCCATAGACACCTGAACTGGAAGAAATGATCTTAAATCACAATAAGGGATTTAGTGTAGACCTCCAATGAATGTGAAAGATGATTAAGCTATGAAGCAATTCACCAGTGAATTTTACAAATTACATAGACAGTTTTATTTGTATTTAGGAAATTAAGATTTACCCTGCCTTGAGGCAAACTATTGAACTGACTACTTGTCTTCAATAATCAAGTCCCAGTTTGTTCTTCCAGTTTTAATTTTTATCAATTAGCCATATATACACTATATTCTTTCTGTGTGTTAGTCTTGGTCTTCCAAGAAGCCAGTGCTAAAATGGGATTAAAAATGCAAGGATTTAGGTGGGGGTGCTCCTGGGTGGCTTTATCTGCCTCTTGATATGGGCTTGGGTCGTGATCTCACAGTAGTGGGATCAAGCCCCGTGTGGGGCTCCATGCTGAGCATGGAGCCTGCTTGGGATTCTCTCTCTCCCTCTCTCTCTGCCCCCACCTTTCTCTCTCTCAAAAATAAATAATTAAGCTTTTAAAAAATGCAAGGATTTTAAGAAATGCCCGTGTAAGAGAAATTAAGAAGGGAGCCAAATAAGGTTGAGTGAAACCTCAGATTCTTATACTAAGTTTGACCCTAAGTGAAGAAGACAGAGAGAGAGGCGGGGGGGGGGGGGTTGGGAAGAAGCACCCTATATTGGATTTAGGTAAAGCTGTAGGGAGTCCTCAAGCCAGAATCAGCCTACAGAGGAGTCCTGTGTTCCTTGAGAATGGATTTGCTTCAGTATCTCTACTGTGTTCAGTCACTGTTTGGGAGCAGGACATGGGAGGTATGGCCATAGTGCAAATTTGCAGTGGATTTCAGAGGCAGCAGCTGGGAGCCCTTAGCCTATTGCCATCCTTACAGTTGGAGGTCTGTAGCACATTCTTGTGGCCAGCACACTTAGGCTCCTAGGTCTTAGTTATTTCAGTTTCTTGTTGTCTACTAACAATCCTCGTCCTGCCATCATTTTTGTTCCATAACATATTTGTTGTTCATGCCCAACTCAGTTATCACTTCCTTCATGATCTGAACAAGCAAGGGGCTAAAAATTACTACTCTTTTTGGGGATTTGATAATTCTTTGTATTTTCCTGTGGTATTTGTTGCTTTTCATTAACCATTTGTTCAGAAACAATTGACAGTTGTGCTTGTGTCCAGATGTAATTGTATACTCTTAGAGGTCAAAAATAACGAGTGGCTGGCTGGAGAACATTTTGAAAAGCTCATGATGGTATAATAGGAAAGACTACTATAAAATACATTAACTAAAATCCAATGTAAAAAAGAATTGTGAGCAAAGAGGTATGAGGAGAGGGAAGAAAGAATTATCTTTTGGGGAAGAGGGGAAGGTAGTGCTGAGACAGAAAGGGGAAATTTTATCAACTTTGTCCTAAAGCATGATCAGGTAGCTAGGGGTTAATGGTTTAGTAGACAACATGTTCAAAGGCATGGTGATATGAAAGCATAGGGAAGGTTGAAAGTGACATAGTATACTGTGAATACATAGTATACTATGAAATGACATAGTATATTTATGAGATTATGGTGGAAAATGACTCTGTAAAATTTACCTAAAAGCCAGATATTATGAGGCTCCTTGTCTTGGTAAATGGTTTAGACTTTATCCTAGGAGTTTTTGTCTAATTCAGTATGTCTGAAAGTCATCTGGGCCTGGCTGAAGCACAAAAATATTGATATATATAATCCCAGAGTGTCATATCAAAAAAAAAGAGATAACTATTTTCCTTGTTTTTTTAATATATTTTATTTTCTATAGTTCTACATCTTCTACATAGTCTTCTGTATTTAAAAACTAGTACAAATTACAATGAAGGATTACATTTTGATATAATAAGAAAACAGTAGGGCATAAGGACCCACTAAATTACCAGTTTTAGTGGACTTTTAATTACAGGTGTTAAATTTGTCACAAATAACAATTTTCTTCTCTGCATACATTTACTTTTTGTACTGTGTGCCTATTAAAATACTATTGGAAAACCTGATTATATTTCAAATAGATAAGTTATTAAAAAGCATGATTTTACAGTAAGCATGCTTTGTAATGCTTGGGAAATTAGAGGTAGAAATTCACCAAAATGTTCCTTGACAATTCTAACTTTAAATATCTGTAATCCTTAAAGTCAATCAATATACTATTTCATTTTATAAGAACTGTAGTTAAGCCCATGATTTTTATTTTACAGAAGGCAATTTGAAATAGAGTAATTATATCATTCTTCGACTAAATTACCAGTGTAGAGATTATGATTTAAGGGAAAGTTGTCCAGGGTGAGAGAGAAATGAAATTGACCTTTTGATCATGACAAGATCAGAGAAAGCTAGAATATCATTGCCTCAAAACTCAGGTTAGACACATTTATCTAAATAAGTATATTTGTACAGAAGCACATAATTACAAAATAACTCTATAAATTATTGAAACTAATCCCAATTGGTTTTTCCTGAATATTTTTGTGTGTGTTTTCTTGCTGTTAGCTCATTATTTTATGCATTTTTGTAACACGTGCCCAGAGTCAAGTTATGGAAGGCATTGATGTTTTTAAACACAATTTTTAGATAAATAACTTAAAAATGAGAAAATTATGTTACCAGGATAAATGATATAGAATTATATCTTTCCCCAAAATGAATATTATGGAATTTGTAGTGTGGATTCACATCACTGTTGGGTACTTCTCAGATGTATTAGCTTTTACTCATCCAGCAGGCAAGATTGACTCGGAGAGAGAGAGAGAGGAGGAGGAGGAGGAGACCACAAGAGATGACAAGTTTTATGAGAATAGCCGTCATCAGTATGGTACCTGAGAAACAGAAGGTGTTCATCATGAGATTATTGAAAGAATTTGACGTATGGTAAATTGGATGCTTATATGCATACATGTGAAGGTAAACTGCAAGGAATAAAAAAAAAAGTGCAGTATTTTCAGTCTTTTCATTTGTTTTTTGGTAATGAACTGTACTGAGAAAAAAGATTTTACATCAAGACTCAAGGCATACAAATATATACATATAATTATATATATTTCTAATATAACTCAAAGATAAATACTTAGGTATACAAAGTACAATACATTCTTATGTTCCCTCTTTTATTCTAGCTCACTAAAAATCCTGGTCATAATCAGCCAAACACATTTCATAACCTACTAACAGATTGTAGCTCACAGTTTGAAAAATGGTTACATGGGGAAAAATATAAATGTGCACTGTTATTCAGAAATAAATCTAATAGAGACATTTATTACAATTAGGCCTGAAAAACAAAAGCCAGACAGAGTCTAAGTACTTTCTCACTAACAAAGGAGTTTATTTTCATTTTTTATTTGACATAATTTCAGATTTACTATAAATGCAAGAGCAGCATGAAGAATTCCTGGATACTCTTTGCCAAGAGTCCTCTAAAATTCTCATTCTCTCTCTCTCTCTGCCTCTGTCTCTGTCTGTCTATCTATCATTCATATCTATTTATCATCTATCTATATATACACATACATATACACAATTCTAAATTAAAAAAAAATTTTAACGTTTATTTATTTTTGAGACAGAGAGAGACAGAGCATGAGTGGGGAGGAGCAGAGAGAGAGGGAGACAGAATCCGAAGCAGGCTCCGTGCTCTGAGCTGTTAGCACAGAGCCCGACGCAGGGCTCTAACTCACGGACTGCGAGATCATGACCTGAGCCGAAGTCGGACGCTCAACCGACTGAGCCTCCCAGGCGCCCCAACATATATATACATAATTCTATATGTTTATTTATATAATTTTTTCTTCAGAACTCCATAACAGTAAGTTGTAGACATGATACTATTTTACCTCTAAATTCATAGATATTTCCTCAAAACATGGAATTTTCTTCCATAGTTACAGTTCAATGGCCAAAATTAACAAATTAACACTGTTGCAATCTGATTATCTAATCTACAGACCTTATTTCAAATTTCAATAATTGTCCCAATAATGCTTTTTATGCCAAAAATTACAAAATAATGATTTACAATTGGTTGTCATGTCTGTTTAATTTCCTTGAAACTGAAACAGGTTCTGAGACTTTGGTTGTATTTCATGGCATTGATGTTTCTGAAGAATACAGACCAATTGTTTTGTAGCTGTCTTTCAGTCTGGGTTTTATATTTCCTTGTGATGAGATTCAGGGCATAGAGTTTGGGCAGGAATTCTGCAGGAGTGATGCTGATTACTTACATCCAGAGGCACATGCTGTTTAGTTCCATTACTATAATTTAACTTTGATCATTTGGTTGAAGTGATGAGTGCTTTTTCTCCACTCTAAAATTGCTATTTTTCTTCTTTGTAATTAAAAAGTAACTTGTAGAGTGATACTTTGAGACCAAGTAAATATCCTGTTATTTGTCAAATTTTTACCCAGTAATTAGAATTCATCAAAGTTTATGCCTGAATCAGTTATTATGATGGTTTCCTAAGGGTGATCATTTCTTCTTCATTTATTAGTTGTTTTTTTATTATATGAAAAAGTATTCCCTTCCTATTTGTTTTTGTATAAACTCATGGATTCTTTATTTAGCAGATTATAATCTTTTAATATTGTTGATTAATAACATTTATTTTGATGCTGATACTGTCCCAGATTTGTACAGGAGAAGCTCCTTCTACTTGTTTTACTGTCATTTTCACATGTCCCCATCAATGCTTGAACACTTTCTTCCTTTTTGGCAGAAAATATGCAAAAGTCTTGTATTTTTTTCCCTGCTTAAGCCTTGGAATCAGCCTCTTTGCTAAGGATTCTTGATTCCTTTTAATAGGAAATGATATTTAGAATCGAAAACTGGGGGGAGAGAACAGGTGTGCTCATTGCTACTGGGTAATTTTTGCTTCCAGGTCCTATGAACAGACAGATCTGGGAAGAAGTATATGTATATATGTACTGATGTACATAAATGTATGCATCAAAAACTTACCCACACTTATCTGTATCCGTGCATATATCTTGGTATTTCTACATACCAAGCCTGTAATTTCACACTGATACTTCCAATTCCAGTCCAACACTACAGTGGTCATTCTATCCTCCCTTTTCGTCTACGTAACTTCCTTACAACACTGAGAAGCCTGGCCCCATTATTTACTGTGTATTATATATTTGCTCAATCCTAGAATGTGGTTGTAGAAAGTAGTTTCAGAATTGCTAACCCGTGCCTGTGTATAAAATAAGAAAAGAATGTAAGCTTTTTAATTAGATTTTTAGCTTCATTTTGTCTTATATACCTAACCCGGTATTCAAAAGTCAGTTGGTTAGTTTTGCCCTAACCCCCATTCTCACCCCACTTCAGTAAGGTTTTGTTGCTCCTTTGAATTATAATTCAGTTCATTTGTTTCAGTTTGTAAATTCACCTAGGGTTGAATTAAACAGTATGGCTGTTGGCATCTTTTATATGTAAAATGTAGCACTAATAATTTCATTTCCACCATGATAATAATTGCCTAGCACCACTAAATATCTAATTCAGGTAGATATCCATTTTTTTTTTTTTCCTGGAGAAGTTAGCTATGACTTATGTCAGAGTGTCTGCCGAGCTTTGTCTTAGACCAAACTTCAGGATCATCTGAAAATAAATAAATAAGGACAAATGCTGGTGCATGAGTGTTTCCACGCATATTTTTAGTAAATTCCAAAATCATGAGGGTTTCTGAGTTTCAGTATCTGGTTTTCTGTACCTCATGTCATTTTTGTCAGTGTGGATGGTCAGGTTTAGGCCATAAAAGCCGCCTTATTATTTATTTATGTGTTTATTATTCATGTTTTTTGTTTCAAAAAAAAAAGGAGTTAAGCTATCCTAATTTTTCAAAATGTACAAAAGGGGTCTGGAAATCTAAGTCAGAAACACAAATGTGAAAGTACATTGTGTATTTGGAGCTAAATCTAGATCTGAACTTCCTTAAAAACAGTGAAACACAGAAACCTGATAATAGGTATATCTTCAGGAGAGAAAACCGCCTTCCTGTAATTAATTCTAAAACTTTCATTAGCATCTCTGTACAAAGTAGAGCAACGATGGTTTAACAGCAATTTTATGTGAGTTACCAAAAAGCACATTATTTATTATGGGTAAACATGTTTTATTTATTTTTTAAAGTTTATTTTGAGAGAGAGAGAGAGAGAGAGCTCAAATGAGGAAGGAGCAGAGAGAATATCTAGGAAGCTCTGCAGCCTGATGCGGGGTTTGAACTCAGGAACTGTGAGGTCATGAGCTGAGCTGAAGTCGGTGGTTTAACCAACAGAGCCACCTAGGCACCCCAACATGTATTATTGTATTTACCTTTGATACAGGTCTACCTATGAAACCATTATCCTATATAAGGATTTCTATAGGAATTTAAGTCATTACAGGTCTGAAGAATTGATATTGGGACAGAGCTTAGCATACATTGCAGAATGGCTTTTCGGCTTTGCCTTTGGTTTATCTTTCTCACATATCACTTTTCTCGACTTACCTTGGCAAGAACAGAAGCTAGATGGCTGTCAATTTGACATTTAGCTCTTTGTTTGGAGTGGAAATAATCTGGGCTTTCTACTGGAGTAAAATTCAGAGTTTCTATTACAGGTTCATAGTTAGCAAAATCACCAGGAAATGTTTATGGAGGAAGGTAACTACAGATGTATCTGATTAGCTATTTGGAGCGCTTGCAGTGGAATTTCTTACTGCTTCTGATGTGCTTGCAAGCAACAACAACAACAACAACAACAACAACAACAACAACAAAAAGCATTGTCTTCCCCTTGCCCTCTCTTTCCTCCCCCTATCCCTCTCCCCCACTTCCCTTCTCTCCCTTTTCCTCCTCCTCCTCCTCTTCTTTCTTCTCCTTTTCCTCCTCCTCTTCCTCCCCCTCCTCCTTATTCTCCTTCTCCTTCTTCTTCAACAATGCAAAAGTACTCACTGTATCAGGATAATCAGTTTTATTTCAGTTGATATGGAAAACATCATTTCTTTAAGCCATTGTTACTATGACAGTCATACACTTTAGTCTAGAAAATGTTTCTAGGTTCAGCAACATTGAAATTAAAATTTGCTGTACTTTCCCTATGGTTTAGCTGTGCAAATCGGAATTGTGTCATTATAAGAGAGACTGATTATGTAACACATATTAAGGGTTAAAAATGTGGAACTCTTCATTCCTTGTTGACTTTTGCAATATTAGAGATAATAAACTGAGGGAATATGCTTGTCTCTGAGTCTTCGTTGACAGTAATTTGAAAATTTGCTGAAATATATTGTAAAATATTAGCAAGATTAGTAACAACCAGGTCAAGTAAGGGGTAAGCAAATGGACACACATATATTTTTTGAGGATATAAATTGGATATACTGACTAAAGTAATTTAACACTCCTTGTCAAAAGCCCTAAAAATATGCATACCCTTTAGATGTAGCAATTTCGCTGCTAGACGTTTATCTTGAGGTAGTAATAAGAGAAGTGGGCAAAGCTAAGTGCATAAGGATGCTCATTACTAAGTTGATAATAGTCAAATATTTGGGGATGAATATACATTAATAGCACCCTATTAAAAATTATGGTGCCTCTACATATTTATAAAAAATGATGATAGAGATATTTATTTTAAAATTTAAAACTATACCTAATGTAGTTCTTTACACATTTTTCTTTTTTTTTCATCTGATAGGATTATAGAAAATGTTTATTTCTTCATATTAAATTTGTACCTTAAATTTTGAAAAAAAGTACTTTTACAATACAGAAATAACAACAATCTAGCAAATATTTTGTCTAACATCATATTTTTCTTGAAAGCAAAGCCATGACAATATTTTTCATTTCTTTGATAATAAATTATAGTATTTGAACAGTTCCTTGGGTACTAAGTCGTCATTTTAGGCCTTGGTGGCTAATGTATGCACCTCGGTTTTAATCAACCTCAATTTTGAGATCATTTACTTAATTAATTCATCATTTATTCGGTGTTTATTATGTTTGATAGGGCTTGAGAATACAAAAATAAGTAAGGTTTTTGGCCCCCAGGAACTAAAAGTTTAGTGGAGAGATGATCATAAACATAAAAAAATACATACCAGCCTGTGCCAAAATGTGATCAATGTGGTTCAGGAACAGAGTGGGTCACAAATGACTCCCTTAATGAGTCACACCCCAAGAGGGGTCACAGGGGACAAATGGCTGGGTGGTAGGGTGATCTGGTTTTCTGGATGGTTTGCTTAGCTTAGGGCTAATTCAGAAAACCTTTCTATTTCTAATTCTTGTGTTAAATGCCTTTATAATTCTCTCCACGTACATTCTGCTGTTAGTACATTAGTATTGATCAATGCTAGTCTTGCAGTCCTGTAGAAATGTCACTGCATGTGTCAGCTATGTCTGTCTGTATGAAAAAGCATCTGGCTGAACTTTGTAATCTGTAGTTCTGAGAAGCCCATAATGCCCATTGTTCTTTGTCAGAAGAACAATGAAAAAGAACAATGGGAGCAAGTTATTGGCTGTCTCACGTGATTTTCTGTGCCTCTGCATTGCTCATTCATCCCAGATGGTTCATGTTGATTGCTGTCTTTCTCTCTTAGTGTGATAAGAGTCAGTAGATGATTAATTCAAAAAACCTTAAGCTCCTTCCTTGAAAAGGCTAGATAAATGCTAAGTAGTGTGCTTTTTAGGTGGATCAACAGAGGCCAGATCACTGGAATATAGATAGCTTATGAATTACATCACTGGTGTAAGACTGCTAAACAGTGAAGAAACATGTTTAATATGTTCCATCCAGCATTTGCCTTTCTGCATGTATGTGGTAGAATGATAATGCCTGTTTAATTATGACTTTCTGTGGGCACATACACAGATAACTGTGGACTTTAAAATATACTTAAGTAACTTTTCTTTAATTCAGAAGATTGGGGCATTAAGAGTTTTGGCTGTTCTTTTCTTTCTTTTTTTCTCCCATTATAAAGCCCCTCCTGTTTTCTTTTTTGTTGCTTTCTCATCCATTAAAATATATACTTTTGGGGCACCTGGGTGGCTCAGTTGGTTAAGTGGCCAACATCAGCTCAGGTCATGATCTTGCAGTTCATAAGTTCAAGCCCCACATCTGAGCTTTCTGCTGTCAGCACAGAGCCTGCTTCAGATCCTCTGTGCCCCCCTCTCTCTGCCCCTCCCCTGTTCACATGGACACACATGTGCTCTCTCTCTCTCTCAGAAATGAATAAACACTAAAATAAATGAAAATAAAAGTAAAATATATACGTTAGTATATATACTTTATATACATTTTATCTAATTTTCTTATGAAACACAAAGTTGTCTGATAATTAAAGCAGATACAATGCTTCTTTGGACTATAAGAAACTGTACAATCCCTCATTTTTAAGTATCTCTTTCTGCTGGTTTATTAGTTTATTACAAGTTTAATATGACCTCTTACTTTAATCTTCATCATAAAATACAAATAATCTATTCCCAAATCTCTGCTTGTCGCGGAGAAGGCCTTTAAGAAATATTTATTGACTCAATGGAAATATAAGTGAATACATGCTTTTAGTCTTTGAAATATATGAAGTGTCTAAAAATATTAGCTGTGTCTGAAAGGCAATGCTAAACATAAAATTCATTCCTGAGAGAACTCTTCCCGGTATACAATCTTATGGATTTATTTATTAAAACTAGTCATAAAAACCTCTTCTGATTTTATTTTCCTTATTTTGAAAGATAAATGTAATTTGACCCATCATTGCTTAGAAAAACTGCCTTCTGTTTCACAAAAGAGAAATAGGTGCTTGAATTGAGTATATAACTTCATTCCAAATCTCAGCAGCCAAACCCTCTCTAAATTTAAAATCTTTACAAGTTAGATGATAATCTCTTCAATTTGTATTTGTCATTAGCATGTTTCTTAACAGACATTTCAGTATTACTTTGACTTTTCCTTTTTTTATTATTTTTTTAAATGCTTATTATTTATTTTTGAGAGAGAGACAGAGCACAAGCAGGGGAGGAGCAGAGAGAGGGGGAGACCCAGAACCTGAAGCAGGCTCCAGGTTCTGAGCTGTCAACGCAGAGCCCGACGTGGGGCTCAAACCCATGAACCATGAGATCATGACCTGAGCTGGAGTCAGACACCTAACTGACTGAGCTGCCCATGTACCCCAGACTTTCTCTGAAAATTATTGCTGTCTTTAAAGTTTGGTGTGTGCCAAAAGCAGAACTTTGGGTCATCAAGATTAGCAGAGAGTATCTCTGTATATTTTCTCAATTCCATGAGGAAACTTGGACTCAGAGGCTGCAGTAACTGCCCCGACTATAAAGTGGAAGATTTAGACTTGAACCCAGGTCACAAGGCTCTGAGATCCTTTCAGTTTCCATTACAAACATTCCTTGACTTATTGCCATGTGTATCATGACATTTTATCAGTCCATTTCATATGCTTTGAACACCTATAGATCAGGAGGCAATAATAACTCTGTAACTCTTAGGCTATAGTCCACAGACATACTTATTTACCTTAGGGACAAACATTTGTGACTTTATGAGTGGGAGCTATATGGTTGAACACTAGGTACTCGTGGGGGTGTCGGCTAAAAGAGTTCCTTTCTACCTTGTGACAGTCTGTCCTTGGAGAGTAGCAGTGTGATGAGTAGTTTACTGTAGATTATGGGAAAATCACTGACTTGAATCCCAATTCAGCAATCCTAGAGAAAGATAAATCTATCTTTTTGAATTTTGCTCTACAAAGAAAATGTTTTTGGAATATTTATTTGGTAAATTAGTTATCTGAATAGTCTCACTGAAATTCATTATACCCCACAGTGAAAACCTAGTTATAGTTAGTTGGAGTACAGGTATAGATATTACATAGTTGAGATTGACACATATATGCCATGATTTACCTAGAAGTCACTGGGCAGTAAGGATGATTAAGGAGTTTTCCTGTGCATTATTTAAAAATAAAGTACATTTTTTTTTGTGAGCCACACGGTAGTATGTAGTGCATTGTGGTCCAATCTCATAATTCTAAAAATTCTGATTTTAAACTTTAAATAATGCTGTGTGTGTTATAGGACTGAAACCTCCTTATAGTAGAATGTTAATATTAACCATTGAAAATACTAAGAATTAAGAGTTCCTCATTCCCATCCTTGTGTATCCAGTTCATCAAATGGTGCATTAACTATAGTTACCTGGCTGTTAAAGGGATAACTCATGGACGAGATGCCCTTTGGACATGGATACTCAGGATTCACCATGCTCGTTCCTAAAAGCTTTAGAATCCTTTTAGGAACGAGCATGGTGAATATCAAACAAGTCAAAGCACAACTTGTAGAGAGAGCATCTCAGAAGAAGAGTAGTAAAGCATAGAGAAGAGAGTCTTTGTTTCCATTGTGAATAAAAATCTCCAAAATTATGACTGAAGAGCTGTATGACACTCCAGGCGTTATGCTAGCAAATGGGGGGTGGTGGGTGGAGACAAAAAGATGCATCAGACATGTTCCTTGTATTTGTAGAACTTTCCAGATGGAGGAACATAATCTGCCAGGATGTTATGGACATCTAACCTGACCCAGGCAAGTGTATCTTATTTAGGATACCTGCCTTAATACCACTATTAAACTAGAAATACAATCAGGTTCTTTTTCCTGACAATGAGGAGCAATTGTTGATTCTATGCTGAGAAAATATTTACTCTTTAAATAGCATGCCATTTATTTCATCTAAAATTTGTGGTGTTTTAAATATTCAACAATTTAGTATTATCCTAGCAGGGTATCACTTAGAGTCAATAAAATGATGCAATTTTAAGTAAATGTATTTTACAGTGCAATGTTTGGAATTACATTTTAAAAATCCTATTAACTTTTAATGAACAAATATCTGGTTTATTGATGTTAAATGTTCCATGTAAAAGCATTTGTTTAGGAAACTATGTAACAGTGGTGGGTTAAAATTAGAAAGTAACCCCAAGAGAGTGAGAATGCCATGTTAGTATTGTTATAATCATATTGGCTAGTAAAGGCTATGCAGAATAATGTAGGTAGCAAATGATTACCTAAAATTCCTGCTGGAGGAATTTCTTTCCTGTTTCTCTTCTTTCGATTCCAATGTATAGTCCAATTCCTCATTGCACTACCTAGTCTAGAGGGAAAATGCACAGATGTGATTTCCTATATGGTCACTAGATGGCAGTATACCTCCCCATAGAATGAAGCTGTTCCAGAATTTACGAGTGCAGTTCACATAAAAGCCAGGAAGAGGATGAGAGAAATGTACTTCCCATATGGTTTTGATTTATTAAAGTCAGCAAATCAATAGCACGCTACTTTGCATTCAAAAAAGGAGTAATGATTAGGTTTGTAAGGTGACAATTATTACTTAGGACAAATCTGAAGTATGCTTTTAGGAGGTAGTTCAGAAGGAGGTTTGTTTTGCTTTCCAAAAACTCATCAGGAACAAGGAAACATATTATATCTACATGAAAAACTGGGTCCTAGTCAGTGAGCCATGTATTAAAGAATAGGAATACTGGTGAATGCTGTAAAGTTTATATAGTCTTTTTTTTTATTTTTTTGTAAATCAAGTAAAATAAATTGCATTCTGCCCAGTCTTAGGCACACCCATCATGGTTCATTTACTCTCCCACCCAAAAAAGCCTCACCATATCCCTCAGAGCAATTTAACCTTCCTGAGCAAAAATTTACACTTGGTAACCTAGAATATAAGACTTCTCTGTAGGAAGTACGATTTGTTGTTATAAAATTGTAGATTTAGAAAACTGAGTTAAAAGCGACTCGGGATATCTTTTCAGTGTCCTTATTTTAGAAATGTAGAAAATATGAATGCAGCTATTTCGTGTACTTAAGACATTAGTGGACCAAAATACAATACATCGGTGGCACATTTTCATGGGATGGTTTCAGAGCTATTTGTCAATAATTGTACAGGTTCAGTGGTGACTGTCTGGAAAGTTGAAGTATTTCAAGCTCAGAATATTAAACATCCTTCTCCTTCTCTTCTGATATTTGAAAAAAATACCTATTTCATAGAACTTTAGAGCTGGAAAGGATTTCAAACATCACATGTCACCCTTTCATTTTATATATGTAGTCATTATATACAAGAGAGATTAATTTGTGAGGCATCCTGGACTTTTTGTAGTGCATCATGTTGAACAATTTGCTTTGTGGACTTAGAAGCAAAACATCTTCAGTAACAAAAAGTTAAAATAGTTTGAGGCGCCTGGGTGGCGCAGTCGGTTAAGCGTCCGACTTCAGCCAGGTCACGATCTCGCGGTCCGTGAGTTCGAGCCCTGCGTCAGGCTCTGGGCTGATGGCTCGGAGCCTGGAGCCTGTTTCCGATTCTGTGTCTCCCTCTTTCTCTGCCCCTCCCCTGTTCATGCTCTGTCTCTCTCTGTCCCCCCAAAAAATAAATAAATAAAAAACGTTGAAAAAAAAATTAAAAAAAAAAAGTTAAAATAGTTTATGCAAAAAGAATTGCTGATGACGGTGTTTCTCAGTGCAGTGATTTTAATTTGCTCTTGGTGTTTTAAGGATAGATGCATAAAACCAATTATATATCTGACTACATTATAGTAATGTGAACTATTCAAAAATTTGAAGGGAGTAGTACCAGGTTATTATAAAATTTCAGGACTGTAGTTTTATTCTTTGGCTCATTGACTGCACTGAGTCTTTGTGTTGTAGGTGGTGTAAACCTTTCCTTTTCATTCGTTTTTCTAGGAGTGGCTCTGGGGAATCATTAGGTAAATGCTTGTTGGTTTTCCAATATAATTATCTCTGAGTCTTAATGATTTCTGGTTTGGGTACCTTTTCACTTTCTCAAACTTTAGGCAAGAGTTCAGAATGGCTTCCAGTTGCAAAAAGAATTATAACTCCAATTTACCATCTAGTCTGGCTGTGTGGTCTTGGCAAATCTTTTAGGCCTGGCCAGGCATGATATTGTTGGCAAAAATAAGGCTCTGCCTCAACTTGGGCTCCAGCTTTGCCGTTTTGCCTGAAGACTTTCCAAGATGCAGGGAGACACCATGAATATGTGAAACATCTTATCTCCAAGAGTGTGCTGTAGAGATAATGAAAATTTCAGATCTTTTAAAGATCCTGAGTTTAAGGATAATATATCTAAATGCAAGTTCTCTTAGAAAGAAAGGTTTTAACCATTTAGAAATATCTGAGGATAAGGATTTCCAGCCTTTGCTGAATATTCCATGGGTAGTGATTTTAATTTAAAAGATATTAATAGAAAAATAGTAAGTAAATACTTGGTTTCTCTTTATTGTTTGGAAGGCTAACTAATTATCATGGTTGCTGTCTTTGTCAACCTCTATATGCCATTTCGTCTTTTCATTGCCTACCATTCACTACAAAGTTATTTACTTAACTGGAAAGGAATCTATACTGGCCAAACAGGAGTTATCCTTCCTTGAAATAAAGGAGTTACTCTTGCCCTTTGACGTGGTGCTTTGCAGGCCTGATTTCTATTTGAATCTTTGCCAATTTCTTCTTTTGATCTAGCAACTGAAAGGAGGGTGGTCATAGCCATGATGTTACCAGGATAGAAACCTGCTCACTACATGCACTGACATAATGAAATCCTAGAATAATAAGATAGCTAAACCAACAAATATAATAATAGCTTATACTTACAGAGTAGTTACATGTCAAGCACTACTTTAATCATTTTGTGCACATTAATCCAATTAATCTTAATAACTACTCGAGTTAGATGCATGCTTGTTACTCCCAGTTTTTAGATGAGAAAACTGAGAAACAGGTAATTGAATCTGTGCTGTTTATCATAATGCTATGTTGCTGTTAAGCAACCTGCCACTCCCTTTTCCGTATTAGTTTATGGAGGTGCACAATAGAATTGACAAAGTAGAGCACTAATTAATTTTGCATAACATGAAAGTGAATCTTAAGGAACAATTGGGGAATGGACAGTGTTGCTGCGTTATGGACCCACATGTATAAAATTAAGGGTTAAACTAGATGGTACTATAAATTTTGTGCTTTAAATGGCAGCACTGACTGGTAGAATACAGGCTTGAATGTATTTAATGTTTTAGCACTATCAATTAATAAAGGATGGATGAAAATGGAGAGAAAATTCTGAGGCTGTGGGAGAGTTCTTCAGGCGAAGAAAGAAAGAAGAAGGAAAAGAAAAGAAAAAAGAGGGAGGGAGGGAGGAGGGAAGGAAGAAAATTTAAAAAAAAAGGAAAAATAAAAGAGAAAAGGGGAAAAATCTTACAGTCCATATTGTAACATCAAATATGGAATGAATACCAGGGTTTTAGAAATTTCCCTTCAAGTGTTTTAAATGCTAAAAAGCAATCTCCTCGACCAGGCCTATCAGCAAGCCCATGGTATTCTATTATGCCTAGCATGTAACTGCTACTCTCCAGAAATAGCTGAATCTTAAATATTTCATGGCATACATTAGTGTAAAACCAACTGTTCACAGGATAGCCAAGTAACTTCAGCATGAGTAAAAGATCAATTCCTCAATCAATATTTACATAAATATTATTTCAAATTATGTACTCATAGAGATTATTAAAATTACTATTTACATTTGAATAAAGGGAATTTCCCTATGATTGTGATATTATAACTAATATCTTTTGTTTCTTTCATATCCTAATTAAATATGTCATGAAGTTTCAGAATCTATTATGTCTTCTGGGTGTGACTCTACATTCCAGTGGACTCCATAAACCTCAGCAGGCCTGTTTTTAAGTGGCTAAACACATGCCAAGAGAGAAATCATCAACATTGACCAAAAATGTGATAACTGTAAGTAGAATCCCGGAAAGGTACCTTAAGCATACTGTGAATCCATAGCGTTAGGAAGATGTTGATAATAACACTTTCCATTATACATAGCATGTTAGCTTTTGCACTTGCTTTCACATATTCATCTCATTTAAAATTTTGTTAATTTCAACTATCAGCTGAAATAATTCGATTATGACAGAGACAGGGAAAGTATTATGCTCTCTCCCTCTTTACAGAGGAATACCTGAATCTCACAGAAGTGAAATCTTGGCTCCTCAATTTCAGTTAATAAATGACACACAGATAATCTTGTATATTGTCTTGAGGATACAAACATTTCTTCTCAACCCTCTGAGGTTTAGGATGAGTAGGATTTCCACAGAAGCAGGGACAGGGAAATGGCATAAAGAGAAAAGAACATTAGACAAAGGCATAGAAATAGGGAGTATGGTGCAATTTGGGGAAAGAACCAGCGGGCCAGTGAATTCAAGTGCAGGATGGAGTGAATTAGCAGGCAGACGTTGTTGCAATGCTGTAGGAAGATTCATCTGGAATGATTTCTCGGGAGCACAGACAGGGTGTGTGGTCTAAGAAATATTAAGACTGGTGGATTTGAAAAAACAACAACACTGGTGTATTCAACAGGGTAAGAGCTAATGTGGAGTTAAGTTTGGTGATAAAGGAAAGACTCAGGGACAGATTAGAGCTATGTGATAGATACTATGGTATATTATATATACAAATTAATAGGGTAGTTGAGAAAGAGTGAGACACCCTAGATGATTCTCAGGATCAGGCCTGGATGACTGGGGGAATGATGAGGTTGGAAGAGAATTGGGGAAATCAGGAGAAGATGTGAGCTTGGGAGGAGAAGAAGAGAGTGATTTGTTGAGTTTGGGTGCACACAGGTGATACAAGTAGTAATCCCTAACTTGGAAGAGAGGTGAGAGTGGAGGTATGAGTGAGAAGAACATTCATATTACTGTGCTATCTAAAGACATTGAAATGGTTGAGCGACATTTTATTTTCTTTTCTTTTTTTTTTTATTTTTTAATATATGAAATTTACTGTCAAATTGGTTTCCATACAACACCCAGTGCTCATCCCAAAAGGTGCCCTCCTCAATACCCATCACCCACCCTGCCCTCCCTCCCATCCCCCATCAACCCTCAGTTTGTTCTCAGTTTTTAACAGTCTCTTATGCTTTGGCTCTCTCCCACTCTAACCTCTTTTTTTTTTTTTTCCTTCCCCTCCCCCATGGGTTTCTGTTACGTTTCTCAGGATCCACATAAGAGTGAAACCATATGGTATCTGTCTTTCTCTGTATGGCTTATTTCACTTAGCATCACACTCTCCAGTTCCATCCATGTTGCTACAAAAGGCCATATTTCATTTTTTCTCATTGCCACGTAGTATTCCATTGTGTATATAAACCACAATTTCTTTATCCATTCATCAGTTGATGGACATTTAGGCTCTTTCCATGATTTGGCTATTGTTGAGAGTTGAGCGACGTTTTAAAAAGAAAAGAGAAGAGGGCTTGTGGCTGAAACTTCAGAAAGGGAGTAGGAAGCAGGTATGAAGCCAGAGAAGTGAGACAAACCCAAGTAGATTAAGCAGTAGGACGAGAACCAGAAGAGTATGGTGTCCTGCAAACTCTGGGAGAGTTTCATGAGTTGGGGGGGGGGGGGTGCGTAAGCAATAGTTACCCAGGCATTATGTCAACCTGACCGGTCAATTGAGGCACTGTTTGGAATGCAATGAGAAAAGAGGGTTTTTAGCAACTCCTAATTTCTGCAACACTTTTTACTGAACACACACAGATAGGAACTTGATTTCAAATCCCATTCTGTACTGTATTGTTAGAAGGTGGATGAGGGGCGGTCAAGTATCCTCCTACGTGGGCAGGTGCCACATTCATGGAAAGTGAGTTATGGGATGGGTTTGCTGGAAGGCTTCTAGATGCTCAGGAGGAGCATTTACTCTGCATTGTAATGTCTGCAAGCTATCTCAGAGGCCACCAGGGGAGCTAGTCAGAGGGATTCTGGCAGTGGAGGATGAGGAGCAGAAAGGTGCAAAGGATGTAGTGATGTCACTGATGTCACTGCCATGCCACTTTAACCACACCTGCCTTGGACTTTTGGCCAGCTGAAAATTGATATTTCCTCCTTTTTAACCTCAGCAGAGTCATAGTTTTCCAGTACTTGAAGCCAAAGTCATGCCAACCGATACTAGATATGAAGTTTTCATTTTAACTTGGTTTTTACCATTGTGATATTGCCAAAGGCTCTGGGTGAAGAAGCCCCCAGAGAAGGGTTGAGTCAAAAAAAAATATGGTCTTCAGATCTATAATAAGTATTTCTGGCAGAGAATCTGGGCAAGCCTAGTGAAGATTCTAAGGCTAACTTACAATGTGTGTGTTCTGCTAAACAGGCTTTGGTAGGCAAATTAAATTTTTGAATTGGACAGAAAGTTATATTGGAATGTGATATTCACTTACAGTGTCTGTTTCATGAAATTGCTCTGTTTTGTTATTCATTTTGGCATTTCCTGTGCCGTGACTTGATCTAGACAAACACATGATTCATCTGCACAGCACCTAGGCCCTTCCTTATATATGGTTGAGACATGCAGTGAAACCGTGTGTCTGCAATCTGCACGGATTATCAGTCCGTCATGAGGAGAAGAGCATGCATATTAACAAGGAAGACACACATTTCACTCTGACATCAGGGTTGATCAGTAGTGGCTGTCATGCCCCTCACACAGTTAGTTATAAGCCATCAACTTCATTCTTCTTGGAATCCAAAAATCAGGAAGGTTGATGGGGCAAATTATTCAGGGATTGTGAAATATATTATTGCTAGGACTTTTACAATTCATTTGCTTGCTTAAAAAAACATCTGCCTTCCAGCATCCTTCTTCAGTAACAGTAAGCCAAACTATGCATTCCTATGAAGAAAACACAACAGCTGCATCCAAATACAGTGACTGAGCTATTTGGCTCCTCCTTGGAATATATTTTTTTAAACCTTGCATGGGCAGTTTCCCTTTATTGCTTATTGAAAAATTGCTAAAGATTTGGGAACATGTTTGGCAAATACCAAGTAAGCTTATAGGGTTCCACAGACCTTTTCTAAAAAAAAATTTTTTGGAGATACTGTTGTGGCTATTATTTTTATTTTATTTTAAATTTTAAACGTCTATTCATTTTTGAGAGACAGAGATACATGAGCAGGGAAGGGGCAGAGAGAGGAAGACAGAGAATCCGAAGCAGGCTCCAGGCTCTGAGCTGTCAGCACAGAGCCAAACGTGGGGCTTAAATTCACGAACTGCGAGATCATGACCTGAGCTGAAGTCGGACGCTCAACCAACTGAGCCACCCAGGCGCCCCTGTTGTGGCTATTATTTTTAGAGACAGGCCCATTGGACTGTCCACAGATTCCAGGGAATAGTGGGGGAATTAGTCTTTTTGGCATTGATAGTAAATTAGATTATTTTAGATAATCTCATGTTAAATTTTGCTATATTTTTTGTGCTTCTGTACATAGGCAATATGTATACTATCAAATCATAGCACTTTGGTAGAGGGCCTCAAAAGGGATTCTTCTTAATGTAATACTATTATAGTCTTCATCCTTAGTTGTATTAGATTTCTTTTTGGATAGAAATTTTATGTTGAAAAAAATAAAAGGTTCAGTGACCTGAGGTAGAAGAAGTATATTCTCAAGAAGGTAAGATAATTACTCTATTGACTTGGTTTGGAATGTCAGCAACAATAGCAATCCTTGGAGCATTGTAACATTGCTGTAGCAACTCTACGAACATAAAGCACAGAAGTCTGTCCATTAATATTGATTACAAGGTCACGGTTCCTTTTAAACTTTGCTTGCCAGAATACCTAGAGAGAGACCAAGGTACAATCTCAAGTTTCTACCATGACAAATGTACTGTTACAACCCTACGAAGACTCTAGGAAGATAACCGGTTGATATTCCTTTGAAGACATTTCAACTTTGTTATTTATATGGAGGATTTTGTCCAATTCTTGTGGGACATGTAGCTGTAGAAGAGGCCAAGATAATTAAAAGAATAGTTACCTTATGTTGGCGATTAGGTGCATGGTCCACATATTTGATTTCTTTTAGACATTAGCAATATCTGTTTTGGAGATGGGATGGCATTGCAAAAAATTCTGTCCATAGAAAATTTATAGTATCTAAAGATAATGATAATGAAGGGCATGTGTTCATCTTAGTCTGATGGGCAGAACTTTCTTTGCCATTTAAAAAGTTGGTTTCTTTTAAGCATAAATAGGTTAGTTTCATGATCTTTATTTACAGACATTAATTATGTTTTGCATGTTTTTCCCTGCCCTTAAGTGTGGATTTCTCAGATTTAGGTACTGAAACATATAGCAGTAATTTTCTAATTTTATTTCATTTAAAAGCCAGGGAATCCCTTCTTATAAACAAAAATATTATATAAAAAATCCAATATATAACACAGATAATACTGAATCATTATGGTTGAGGTAGACAAGGATGGGTTTAGATATTTAACCATTTATTTTTCTCTGTGCATCTTTCCCTATCTGGTATAGTTTCCCTCAAACTTTTTACCAAAACAACAATCTTTGTTTATAATTCCCAGGTGTAGGGCACCCATTTGGTAAGTCTCTCCTTGAGTCTAAGCTCCATCAAACCACCTAACTTGCACCCCAGACTCATTCTCCTTTATCCTCTCTCTTCACATTTCTTGTGGGACGGCATTGTTACTTCTTTCTCATAAAAATATGCAAGCATCTTGTGTCTTTTCTTGATTTCTGATGTCTTCATGCAGGGCCTTGTTGTGTTTTCTTATTTGGACTATTTTCATGGGTCCCTCACTAACTTTTTGCTTTTGATTCATTTGTTAATAGTTTTTAAACTTTTTGATTGCATATGTCATCAGAAAAGGAAAAAGAAAAGATTGTACTTGAAACGAATATATTTGTTTAGCTAGGTATGAATTTAAATATATACAGGTAATATATGTAAAATTTTAAATAAAAATCACAATTAACTAAGATTATATACACATATACACACAAACACACATATATTTGTGTATACATATGTGCACATACACACTTCTCATAATTTCTTCTCATACCCTGGGGATGGCCTTGACTATCCTCTATCATGTGTGTAACTCATTTTGGACACTATTGCTCTATGCCTATCAGATAAATCTTTCTGAAATGAAACTAAATGTTTAAAGTCTTTCAATAGGTTTCAGGGGCTACTAGATAAAATCTAAATTCTTAACACAGAAGATAAAGCTATTGATGAACTGAATGTTGACTACTTCCCAAAACTAAACTAAAATAATATGTTTGAAAGTGAGGGCACCTGGGTGGCTCGGTAAGTTGAGCATTCAGCTCTTAATTTTGGCTCACATCATGATCCCTGGGTCATGGGATCGAGTCCTACATTGAGCTCCGTGCTGAGCATGTAATCTGCCTGGGATTCTCTTTCTCTCTCTGACCCTCTTCCCTGCTTGCTCTCTCTCACTCTCAAATTAAAAAAAAAAAAGTATGAAGCTGTTATTAAATGATTTGCACTTGTCAAAATATTAAATGATTGGTACTTGTCAAAATAAATGTATTAATCCATGACACCTTAGTCACTCACGGATTTGGTTGTGTTGTGAGCTCAGTTGGACCAACATGACAGCTACTCTATGGCATGAAATATCTACACCACTCTCCCCACAAAAATACCAAGAAACAAAGATTTAAATTTTTTTGGATGGAATGTGGGATAAAATGCATGTGTGGGGTTCTTTAGCATTTTATATACATCAGTCCTTGGGAACTTAGTGAGAGAGCAACAAAGAATATAATGTTGGTATTCACATCAGAATTTTCATTGACTCTACCAAGCTTCTTCAACATAATGACTAATGTGCATCAGAATGAAGGAAATGCTTTTAAAAACAGGGAAACATTGGTTACTTTGGCTTCAATTTTAAAACAAAGCAGAACATCCTCTTTAGGATATGAAGGAGGGGGCAAATAGGAGACATTTCCTGCATATGTGTTGAGATGAGGCAGACGTAAGAAAAGAAGTAGAACTGGATGTTACGTTATCCTGTTAACCTTTGTCAGGCCACTGGCTCGATGTGGTTCAAATTTCCGCTGTATATTTTGATACTTTTCTGTCTCCATAGCAGTTGTTCAGGAGTATGCTGCCAGCAATGATACTGGAAATGCAATTCATTTATAAATAAATTATTCTGCTTCATAGATACCATTATTTAGGAGACTACGTGGGAGATTGAACATATGGTGAAATAGTTCATTTGCTCAGAAAAATATAAATAGTTAGAAATATCAAAATATAACCAAGCAAGCATCAGACAGATTAAATAAAATGATTATTCATTTTTTTCAAGTGGCAAAGAAAAGACCTAAATTTTTTTCTAATTGAAAAATATAAGTGGAAATTAGAAAATGGGTAATTTCTAAAACTTATTTTCTATGTAAGTGATTAAGAAATCAATAAGTTTGTTCTAGAAGTATTAGGGAGACAAACAGCAAAGCTTAATATGAAGCACTGGCTTGTAATAAATACTTCCTTTAAGCCTAGGGCACATTCCACTGAAATTAATCATTTATAAAGAATCCTAGATGTCTGTTTGTAGATATAATGTCTTCTTTATAGATGGGTTTCAGTAGAATTAGAAATATCTGCTATTGATAAACCCTATTTTGAAAGGAATAAAAGTAATAATAAATAGCAAAAGTAAAGGTTATCTTTCTGGAATTTAGTACTCAACTCTGCTCTGCCTCTGTCTGTCTTTTCACATTTGCTCCATTGTTTGACATATGAAATTTTATGAAATTAAAATATAAATTAATGGGTATCTGATTAAGTTCTTTTCATTGTGGCTGATTTACCTAGTTTTTTAGATGCTATTTAAAAGACAGTAAATGCATTTTCCTTAAAAGATTGTTTTTTTGTTTGTTTTGAATTTATACAATTATTTTAGGAATAACAACCTCAGTGCACTAATGGTGTTTAATTCTCATGACTTTTTGTTTTAAATCTGTTCAAAAGTAAACTGTGAGTAATCTGATCATATGTGTGGAAATGCAAAATTAAAAGTATTCAAACTGTTTTGACAAACAACAGATATTCAGGGTCAGTGCAAGTAAGGCTACAGATAATCATTCCATATGCTCCACCGCTGGCAACAAAATGATGTCCAGATGTTGCATATACCTGTTCTTTCTCCTTCTGTACCTTATCCATTGACAGGTAAGATTTTCAAAGACAAATTTGAATTGCCCAGGATTTCTCCTGAAATGATGTAGAATAATTCTATGTGAAGTATTTTTCTTGTTTTTCCCATTAATTCAGTGGGCTGGACCATTAGATTCCTTGAAAAAAAAAGTGGAGGACAGGGTTCAGTGAAACTTTCTACAGGGAACAGCGGGAGAGTCTATAATCATTGCATTGCTAATGTTGCTGTCATCAAGCCTCCAAACCAAGCCTGATGGACTCTCAATCTAATGCCCAAAGAAAATGAGAGTTACTGGAGAGAAAAAGCACGTCCCTTAAGCCAGTGCTATTCTTTTGTTAATTTTTCTTAGAGTTAGATAAAGAATTATGTAGCACTCAGCTTTGCTATAATGACAAGCAGTGACCAATCTCAGTGGCTTAAAATTCCAGACTTGTATCTCTTGTTTTATTACACGTTGGTGATAGCTAGTGGGCTCTTCTGCCCCATGTGTCTTCTCATTCTGGGATCCATGCTAAAGGAATGACTCCTACATGGGGCACGCTGTTCTTGTGGTAGAGGGAAAAGAGCAAGAGGCTGGTATAAGCACGTGATGCTTCCTGGAGTTTTTCCTCTGAAATGACATACTGTCCCTTCTACTCGCTTTTCATTGAGCTAAGCAAGTTCATGGCCAACCAGACAACAGGGCAAAGCAGTATATATATCTCCTCTACCAGAAGGCTTAGGGGTTCAGTCAGCAAATGTTCTTACAGAGAGAGGAGTGAATTGTTGGG
This sequence comes from Panthera pardus, assembly GCF_024362965.1. Classification (NCBI taxonomy): domain Eukaryota; kingdom Metazoa; phylum Chordata; class Mammalia; order Carnivora; family Felidae; genus Panthera; species Panthera pardus. Next base: position 111,263,599 of record NW_026526765.1, read on the forward strand.
AACAATAATGCGATCTACCACAGTTTGTAATGTTTATAAATAGAGCAGCTCTGAGCAGACAGAAGAGCCAAAATGACTATCCCCAGCTCCCTGCTTTCTCCTGTACTACACTGCTCCTTTGCATCTTCTTATCTAAAATGAACCACCCATAGTTCATTTTAATCTGATTTTTACAGATGTAAAAGGAAGGCAAGAGAGATATAGTGAGCCAGGAAGAAGTGAAAATATAGCTGTACGTGTGATTTATTCTAGACTCTGGGTGCTGCTGCATTTCTGGATATCTTGATACAGAAAGCTAATGGGCTTGCGTGGTAAATCCCTTATGTATGAGTTTATTTACTGAATTTTTGCTCAGAAAGTACAAGTCAGTTACTGGCAACCAGAGCATGCAATAAAGAGGGGCATTTGCATGTTGTTTATGCAAAACACAGAGTCGTATATGCCACTTTGCAGGTAGACAAAATCCAGGGTGTGTGAGCTGGATATGTCAACATGTTGCTTATCTTACCTCTCGTTCATTTTTGCCATGTAAATTAGCACTGTGATGACAGACCCTCACTGAATTCATTCTTTGCCTTGTCTTGCCTCTTAACTTGGAGCAGGTAATGAAGTTTTCAAACATCATTGGAAAATTTTATCTCTTCAGAAAGAAATTCTAAGGAAAAGTATTTAGTTTGAGCAAAATTAATTTTATCTGTTGATTTTTAAACATTATTTATATTGCCAGCAATTTTACAATTCTAATACGTGTATTAAAACTTGACTTCATAAAGGCGAAACATGCTAAGACCCTCAGGAGGATCATTGCAGAAGCTAGGTGACAAAAAAAAGAAAATAGGTAATAATATTGCACCTGAATGCAGTGTTGGGACACTCTTCCGTCTCCTGTGGGTACAATTGTGTCAGTGAAGTGCTCCTTTCTCCTGTATCCTTCAGTGTTAGCCATAAAGTAGACTGGCCAGCAGGGGTTACTCTAGGCATTATGATCTTAGAGTGGTGGATTTAAGCTTGAAGAAATAATAAGTGGCATCTTTTAAAATACGTATTTGCAGTGTGGATGTGGTTACAATACTCAAAATTTATGAGAACTTGCTTTGAACACTGTTTTGGCAGCTTTTGTCCCATGCATGTGACCATGTGGCCTATTCAATAATTCATGTATTCAACCTTGCTGATTGTCTAGCTTTCGTTAAATTAAATCTATACATCAAAATATAAAGTAGCCTTCTAGCCCAATTTAGCATCTTTTTTTCCTGGGTAGCATTCTCCATCCTTGAAGTTTGGATTCCAGACATCCTAGAACACAAAGCCTGATAGGAATTCAGTCACAGCACTAATTTTTTAAAGAGGCAAATATACAATCGGTTTCAGTTACCCTAAAATAGTACCTGTTCTCTAGTCTGGTGGCTGTTTAATTTTAGAGAATAAATTGCTTTTGGAAAGAAGAAATTAGAAAAAGGGAAAAGAGTTCTCATGGTCATTTGTCCTTGAGGCAGGAAAAAATAAATAAAAGCAAGTGGTTTTGGAGGTGATTGTACTTTATTCTAATGAAGTCTTTCTGTCCAGTGTTTGGTACACAGAAGTCATTTTTCCTTTGGTCTTCAGATAAAATTTTATCTTTTCAGAGTTTTCATTTGTGTTTATGGAAACTATACTTAAAACAACTTCCTTTATTTATCTCCTCTCTCTCTTTCTCTCTCTCTCTCTCTCTCTCTCTCTCTCTCTTGTATATATGTCTTGGTTTGAAATGAAAGATTATTATTTCATTGGGTTTTTTTCCTGCTTTTTTTCAGATTTATTGACATGATCCATTGTTTTGGTTTCTTTTTAAATATCTAGTTGTTACGAGACACTTGCAAGGGACAGGGAGTCTTCTCTCTACCCATCTCTTGATACATATGGAATCCAAGGATGCACAGTGTGGTTCAGACCATGTTGTATATACTAGAAGAGAAGGCTCATCCTTTGATGGGTGAGAAAGGGTCATTATAATAAAGGAGTTATTCCAATATGGTTAAAACTCTTCAGGCAGTTTGATACAGATGTTAATATAGTTGAACACTGTCAGATAAGGGACATAGTTGGAAAAAAGTACTAAGTAAAAAGAATATTTTTGAATAGACTGTCTTCCAGACTCCTTACCTGTTAAGACTCTCAATCCCTTCTCTTATAACATTACTACTAGGGAGGCCTAGAATTTACACTTGGAGAAGAAAAGCATTTCTCACTTGTGGTTTTGTTTTTTTTCATAGTTTTCCCCATTCAGCTATTTTCAGAAGAATTCAAAATGCAGTTAGTTACTTCTCTTTACTGACACTCTGATCCTAACTGCTTAGCTTTAGAGGTATTTTCTGCCTGTTTCTTTCAACTTTTGTGAGACAGGGTCATTTTTTAGGGCTTTCTTTTTCCTGTTACAGATTCTCTTCTAGTTCTCAAAAAGAAAGATCAAGATAGCATATACTTTATGTTTGCCAAGGAGGAACCAGTAAGTTTGTTCATCCACCTAAGTGATTCACTCTAATCAATTTCCCCCCCATCAGACATATATTTGAAATTTGCAAAACTTGCTTTTATTCAAACCCATCATTTCCTAGCATCAAGATCTCCCCTGGAGTTTGTAGCTTTTGAGTGTACAGTGATGGCTGGCCCTAAAATATTGAAGTAGCATCAACATTTTCTAAAAAAATAAAGTTTGTAAACCATGCATTAAAAGAGAATCTTTGGCACCTTGGCATTGTAATTATGAACCAATGGAGTCATTCAGGCAATATCAAACACCAAGTGGCCCATTTGAAAACCTTGCCATCCACTTTGGGCTCTTAGGTAGTTGATAGAGAGTAGAGAGTCTCAAAGCTCGGGGTTTAAATTCAGCAGAACTGAGAATTCCAGTGCCCTGGAATTTTTAATTTGTTAAGGACTAAATCATATGATGTATTTAAAAACTGATTACTATTATACCTGGCATAGAGTAAACGAACAAGAGGTGGTATTTTTTGTTTTATTTTTAAGAAGTGGTATTTGTAATTATTTTTCTTATGTGTTGATTCTAACTCAACAGTTATTAAGAATAATATAGCAAAGGATGATACAGCAAAGAATAATATAGGAAAGAATAATTTAAAATTTCCCCTGAACCTGTTTATAAGGATACTGGGGGGGGGTGTAAAAGCCAATGTGCATTTTTAAGTAATAAAGTAATTCAGATATTTTCATGTTTGTCATTATAAGGGCTATATTAATTTGCAAAGGGGAGTAACACAGACACTGATTAAATTTAGATTGCTATATGTTAGAAAATGATTATATAATACAAGTATGATTCAGAAAAAGCCTTATTGTAACATACACAGTGTTTTAGCATTCTTTGGCATGAAGAAGATTTATCTTTATATTTGCTTTATAAATCTGCTGTTATGACCTAAAGACATGTGGGTAAACCAGTTTGAAGAAGGAAGAAGATTTTATTGAGTAATATTCTGGATGAATCTAAATACAAGTAGATAAGCACACAAATCTCAATCCTCATCATTGAGTTAAATAATTAGATGGCATATATTATATAACATGTGTATTATACCATTTATGTACCCCATCTAATATACACATCAGATAAAAAAATAAAGTTGCAATTATGTTTTAGGAAGTAAATGATAAAATTTATTTTTCAATAGAAATTTAATCTAAAACTTTCACCTGTTTAGTGTTATAGATTAATTTGAGCTTTAAACAGGCGCATCCTTAAGTTTTTGGTGATGAAAAGGTCCACTTATTGGCAAGAGAGGGGAAAAAATAAGAAAATGTATATTGCAACTATAATTTTAAGTATGTATTTTGTGGGGATGAAAATAATTATAATAGTAGCAGTAGCTGCCATTTATTTAGCTCTGACTCTGTCCTGAGAATTTTATGCAGAGTATTTGCACCTATGCCTTACAACAGCTGTAGGAGATAGGTCCTATTGTTATCATAATAAAGACACCGAGGTATAGAAGTTTAATAAATCTCTAATGCATCTTCCGATGCATCCCACATACAGTTTTGGTCTGAGGAGGGATGTCTTCTGTCCCTAGAGCCCATATCCAAATTTTTAGCTCTAATTGCTTTCTTGTCACCCATGACACATGGACTTCAATGGTACTTTCTGGCAAGAGAGGTTGCACACCTGGACTCTGCTTACCTGGGCAGCCCTGGAGGAAGAAAGGTCAAGAGGGAGTGCAGCAGGTCCCCTTAGCATAGTGTGTCCTTTCTCCAGGGAACTTGGCCTACAGCCTTGTGATCTGTGTTCGTGTGTGTGAGAGTTGCTTGCATGTATGTGTTAGGTATCATTGTGAGTGAGGTCTGTGTGTATGGGTATATATTGAATGGCATGTGCATGAAACTTGTGTGTATGATAGTGTAGAGCGTGTATGGGGGAGCATCTTTCTTCTATGTGCTTGTGAGGTGTTGGTGTGTGCGGGGTGAATGTGAGGTATGTATATATGTGTTTGTTGTGTGTGTGGTGCATGTGTATGTGTGATGTGTATGCATGTGTGTGAACTGAGCATGTGGTTTGAGTATTATTGTGATGTGTGGGAGGTAGGGGATGTAGACAAGAAAGGCAAAAGAGGAGATTGGACAAACAGGCATAGCTCGGAGTTCTTTTACTGAAATACTTATAATGGAAAGTACTTACACTTGAACTTTGGAGTCTTGGGATCAAGTCCTACCCAGTTCTGTCACTAGCTATTTAATATTTGGAAGCTTCTTAGCCTATTTGAATTTGATGGTTTTCTCATCTCTGCAAGAGGAGAATTTTTAACTTAAATGTCGTGAGGGTTAAACGAATAATGTTCAGGTTAAAGTTATTGATAAACTTTAGAATACTACATAAATGTAAGATACTGCCCATTTTTATTAGTGGTGACATTATTTTTCCAAAGTGTTTTATGTTGAAAGTCCAAAACAAATACACAACATTCAGGGTACTGTTATAAGAAATCTATCATTATATGCTTCTATCCTCAAGGAATTTTTAAACTTAATATTTATTGATAATATATGGTGTGTTGGATGAGGAAGACCTATGCTGTTCCAATTCCACATCTAGTGAATGTCTAGGATATTAAGCACTTACTGTGTTAATTTAGGGAACAGCCAAGGCCATTTTAACTCAGAGGTTTGGGCTAAGACATGGGGCAGCAAACTGTATCATATTAGAAGAATTTGGAAATGATATAGAACACAGCCAGTCCTTAAATGATTAAACACAGAGGTAACATGTGACCTAGCAATTATGCTTCTAGGTATATACCCTGAAGAATTTAAAGCATGTGTTCTCACAACTTGTAAATGAATGTTCATAGCAACATTGTTCATGATAGCCAAAAAGTGGAAATAGTCCAAATGTCCATTAACTGATGAATGGATAAACAAATATGTTATCCATATAATGGAATATTATTTAACAACAAAATTTATTTACTACTAATACATGCTATTGCATGGATGAACTTGGGAAACATACTAAGTGAAAGAAGCCAGAATGTCATATTACATGATTCCATTTATATGAAAGACCTATAATAGACAAACTTACAGATATAAGAAGTATATTAGTGGTTATATAGTGCTGGAGGGAGCATGGGGGATTGGAGATTGATGTCTATGGAGTGAAAGATTTCTTTTTGGGAATAATGAAAGTGTCCTAAAACTATGCTGATGGGTGTACAAGTCTGTGAATGTACTAAAAGCCATTGAAATGTATATTTTAAGTGGGTGAATTGTGTGGTACTTGAATTATGTCTTGATAAAACTGTTAAAAAATACAGAACAATTTTCCTATGTAGTGAACCCTCCCCAATGACTCTACCAATAGTTCTGAGAGGAGCCAGTCATGAGCTTACTTGATACAAATCAGCAAACACAGACAGAATAAGAGATGGTTTTATTAACAAAGCATTCCAAACTACAAAGCTTGCCTGGAAACTGATGCTTTTGTCAAGAGTGGATGACCAGTGGTAGTGAATAGATGAGTACCCCTCAACTTTTTACCGTATGACAATATATTCCATTCTGGAACCAGCAGGCTTTGAGAAATGCATTGTGAGGACAGTCATTTTTTTTTTTTTCTTCCTCCCTCTCCATTCCTCTTGAACTCTTTTCCCTATACATTGCTATTGTGATAAATTAATTTAGAAGAATTATAGTTGCATGTACATTTGAAGGAACTTTTCTTTGCTTCCGTGATTTTGAAGCGTTTTCTTAGACAAGATTAGGGCAAGTGCAGTGTTGGAGTGAATCCTCGGTGGCCGAATTACTAATAGGAAGGATTTGTATGTATGAACTCCCTCATTCTCTTCTTCTTCTTCTTCTTCTTTTTTTTTAATATTTTATTTATTTTTGATAGAGACAGAGCACAAGTTGGGGAGGGGCAGAGAGAGAAGGAGACACAGAATCCGAAGCAGGCTCCAGGCTCTGAGCTGTCAGCACAGAGCCCACCATGGGTCTCGAACTCACAAACTGCGAGATCATGACCTGAACCGAAGTCGGATGCTTAACCGACTGAGCCACCCAGGTACCCCTCCCTCATTCTCTTCTATTTCTGTGACTTCTAATTCCATTTCCACTCCTATAGAGTGGTACGTTCTACCTATAGTCTTTACCATTTCTACACTGCTCCACCTCCTTACACAAATAGCACATTCACTGTAGTTTCAGATGATCTCTCAGGAACAGAATGTATACTCCCATTACATTCTCATATTTAATCACTGCCTTTAAGACCCCCACCCCCCACTCCTTTTTTTTTTGGCTTAACATTTAATTAAAGAATAGTCAGCTCAATATGCAGCCATGGGAACCTAACCAATGGATGTATTTTGCTAGCTTCAGTTTTGAAATGTAGGATTATATCTTTCAGTTTTAAAAATTGATATTTCTATAAAGTGTCTTTTTTTCAGTGAAATGTTTCTAGAATGTGACACTTCAATTCTAATTACTATTATTAAATATCCATGAATTTGTTTTGAATAAGCAGAGTCAGATAAGTGGTATTTATATATCATGGAATACTATCTAAGTTAGCTTCCTGGGCATGAGCAAATCACTGGCTTAACAAAAAAGAGAAAACAGCATCTCTTGTTTGTCAACCAATTGCATTTATATTTCTGACAGTTTCCACAATGGAATTTTTTTAAAAAAAAATGAACATAGAAGTAGATCTGAATTGCTGTATTTAAATGAGTATTTCCTGACCTCAAATTGATGGAAGTCTAGAGATTTGAAGAATGGTTGAAGAGTCAAGGTTTATAATTGCTTTTCTGGGGAGAAAAAAAAATGGGTAGGCAATAAAGTCTGAGATCTCTACTATCAAACAAATGCACAATAATAAGGAAGTTAAAAATGCCACAGTGAAATGCACACCTCTCGATTATATTACTGTTGATACCTATTTTATATAGTTATCAATATTTGTTATAAGAGTTTTATTTGTTTTGCATGGGGAAAGCTCTATCTTAGCCTATTTTATGTACTTATCACTACATAACCTGAGCAGGCAACACAAACCTCTTGTTCAAGCAAAGAATCTCTGCTGGTATGTGTGAATGCGTAGGTGATATATCAGTGGAGATGTACATAAGGGAAAATATGGAGAACTGGACATGTCTAGAGTTCATTTTTTCAGGGGCTCAGTTTAGATAGTAAACTCTTACAAAGAATGAATGGTCAGAAGCAGGGACTAAGTGGGTATTCTTAATGTGATTCATTCACAGACTGGGTTTCCTGAGAAGCAGACTCTAAGAGTCTTGACTACCACCTCTGGGAGGAGAGGGAAGAAAGCAGAATCAGGGGAGGAGGGAGAAGAAAAAGTTGGTCTGTAATACAGTTGCTAAGCAGGCCTCAGCAGACCCAATAGAGAGTTCTGAAGCTGGGTTGGCCCTTCAGAGTTTTCTTTTCTTTTTCTTCAGAGTTTTCTTTTCTTTTTCTTTTTTTTCTCTTTTTTTTTTTTTTTGAAAGAAAGAGAAAGAGGGAGAAATTGAGAGACAACACAGGTGAGGGGCAGAGAGAGGGGGACAGAGGATCCAAAACAGGCTCTGCACTGACAGCAGCAAGCCCAATGTGGAGCTTGAACCCACGAACCATGAGATAATGACCTAAGCAGAAGTCGGATGCTTAACTGACTGAGCCACCAGGTGCCCCCAGCCCTTCATAGTTACCCTAAACAACTCTGGAGCTGGGCCTTTGTACCGTCTTGTTGACTCAGTACTAAATGTTTGAACAAGGTGCCCCTCTTTAGCTGAGGCAATTCGCAAAGTGGGCTGACAGCTGACAGCACTTCCCGAACCTAGGAAGATGAGTCATTCATTCCTGAAGGGGTTATCCTCACAGCATCCACTGCAAATGGCGAGGTATTTTGCAACTGGCAGGCACTGAGAAATGCCATATAGACAGTTTCCTTGCTTCCTTCATCCCTTTCTCCTTTCTCTCTCCCAATCTAGTGTTTGCCCAAAAGTACTTTATAGGACAAGGCTCTCAGTCATCATAAATGCACCTATTCTTTTCATGTCAACACATGAGTTTGTTATTACTCAACAACCATAATTGTTTTCCATGGAAAAGTTAGTTACTATATCTGATGATCTAAGTACTTCTTGTCATAGTCCCTATCTACATGATACTAGCTAGCATCCTGACAGCCGGATGTCAGAAGGAAGGTCCAGATAAAATTACTTTTTTTCTTTTGTATTAAAAGAGGACTGCTTCGGTGGCCCAGTCGCGTAAGTGAAGACTTTGGCTCAGGTTATGATCTTGAGGTTAGTGAGTTTGAGCCCTGTGTTGGGTTCTGTGCTGAGAACTCAGAGCCTGGAGCTTGTTTTGGATTCTGTGTCTCCCTCTCTCTCTGCTCCTCCCCTGCTTGCACTCTGTCTCTGTCTGTCTCTCTCTCTCAAAATGAAAGAAACTTAAATTTTTTAAAAAGAAAAAAAAGCGCATTTATTCATCACCCACTGTGTTTTCTAGGATCGTTCTTATCTGTAATGAAAGTTGATAAGAAATAAAATAGTATCTTGATTTGACATATCTTGTTCTCATTTAACCACTTTTTTATGAAATAAAAGTTTGTTATACAGTGTATAACACTTTATAAAAAACAACAGCATACTCATCTGGGCTGAGTTTTGGTTTGGTTGACTTTTTACTTTGGGGGGGGGTGGTATTTATTTAGCTGTTGCATGGCTTTTGAAGCATCCAAACAATATCAAATGGTAGAGAAGCTAGTAAATGGATACATGAAATCACTATATCGAGTTGGAAACAAAGTGATCTTGCTTATTAAGTACTGATTTTTAGCAAACATTACAATCAAACAGCTCTACCATTAAACACAGTACAGAAACTACCAAGCAGAAGGCTTCTTATATGCTTGAAGTTGTCTTTAATTACATATTTTTAAAAGACTTGGAAGAGCCGCTTACATGGCACTTAAGAATAGATATTGGCTAATGTCTTTGGAGTCTGTCAGGATTTCTATGGCTTTCTTTAAAGATCACGCCTCAGTCAGTTGAGGATAACTTGTTACAGGCTCTACAGCACAGCAGAGTCACACAGAGATAATTCAAGGCATGGAGTTCTCCATTTTCAGCTACCTTATGCCATTAACTACTGGAATTCGTTTCCTCCAGATATAATTTGCATTAACCAAAATAATAGGAGAATGAGAGCAGCTTCTTAAGCTTTTCTGTGACTAAAAGCATAGTTGTTTTATCGACAACTGTGTTAGACTTACCAAAAAGGGAAAAGATGTTTTAAATGGAACCATTCTTCTTATTCATTCATCTTAGTTCTGCAAACATGTAAGGAAAGATTAGTCGGGTTGTAGGGGCACCTGGATGGCTCAGTTGGCTGGGCATCTGACTTTTGATTTCAGGTCAGATACCAAGACCCACATTGTATTCAACACTGGGTATGGAACCTGCTTAAGATTCTCTCTCTCTTTCACTCTCTCTCTCTGTCTCTCTCTCTCTCTCTCTCTGCTTCTCTTCCCCTTAACTCCTGCTCACACATGCTCACTCTAAATAAATAAATAAATAAATAAATAAATAAATAAATAAATACAATAATAATCCAACTGCTGAATCTGGTTTGAAAAGGTCAGGGAGAAGTACTGGATTTTTTTTGTGTTTAAAGTTACCTGTTATTTGCAATGTTAGCTTGACTGTATTTTTCTCATAAACCTCCTGTACATTGGAAACAAATTCAAAGATGTTTTGTTTTCAGATTTAGACTTTGAGAATTGTTTCTCTTCTTTAACCTATAGATAAAAGTCTAAGCAGTTCTTTAAAAGAAACTGTAGCATAAACTATCAATACTTTCTAATTTAATGGTCAATTTTTGTTTTGCAAAGTGTTGATTTTAAATTTTTGTTGTATGTATGAATAGAACTAGATTTTTCTTCATTTATGCAACAAACATTCCCTGATAGATGATGTCTAGCAAGTGGCACATGTATATGCCATTTCTGGGATCAGTTCTGTGTAATGCCCAAGCTTCAGTTAAGGCCTGGGTCTTGTTTACAAACTGCCTTCCTCAATCCTAATGGAGGTATTACTCCTGCTTCAGGAGTATGTCTCTCCATCCTTGTCTTTTGATTTCCTATCTCAATTCTCTAATCTCCTCTCTGGCCATTATACTCTCTAATCATTCCAAAATCCTACCCGCCTCCCCCGCTCCCCGCCCCAGGTAATGTACCTTGCTTTTCTAATCTTCTAATCTTCCATTACTCATCGTTTGGATTCCTTCTACTGGCTCCCTTTTACTTCCCTAACCAATTTCAAGTTACTTATCCTTATCTTGAAGGCCATTTGCCACTCTGCCCCTGCTTACGTCTTTTTCCTTATCACCTCTGATTCCTCCCTTTGCTCAGGCTTCTACGTGCAGGTGCATTTCCAAAGTGAGAGAATGCTTTGGGTTTCTATAATGCTTTTGCCTTGAAGAGGTTTAATCTTATATCTTCTCAGAGAAGAATGTAATTGAGCTGTGGTTAAAAATTCACCAATGCAACAAGAGGTAAAATTCTGGGTTTTGTGCACAACTAACCTCTGTGTTCCTTGACCTCACTTTAGGTTTCACTTGTAGCTGTCTAAGGGTGTTCCTTCAGCCAATGCCTTATCACCAGGCTGTGTACTCTGGATGGCAAGCAATTTTTCTTAATATATCATAGAACCACACAATTTAAGTACAGACAAGGATTCCCTACATGTAAGAATCCAACTTCCCACTCGGTATAGAAATCCATCTCAGAACATTCCTGATCCCTAAATTGCCTTGTCAGGAGAGAAAGTCAACTCACAAAGATAAGCCCTTTCCTTGTTGTAGAAGACTTCTTTTGAGAAAAGTAGTCTTTGTGCTCAAGTCTTGTGCTCTAACACCTCCTAGTCTTGATACAAGGCATGTCAGTGGAAACATACAAAATAATTCTAATCACCTCTCCTAACTTTGCAAATACAGCTGAATGCAGCCATAATCTCCTTCATTAAACCTTTTCTGTTTGGGGTTAGATGTCCAAGCTGCTTCAGTAATTCCTCTAGTGGAAAATTTCATAGTCTCATCTTGCTGCACCTCTGATACAAGTTGGCCAGCAAACTTCACAGAAAGTCTTGCTGTCAGTGTTGATCCAAATGTTGCTGTCGCTAGCTCTATTTGTCAGTCTTATTGAAGGTAGTTTTCATAACCTTAAAACAGATGAATAATTAAGCATTGTCTTTTATCTTTTAATGGATGCAAAAGCTCATATGCATAGAATTAATATTCAGTGACTCAAAGAGTATTTAATATTGTGCAATGATTCTAAAAACATAGGAGTAACATAATCATAATTGAGACTGACTTGGAAAAAGACTCTGTTTTAGTCTAGTATTTTGAAGAACTTTTGTGATGTCACAGAACAGTATTTTTAGGGTTTTCACATTGCTCACACATGAGCACTTTGGGAATTGTTCACTGAATATGTCTCTTGAACACTTTGCTCCTTGAAATTATCAGATCTTCCTTGGATTTGTTTTCCTCCCTGTCTTTTGATGCGTGGGTGTGATTGGACCATCACTATTGCAATGAGAACTATTTTTTCCTTGTTTCTCCCAGTGAAAACATTCTATTCCATTTGGAAAATAGAATAGGCTAGGTTTATGTTTTTTACTCTTTAAGGGGTTCTAGAATCCTCTAAGAATCTAATGAGATCTGTCAACATTCTCTTGGTAACTATACATATACATAAGACCACTCGGAGAGCTGGCTTTTAATTTTAGGCGGACAGGTGCTACTGGAATCATATCCATGTTTCCATTACAGGGTAGTGATTCCAGGTTGAAAATCTCTGATTTAGTTGTACTTCAGTTTACATATATGTCTTCCTAAAAAGAGTTGTAAAAATAAACTTATATTAATAAGTTATGTGTTTAATAACTCCATTCACTGATCTTTTAAGGCAAAATTATTTCCTAAACTAATTTGTATTCAAATTTCTATTTGTAGAATATTGAATTCCTTAATGTGAATACATTTATATAATTTTATGATATACACTTTTTCTTTGGAATGCTTTCTTCAAGAATTTTCATAATTAAAAATATTTAAAAATATTTTTCTCTGTAAATTCTCAACCTCCAAACTTCTTAAGTCTTATCTGTAGTTATGTCCTACACATATTATTGAAATGGAAGAAGATATATCTTAGGACAAATTTTAATTCTTTATTTTTTTAAGTTTATTTATTTGTTTTGAGAGAGAGGGAGAAAGAGAGAGAGAGAGGGAGGGAGAGAAACAATCTCAAGCAGGCTTCATACTGTCAGCACAGAGCCTGATGTGGGGCTTGAACTCAGGAACTGGGAGGTCATGCCCTGAGCTGAAATTAAGAGACGCTTAACTGACAGAGCTACCCAGGTGTCCCAAATTTTAATTTGTTAAAGTGTGTAACTACCTGTATAAATATACCTGTAAATAGGCAGATGCAGGTATATTTACAAGTATATTTATACCAGAATAGGTATATTTGAAATCACTATTTTTCTTATCTTTCCAAAAGTTTTGAAAATCTCCAACTTCAAAAATAAATAAAAAATGTATATGTACAAATGATGCACAATGAAAGATAGGAAATAATATCATGAAGCATACAGCTATTCAGCATATCTAGGTTTATAGTGTAAAAAAATAATAATCCTATTATTAGATAAAGATCAAAATTTTATTAGTGTTTTTTAAAAATATTAACCTTACTTTAGCAACATATTTTTTCTTGTTTTATTTTTTAAGTTTTAGAAAATTATTTATTTTTATTTTTATTATTGAATATAGTTGACATGCAGTATTATATTAGTTTCAAGCGTACAGCATAGTGATTTGACAGTCCTATATATTACTTAATATTCACTGTGATCAGTGAGTCACCATACAATATTATCACCTTAACGACTGTATTCCCTATGCTGTACTTCTTAAATCCGTGACTTACTTATTTACCAGTGTTAACACATAAATGGTTACACAAAATGATCTGTAATACCAGCTCTGTAGTACCATCTTTTGTCATGTGTGATAAATAGAATTTGCTGAATTTGATGGAAGTTCCATTTCATCTTGAAGGCTGTAGAGATACTGAACCATGTACATTTTGTACAAAGGGTTATGGAACTGAACAATTATGATGGATTTGTGAAGAATATTGATTTATCAGTTTTGCTAAGGAATGCGCAAAGCCCATCACAGTGTCAATCCTTGTTTATACATGTTTGTGAATAGTTAACCAAGGAATTGTCAAAACACATTACTATACACTGAGAACATAAACTTTGTGTTTTTTATGTAAAGTTTGAAAAAAATTGCTGGAGCACTATGCATATAAAACCAACACTTATAAGGTAGATCAAGTTCAAAACCTACTATGAGGAATATAATTTTTTTTTAAATTTTGGTGCCATCAGGAAAAGGGCAGTCTTCTAATTTTAATAGATTTATTTATTTTTAGTTTGGCAGTAGGATTAAGCCTGGTATATTCCTGGGTGACTACTAGAATCAGTCCCTAAAAATGCTTAATATCACAATTTGGAGTTTAAAAAATAGATTCATATTCACAGTATCGCTTAGTCATAATGTAAAGGAAGTTACCTTTTCATATCCCAAGGTGGCTACTGTGGTTGACAAGGGGCGGGTTCAGGTTTTGTTGCATCTGATGTATTATACAACTCGGGGATCCCACTTTGAGAGAAATGTATACAACATGAGGCAACAATTGAACACTTATTTAGAATGAAAAAAGGAATCACAACAACTTACAAATTTAATAAAGCTGACAAACACAGGCATCACGAGATGTATAAAATTACCTTAATTGGGGGCGCCTGGGTGGCTCAGTCGGTTAAGGGGCCGACTTCGGCTCAGGTCATGATTTCGCGGTCCATGAGTTCGAGCCCCGCGTCGGGCTCCGTGCTGACAGCTCAGAGCCTGGAGCCTGTTTCAGATTCTGTGTCTCCCTCTCTCTGACCCTCCCCCGTTCATGCTCTGTCTCTTTCTGTCTCAAAAATAAATAAATGTTAAAAAAAATAAAAAATAAATAAAAATACCTTAATTAAAAACAAAATGAATTGCCAGACACGCTTCTGTGATTTTGTGTCTGGGGTCAGGAGGGGCGGTTTATAGTTTTTGGCTGTTTATTTTCTGATTGCCTTTTCATATGATCATTCATTACTCTATGTAGAGAATAAAAAGATAATGCAGTCTTTCTCCTAGCATGGTTGATTACAATCTAATATTTTATTATTGGTGCTTTAGAAAATTCATATCAAGTGTCTCATTTGTTATTGTTTCCTTCATATATATTTTTCATGTTTTGTTTTGCTTTTTTTGAGAGAGAGAGACAGAGACAGAGAAAAAGTACAAGTGGGGGAGGGGCAGAGAGAGAGAGAGAGAGAGAGAGAGAGAGAGAGAGAGAGAGGGAGACACAGAATCTGAAGCCGGCTCCAGGCTCTGAGCTGTCAGCACAGAGCCTGACGCAGGGCTCAAACTTGGGAACTGGTGAGACTTGAGCCAAAGTTGGATACTTAACCCATGGAGACACCCAGGCACCCCATTTCATTTATATTCTTGAGACTGTGGCAAAATTTGTGAAAAACTCTGTTAAATGTCATTCATTTTTGAGCCATAAAATTTGGAAAAACTTTCAAAGACCAGCTCCTGGCTTTCTACATTTTAAACATTGTGTCTCCTCCACTGCGCACAGACATGTGGTACCTGGAGCTCTGAGCAGGTTCGTGGCCCAGTGTGGTCTCGGGTCCTGCCCCTTCAATGCTGCAGTGCCCTGTGAGCTGGCGCTGTGGTCAGCGGGAGTGTTCGTGAAAGCCACCCAAGGATATGTGGAAGAAACTGAGAACTACTAAATAATAATCCCACCAAACCAAAACTAAATGTGCCTTTAATTCAACTTCTAATTAGCCAGATCCCAAAAAGGCCCATCGTCAGTCAGTACCACCCAACCTAAGGGAAAGCCAGCAGTGCGAAAACTAGCAAGCAGACGTTAGTTTTAAACTACTGCAGTTGAAATATCTTGCTTTGGTAAGATTCCCAAATCATCTGAGTGAGTCTCCCCAGTGTCAGAGCCATTCCCAGTGCCTTGGAAAGAGGCTGTGGGTTAAGCTTCCTAGCTTCATGATAAACCTGACTCTATGGTAGATTGTAAAATTTCTAGACCACAGCAAATCGGCTTGTCTGAGGAAATACAGACGTTGGCCTGTTACACAAAAGTAGTTATATTTTTCCTAGAGTTTAGCCACTACTTCTCAGATATTTCATAGAAGTTCTTTTTATGCATTCTCCTTTTTAGAAGTTTGACAGCCAATACTTTGCCTATTATACCACTTTTTAAAGTCACCCCAGTCATTGAATAGCATAATCTTTTGAGAGGGAAGATGGTTGGGCTCTGGTAGGCTTTAAACATTCGTTTGTTTCCCAGTAGGGGGACCTGCATAGTAAGAAGTAATACCTTTTATGTGAATTGTTCCCCTTGGTTTATTTTAAAGCACAAATGGTATTGTGTGATAATGGGATGGAAATCCAATTCAGGGAGTAGAATATGCTATTTACGATCTGGCTTGTTCTTTAGGTTTTCCAGTTTAGTCGGCAAGAAGCTGAAAACCCACCATTCTCTGGTTAAAACACAAACACACACGCACAGACATAGACAGACATAAGAAATAAAAATTCCCTGTAAACTTACATATTAATAGGCAGTATTGTTCATCCGAAAAACACAAAATGAATGGTGATGAGAACGTATGGACTAAGTTTCAATGTAAACAAATGGGCTATTTAAATTCTCTCTCAATATAGAAACTTCAAGGGAACAATGCAGCATGACTCCGGGGCCATAATTCGGGAACAATCTGCAAGGCAAAATATAGAGGCGCTAATTTTGTTGCATTTACAGCCCACATACTGCAACACCAGGTTTGTTCCTGTTGTTCTGGCTAAAGATGACTCAGGAGCCTCTAATATAGCCATTCCTAAAAGACAACAATTGATTCAGAATGTGAGACAGAGAAATCCTAGAAGTTTGACCTTCAGATCAGTTTAACTGTAGATCAATAATACATTACTGAGACCAATGCAGTACCCCAAATCCACACAGCTGGCTGCCAAGATACTATTTTACCTGCATAATTTGGTGAAGAGCAGTCAATATAGATAAATTTGTCCCACTGATAATTTGCTGATTCAGGGAACATGCAACACAATGTAGATACAGCTCAGACCAGCTCCCTATGATATAGTCACGTAGCTTTCCTGCTTTCCTACCCAAGTCCTAATCAAAGAATGGTTCTTAATGTTCAGTTAACCCAAGGCTTGTTGTAATTCCCTAGACTCTACCCCATGCATGATTATACCTATTTTGATTATACCTATTCTTTCCCTTTGGAGTTTAGAACATTGACATGTCTTCTAAAGACACTAGGTGTTACCAGTATTATGGGAGGAGGTGGAAGGTACACTCTAGCTTATGACCTTTTGTGTTATTAGTGAATTATGGTTTCTTAGCATGATAAGTCACAATTAAATAATCACATGTTAGGAAAACTTTGATCCAGTAGGGAAAACCACCAAGACATTTCAAAGTAATTTGCTATATCTGATGCAAAGTATATAGATATTTTGATAGCATCCTCACTTGCTTTATTTACAGTATCACTAGATAACATGAAGATATATAAATTAATGCTAAGTTGTATTGTGCATACAAAAGCATTCATTTTAGCAATACCTTATTCCATCAGTTCATTTTTTTTTAAAGTTTTTTTTTTTAACGTTTTATTTATTTTTGAGACAGAGAGAGACAAAGCATGAACGGGGCAGGGGCAGAGAGAGAGGGAGACACAGAATCGGAAGCAGGCTCCAGGCTCCGAGCCATCAGCCCAGAGCCCGACGCGGGGCTCGAACTCACAGACCGCGAGATCGTGACCTGAGCTGAAGTTGGACGCTTAACTGACTGAGCCACCCAGGCGCCCTCCATCAGTTCATTTTTCACTGTGTATTTTTTCTTTACAAAATTATTTTAAGAACTCCACTGAGATAAAACCACATACCATATGCACGTAACTTGTTCTGCAAGTATATTGCAAGACAAAAATTTCTAATAAATTTTTACTTGATTAATGAGCGATGTCTTATAATACTAGAAGTATGTGACACTGTATTTAACATGATCACAAGTGACCCAGTGGTTCTTCTCTCTCCCTCCCTCCATCCCTCCCTCTCAGTCACTCTGCCAGATTGTGAGTGATTGTCAATGCACTGTCACATTTCCACAAAATCCTTAAAAGGAGGCAAAAGCAAGTGTCATTTGATAGGCTCCTTGTTAAATTTGCACGAAAAGAAAAAGATTCCATTGAGCCAATAGATAGCATTGATTCCATTAGTGACAGTGATCATGAAACTCATAGCAATCACCCCTAAAATTTCCTCTTTCCCTTTTGCCATCCCTAACTCCTGCCCTTTTCTAGAAACCCTACCTTCCTAAAGCTGATCAATGCTTACATGAAGACTCAAGGGAGGCTAAGGCAAATGTCCCAAGGTCTCTGTATGTGCTGCTGTCTCTCTCTTACATCACTCTGCTCTGCAAACTATCTACTTTGACCTCCCCAGACTGCTGGCTCTCTCCTCAGTTTAGGGATGCTGGCAGGCTCTGGCTGGGTTTGCCTCTCTGTGTTGAGGCCTAGAAACTCTCTGTAGACAGAAAGCTGGGGCAATCATGAGACTCGCTTGATGTATTTTCCTTTTCTGTGCTCACTGTCCTGTGCTGTGCGATCTGTCACCTAATGTCTGAAAATGGTTGTTTCATATATTTTGTCTAGTTTTGCAATTCTTTCATGAGGAGGTGTAAACCTGGCTGCTTTTACTCCATCTTGGCAGGAAGCAGAAATCTCCCCAGTGACCATATATATTTGATTGTTATGGTCAGCATCTGGAAAGAGCATTATAGAGATTATTTCTTTTGTTCTATTGATTTTTCTTTTTAAATTTTTTTTTTTCAACGTTTTTTATTTATTTTTGGGACAGAGAGAGACAGAGCATGAGCGGGGGAGGGGCAGAGAGAGAGGGAGACACAGAATCGGAAACAGGCTCCAGGCTCCGAGCCATCAGCCCAGAGCCTGACGCGGGGCTCGAACTCACAGACCGCGAGATCGTGACCTGGCTGAAGTCGGACGCTTAACCGACTGCGCCACCCAGGCGCCCCACTATTGATTTTTCTTAAACAGAGGAAGCTTATTAGAAGAATTTTGTTACACATTTTAATAAATCATTGTAAGAAAACATTAGAAAAGCCCAGATTAACAAAAATTGTTAAAAATATTTCCCATAGGGGCATCTGGGTGGCTCATTCAATCAAGCATCTGGCTCTTGGTTTTGGCTCAGGTCATGATCTCACAGTTTGTGGGTTCAAACCCTGCATAGGCTTCTGTGCTGACAGTGCAGGACCTTTTTGGATTCTCTCTTTTCCTCTTTCTGCCCCTCCCCCACTCACACACACACTCTCTCTCTCTCTCTCTCTCTCTCTCTCTTTATTAAAAATAAATAAACTTTAAAAAATATTTCCTGTAATTAGAAATGACTGTCAACATTGTGTAGGTTTTTTTAGAACTTTCTTATCTAGATGTTTATAGAATATTGAAAAATATAAGAACATATTATACATACTGATAGTTAAATGAAAATATTTTAAACTATGAAAGTAGTAAATATTCCTCAGTAAAATTATATATAAACGTATATATTTATAAAGTACATGTACATATGTGTGTGTATATATATATGTGTGTGTGTGTAGTGAACATTGTGCTTTTACTCCCACTCTCAGAGAGGACTTCTGTTAAATGTCATATAGTTATTTTCCATAGTTGTATCTATGCATGCACAACACACTATGAGTATTTTTCCATACAAAAAAACATTCTGTGTATATTTCCTTTTCTCTTTTACTCTTTTTCTTTCCATCTTAGTCCATATAGATAAGCTTGGCCATTTAAATGGCTTCTATTTCATTGTATGGATAAACCATGTGCATTTAATCAATTTGCTAATGACACACAGT
Source organism: Panthera pardus (assembly GCF_024362965.1). Lineage (NCBI taxonomy): Eukaryota > Metazoa > Chordata > Mammalia > Carnivora > Felidae > Panthera > Panthera pardus. The sequence continues at coordinate 111,283,211 of NW_026526765.1, forward strand.
TATGTTTCTCCTAACTTGTTGATATTGTTCACTGTTTATTTTCTTAATATTAATTTTTAAACAAGTGGCTTTTGATATAGTATAGCCATGTTACTATATGTATAGGTGTAATGTAGTCAAAAAATGGTTACAGCCAAAATTACCCTCCAAAAATCGGCACTTTTTTCCAGCAATATATTAGTGTCTGCTTTCAAAAGCACATCGAATCCTTTGAATTATCTTATCTTTTAAATCTTTATCAAAAGGATTAATACAAATTAGTAACTCTGTTAGTTTAATTGCCATTTATTTGATTATTACTTAGATTTCAACTTGTTTCTCAGCCATTTTGTGTGATGAGGTATTCTTTGCTGATGGATTTTGCCTGGTTTCATATTGGCATGTTCATCTTTTTATTTTCTAACTTGTAATAACTCATCTTAAAAGTTCCCCCTCCCAAGATAATTTTGTCACATTTTAAAGGAATCTTGCCGTGGTTTTTATTAAAACAAAATTGAGTTTATGGAAAAAATGGAGAGGATTTGATGGCTGACTATGACGTGTCTCAAAGGTTGTCTGCAAAGAGAGGGCAAGGGTGGAAGGGACAGAAGGGGTTCAGAAGTAATGCAAGGAAGGTCTTGAGAGTGATGGACATATTCATTGCCTTGCTTGTGGTGATGTTTTCACAGGTATACGCATATGTCAAAACCTGTCAAGTTGTATACTTTAAATATGTGCAGTTTATTGTCTTTGCTGTGGCTCAGTAAAGCTGTTATTTAAAAATAAAAAGTAGCAGCAGGCATTCAATAAACTGCTTGCAGCCTAAAATAAAAATTGAATTTGATCAGAATAGTTTTTGTGTTATCTTGGTTAGATTTCTCCTGTCACAGTTATGATGGCTTTCTAAAATCACTTGGGAACCCAAGGAAAGTAACTTTCACCTTTAAGATTAAGGAAATCGAACCAGTAAAATAAAAGCTTCCAGATTAGACTCCGTCTACAAAAAAACTGAAAAACCAATAGGACTTCTGAGTAGCATTGTGTGATAATTATAGTCTATAAATCTCTGGAATTGAGGCAGGGAAAGCAAGAGAGAAAGAGATACAGGATTGCTTTATACTTGAACCATGTAGTTAAAGAATGATAATGACCTTATGATAAGTTTTTAGAGATTTCAGTATGGAGAAAAAGGCATACTTAAAAATCTTTCTTTTGGGGCGCCTGGGTGGCTCAGTCGGTTAAGCGGCCGACTTCAGCTCAGGTCACGATCTCGCGGTCCATGAGTTCGAGCCCCGTGTCGGGCTCTGGGCTGATGGCTCAGAGCCTGGAGCCTGCTTCCGATTCTGTGTCTCCCTCTCTCTCTGCCCCTGCCCCGTTCATGCTCTGTCTCTCTCTGTCTCAAAAATAAATAAAACGTTAAAAAAATTTAAAAAAAAATCTTTCTTTTTCGTGCAAGAGGTGACAATGAATGACTTGAAAAATAAGTATGAGCTTGAGTAGCAATCAAACCTATAAGGCAGAATATATGGAGTGGAGATGACTGAAGAGTGTACTAGAAGAACAGATTACTAGAAGAGATGCCAGGTATGTACACAGGGCCGTGGGTCTACCAGGGCTCACCCCATACCCCAGTGAGGTAGCACACTGAAGCTTCAGACTGGGAGCTGCCTGAAGGTGTGGTGTGCTGCGTGTCTACGCAGCACGGAGACCTTTGTATACATTTTCCTTAAAGGACGTGAAAACTTCTTTGCCTTAAGAATGAGGTAAACTTTGGGGCACCTGGGTGGCTCAGTCGGTTAAGCATCTGGCTCTTGATTTCAACTCAGATCGTGATCTCAAGATTCATGAGATTAAGCCCCACATGGGGCTCCTAGCACAGAGGCTGCTTGATATTCTCTCTCTCTCTCTCTCTCTCTCTCTCTCTCTCTCTCAGTAAATAATAAGCAGATATTTAAAAAGAGTGAGATAAACTTTGAATTGACAACTAAATCAAAGTATCTTGATTAGAAGGAGGAGGAGAAGAGAAAGAGAAGGAATAGAGAGTAACGAAAAATATATTTGATGCAGGTGAAAGATAGGGGGAAGAACTCCGGCACAGAGTTCAAGTCTCAACTTTGACATTTACAAGCTGTCAAACAAGAGGATAAAGTGTTTAGCTTTTCAGAACCTCAGTTTCCTCATTTCTGTAAATTAGTGATAAAAACTTGTACACATTCTAAGGTTATGGTAAAAATCAAATATCCTAGTGCATGTATAAATATTTTTCAAAATATAGCTCTACTTTTGTTTCTTTCCAATACTGTTTTTTTCTCTTTTTGTTCTGTATGCACTCTTCTTTTAAATCTATAACTATATTTTCCTTCCTCAATCAGTAAACTCTATAGTAAAAATGAAGCTGCTCTTTAAGGTCAAAGTATTAATGCAAAAAAAGAAAATAGCTTTTACATCAAATTCAGTGACTTTGGATAACAGCCAAGGACATTTACACATATTGTGTCTTTAAAATTTGGGGGGTGAAAGAAGAAGGTAATAGGAACAGGCAGATGGGCATGTGATAGCAGTGCAAGTATCATGAAATAAAACTAGATGTTACCGTGTTTGTCTCTTTGTATAGATTTGAACACGTCTCTACCCTGGGATTCCATCATGGTTCTACCTATGCCTGCCCAGTGACCGTTTCTACCAGGATGCCTTGAAGGCACCTCAAACTCAGCATGGTCAATTTGGAACTCATTATCTACTCCCCAGTTGTTCAAGCTACAAGCCTTCAGGTCACCCTTGACCCCTCTCTCTCCTGAAACCTTTCTTCTACCCCATATGGATCATTCTCCACATCCTGTTGATTTCACCTTCCAAATATCTTTTCTAGGTTCTTCATCTGTGCTTTTGTTGCCACTACCTGAGTTTAAGTTACAGGCTTCTCAGTCTTTAGTCTCTTTTCCCTGACCAATCTCTCCCCAAACTGCTACCACCAACTACTATCACTCTAAAACACCAGTTAGCTTCCCAAAACACAAGGCTTTCTCTCCCCTGTAATAAATTAACTTCAGGGTGTGTTCAGATAAATTAGCCAAGGTATATGCTACAAATATGTTCACCACAGTATTGTTTAGGAAGGAAAAATAAGAATTCCGTTAAGTGCCCAAAGACAGGATTAATTATAACAATATACTATAAATAGCATTAAAATGGTATTAAAGATTTGTGTTTAATGACAGAATAATTGATGACATCAATTATAAAAATCAAATAACTGGCTAATGTTCATAGAAACAGCCATGGAGACCAAATTATATTATAAACAGAGATTTCTAGGTGGTGGAAATCAGCAGGAATTTTTATGCCCCCCCCCCCAAAAAAAAAAAGCAAAGTGAAACTAAAACAGAACAAAAACCCTGCTATGTGGCTCTTTATAAAAAGTAATACTTCGGACAAGGATGTCAAAAACCAACCCAAATCCAGTAACTTAGCACAACAAATGTGAAATGCCACACAACAAATCCACTAGGGCCTTAAAAGTTATAAAAACCCGGGTCTTCAGAACATTCTGTATCTGCCCCATTTAAAAAAAAAAATTGTTGTAGAATTTCTGATAGAGAATATCATGTACTGTTCTCAGTTCACTCTGGTTCACTCTATTCACCACTGTGTGCTCTCTTTACATTTTTTTGCAACAAAATCAATCAAACAAACAAAAGCTATGTTTATACTTCTCTTTAAAGGCCAAGAAAACCAATGATGTAAAGATTGGGGGAGAGGGAAAGTGTCAGGCAAAGCCCTTCTCCCTCCATTTTTCAGTTCTCTGTGTCTCCGTTAAGGCTCCTGATAGTTATTCTGAAACGCTTATATTGGTTCATTTCTGCCTCTTAAGTAGCATTTATTGTTAACGTTTGTACCAGTGGTGCGATCTGGTGTTACATACAGGCTTGCTCAGTTAAAAGGTTTGAGGGATAAAGGCTCAATATTCGGTCACATGTGCATGCAAGCTCTCATGTATGTGCATGTGCACACATACCCAGTGGCTTTGCAATTGGCATACATTTTGACCCTGGTGGGACTGTTCATTGTCTTACAGAGATGCTTTTATTAAATACTATGTAGTGTGGTATGTTAGGAGTTTGTTTTTTTATTTTACAATAACCGGTTGCCTCATAGCAAATACCTTAATCATTGTCAGGGGAAAAAACTGATTAGACCTTAATCTCTTCTCAAAACACTTTACTTTCTTTATTGTTTCCCATCTGTTCCCCACCTCACATCTCTCTGATACCATAAAATATAATTGGCATGAGTGATAATATTAAGTCAAGTCATAGAAACTATTTATTGATTTAAATACCTATGCACAAAAATTGGTGGAGAATTCTGAAAAAGACAGCTGAAAATAGTTAATAGTAGCACTTTTGGTATTTTCATAATGATTTGTGATTTCTAAAAGGCAGGTCTTTCAAATGTGTAACAGGATAGGATTTTAAAATACTCCATCTTAAATAAAATTCAAGATTTTCAATATAAGGATCTATTTTTCTCTTATAGAAAGACATATGTATATATTATGCACCTTTATTAGTTTTACTTTAGAATTTGAAAAATTAACTATGAATCTTAAAAACCTTTTCTCCAAAAACAAAACCTTTTCTCCAAAACAAAAGTTAAAACAAAGAAAAAAACTTCTCTCTCTCTCTCTGTCTGTCTCTCTCTCTTTTTCTTTAGGGGTACAGGCTAAGGGGAGAGGAAGTGTTCTTAAGAAAATAGTCTCTGTGGGGGTGCCTGAGTGGCTCAGTTGGTTAAGCGTCCCACTTCGGCTATGTCATGATCTTGCAGTTCATGAGTTCGGGTCCTGCATTGGGCTCTGTGCTGATTGTGTAGAGCCTGGAGCCTGCCTCAGATTCTGTGTCTCCTTCCCTCTCTGAGCCCCTCCCAGCTCTCGTTTGTACTGTCTCTCTCAAAAAATAAATAAACAATAAAAAAAAGAAAGAAAGAAAGGAAAATAGTCTCTGGGATGAGATACCTTCGGCTCAAGTCCACTTTCTAGAATTTACTAGCTGAATAACTGTAGGCAACTCACTTGAGCTATTTAAACTGGTTTTTTCCTCTGCAAAATGGCAATAGTAATAGTGCGTAACTGATTGTGTCATTATGAGATAAAACAAGATAATGCCATCCATGTAAAGTGACTGACAGTGTGCTTGGTCCTCAAAAGATATTTTAAAATTATTTGTAACTTTTCTAAGAGCCTTTCTTTACAATTAGTACAAATTATGTGTTTTGCTTACATTTCACTTTACAGTGCACAAAGTACCTTCACAAACATGACCTCATTACATCCTTACCACAAAGATGGCCCAGAGAATTTATAAACTGAGGCTCAGGGAAGTTCAGTGACTTAGCAAAGGTTCTACAACGTGTCAGTACCAACACTAGGACCAAAGTATCTCCAATAAAGGTCACAGCAGATGCTAATGGATATATCTATGTCTGTGTCTGTATCTGTATCTGGCTGTGTCTGTGTCTATATCTGTATCTACTCCTGTATCTCTATCTATTGCTATATCTATATACCTCCTAGAATATAAGTAGGCATATTTAGTATAGGCGGCAGTTGTATTTCTGTATGTTCATTTCTGGCACTGGTTGCTATTCCTATTATAAAAGTTGCAACCTTGCCACTCACTGAACAGATGGCATTGCTTGATTAAAGTGAGGCCGTATTTGGAACATTTCTAAAAAGCCTTTCTCATGTGGATGGATGTCTCTGCCCACTGGAATGGTTTCTTTTCACCAGTTGAACAAACCAAATCATGGGCCATCTCCTTATAAGGGTTCTCTGCCACCCTATTCTCAGGAGGGCAAGTGTGAACTGATATTTTTGGAAGTGAACTTCGTGCACCATCCAAAAGAGAACATCATCCTTTCGTTGACAGAGATGAAGGTCTATAAATGTGTAAACTCATTCACCCATAAGGGAATTATCTGTCCATATGGAAATATGATTTAAAATAATTTGATGTCTTCTGAAGCAAGATAGAATACGAACGTTAACCCGGCCACATGCAGGATAAGAGAATTGCAAAATAACACTGCTCTAATTTACCTAAAATTTAAAATAGTCTAAACATTACCTGTATATGCATGTATGTCTATCATGGTATAGAAATTGATAGATAAATAAGAGCTCTATAAGCACTACAAAGGCCAAGATTTATAGATTGTTGAGTCAATTAAATATATAATTCATTTTCTTTCTTTCTTTATTTACTTATTTATTTTTACATTTATTTATTTTTGAGAGACAGAGTGTAAGAAGGGAAGGGGCAGAAAGAGAGGGTGACACAGAATTAGAAGCAGGCTTCAGGCTCTGAGCTGTCAGCACAGAGCCTGACATGGGGCTCGAACCCACGAACCATGAGATCATGACCTGACCCATAGTCAGACGCTTAACTGACTCTAGAATTTGTTTTAAACAAAAAAGGCAAATAAGGTATTTCAGCTGGATTTTAATATTTTATGTGGGAAAAAAACTACATTGTAGCTTACTTTTATTTACATACAAAATTAATTACTTAATTTTCATTGACTCAGATATACGTGGAGTCAGGAAAAGATGAGTCAAAGCAGTCAAAGCGAATAGTATTAAAAGACTTTCAGGCATAGGAGTCAGACTAACTCATATTTCTGCCACATAACAGCAAAATGTCCTCAGGCAAATTACTTAATGTCTTTAAACTCTGTATTTTCATCTGATGTATGGCCACAGGAGCGCTTAACCCATAGAACAACTTTGAGGATTAAATGGACTTGCCCATCAGAGTCTACTTGTATCACTTACTAGGAACTGCCATAACAAAGTACCACACACTGGGTGGTTTAAATAAGAGAAATGTATTGTCTCACAGTTGTGGAAACTAAAGTCTGATATCCAGGTTCTGGCAGCGTTTCTGTTTCTGTTTTTGTTTTTCTGAGGGATATGAGGGAAGGCTCTGTCGCAGGCCCCCGTCTTGGCTGAGATGGTCCTCCCCCTATAGTTTTGCTTTCTCTCTACATCTGCAATGACCTGAATTCTAAATAAAGTCTCATCCTCAGGTATTGGAGTGTCAGGATTCCAACGTACAAACTTCAATCCGTAACACTGTTGGAAGGTTGCTTTCTCACAAAGATCGTGTTTGACTACCTTTTCTAAGAGGGCTCCTAGCCCTCCCCTACACACTCAGTTCCTTGCCTACATAATATGTAAAAGGAAAGAAAAGTAAATAATATTATCATTTATTTTCTTATTCCTTTTCTGTTGCCCACACTAGTCTGAAATCCCCATGGGTTCCAGATCTTTGCTGTCTTGTACATCATTCTATACTGGGACACAGAATAGCACCTGGCACAAAATAGATCCCTAACAAATATTTGTGGGGGAAAAAAAAAGATAAATGGTCTGGCTTAAGATCAGGGCCTAATCAATGATAGGTGCTATAAATATCTTTAATTTTGTTTAATTTTTTAATATTTTTAATGTCTATTTTTAAGAGAAAGAGACCAGGTGTGAACAGGCAAGGGGTAGAGAGAGAGGGAGGACACAGAATCCAAAGTAGGCTCCAGGCTCTGAGCTATCAGCACAGAGCCCGATGCAGGGCTCGAACTCATGAACTGTGAGATCATGACCTGAGCCGATGTTGGACACTTAACTGAGCCACCCAGGCATCCCTGTGCTATAAATAAGATATCTTAAACAGTACCATTCTCTATTCAAAATGGTAGTCCCTGGCCATATGTGAAATAAAATGAATTTTTAACTTTGTTTTAATAAATTTAACTTAGATAGCTACTTGTGTCCAGTGGCTACTGTACTGGACAGTGCAGATATAGAACATTTCTGCTATTGGAGAATGCCCTGTGAGACACTGATGTACACACAGAGAGAACCATGGAAGCCTAACGAAGGTATTAGGGATAATGCAGAACTGAGCCAATTCTGCCTGATAGAATGCCATGACCCTGAACTGCTGCTTTCTTATGCCCCTGATCAGGTTCTCCTTTCTTTTTGCTTCCTCATGGTACAGGTATATTGCAAACATTCCTTTCTTCAGTTATTAAATTAAAACTGTAACTTGAGGTTTCAAAGGGCTGTAAAGGGGTTGTCATGAGAATCGCATTAACATACTTGCTGTGGATTCTGCAGCAGCAGTTTTTTTATTTTAATTTCTTTCCTCTTTAGATAAGTAAGAGGTAGGTGTAGATGATTAATCTACAGACTCTGTTTTGCAAAACTTACAAATGGCTCTTTGAGAAACAAAGTCTTTAAGGACACCGTACTGAGTTATTTCTTGCCTAAGGATAAAATATAGATGCAGGTGCAGGTGTGGCTAGCTAGGAGCCAGCACGTGTCTGATGTGAGCTTATTTCTTCCCTCAACCCTGGGAAGTACAGATTTTCACCACCCTTCTCCAGCCTCTGCCATAGGTACAAGCAAATGCTGTGGTGATTTCATGCTCAGAAAACAACCCAAAGGCTAACGAACATCTTTCATAGTTGGCGGTGAGAACCATTGCTATGAATAACAATCTACACAAAAAAAAGAGTTTCAGGAAAACTCTTCTGACTTCATATAAAAATCTCTCCGATGCTTCAGGGTAATAATATGTCTTCATATACATTATTGACTCCCAGATCATGCTCCTTGATGATAGGTTCAGTGATATCACCTGCTAAGTGAAAGAAAGGGTAGAGGGAAAGAGGACATAATTAATGCAAAATGCAGTCAGTAATCGAATGCATATTGTTTGCATAAAATTCAGTGCCTAGATAAGAATAAATACAATGTATATAACACCTAACTTACAATACGCTTCTGTATTGAGAAAAATAATCTTAGAATTTAGTACTTTGTTAATAATTTCTATTTTTATTGTTTTAATCCTTATTTGAACAGCAAAAATACCCATGCCACTGACTTAGTGAGTTTTCTGAGAATAATAGGTGGTCTCAGGGTATTTCCTACTGTAATACCACTGACATCATCAGACTCATCATCATCTAGTTTAATTAATTCCTTAATTAATGAGGAACATTAATTGATTGCCTCCAGTGAGCCAGGAATATTTAGTGGAAAAAAAATATGTTCTTTTTTTTTTAAAGAACAAAAAAAGTACTACTTGAGGGCCTAGACTCTAAGTTGGTATGTAACTGAGATTTTATTACCTAAATGTGGTTATAGAACATTATCTTTTCTAGCAACTGGATAGGGAAAGTGTGAAAAAATAAATGTGTGCAAAATAAAAAATGTTACGGTAAGTCTGTCAGGACATTTTTCAAAAGAATTAGAATCTTTATCATTTGGGGATTATGGAGTTTAAAAAAGAAACACTGGAAAATATTTATAAGAAATAATTCTTAAGATGTAGACTAAAGATCTTATTTAGGTTTTTGGAACAGAAAGCAATAAAAGTTCATGCCTCCACATGCTCTCAAAACACCTCCATTCCTCACTTCATTTTGGTATTTTAGCTCACTGCTCATTAAGGTTATTATCTTAATTTATTCAATCAAAATATTGATCCTATTCTCATGCTGCAAATAACCTGTGACATGATTTGGATCTTAATATGTCTTTACTGCTGAAAGCTAAACAAAACAGTGCTCATCCTTTCAACATCTAAATATTAATGTTTTTCTTATGTTTTTACTTTAGTTTATAGGTTTTTTATAAAAAACGCTCTGTTCTGTGCTTGCAAACTCAAACTTTAAGTCTATTTAACGAAAATTCATATAATAGACTCTCCAAATTAAGAAATTAATGAAGTCACCCATTTGTTCTGTAAAGTAATAGCCATTAAGTAACAATGTCCATGGTTCTAGGTTACCATTTTGTTTTGAACATCTAACTTTCTGATAGACTTTTATTAGAGTGCTTGAGATGAGGGAAGCTCACCTCATTGAATACTTCAGAGTCCAGCTGTGACTTTATTCAACAAACATTATTTTAATGCATTGGCAGATCCAAATAAAGACACTAGCCATTTGTTAAATAAATCACCTTATTTTGGAATGCTATAAGGAATCCATGACTAAAAAGGTAATCTAACTGATATTTTAAAGAGACAATTGCCAGAAACCCTATGTTTTCTAAGTAACACTGAAGTGAGACTTCATTTTAAGAGAAAATTCACAAATTTATGTTTTAAAGCTATGATATACAAAGCCCTCTTAACTAAGGATACAGAGAGTGTAATTACAGAGATTGTAACTCTGTATCCTTAGTTAAGAGGATCTTGTATCTTAGTTAAGCATCTGGGCAACAAATTACCCAGATGCTTTTGGCTGTATTTGTTTTCTATTGCTGATAACAAATTACCACAAAATTAGCAGCTTACAACAGCACTTTTTTTTTTAATCTCACAGTGTTTAGGACCAAAACCAAGGTTGACTAGGCTGGGCTGAGCTCAGTGTCTCACAGGGCTGAAATTAAGGTATTGGTTGGCTGTGTCTTGTCTGTAGCATGCACTCATCTTCCAAACTCATTCCTCTCACTGGAAGAATTCAGTTCCTTGCAGTCATAGGACCGAAGTCCTTATGTCCTTGTTGGCTGTTGGCTGGGGTCCCCTCTGCTGTAGGGGCCACTCAGGTGCCCATGGTCATCTCCATGTCATCATTGAAAGCCCTCATGCCAAATCTCTTACACATTTCTGATCTTTCTCACTTCCTCTTCTGCTTCCAGCCAAAGAAAACTGCCTAGACATACCCCCCCAAATCTATCATAATGCCAAGTGATTAATAACCTTAAGCACGGCTACAAACACTCCCTTTTCCATTTACCTTAATATAATCATGGAGTAACAGCAGGTCTGAAGGTAACAGGCCCATCTTAGGATTCTGCACCAGCCAAGATATATCATTCTTGTCAAGAAATTTAAATGATGCAAAGAACATAGAAGGAGGGTGGTTGTTGGAATGACTAACCATCTTATATGTAAATGCTAAGACAAATAGAGTAACAGCCCTAAAATTTGGCCAAATGATAATCTTTGAGGAATTAAAATGTAGGGATCAGAACCAATACAGACAGAAATCCAACAGTAAGGGCTTAAAGGAACGCTGAAGGTTTTATTATTTGAGAAATGAAGAACTACCAGGTGAAATGAAGACATGACCAGGTATTGAAATAGTTCTTAAGTGTAAGATATGGACTAGATGTCCTGATGTTTGGATCAGGTGGCAGACTCCATCTAACACCTCTATCCAGCAATCTGAGTGAACATTTTAGTTTGTCACATATTAAAGCTGAAAGCTACTGTATTGGTGCCACCACATATCCATGGCCTCCTACCTCACCACTGCCTGGTGTCATTCTTTCTGTGTAGTCCCACATTGGCCCTACACTCTGTAAGGTAGTTTGAAGGAGCAGGAAAGGAAAGGAAATATAATGAAGCGGGGAAACAGGTGGATTTGAGAGAGAACTTTTTTTTTAATGATAATTTATAGATTAAAAAGAAGAATCATTGTGTGCTGGGATGAGGGCATAGGAAGGAGGGGAGAAATAGACTGAAGGTGCCAGAGAAAGATAAAGAGAAGGTCCCAAAGCATGACAGTGTGGTTGGAAGCAAGAGAAAGGTCTTGAAAGATAAAAAGGGGAAAGAATTAAGAGGCTTTGTGGATCAATTTCCTTTGGACAGGAGAAGCATTATTTTTCTGAAATACAGGAAAAGGAAAGAAGATGAGTAGTGGCTTCAGATGAGACATGTCAAGCCAGGTCATGTGAGGTGACTTTTATCCTTTCATTTAATGAGAAAATTTTAAATATATTTTCTTCTCTTTAAAGTGACAAAAGATAGTAAGATCAATAGAACACAATCAAATAATGTTTATTAGTAGCAAATGATATAATACATATAGCATGCTTGGAATAGTGCATGCCACATTATAAATATTTGGAAATATCAGCTATTTTTAGTATTCTCATTATTTTCTACCAATAGTAAAGGAAAATGAGGTTGTGAACTTAAAAATAATATAAAGATTTTTAATAACTTGTTGAGTAATGGTATTGCTGACAAACATTGAGCCCTTGGGAAAAGTAAACAGCATTGTTCATGGAGCATCCAATCACCTGGTTAATGTTTTTACTAACAATGCTTAACATTCTAGAAGGTACAAAGAAAGGATGGGTATCAAGGTTTATAAAAAATCAGAGGTAAGAGCTCTGGGGTCTGGTTGTTTTTACCAGGGTGAATCCAAAATTCAGAGTGAACTAGGAGATTTAAAATAATACATTAAGTCAGAGATGGTAACTGTGGCAGTATTTTAAATTTTAAAATTTCAAAAATTTAAAAGAAGCTTCAAATACCTTAACATGAAGATAGAGGGGGTAGCCACAGAGTTTAAAGTATTAAAAAGCAGAGTTAGAGATGACCATCTTCATAACTTTGGCTTTCCAATGTGAAGTGGGCTGAATATGAAGAAATTGCCCCCGTGATAAAGGTTGTTATTGAGGGTAACAGTACAAATTAAAACAAGAAGAAAAATTGTGACCCACGTATAAGATTATTATGCAGTTGTTAGAAGGGGATTCTGGATACCAGGAAACAACAGATGGTGTGGACCTCAGAGCAAGCAGTTTTAGTTGAAAGATGATGATGGAATGGTAGTGTGGAAGGACAGTGGAGAGCCCTATGATTGGTTAAGCACTCCTAAGTCATAGTAATACAAAGAAGCACATAATTCCATTTTTGAGAACTGTTGGAGAAGTAGTGCCCACTTAATGGACCCTGAGGATGCTAGATCTGGAGTTCCAGAACTGTGCTAACCAATACATGTAGCTGTTAGCTGCTTGTGGACATTTGCACGTTAAATTAAAATAAAATAAAATACTTCATTTCTCAGTTGGAACATTCAATGGCCACATGTGGTTCTGGATATTGGACAGCACCAATTTTAGAACATTTCTATCCCCATAAGGAATTCTAATGGGTAGTGCCCTACTGGAGGTACAGTGGAAATGAGAGTATAGGGCCTTACAGAACATATTGGAGCGGAAGAAAACTATACCTAATAAGGCTATAAGCAAGGACATTCTGTCTGTATTTGACAATTTTGAAGTATCCTTTTATTATTTTAACATTTCTGAAATTAGGATGAGTCATACAGTGGATGTGCTCATTTAATAAGGTAGGGCTTTTTTCTTCTGAAAAGCTATTAACAAATTGATGATGCATCTCACAATCAGAGGCATCTTAATATCAGTGAAATATGGTGAGAACAAAGTTAAAGGGATTTTCATCTTGGGTAGTGACCACAAAGATAAAGAATCAGGAGTGTTGACAGGAGGACTAGAGAGATGTGGTGGTAATGGGAAATGGGGTAAATTTAGAAAGTACTAGACCTAAGGTACCGGTTGGAGCTTTATAGTAATGCTGTACTGGCAGCAGTTTCAAGTACTTTGTCAGGTTCTAGTATCTGATTCAAGATTCTCAGTCCTCCTATTGACTTGAGAATTGGGTTGATGGTGAGTCTCGGGCTAATGACTTCACTTGTGCTAAAGAACTCTCCTGGGTGGTGTTGAGCTGGCTTTGACAACTACAGCATGGCTTCCTTAAGATTGGACATGGAAGACAGAAGAGTTGAGGGGATAGTCCTTTTCCTTTGGGTGCAGAAAAACAGTAGAAAGGGAGAGAAACAGAGGTGTGTCCAAAACAAAGGAAAAGCCATTGTGATACTTAACATTAGCTGTACATCAAGGTTTAGACTTGAGATCTGAACTTGGATAGAAATGAGCTACACACTACCAGTCCCAGCAGAGTCAGATTGAATCTGAATGTTTTTATTTGTTTGCTTTCTTTGTTTTGTTTATTGGCACTCTAATGACTCTGCCATGACTTTTTTTGTAGAAAATTAGGATTATTACCTTTTAAATTTATCCCACATGGTTATTGATACCAACTGTAATACTTTTTTTTCTTCTGAAATGTTTGTCTTCTCTTAAAAAAAATTATGTGTATGTATACATATATCCATATATGTTTGTGTGAGTATGCATATACATTTATATAAAAGGAGTATAGCAGAAGGAGTTCTGTTTTCTGAGTGAAAATGTCAGATTTTGAACTTGGACTCTAGCAGGCCACTTAATTTCACATTTAAGTTCAGGCAAGTTTCATCTTTTGAAATCATAGGTCCCCCCCTTTTTTTTTTTCTAAGTACTTATGTTTTTAGATCAGTTTTAGGTCTACAACAAATTGAGAGGTAGGTGCAGAGATTTCCTCATACCTCCTACCCTCACACATGAACAGTTTCTCCCATTATCAATGTTACACAGAATGGTACATGGTTTACCAAGGAGAAACGTACATTTACATATTATAATCACCCCAAATCCATAGTTTACCTTAGGGTTCACTCTTAGTGTTGTATATTCTTTGGGTTTAGACAAATGTATACTGACATATAGTCATTATTATAATATACACAGTATTTTTACTGCCCTAAAAATCCTTTGCTTGGTCTCCACTGTTACAGTCTAATTAGCCAAATATCCTTATTCTTAGCTGATTTATTAGGTCAGAAAAACAATCAAATAAAATGATTTCGTTACCTGAGTCTAAATAACTATTCAATACCTTCAAAGCCAGACTAGGTAGGGACTACAGGCTACTAAGATTATGAGTGCTTTTGTTTATAACAAGATCTTTTGCCACCCTAGACCTCTCAGGGTAATGGCCTTGGCCTCTGTCACTGTAGGCAAAAGAACAAGGAGAAAAACATCCCTCAGATTTATTCCACAAGAAACTGCTGTGATTTACTTACTGTGCCAAAGGATACCCAATCATTCTTTTGCTGCTTTGGTAAGATGAAGCGTCATATATGGACTTTAGATTTGATTCCTGATCATATTTAAAGCCTTAATCTGGGTAAACTCCTATGAAAACCTATAATTCCAGGATACTGGAGACACCATGGTCACAAGAGGAACTCAGCTGTTTCCTATTCAGTGCTTCTTGGATAAAGGTGCTGTCTCCAGAAACATTAAGAACATCTACTAATTTTGAGCTTTTATTTGTGAAGCAAGGGTTATGCTCATATGCAACCTCTGGAAGGGTTCTGACCAAGTCTCCAGGCTCTGGGACTGGGTGGTAATTGAGACATGAGCCAGGACTGTCCTCAGTCTAAGAAACTAAATTCGAGACACCTCTGAAGTCAAGGCTGGAAATTGCAGAATTGAGTCTGGTAATGTTTTATAGGCTGGTGACTCTATCTTGTCTGATTGAACTTTTAAAGGGAAGGAAAATGGGGATATGTTTAATTTTCAAGTCTTTAATTTTCAAGAAGAGGGGTAATGAGGTTATAGGAAGTTTCTCTAGGTTCCTGTAAGGAAGAGGTCCAACAATACCATTCAAATTGCATTTACTTTTTAACATAAACCACAAAGTATTTAAGAGATCTTGGGACTCTTTGTTACTTTCCCATGCTGGCTGTTTTGCCATTTCCCTCATCTCCCTTAGTGTTTTCCTAAGTAAGAGTTTTAGAACCAAAAGGACTCATCTTGAATGCAGTTTACCATCTCGTGTGACTTTGGAACCCAGTTAGACAAAAAGGCAACAGCACTTGTTCTGTGATTCTCAACCTTTGTACCTTTAAAAAAATATTCATGCTTTGATCCTGTTCACAATGATCTTGATTTCACTGGGGCCTGTGTATTGAGAGATATTATAGCTCCCCAAGTGTTTCTAATGCACAGCCAAGGATGAAAAGCAAACCTGTACTCTCTCATCTCCAGCCCCCTAATATCCCTTGACCTTGGCTTTAGCTCTGCTCTGACTATCCACACCCATGGTCACTTTCAAGCTTTGTGATCCCCCAGAATTGCCCCAGCCAACCTTGAAATCTTACACTCAGATGTCCCATACCCCCAACATACCCTTCTTTCCTTCTATCTCCTCTTAACATGTTAAACACCCAGTAGTCTATTTCAGCTGCTCTCTTGCTGAGCCCTTCATTGTTATTCTGCTGTGCCTGAATAGGAAAATTAGAAGCCAGGATTAATTTAGCTGTGTGATCTTTCCATGTTTACCCATACAGTTTCCAGAGAAAATCATTGCCACATATACTGGTACCATGGCAAGTTTATGGTCTCTCATCTCAACTGAAGGGAGCCTCAATGCTACCAACATCTGCACATATTTTTTTTAGTCGACCTTGTCTCCATTTCTCCTACACTAAGACCCTTCCCTTCTGTCACTTGGAAGCTTCCATCTCTGCTGTCTGAAGGAGAACCCTACACCTGTGCTTTGAATCCTATCCCCTTCTGCCTCCTTGGTGCACTTCCTCCTTCACCTGTCACTTCACTTGTATCTCTTGCATCACTGCACATATTGACTCATTAATGTCAGCAGCTGTCACAGCACAGATGACCCTGAAGGACATCATGATAAGTGAAATAAACCAGACTCAGAAAAACAAAGACTGTATGATCTCACTTTTATGTGGACTGTATGTATATATACATACATGGAATATATATATGTGGATATATATTATATATAATATATGTATTATGTGGAATATATATATTATGTGGAATATATATATTATATATACATGTAATATATATATACACATATATATGTATATATATATGTATATATATATGTGTATATATGTATATATATATATATATAGTCAAACTCATAGTAATAAAGAATAGAATGTTGGTTACCAGAGGCTGGGCAGTAAGGGAAAGGGGGAAAGACAATGATCAAAGGGTACAAAATTTCACTTAGAAAAATTCTGGAACCTTAATGTGCATAATGGTGACTGGAGTAGTTAATAATACTATATTGTATACTTGAAATTTCCTGAGAGTAGGTTTCAAGTTTTATTACCTCACACAAAAAAATGGTAACTATGTGAAATGATGGATATGCTAATTAGCTTGATTGTGGTAATCATTTGACAATACATACATACATCAAAACCTCACATTGATACTTTATATATAATTTTTATTGGTCAATCATGCATCAGGAAAGCGGGAAAAAATTATAAGAAATACACATGCTCAAAATACTCCTTTGCGGGGCGCCTGGGTGGCTCAGTCGGTTGGGCGTCCGACCTCGGCTCAGGTCATGATCTCACAGCTCTGTGAGTTCAAGCCCCGTATCGGGCTCTGTGCTGACACCTTGGAGCCTGGAGCCTGCTGCAGATTCTGTGTCTCCTTCTCTCTCTGCCCCTGCCCCGCTTGCTCTCTCTATCCGTCTCAAAATAAATAAACACTAAAAAAAATTAAAAAAAAAATACTCCTTTGCAAAACCAAAACAATGAAAAAAACAAAGTTTCATTAGCCTTTCTTTCCCCTTCCACCTACTGCCCTCCTCATCTTTGCAACCAAAGGATTTTACATTTTTTTCTCCTGATTTTGCATTTTCCCCCACTATAGATATGGAAATTTTTAGTGCTAAATCCAGTGAATAGTTTCCAGCCTGTATTTCACTTGGACATCTTCAGTATTTACAGTATTGACCACTCTCTATTTTTAAATAGTTTCTAGCCATCTGCTTCATTTTATCCATCTTCTTTGAAGTTTCTCCATCCTTTGTCTCTCTTGCAAATGATAGTGTTCCACTGTGTTTTGTTCATGGTCCTCTGTGTTCTCACTCCAATTCTCAGGGGTGCCTAACCATGGCCATGCATCTGAATCATCTGTAAATCCTATGGAAACAGCAGTCCATTCCCTATGCTAACCATCTGAAGCAGAATTACTAGAGGTTCGTTGGGCCTAGGAACTTGTATTTTTCAAAACCTCCACAGATGATTTCAAGAACTTAAGAAGCAGCTACTAGTCTTCCACTTTCATCTGGATCTCTCTCCTGAATGTGAGATTTGTTTTCTAAACTTATCTACACAACATCTCCAAACTCTGTATATCCAAGACTACCTTCCCACCTCCAGCCCCTTCTCGTCATACCCCCATCTGTTCCCTGCCCTGTGTCTCTATCTCAGTAAATGATCAGTCTTCACCAAATCTTACAAGTGAAAATTTGGTTATTACTTTTGAATTTTTTCTCTTCTTCATCCTCCCTGTCCAATCATTTGTTGTATCAGTTCTATCTCTAGTATTCTCCAAGGTGAGTCACTGCTTTGCATACAGTACACAGGTGCTACCTCAGGCTAAGCCACCATCATCTCTCTTCTGAAATACCACAACCACGCCCTAATGGTGCCTCTGCTTTCCATCTTGTTTACTTCTACATGTCTGTTCCTCCCACAATACTCAGTATATTTATTTCTAAAAGATAAATATGATGATATATATTTCCTGCATAAATATTTTCATGGCTATGGCTTGATTTCAGAATCTAGTCCAAACTTTGTTACTTGACATATGCAGCCCATAAGGATATGACACCTGCTCTCTTCTCTGGACAGGCTCTTCTCTTCCTTGTACTCTGCACATAGCTCTGATCACAGTTTTCAAGGTTCATTGTGCCCTCTTGTTGTGCACTCATTGTACCCTCTTGGAAGTGCAGGTCTTTCTTGCTCCTTGTGCCTAGAGCACCTCTTTCCCTTGGCCCAGCTCTCCCATTTTCCACTCCTTCATCAGTAACCCCCCTTTATATTTGAGTTTATATGTCATTTTATTAAAGGATCTTTGCCAAAATCTACAGGTTTGACTTGGGTGTACTTCCTACATATTCTTGTACCAGAAGACTTCTTATAGTATAAGACTGTACTCAATGATTTACTTCTCTCACACACCTGACTTTATGTTCCTTAAGCAGAGACTCTTATTAATTGCACAATATTTTTTTTGCCATGACACATAGAAAACTGTCAATGACTGTTAAAGAAATGAGATGAGAAGAGGTGTTCAGAAATGTTAAGAAAACAAAAACTAAAAAGTAATGGTAAAGAGAGGTTCAAAGAGGGGCGATCAACAGGTCAGAAGCTACAGGTAGGGAGCTGAGTGACCTGAATAGAGGTTACTGCTTGGTGGAAAGCATTTCATTGGCATGGTAAGAGCTGAAGCCAGAATGCAGGAAATTGAGGATGGGGGTGGCATTTTAGTTTAGTAGGGCTGCTGTAACAAAGTTCCACAAACCGAGTGGTATAAATAGCAGAAATGTATTGTTCCACAGTTCTTAAGTTGAAAAATCCAAGATCTAGATGTTGTCGGGTTGCTCCCTCTGAAGGTACTAGAAAGGGATTCTTTTCTAGCTTCTGGCAGCATAACTTCAGTCTTCACGTGGCATTCTCCCTCTTTGCATGTCTGTCTCTTCACATAGTGTTCTTTTTATAGGAATCCCAGGCATATTGGATTCGAGACCCACCCTAATCTACTCTAGTATGGCCTCATCTTAATTACTTACACCTGCAATAACCCTATTTCCATGTGGGGTTATGTTCTTAGATACTGGGAGCTAGAACTTAAATGTATAAATTTTGAGGAGGCACAACTCAATCCATAGCAAGTGGGAATTACTGAATAATTTTCAGACTCTTTGATTTATTCCTAGTTCTATGGTCAGACTTTCATAGATCAACACTAACTTTTAATCTCGCACTTTAAGAGTCCACTTTATAGCATAATGTTCATTGCGGTGACCATGAAAGAGAGGTGCATAAATGACCTGCACTGTGCAGGACTGCAACACTGATTTCAAAGCTGTGCCCTCCACAGTTGGACATAGGGGATGAAGAGGTCCTCAGCCATAGTAGCTCTCTAGCTACATCATCCACATGCAAAGAAGGTTTGAAATCTCCCTATCTAAAATAAAGCTGGTAGGCATGTTGGCAGATACATTTTTGAGTCGTACTATTGACAGAAAATGAGAAGAAAATCTGTACCCTCCGCAGTGGGAGATAAGAAAACTGATGGATAATTTTTTAAAAGAAAATGAAAAAAAAACAAAGCATAAAATCTTATGCACCTGGACTATCTAATACTTTAAAATCTTGGATAGATGTATTATTATCAGGTCTAAATAATAGATTTATATCACCCTTGGTAATCTTAAAGTATAATGTATGTATGTATGTATATATATATATATATATATATATATATACTATATATATATATATACTATATATATATAATATTATATATATAAAATATACATAACATTTTATTATGTATATATACATAATAAAAGAGTCTATATAGAAGACTGCCCTACCCAAATTTCAGCTCTGAAAATTCATAGAAAAGGAAAAAAAAAAGAATTATAATCTCCATGGGAGCAACATTATACCACAAACCACAGGAGTAGTTCTGTTTGAAACCTGTTGGAAAACTAAATTTTAAATTAACTTTAGCAGTTTATTTTCATTTCAGAGATAAGATTTGAAATGACAAGGGCCAGCTAATCATTCCATCAATTGGAAGAATCGCTAGGGAGCGTCTCCCTATTGCAGGGACAGACATATGGTGACTTGGAAATGTTTTTTGTAGGTAGCTCCTATTCTTAAATTCAACATGAGTTACCAGTTTAGAAAATTGGTATATTTATCACACACTTGTAATTTCTAATGGTTTGAGGAATCCTAGAACTGACCACATCAATACTTGGCACATTTTCAAAATGGAAGGAAAGTGCTGAGACTCCTAAATACCATGCTGAATTCTTTAAAACTGAAAAATGACTGGTTTTATATAAAGTAAAATAAGAATCAAATGGGTGGAAATGACTACATTTTTGAAATTCCATTGTAAATTATAGCCTAAAATATTGTTTTAAAAAAAACCCAGCATGTTTGCAAATACATTTGACTTGCCTTGGAAGTTAGAAAGCCTTACTGCTTGGTTTACTATTGAGACAGATTGTGGATGCTGAAAGAAAAAATAATTACTTTTTTTTTAAGCCTTAGAAGGCCATTTTGAGGACTTCTGTGGTAACTTATTAAATATATTGGAAACTTCCCATACTTTGCTAAATATTGGACTAATATTGGTGTAAACCAGATCCTTTCTAAAGTCTTTAAAGTACTGATCTCTTTATAAGATCATTTCACCCATAAGATGTCTTACAGTATCTCAAATACCCAATTCTGAATGGATCAAACATAAATATTTTTTATTTACTATTATTGATTTAAGGAATTGGGAGGGGAGAACTTTATAAAAAGTTGGAGATAATTTATAAAATCTTAAATATTTCAAGGATAGAATCCAGTATAATTCACAAGACAGTCCATTTTTGGTCTAAACTCACTTCTGTTTAGCTAACTAACTAGTTAAGAGTGTGAGGTGGGCAGTCTAAAGAATTTTAAACTTATCGAGTTCACATTCAGAATAAACCTATAGCAAAACCAGGAGGTCAGGTTGCCCCGGCTTACAGAGACTGTGCAATTGAAGAACTCCCTTTCCTCCCAGTTGAAGGAGACAGGAAGACTGGTGACATCCAAGCAAACATGGGCACTTCTGGTCACTTTTATCTTGTTTTGAATATGCTGACTAAGCCTATGTCCACTGAGAATCATGAAAATATTGAGGGGTCAGCAAAGCATATTTGACCCCTTGCCAAAACACTTTCCCTAAGGTGTCTCATAGCCAAGAGTAGTAGTAGTTCATGGGGAATTTAATCCATGTGCTTTTGATTCATTTACACTAGACTCATCAAAATGTCATAGGAAGGTATTGAGTGTCCAAGAGCCTTTCAAGTTTATGAGGCCATTTAAGGCATTCATCTCTGAACCAGAAAGTCACGGTATAGCAGGAATACTGAGAATTTAAACACATTGGGGGTCAATTTCATTTTGTCTAATACATCCTAGGAAATCTTGGAGTTGATTCATAATTTCTAAAGTATAAATGCTATTCTAACATTTATATATACTAATGACATCCATCCAAGGACTGCAGGGCTAGAACAAGAATGTTTAACATCATAAATATCCAAAAATTTCATGTTAAATAACTCAATTTAATTGAGTATCTGCAGAGTGGCCTGAGGATGTGTGGATTTAAAGATAAGTTCCTTCCAAGTGACTGGAAAACAACTGGTGCTTTTAAAGTTTTCACCCATCAAAAAAAAGTCACAGTGAATTAGTCCTTTGACATTCTGTAATATTCTGTAGTTTGTCTGCAAACGCTTTAAAATACATAAACCGCATCTGATTAGGTACATGGGACTGGTATTATTATCTCTATTTTTTTTAATTTCTTAATTGTAATTTTATTATTTTTAATTTACATCCAAATTAATTAGCATATAGGGCAACAATGATTTCGGAAGTAGATTCTTTAATACCCCTTACCCACTTAGCCCATCCCCCCTCCCACAACCCCTCCAGTAACCCTCTGTTCTCCATATTTAAGAGTCTCTTATGTTTTGTTTCCCTCCCTGTTTTTATATTACCTTTGCTTCCCTTCCCTTGTGTTCATCTGTTCTGTGTCTTAAAGTCCTCATATGAGTGAAATCATATATCTTTCTTTCTCTGACTAATTTTGCTTTGCATAATACCCTCTAGATCCATCCCCGTAGTTGCAAATGGCAAGATTTCATTCTTTTTGATTGCCGAGTATTTATATACCACATCTTCTTTATCTATTCATCCATCAATGGACATTTGGGCTCTTTCCATACTTTGGCTATTGTGGATAGCGCTGCTATAAACATTGGAGTGCATGTGTCCCTTCGAAACAGCATACCTGTATCCCTTGGATAAATACCTAGTAGTGCAATTGCTGGGTCATAGGGTAGTTATATATTTAATTTTTTGAAGAACCTCCATAGGAGATAAGGATTATATGTAACTTTGCATGTTGTCACTTTAATTGCATATTCTATATCATTTTATAGCTCTGAACTGTGATCGCAGGCAATAGGGCTAATGCTGCCTTTATCCACCCAACTCTACTTTATCTTTAAATCTGTATTTCCCACACTTCCAAGAAATCTTTGGGTTTTTATTAAAAAACTAAACAAAGTGAAACAAAAATGTAATTCCTGTTATAACACGAAACTTGGATATCATAATTGGCATAAAATCCCATTCTAGTTTTCCTTGAAAAATAAGATGTGCAGTCCACTATGATTGTCTTCCTTCCTAATTCTCCATATTTGCATTTTAAAATTGCCTTTTCCTGTGGAGTAATGTAAGTGTAGAGCAGTGTTTGAACTCACTGTTAACTCCATGGTCACATCAGTTCCATTAGGGCAGAAACTAAGAAATGGGCCAGCACCTATTTAAATTATGTAGTTGCCTGGAAATAAGTTCATCTTACACAAGTAAATTGCAAAATGTAAATGGGGAATGTTTTTCTCCTTTAATAAATTAAAACTCAAATCATCTATCTTTAAGAAACTGAGCCAAGGATTAAGATAACTTCCACTGTGTGACATTATTAACATAAATTGATGGCTGCCTTAATATTAACATTCAGAGAAGAAATATTCTCTTCACTAGAGTTTAAAGGCATCTTGTTCTCCTCGTTTACCTCTTTATGCTTTGGCCACACCTTCTCATTCTCCTTTGTTGCTTCCTCCTCAACTCTTAGCATTGGTATGTCTCCAGCTTAGTCTGTGGACTCTTTTGTACTCTGTGTATCTCCTGCATGATCTCATTTAATCCCAAAGCCTTAAAATCTATATGCCATCGGCAAATTTCTACCACTCATCCAGACCTCTCTCCTGAAATCAGACGTTAATATTCAACTGCCTACCTGCCATTTCCACCTGGTTGTCTATTGTCTGCATGAAACCCAACACTTCCAAAACCAAAGTCATGCTCTTCCCTGCCAAAACACTCCTCCCGTGGACTTCCCATCTCAGGCCAAACTCTACAGTTATCTTTGACGCTCTCCTGTTCCCCATCCCCACCTACCTCATCCAATCCAGTCAGCAACCCCACCCAGCTTTATTTCCAAATATAAGCCAGAATCTGACCATTTCTGATCCCCTCCACTGCTGCCAGCTTGCTCCCGGCCACCATTTTTTCTCATCTGGATTGTGAGACAACTGTCCAAAACCAGTATCCCTGCTACCCTCTTTATTCACTCCAGTCTACTCTTCACACATCAGCAGAGTGGCACTTGTAAATCCCGGGTCATGTTGGGTCACTCCTTTGGCTGGAACCCATTGGTGACTTCTGATCTTCACCACAATTAAAAGCCTCACAGTAACCTGCCACCTGTGGGTTCCTGTCACTTCTGATTCAGCTCCTATTACTGCTTCGGAACACTGACTTCCTTCTATTCTCCCGGCTCTCCAAGCACAGTCCTGCTTCAGGGGCTCTGTTTTTCTGTTACTTCAGGCGAGAACCTGAATCTCCCCGATACCCCTTTACTTCCTCAAATCTGTCACTCCTTATTCAAAGATCTTCTTTGTGATGGCTTCTGTGTCTATCTTCTTTGATATTTATATCTGTACCATCCCTATTCCTGGAGCTCTCCATATCCCTTCCTTTTTAATTTTTCTTTCTAGAACTTATTACTATATATATATATATATATATATATATATATATATATTTATAGATTTTACTCATTCATTTTCTTTTCTGACCCTCCTCCAGCTATACTGAAAGCCCCTAGGCTGTTTTATAGTTCACTGCTATACCCCTGGCCTCACAACTAGTTCCTAGAACTTGGGGATAGTCAATAAATAATTGTTGAGGGAATAACTGAATGATTACTTCCCATCTTCCTTTCCTTAGTAGGAGTATTAAATATAAAAATATGGAAATATTATCTAAATTATTAGATAATTACACTTGCCCATACTTATGTGTGAATATAGTAATCTAGTGTGGTTGTTGGAATATGTAAAGTAATTATAAAAATAGGCATTTTTAAAGCTTGGTCAAACACTGTTATTTTTTTTTCAAATTAAAAAAAAACACTGGCAATCAAGAAATCAGAATTATATTGAATTAGTTGTTTCTGGGTCATTAAGGAACTTGACTGTACTGTTACTCTCAAAGCACTAAATATAGCTGATATCGAACCAAAGGTCCTTCATGATCCTTGAAACTTCTTTGAATTTCTAAAGAAATACTTAGGCTTATGGGAAGAAGTTTTAATGAGACATTGTACTATTCAGGAGAGAAGAAATCATAGTTTCTGACCTCAGGGGCATTGATGAAATAATAGAGCAAAAGCTCTAGGGAAATTAGTTTTTAGGAAGTGGAATCGGGTGGCTCACTGCACAATTCTAAATAGCATCAGAGTGAGAATGACAGTCTGGCTGATTGGGTTTAGTGATGTGGATAGATTTGGCTGCTATGTCATCCAAAGTACATTGAAAACCCCCACATATCACCAAGATCTTACAAAGGTACAAAGACTGCTGGACAACAATTGATTCTAGGACTTCATTTAAATGAGAACAGCAGACAGACCAAAGAATGACTAGAACAATTCCAGTCCTAGAATTTTCATCAGAGAAGATAGATAATTTTGTTTATTCTTGTGCCTATCCTGATTTGTTCAGTCCATTAATATTTATAGAACATCTATCGTGTACCAGGGACTGTGCCAGGGAGGGTGACTATGACAGATAGGATCCCTGCCCTCATGCAGCTTCTATCCTAGTTGAAGTGGTAGGCATGGAGTAGAAAGATAAATATATAAGTGCAAAGTGTGGTGAGTGCTAGAAGGGAAAAGTGCAGAGGTACTAGTGGAGAGAATAACAGAGCCACATGTGTTAAACCAGGTTGTGATAAGAAGCCACCCTGAAGGTTCAGTCCCAGTCCATGGAGTATTTGAGGAAGCTGTGTATGCCAATCCTCTATAAAGCTGTGTGACAATCCTGTATAAGGACATGCAGGTTTATGATCTAAGACCCACCTCTTTATGCTTTCTGAGAGACATTCTACCCTTCACCCCTGTTTCCATTTGCTGATACTTTCTGTTTTTCTCCACTAACTACCCACCCTCTGCTATTATCAAGCCTCGGCTATTTTAAAATTAAAACATCATATTTCAACTCTTCTTCCCAGCCCTTCTGACCTCATTTCCTCACTGCTAAAAGCCTCCTTTAGTTCCCTCCTTCCCACTTGTTGATTTTTTGCTTCACCCAGGTGTGTTTAAATGGGTTTCTGAGACAGAGCTGTCAAGAAAACTAATGCCCTTATACTCAAAGTTTTGATTCAGCTGTACTATTTACACCTTTGCTTCAAGTACTCATGTCTTTTTATACTAAGTCGTAAGCCACTGTATCTTAAAATAATGACTAAATTTTCATGTTATTTATATACTGTCTTGTAAGAGGTGGCAGTTGAGAACAGATTAAACTATTCTAAACTAAAATAAGGCTCTTGGCAAAAAGATTTTACATTTTTAGGTTGAGATCTGATCAAGGTAGAACCATGTATTGATATATGACACAGGATGGATGTGGAATGGATGTTGTAATAAAGAGTAAATAATAAATAACCAAATTAATAATATATGGGAAAAGGTGGGTTTTTAGATGTTTAATCTCCATGCCAGTGGGCATAAATTAGGTCAACATTCAAATGAATTTCTCACTCTGGGTAGCAGCATGTCTGTCCATTCTGTTGTATACCCCAGAGACTCACACAGTCTCTCATTCATGTTTTTCCAAGACTCTCATGGGCACCTAGCAATCACTTCTGCATGAATCTGCCTTGGATACCACTGTGTACTAACTTTGGCTCTACCAGTGACCTCAACCCATGTTCATCAGTGTTCAGTCTGCCTGGCAGCATTCATCAGCAAGTTTGTTCTAGCTATTAATGCTCTCCCTTTCATCTAGGGTAGTGCCATGACATTGTTCACTTGCATGGTGGAAAGGAGAATGCATTCTCCCTTCATCGTGTTCTCTCAGGGTGGTCCAATAGCAGTGCTTTTTTTTGTTGTTGTTACTACTGTTGTTGTTTGTTTGTTTGTTTTTGTAAATCTCAAGCCTTAGGAGTTCAGTGAAATTTGCTCTACCAGGATATGACTGAAAGAGTTCATATGCTAACCAACAAACCAACACAGTCTACCCAAAATTATTACACCTTTTGGGAAACTTAGGCTTTGTCGCTGAGTCTGGTTATTCATAGTAGATTTCTCCTTTCCCTAGAGTGAATTATACCCAGAGACTTACCGTCTCTTACAGTGAGAATTGTCTGGATCATGCTACAACAAGAAACCCCAAAATTTCAGTGAATTAAAACAAAACAGGTTTATTCCTCACTCATGCTGCATGTTCATCATAGTTTGGGAGTAGAGAGAGGAGAATTCTGTTCTTTACTTAGGGACATGACTAATGGGAGACTACATCATTTGGGAAAGTTTCCAATCAGTGTGGCAGAGGGTAGGGAATGTCATACACCAATTCTTAATGATTTTACCCTGGAAGTGACATGTATTACTTTTGCTCAAGTTTCATTAGCCAAAATCAGTCAGGGTAGCAAGCCTAATTTAAAGGGACAAGGAAGTGTAATTCTGCCTGTGCCTTGAAGGAGGAGAACTGAGAATGTAGATAAACAACATTAATGATTATTCCTCCTTCCTTGACATTTTGTTTCTATAACCTTTCCCCCTCTCCTTATCTACCCTGCCCCTTACAACATATCTATGTATAAACTTCCATCATGTAAATGGCTCATGGCTCCCCCATATTAGTTAGTGGCTCTGGATAAAGTCTCTCTTGAGTTGTTGGCTAAGGTTTCACTCTTCTCAGAGATCAACTTCCTTTAAGGTCACTTAGAAAGTTGTCAGGCCACGGAAACTAACCATGTTGGCTTCTCCATAGTTGCTGTTCACAATATGACAGCTCACATCTCCCACAGTGAGAGATCAGAGAGAAAGAGATAATCTCAATATAGAAGTCACAGTCTTTTATAAATATTATCTTGAATGGGACATGTCATTACCTTTTGCCAGATGACCGAGCCTGGTACAATGTGGGAGGAGAGATTACACAAAGATGTGAATACCAGAAGGTGGGTTATCGGGAGCCGTCTTGGAATCTGACAACCACTCTCCTTTAAGAAGGATACTTGCCTCCTGTGTAAACCATGGCTTCAAATAAACGCTTCCAGAGTCTCAGCTTCTGCCAAGCAGCATACCCAATACAAAGCAAATATAATTTAGAACTTCTCTCTAGGGGGTCACTTCATTTAGACTAGTGTTAGTCTTCTTTTATGCAATTAAATGGTTCTTGTATCTTATCATTTTCTATGTCCTGTATCCAAGGAAGTACATTCGCTCTTCCACAGAACATTTGCTTTATTTTTAATGTTTTAAATACTATTTTTAAGTCATTTGTGTTTAGGTGGTTGTACTTTAAATGTAAGCAGACATAATATATAGCAAATAAATATTTGATAGTTTTTCCTGCCCCTTTCTATAGAAGCATGAGCTGTGTGAGCTAAGCGTGACTTTAAATAGGATTAGAAAGACTGGAATGGCCACACAAAACCCACATTAAAATTTATCCTTGTCAGCACTCCGTGATTCCACATTCCACATTTCTTTTGGGTTAATCAAGAAATCATTGAATGATATTAAATGGAAAACACAATTTTGTAAGGGGAAGGAAGTTCATACGTGGAGGAAGGGACTATGTATGGCAACTATAAGAAAAAATAAGGGAATGTTTATGTGAACTTCCATGTACTCATGGTTTTACTGAGCACAAGTAGAAAGATTTCTTTAATTTTCTTTGTTAATTGTTGCTACAGAAATAAACCAAACTGTGCAGGAAACTAGGCACTCCTCCCTACCTCCTCCTGATATTAAAAGAGTTTGATTTACTGAATTCCTCAAGTCAGGATCTGATCATTGCACCAGTGATGTCTTTTAGATTAATTCAGTCAGACCATGCAGTGTGACCAATGCAGACAGCCTGTTAGAAGCACATGGGTAATGTGTTCTTTCTTCATTCCTTCTGCCTCTATTGTTTGTGCACTTTGGTTGCTTTTATCCTACCATCTTGAATCTCTTGTACCCCAAATTATAGTATGCTCACTATATGCAGTGTTTCTCCTCCTACTCACCTCCTCCTCCCTCCCCCAGTGACATCTCATCTCATTCCCAAGAAAAACATCGCCCTCCCCTCTAAGCTCACTGTGTTTACGTTTCTCTGCTCTTTTCCTCTCTCCTCCTGGCATGCTGGTTTAATCAATTTTACCAAATGACTTTCCTGGCAGCTGCAAAAAGAAAACCCAGAGCAAGCTAATAGCAATCTAATACTGTACTTTTTGTCATTTCTCTAAAATGTACAGAAATGTTTGGTCATTGGATTGATTTTTAATGATCTAAATGATCAGATGTCTCAACGCTGCACTGCAGCAGCCTGATAATAAATAGGAAAGGGGAG
The DNA here is from genome assembly GCF_024362965.1 of Panthera pardus. Classification (NCBI taxonomy): domain Eukaryota; kingdom Metazoa; phylum Chordata; class Mammalia; order Carnivora; family Felidae; genus Panthera; species Panthera pardus. The sequence goes on from NW_026526765.1 coordinate 111,312,445, forward strand.
GGGCTTGGGCACTGGATGCTCAGTGCTAGATGAATAATCCCCAAACACCAGCCAAGGAGAAAATATAAAGTATCAGCCTTTGCCAAATCACGTGTTAGCATTTTTAAACAAAGACACCTAGCTGTTTTAATTTTGTGTATGGAGGAACTAAAACAAGATGTTTTTGGTGAGAGTTTAGAAAGTCAGTGATAGAGTTAGGAACCAAACTGCAGGCTTATTCTATGCGTATCTGTTGACATAAGCAGGACGTCAGTAAAGTATCTCCCGATATCCCCAAATAGCATCTTGGCATCTCAAGGATGGAGAAAAACATTATTTTTTTATCTGAAAGGCAGTAGAACTCCCAAATGTATATGAAATCAGTAAACTGTAAAATGTCACTCGTTTTTTCCCTCTGTAAAAAAGAAATATGAAAAAAAGATATGGGAAAAGAAACAATGAAATATTATCACACCATAAGATTTATTAACTAGCTGCATTAACTATCGATGACTTGGTTAGCTATTCTGTCCTTTGGTTTCCTCACTGCAAATGGACAACTTGTAGTGCTGATCTGGAAGATTACACGTGGAAAGGCCGAGTCACACATTTAGCATAGCGTCTGGCATTTGTGAAATACATAGATCATGATCATCATTACTACAACTACTATCTTTTTAATGGCACCTCACTCACTACCAGTCCTTTCCAGCCATGTCTAACTTCACAGGGCAAGACTGCTCTCCATACTGTGGTGGGTAAAGTGGATTTTGGGGTCCAACCACAGTTCAGCCACTTACTTTCTGGGTCTATGGACGATAAATAACCCCTCTAGGTTCTTCACGTTCCTCATCTATAAAGTGTAGGGGGGTGTTAATACTCACTTTGTAAGGTTATTACAAGTATTAAAAGAAATAACTTGTGTAAAACTTAGTACACAAGACCTTCCCCAGAAAGGAGACTCAAAAAAAAAAAAGTTAGCTTTAAAAAAAAAGTTAGCTTTACCTTCTCCCCTCATTTACAACGTGCTATTGCATATTTTTAAATGGTAGGTGGAAAGAAGCTAATTGGTTTCTTATTTTAATGTTTCAGTTCATACAATGCTCTTTTGAGAAGCTCAGCTCAATTTATATAGTTAAGATATACAGATACATGGCTTACACCAGCCTGATCTGGGGCTCACACTGATAAAAGGAGATATATATATCTATGTATCTATATATCTATATATATAAATTTTATATATATTTTATAGATATATATAAATAATATATATAAATATATATATTATTTATATATATCTATATATATCAAAGCTATATACCATGGCTACATTTATAGCCTACTCTGCTAATTCACTTTTCATTAGTAATTGCTTGATATCTGTATCTATATCTATATATTTCCTGTCTTATATATTTCTCCTTAAGAAATAGAGTACTACTTCCTTTGATAATACCATATCTTAGTTATTTATAATCGTGAAGTTGAGCTGACTGAACACTGGTCTAACGAGTCCCTGTTGGTTAAGTCCTATTAAGTCTGTTTCAAGGCCTAGGCCAATCAGCTTATTAATGGATGCTCTTAACCATGCCGCTTTGGTCCGGATGGTATAACTGAAGAGGCTCAATCCCACTGTTGGTAAAAGTGATCCAGAAGCAGTGTTTGCTGATGATATCAGAAGTATGGTCTTTGTATTTGAAAGACACCACCCCCCCCTCATCCCATGTTGCAAGAAAATTAGATTCTAATTGAAAGAACAGGGCCCAGGAGTTGTAATAACAGGAACTCATTTGAGAAATTTTGTATCCTTGGGGTAAATGAGATCAATTTTGGCCTAGTATGACAGTATTCCCAATGTTTTTCAGATGTTGGAAAATGTGTGTCAACAAAGCAAAGCTTTGTATATTCCATGGGGGCAGGGGTGGAGAATAAAACAAGAAACACAGACATAAAAACAGAATAGAGTTTTATAGGATGTTTTGATTTTTTTTAAATATGTTAAGCCTTTAGAAATAAATTTATAATCAAAAGTATAAATATATTTTATATATGGTTGGAAAGCTGAGTATCAATCAATTATATTACACAGTGTTCCAAAGTTTTTAAATGGTTAGAAAAAAAGGAAGAAACTTTTGGATTCCCATTTATTAAATACTTATTTTTATCTCTGGAAACAGCAAATGCCATACACATTTTATAAATCTATATTACTGTCTTTATTTGTAATAAAAACATATTTTGATCATATGTTATTATTTTGTATTTGTTAGTATACATTTTTAAACATCTTCAACCTTATTATATGTTTGAGGGCTTAGAATTTACTAAAGAGAGATAAAAGTATGGTTTATTCCAGAACTCAGTATCTGATCAGAGGAACAGAAACGGGATTCTTGTATTATTATAAACGATGACAAAAAGAATATCTGTGTTTGTATGTGTGTGTGTGTGTGTGTGTGTGTGTGTGTGTGTGTGTGTGCGTGTGTGTGTGCGCACGCACACTTGAGGAATCACTTTTGTGGAATAGACTTCTGCCAAGGGTGTTTGTATTTTGCATTTTTAGAAGTATAATAAAATATACTCCAAGAAAGCCTTTCCCAATCTATGTTTCCACCAGTTCTGTATGAGTGTACCTATTTCCCAATCCCCTCACCATCTCTGGATATTTTCAGTCTTTAATTTTTCCCAATGTGTAGGCAAAATACCTCATTGTAATTTTATTCTTTGGTTACCAGTGAGATTGAATGTCTTTTCAAGAGGCTATTGACTGTTTGTAGTTCTCCTTCTGTGATGTTTGCTCACATCCATTTCCAATTTGTCTTTTGGGTTATTGGTCTTATTCTAATTAATGTATAGGCTCTCCCTAAGGCAACAATACAAAAGCTATATACCATGGCTACATTTATAGCCTACTCTGCTAATTCACTTTTCATTAGTAATTGCTTGAGAAGCCTGTGTTATGCCGTCTCTTCACATTACTACACTGTCATTTTTTTTTTCTTTCCTAATTCTGCCAGCTTAGATGGTAAATGTTTGAGGGTCGCAAGGGAAACAAATATGCATTGATTTCTTATATGTGCTATGTGGTTAACCTATACCTTTCAATGTAATCCCAACAAATCTAAGACCTCTGGGTCATCGTCACCCTCCAGAGGGAAACATGAAGATTCAGTGAAGGTGACGAAATGAACCCACGGTAAATGAAGTGTTAGGAGGCCTTGGGGCTGTCTGATGATACCAGCAGCCAATACTTCTTCCATCAGATCATGCTTTCTTCAGGAAAACTTCTCTTAACCCAACAGCACACATTAGCTACATTCTAGTATTCATAGCGCTCAGAAGAGATACAATGCCTACAGAGCTGAAACTGGGGCTTAGGTTTATCAATCTCAAGCTTTGATTGAGAACTAAAGTCGGGAGGATGAGGCTCATTTAAAGAGCGATAAAGCCATTCCTCATTTGACTTTGGAAAGAAAAAAGAAAATGAAAAGGCATTGTCAAAATTACTGAGGCTATGGTGCCTTCATCAGTGAGCTGGAACATGCAAACATAGAGGAAAACAAGAGAGTTCAAGTGTAAATGTGAATGCCCCTTAGTGTTTATGAAATATCAAAGAAATAACATCCAAACAACAATAACATAGATTGGAGAATAGTTAAGATTGATGGTCCCTCTTATGGAATGCCATTCAGACAGTGGAGTTAAGTTAAGCAAAATAGCCCACGCCCTGCCATAAGGCTCTCCTGGCAACAAATATATTCAAACACTGGAGACCTGCCTTTGTGGGAAGAGGATTAGTTATACCTTGGCCTGTTTATCCAAAAGCAAAAATATGGGTAGATTTCTAGAAGTGTCTTCTTGGAGCGTAAAGGACAATTATGATAGCTTAGGCCACCAGCTTTCAGTAAATTCCATCTGGTACTTTACAAATTAGCTCATTATTCTGCTGTTCTTATGAATGTGTTAGCCTGCAAACATATCATTGTCACAAATTAGTCACCTAGTGTTTCTCTGAAAGTGATTTAATATAAGCACACCCACATCATAATATGGAATAGGAAAGTAGGTTCTTGCTTGATCCTCTAAATGGAATTCAGCATAAAGTATGATTCAATTTCCAAGGGGCTTTTGGCACACACATAATCTTCTGATTTGCTAAGACTAGAATGTGATCATTGCCCTGATTATTGACAGTATCTTGCAATATTAGAAATCTCTTTGTTTTCCCCCATGAACTCCAAGAGAGAGCTAAGCCTACTGATGAATGATGGATTCACAAATTGAGCATAGCTTTTGTTTTTATTTACAGTTGTTATCACAGGTGTCATCACAACTGTTGTTTTAGTTCAAGAATAGCATTTTCAGTTCTAAGAATTATCTTGAACATCTGATCTTAAGGTGCTTTTTGTAGCAGATGAACTCACCCCCCAGCCCCATAATTTAGAAAGAAAAAAGTGAGAAAACAGAAGTTGCCCTCTACTGTCTAACTTGATTACCTGTTGAGAAGTGCCCTTGTTTGGATTACAACAAATGTTTCATGGTGAAATTTCTCAGTGAAGATGCCACTGGCACAGATTTGGAGCTGCCGACTCAGTGATTGAACATGAACATGAAAATAGCTTCCTGTCTATGACATGAAGTTTACAAGGTAGAGTGTCCCAGTGATGGTTATTAAGAGGCTTGGGAATATCATGTAGGTTCTAGATCCTTCTGTGCCGTGTTAGCCTGTTATCCTTTTGTTCCGATTGACTGTCCCCATTATCACCAGGTGATGGCCCCTGCCAGGCACAAGGTTCACAGGTAGAAAATGAACCGGCTCTTCCTTGTGCTTCTCTTTTTATGGAACACTTTGCCCAGAAGCACCTCAGCTAACTTCACTTTTTGTCTCCTTGGCTAGGTTTGGTCTTAGGACATAAATGAGTTAGTGGCCAACAAATGGAATTAGACTGTTTAGGATTTATCCCTAAACAGCATAAGCTGGAACCCCCTTCGTTGAGTACTTAGCTGCTTCAAAAAGTAGATTCCTACAAAAAATAATAGATTTTCTGCAGGTAAGGAGGAAGAGAGGGTGGGTGGGTATTGAGTAAATTACCAGGAATGGTAAAGGAACCGTGATGTTAATCACACAATTACACATGTTCACCCTGAAGTGTCAGTGAGATAAAAATAGAAGCTGCAGCTCAAAGTGTGGTCCCAATCCTAAATTCCAGTTTTCAAAATAGGTGGCCAAGAATCAGTTTCATGATATTTGGGCCCCTTACACAAACGCCCTTAGCTTAGACAGACTATAAGAGTTCAGAGAGGGAAAAGGAGGAATAATTTATAAAAAGGTGTTTTTTTGTTTGTTTTTCTGTTATTCTTTTGAAGCAAGAGAGGATTGGGCATTGCTGTGTGTGCTGCCCCTCCCCCATCAAAGGGGGCTACTGTCCTCTCATTCCCATTGAGCCCAGAGAGAGGGTTCAGTGGTGGGAAGCTTTCCCACAGACCAGATGTACCCCACACTAGAGAGACAGTTGGCCTCAAGCCATTTCATGTCTTTTCCAAGAGAACTATCTGGAAAAGGCACTTGGACTCCAACAGCAAGAGTTTGTAGGGACTGGGCCACTAGAAAACCAGGGGCTTGGTGGGGGGCTGATTAACAAGTAGCACTTTGAAAGCAAAGCTCTGCCTGAGTCATAAGAGTTGCAGCCAGGGGGCCCAGCAGGGATGCAGCTGATGAACCCACAAAAGTGCCCACGAGACAAGGAGGCAGCTCTCGACATCTGCCAGGCCCCTGGTGCAAGATGCCATCTTATAACAATGCCAATTCAAGGAGAAAAACCTTCTCCTTCCTTTCAGTGTCTCTCCCTTTGCTCTTTCGACCCCAGAGTATTCACTATCAACAGCTGGCAAGTTAGGATAGATGGGAAAGGGGCGGATAAGCCCTTTCCTGCCCCACCCACTCACCTTATTGCCAGTAGCTATAAGCGGAAAGAAAATCTGAGTTGAATTACCTTTAGATTTTTGGATTACGGTTTGGAATGGCCATTCTAATTTCTGAATAGAATCTGGGTTGATGGTTTAAAAAGTGATATAAAGCTCTCTCTTGCCTAAGAGTGCCCAGAAAAGTCCTAAGACTTTCTCCATAAATAAAACTTAAAAGGGTGGTAAGAAACTAACATAAAATGTGTTTAATACATATCACATGTCCTTATCTTCAGTGACTTTGTTAGAATATTGATGCTGTTTTAGATGTATTTTTTAAATATCCTGACAACACCACAATACTTTTATATCTCTACTTGCATATTTATCCTCTAATATTTGAGAAAAAAATCAAGGAAAGTTATTTACACCATCCAGTAAATGTTCTGATCCTTAAAACACCTGTACTCCAGTAGAAAGCTCTAATGGTAGATCTGCAGGAGAGGTGTTGGTAGCAGTAAGACATTTGGGAAGTAAGGGCAGTGGGAAACTTAGTATAGTGTCCTGTCCCTCCTGTCCCACTCAGACATCTGTCACTTTCCTTGTCCTTCTTCAACCTTGTCTCCCTTCAGACTCCTTTGAACTGGGAGTTTAGGACTGGCATGTGCTCATTATAGCTACAGTCTATGAGAAGCCACCAGGGATTCAGGGCTGCAACAGTCCCTTGGTCCTTCTCCTTCTGGGACAAAAATATTCAATCCCGACACACATCCCTAATGGTCTGTAACTGTAAGCAGTGGGTAATCACTGGGGAGAGGGAGAAAAGTGAAAAAGTTCATTAACTTTTTTCCTGTTTCTTGTATAACTTTCATCCTTTTAAAAATGAGGTAGGAATTTCAGGGTGCCTGGGTGGCTCAGTCATTTAAGCATTCAACTCTTGATTTCCGCTCAGGTCATGACCTCACAGTTTCATGAGTTCGAGTCCCACGTTGGGCTGTGCACTAACCCTACAGAGCCTGCTTGGGATTTTCTCTCTCTCTCTCTCTCTCTCTCTCTCTCTCTCTCCCTCCCTCCCTCCCTCCCTCCCTCCCTCTCTCCCCCTCCCTCTCCCCTGCTCATGTTCTTTCTAAAAATAAATAAATAAACTTTTAAAAACATATATATTTTAAAAAGTGAAGCAGGAATTGAAAAAAAAAAAAAAAAAGGAAGCTTTCTTTGAGTCCTGACAACATAGCACCAGATGCTCATCTGTCCACTTTCTGCTTTTGACTTTTGCTCCGCCCCCTGTTCTGTCACCAATCTGAAGGGGAAGAGTCAAGGAGGAAAGAAGAGAAATCTTGACAATAAATTTAGTATTTGATCAGTTTTGCTACTTAATTTTGTGGAAAATTTTAAAGTTCATTTAGATCTTCATCCCTTTTCTATATTTTGTAACTAAGAACAGCAGATGAAATCATGTTATATTGCACCTTGAATTCTTTCCTACTCATTACATGATTTCTGTAGAGAAAAGTAGAAGATACATAGCTGGGCGATTGGATTTCATATTAATAGCTTTCTGTCTCATTCACTTTGGGATCTGTGTTATGTTTCGCCCATTTTTATCTATTAAGTGATTTGTTTAGTCTATGGTAATGTTTTTAGGTGTGCAATATGGCAATTATAGAGAAAGGTAAGCTAGTTGATAGTTTCAAGTACTGAGTGTTATGAATTCATCCCCAAGTCAGAATTAAAAACACAGAGCGGAGAGTATAAAATGCTAAGTGAGGGAGAGCGTATCTATCTAAAATGGGCAGCTAGTATTTAATAACTGCCCTTGAATTTATTTTGTGCTCAAACACACAGAACGTTTTACTTAGTTATATCAAAATGACTTCACAACTATTGTTCCAAAATATTGACTTCTGGTTTTCATACATTTTAATATTTTAAAACTTGTAAATGATTATGTTAATATATATATATATATATATATATATATATATATATATATATATATATATATATATATGCTTTTTTCCTCTTAAAAAGGAATTATGCCTTTCAAGTACTAAATTTTCCTATTCCATAAAGCTAATGAAAATCACAGTACTTTTTCCTGTCCTTAATCGCTCTCTTTCTCTCTGTCTTTGGCCTCCTTATCTGAAACTAAAATTCTGTGAAGAAAATGGTGAAAGGGGTTTGAGAAAAAGAAGCTAATATTTTGAGTGGGACTGTACTAGATGTCAGTCATAGAAAAAGAACGCTTTCTCCAGAACCTCTGGATGTGGATACAGATGAAGATACAGTAATTGTTAGTTCTTCTGCGTGTGTTTTAATTTAAGCCTCTTGATCGAGTAACTGTTATTTCAATGTCAAGGTAATTCACTGTGGCTATTCAATATTACAATAGAGTATTAATTTTAAACTGCTTTATTTTTGGAGGGAAGGAAAGGATTTATGAACAGAAAAATAGCATCTCTTGTGTGGTGAATGGTCTAGTTCAGATTTTGACTGCAAGGAAAAGAAACGAACTCAGACTAGCCTCTGTAAAAAAGGAAGGAATAGTTACTGTTAAGACACTGAAATCCACAGGAGCATCGTGTGACTGGGCCTTGATGGATATGTAAAACTGGAGAACAGAGGCCGCTACTCTTTTTGTGGTCATATTGTCTTCCGTTCCTATTTGTCTATTTGTTTCTGCTCTTTGACAGTTTTCTCTGTAGTTGCCACAATTTCCTTTGTCATCAGTTTGCACTTGACCCAGAATGGCAACTTCAGCCCCCAAGTCCCCATGATATTTTGGTTCAAGCCCATCTGGAACTGATTAGAGTCTTTGTTTTTCTTATGGCAACTCACATGCCAAAGATAGAATATTAATATTTGCTACCCCACGAATGCAACAGGTGGCAATGGGTCAAGTTTTCACATGTATTCCAATCCGGTTTTATAAGGGTAAGATGTACAGGAGGCAGGCTTTTTAGAAGGAGATGTAGGCAGATGTAAATAACCATGTTTGGTGTATTGATTGATTATTTGTGATAATCGTTGAGTCAACCAGTATTTCACTGAGCACTTATTGTATACCAGACACTATTTGAGACACTGGGGATATAGCAAGGACAAAACAGACCACAAAAAGAAAGAAAAAAATAATCCCAGGCCCCCTGTGGAGTTCACATTTTAATGATAATCTTTAGCCATGTATTTTAATGATAACTGGAATACAAAATGAAATATTAATGTCTCCATATAGATGGATGAATACAAGATGTTGAAATAATATGTGTGTATGTGTGTGTGTATATATATATGTGTGTGTGTGTGTGTGTGTGTGTGTGTGTGTATAATAACTACAGTTATTTTGTAAATATCACAGTTACAGTTGCTTTTATTTATTCTTTTAAGTGTTGTGTGAGTGTACATGTGTATGTATATTGGGAGCATCAGTTGAGGTCTTCCTTTTAAATTGCATCTGGCCTACACACTTTGATGTAGCCTCTAACTTCCTATTAAAATGACTATGAAAATATACCCTCCAAAAATACAATTAAAAATTACTAAAACCCGGGATTGATGGTGATTCATTGCTAGAGTATTAAAGAATAATAAATTAGGTTGAGGAGATAGATAGATAGATACACACACACACACACAAAATATATTTTTAATGTTTATTTATTTTGGAGAGAGAGACAGAGCATGAGTAGGGGAGGGGCAGAGAGAAAGGGAGACAGAATCTGAAGCAAGCTCCAGGCTCTGAGCTGTCAGCACAGAGCCCGATGTGGGGCTCCAACCCAGGAACTGTGAGATCACGACCTGAGCTGAAGTCAGACGCTTAAACCACTGAGCCACCCAGGTGCCCCACTACCTAAAGTTTTCTAAAATAAATATGCCAGCAGACACAAAGGTGGATCAAAATTACGAAGTTAGTGTTTGAACATACTCACATATTTGAGCTGGAGTAAAATAAACATGAACTATGATCAAGATGTATAATCATAAGTTTCGTTGTACAGGTAGACACGGCTTTAGTGTTGATAGTTCTAACTCTGAACGAGTAGTGCTTCTGGCCCCAGCTGCAGTGTTCCCTCCAAAATGGGAAAAGAATGAATCAGTTATTTATTTCTGTTTTTTAACACTTAGCATTGATTCACCTAATAATACTGGTGGTATATTTGAATTCTTGAATATAAATTTTGAATTTGACTGTTTAGCTCCGAGTTTTGAAGTTGGATTCTCAAGTCTATCAGAGATTCTGTCTGACAAATATTAGAAACTTGGGTTTATATTCCAATACATATATATCAGCTACAAATGAGTATTCTTCCTTAATTAATACTAAACATTTTTTTTCTCTTCATTGGTGTTTTCATTATGCAAATATTACATGGAAGTATTCTCATTGAGAAGATTAATTAATTTAAAAACATGTAAAGTAAAAAGTAAAATTAGTTTTTAATGAGACTCACTTTGACTTCCCTATCTCAGAGGTAATTAGTTTGCCAGTAGTTTGGTATATAGCCTTCTGGTTCTTTTCTTCTACATTGGCATAAATCTATATTTATTTATACCTGTATATTTAAAATTATTTTAACTGTATCAAATAATTCATATTAAAGATATTATTCTGAAAACCTGAGTTTGGTTTTTATTTTTTGGTTTTTTTTTTTTTTTTACCTAATATTTCAGATATTTTTCCAAGTCATTCTTTGGAATCTATAATATCTCTTAAACATGGGTATATGTTAAAGCTCTCCTTTGAATATTGAAACAAACATGATATAAAGCCTTTAGAAAAGTTAAAGGTAGAAATAAAATATAATTCCATTTCATAAGTCACTTCCAATATGATGTCATTGTTTTCTTTCTATTTTTTTTTCCATTTCAATTTAAGTAAGTTGCAGACCCAGGAAAGCGTCCATATTTTATTACATTTTCTAATGATTGAATTTAAAGTAGATGTGAACAGCATTTAAAAAGCTCTCTTCTCATTACAAAGCATTTTTCTGTAATTTACCTGAGTAAGTTAAAAATTACAATTGCCTACGAATTTGCTATTATTTCTATGTTACAGATAAGGAAATTGAGTCTCACAGAGGTTTTGTGAGTTGTTCAAAATTACACAAAAAGTAAAAAGCAAAACCTGAAATTAAGGGCTCATGTTTTGAGACCTGAAGACAGAATGCAAATTCAACTTTTCTTTTCAAAGTTGCTGTGGATTTTTTTTCACATTTGATTTTTGAATAGCAAATATTAAGTGCTTTCTTTGTATTCTAGCATTAGGTATCCTGATTCTTCTACTTCCAAAAATATTGAGTGGAATTTAGCAAGCATTCTAAATACTCCAATTATGAAATGTGTTGTGTTTGATGATATGAGAATTTTTTCCCTATAAATATATTTATTTATCATTTAAGATGAGAAGAGGATGGCCATGTGATTCAAAATGATTTGTGTTAGTTAAATCATGAATATTTCTACCAAAGCAACTATTGCATTTAGGTGATCAAAATAGGTGTTTCATGATTTTTTTTCCCACTTTTCAATGAATGGCTATATCCTTGGTTATAGAATACGTAGAAATCGGATGCGCCAGCAACTTGCTGAAACATGCCACAGTTCCCTGACTTAGCAATCAAAACCGTAGCTTCATGAAGAGCTCCTCTTATTCCAGTTATAAATGTGCTGAAGTTATAAATGCCTTCAGACTTTGCTACAACTTGCCAGAAGTGGGAAGTCATCACTATCAACATGGTCATTAGTTAACATTTACTGAGTGCCAGCTATGTTTTTGGTGTTATAAATACACAGAGGAAGATGCTGTTTCTTTCCAGAGGGATTGGTTTTCTGTAAGGGTGGGAGACAGAATTTGGTCTTGAATGTTTTCTCTACTGGGAGGTAGAGGTGGAGAATGTGCAATAATCGTGCATGTCATTTTATGTATTAGAATGCCACTCTCACCTGTTTGTGTATATATATATATATATATATACATTTAAGAAGTACACATAAATTTCATTTTTATTGGACAATTTAAAAGATATATTATTTTTCTGATGTTAGGTGAAAAAGTCATATCCCCCAAGATATCCAATGACTGTAGCTTCTATTTCCTAAGATATAATATATTTATACTACAAATAGAATGTGCTTGAAAAGAGTTTATAGAGCTATTTACATATGTACATATTTTTATACAAAATCCGTATGTAGAATAGAGGGATCATTTTGTTTTTCATTTGACAACTAAGAGACAAAAGTTATGCAGACTTCTGAAAAAATGGGACACTTTCCTGAAATATCTGAACTAATAATTAGTATTCATAAAAGATTAATAAGAGATCACCTTTTGGATCCTTGACATTTCATATATAAATCTAGAGTTGTTTTATTTCAACTAGGTTAATTAAGAGGAGGTCATTGATATTAGCCAACAGTTATAGCAGAGTGTGATGGTGACAGATAGATAAGATATACTTTAGCAACTGAAAATACAGTTACATTCTGAAAATGAAACTCAGGGAAATCAGTGAGGTAAGTCATTACACCCTCCCTATTAGATAAATGACTAGAGAGTTTAAGAAACACCCAAGTTCAGAAACTAGGGTGTGTCTGTATTATGCTAAGCTTGTATTAGCATAAAGGTCAAACTTAATCTTTTGTATTATACTCATTGTCAGGGAAGCCTGTCATTTGAAGGGGTCTCAAGAGAATGGAGTCTTGAAACTGGCAATAGAAAGATAAGAATTTTCTTAGAAAGTGTTGATTTTGTGTCCTTACCCCATTATGTTTTTGTAAACATTTTTTAATGACCAGATTCCCTTTAACAAACCAAACCTTGAAACAAAACAGATAGAAGCAAAGGGGCTCTGGTTGAAACCTGGCCTCCCCTATGCCCTGTTTTGCCATGAATTTGCAAAACCACAGGGCTCCCAGGCATTTAGTTCAAAAACCATCACCCTTGCCAGCATAATACCCTAGCCAGGGTAGGAGAGGACTGTAATTATTGGAAAAGAGAATGGGGACTCTAACTAGTAAATACTTCTCTGATTCTGAGTGCAGTAAACAATCTTTCATGAAAATGCTGATTAGAGTATTGTGGTTTATACTGAGTTTGTAGTTTACACTTTATCAATAAATTGACATTTTTTTATTTGTTCTTACATCAGCCTCATATGAGGATGGTTAATGTGAGTCATTCCCTGAAAGACTGATTACTCTTGTGTTTGCTGTGGGATTAAGATTAAAAGAGAGAGCGAGAGAGAGGGAGACAGACAGAGAGAGAGAGAGAGAGAGAAACCAGCCTTTGTGCCAGTAAAGCTAAGCCTGCACCGATGCTGTAAGGATCTAACCAAGTTTGTGCCAATCTATGATGCCCTGAATTCCTTTAGGTGACTGGGATCAGCCATAAAAGTTGTCTTTTATGTATGTCCTCGTATTTCTTAGAAGTTCTATGAAAGGAAGGCTATGTTTTAGTAGGGAAAAAAAACAGATTTTGATTACTCTAGTCTATCAGTGTTATTCATTGGTGAAAATCTGTTTTTAAATTACAAACCTATTAGTTCTGCCCATATGTTGTTTCTTGAAAGCTACACATTTGTAAAATAGTGCGTCTTGTGAAGTATCTGTTTGTAAAATAGTAGTTCTAGCTATGAAGACCCTGTTTCTAATATACATAGAATAAAAAATGCTGGAAATAAGCTATTACTATCCTCTAAGCAAGTCCATTTTGCCATATATATTACCTTGAGTTTTCAAAATTCTCAATTTAGGGTTGTTTATTAATGTATAGTCTTAGTTCTCTGAACTGTGAAATAAATTACATTTTTTCTTTGTTATCCCTCAAGCAGAAATTTGGCTTTTCTACTATTTATCATAGCTTCTCAGCTGTGTGCCTTTTCATTCTAATTTGCTATACCTTATTCTAGAGAATTGTGTTTGTAAAAATAGAAATAAAAAGCCCGGAAAAGTCCACTTGAAAAATATTCAGTTGACGTCTCCTCTTGGTTTACATATATTTTAAGTTTCCATGTCCTGTAGTAATCTGATGGGTAAATTGTATGAGTGTCTTTTATTTCTAAAGTTCTTTGCATATATCATTGCCCACAAATGGAAACATAACTAACAAGTAGAGAATGTTTAACTGTGTGGTAATTGAGAAAGATTCAGAGATATTTGGGATATCCTGTGGCTCATGGGCATTCCTCTGGCATACGAACAGAGAACAGTAGGATGAACTAAAAAAAAAATAAAGAAATTTCAAATAGATGTTATCTATTATAAGGAAAAATCAATTTCTGCATGATTTTTTACATACTTGTACTGACCCCTTTCCATAGACACCTACTTTTACATAGAGTGAGGATTAAGTATTAGTTTGAAATTAATGTTCATCATCATATCACCATCATCATCATCATCATCATCATCAAACAAAACAAAACAAAACAAAACACTGACCTGTCTATCTGAATTCCCTTCCAGATCTACTGCTAACATGATATGTGATGATGAAGAGACACTATCCTTTTGGAGACTCATCTCCAAAATTGTTCATAAAAAATACCATACTTCCTCAGCATGATTCTGTGAGGCTAAAATAATACCTACGGGAAAAAAAAATTTGGAAGCATTAACACTAATGCAGTGGTATTATAATTATTATAGAGGCCCTAATATAGTGGTAATTCATGCAGGCTCTGGAGCCCAACTTTCTTGGTTCAAATTGTGACTCTTACTAGATGTTTGACCTTAGGCATACTACTTAATATCACAGTGCCTCAATTTCCTCATCTGTGGAATGTGGCTAATAATAGTCCTTACCTAATAGGGTTGTGAGGATTAAATGAAATAATGTGGTGAAGTCTGTAGTACAGGGCCCCAGGGCAGGGGCAGGGAGGGCATCATAAATTTTCCTTGTTCTGAAATAGTAATATTTAAATATCTCATATAATATCAAATTTTGAATTACTCTGTGACACTTGATTCACAGCATTCAAAGCTTGTCAAAAACACTTTAGATGGGGGGAACCTGGTAGCTCAGTTGATTAAGTGTTGGACTCTTGATTTCACCTCAGGTCATGATCTCATGGTTCCTGAGATAGAGCCCTGTGTTGGGCTCTGCACTGACAGTGCAGGGCCTGCTTGGAATTCTCTCTCTTCCTCTCTCTTTTTTGCTCTCCCCTCCCCACCCCCACACATGATCTCTCTCAAAATAAATGAATAAACATTAAAAAAAAACAAAAACAAAAACAAGGGGCGCCTGGGTGGCTCAGTCGGTTGAGCGTCCAACTTCAGCTCAGGCCATGATCTCACGCTCCGTGAGTCTGAGCCCTGTGTCGGGCTCTGTGCTGACAGCTCAGACCCTGAAGCCCACTTCAGATTCTGTGTCTCTCCCTCTCTCTGCCCCTCCCCTGCTCATGCTCTGTCTCTCTCTGTCTCAAAAAAATAAATAAATAAATAAAAATTAAAATTAAAAAACAAACAAAAACAGTTCAGATGGAAGTTTTCTGGTTCAGATCACAAATGACCTAATGGAAGAGATTTATTCCTTTTAGAAAAAGGAGGTCATGAAGACACTGCATAGGTACAAGAAATCCCCAAATATATTCTCAAGTTTCTTTCAAGCTGTGGTACCATCTGAACCTATAAGTTCAAATTGCTTTTAAAGGAACCACTCAGTTCTTCCTCATCCCAGGAATACTTCCATTAGGATCATCATTTGATCAAAATTAAAGCTCCACAAAAACATGGCAGTTTTCAAGACTAAATTTATACCTGGTTTTGAATTTGTGGGAAATATCTCCCTGCTTCCCTCAACTCTGGGTAATATTTTCTGTGATGACAGGGCCTCACTAGGGAAATCCTAACTGAAGCTAATGGCATGATGTATTAAATGTTGCCAATATTCCATTTAATATTAAGCAATTACATAACAGCTTTATAAAATGCCTAAGATAAAACTGATACATTTATATTGAGTACACTGCTCCTTGTAAGGTCTATTCTTTCACTGATCTTCAACAAACACCATTTAAGTGCCAACCTACTATTACAAGAGTTTACTATTTTATTCTTGTTCCAAAATGGCATCAACAGTGATGGGGTGCTTTCAGGGGATTGTTGAAGAATTTTTGCAACAAAGGGTAAGCTTGAGGAAATATTAACCGGAGGCATTGCAATGCTTTATCTCAGCACTCCTCAAATCCACACACCCCCTAATCAAACAAGCAGCTTTATGACATGCGCAATTGCTTATAACCGACTTCTGCAGAACTGGCTTCCACAGGATTTCCTGTCCAAAAATTACCCCCTGGTCATCTGTAGCTAAATGGTTACAAATCAGTAAAGTTGGCAAGACACTCCTAGCCCAATATATATGTGTGTGTGTGTGTGTGTGTGTGTGTGTGTGTGTGTGTGTGTGTATACATATACACATACATATATATATATGTATATATGTGTATATATATATATATATATATTTTTTTTTTCTTTTAAAGAAGATCAAGTGACCAAACCCCGTCATTTGCAAATTCTCCCTGGACTTCTTTTATTCCCATTCTTTTCACTGGGTAAGAAGAGAAAAATTAAAACAGACAAACAAAAACCCTCCCTTCGTAGTATGTTTGTTCAAGGTGTCATTTCCCTGGGAGGTAATTTACAGATTTCTTAGCGCTGAGCTTGTCTTGCCTGATAATCACTTACTGAAAGAAATGTGCTCTTTAGGGCGAACTGTTCCTTTAACCCCTTTGGCTCCCTCTTCCTTGGAGGCGAGCAGGGCGTGCTGCAGTGTCTGGGAACCCACCTAGAGGGCCCCCTTGACGCCAGCACATCCCTTGTCAGGCAGCTTCTCTGCAGCCGAGCGGGCTGCTGCAGAGTTAATGTACAGTACCACGGAGCCTGCAAGTGTCCTGAGCTGCTCACAGCCGGGCGGGCGGCACAGCCCAGGGCAGACAAGGCGACTGCGAAGATTCCAAAGGTTCTGCTGGATATCCGGAGCTGGGCGACCCCAGCAGGAGCCTGTTGCCTTTGTGTTTTAAAAGCATGCAAGGTCTGTATAGCTTGGGCATGAGAATCTTTCAGAAGATGTCAGCGCATCAGAGTAAATGACACCTATTGGGGAATTGAATTTGGGATAAAAACGAGAGAGAGAGAGAGAGACAGAGAGAGAGACAGAGAGAGAGAGAGAAGAGAAGAGAAAAACGGCGGGGGAAGAAATTCTTAGACGTCTGACTTGCAGCCGTGAAATTCATTTTCTTTCCAAGGCAACATAGGAAAAGCCCGCACATGGTTTTGATAACAAATTAAACGGGTTTCTGCAGTGAAAGGATCAATAGCTTAGTCATTTTACTTAAAGAGAGCAGACAGCCTTATTATGGGGTTAGGCGGCAGCAATGAATTTCCTCATGACAGCACCTTGTGAAGTCATGATGGTAGCTAATGGTAATCCTGTCTTGCAAAGCAGAAATTGCTCCTTGCCTTCCTACTTTTACCGTTGAAAACCAGCAATTGTGAGATTTGGGAAAGAAGTTGGCTTTGATGATACATGGTTTCTAGCCCCTCTGCCCACGTCTTTGTCCGACGTGTCTCAGAAGGCATCTCTGCGTTAAAGTGACCACACATGAATATGTGCCTAAGAAAGAAGAAAAAGCAATATTCATTTCTAAAGGACAGCATGGCAAAGCAACCTGAAGTTTTCCATTTCCCTTCTCACACTTCTTTAACAAGGATAACAAGAAACTGTCTTTTGACTCCTTTTTTCCCACATTCCAGAGTCCTGCCCGAGAGGATGCATTAATTTACACTCTAGGCAGTTGGATTTTACCAGGACAATATCTGCCACCATTTAGGATTAGCGATTGAACTGGTTATTATAGTGGGTCAACTACCTAGTGGAACGTAAATGGATGGACCCATACCTGCAGTGCTCTGTGATATTTCTTTTTTCCAAATCCTGGAAGGGCTTTTGTTGTTGCCATTTGTTTCTGGGGGGGATTTTTTTGGAATTCAATACTTGTTGCAATAATTGCCCATGATAGCTGCTCAAACGGGAGAGTTGGAATTCATCTATGAAAATCACTTCATGTAACAAACAGATGAGACAAGGAAAATATTAATGACAGAAGATCTGCAAACATGATGCATGTGAATAATTTCCCCTTTAGAAGGCATTCCTGGATATGGTAAGTAATCAATACCCCCTTCAGTTCATAAAACTCAGGATTATGAAATCCCATGACAGGTGCCAGAGGTGGATTTTTCTTGAAGAAGAATATTGGTATCAAGTGAGGAGGAAAAGTAAAACATGTTTAAAACCAAATGTTGTCTGAGAAAGTCATGATTATGCAATAACAAATTACTTATTAATATAAAAACATCCCCAAATAAGAGGACGTTTACAATTGCTAACATTTCATAGAGAAAAAAACAAAAAACAAAAAAAACAGTAGTTTTGAGAATGGCAGATATGTAACAAATAAATTAAAGAAAAAGGGAGGTTTTTTTTTCTTTTGTTTTCTTTGATTTGAAAATTCCCTGGGGATGGACACACATGTATTTCTGACACTGAAAGTCAACTTGTTTGGCCTTAGTTCTTTTTGAATTTCCAAAAGGAGGTTAAGGGACAACTTAGAATGTGGCCTCAGTTTTAAAATAATACTAAGATGTGTTGGTACCTCACATTTAAGGAATATTTTAACTATTTAGAAATATTTCTACAGGAATGAACCAATTTAATAGAATTCTAACACATGAGTCATGAACTGTTCAGACTTTTAAAGAATTTGCTTAGTACATTGATATTTTGTTGTGTATTAAGGTTCAATGCAATGCATTTAAGGTCCCAGGACATGTGACATCATGTACCATTTCTTATTACTGTTTATGACTAAATGTGTACAGGAAATAATTGCTGAGGGTATTATAAGGGCAGAGCTCATTATTTTAAAATTGCATGATTTTACCACACCTTTTGGGTTGATTGGATTTAAATCTCATAGCAAAAACTTTGTCAGTGCTGGAGGGCACATTTTAAGGTTTTTGTGTCTACTGACATGGTTTGTTGTGGAAACTGCAATGTATCTTATTTTGAACATATATTTTCCAGGTAAATTTTTTGGCCGGTCTCAGGATACATAAAAAAATACCAAAATAGAGATTTCTAAGGGTTTTTCCAGCTGCTTTTATGACAGTGTCTCAAATGAAAGCTTCCAGGTATCTTAGGGCTCTGCCAACATCATCTGCTGGTTTGTTATAGACGTTTGAACTTGTTAGCTGAAAGTCAGTTGTAGAGAAGGGTGGGTGACATCCTCTGTCACTCTGGGAAGGTACTTATTTTCTACCAGTACCAGATACATCCAGAACTGATGCTGTGGCGTATCTTCCTTCTCTGCTTTCCAGAGCCACCATCCTCAGTCTCTAATGTGTTGGGGAGGGAGTCTGGGTGACATGCCTGCAAACCTTAATGGCCCCTTTCCAAATGCATCACCCGAGCTCCCACCTCAGGGTGAGCTTTGGACCCATGGCCTTACTGATCCTGATGGTGAGGTTCTGGCCTCAGCAATAAGGTCCTTGTCATTCTTACAGAACCATTCACATAAATAGTCTTTAACCTTAAGGATACAAAGGTCTTGGAAACAGTGTCTGGCACGTAGTAGGCATTTGTCAAATATTTATTTTTTCTCTTCTATTCCTTTGCCTTTCTTCAAGGTTAATTTTGTAGATCCTGCAACTTGTTTAGGGGAAAAATTCTCGTTCTCATTTCCAAAAAAAGTGCACCTTGCTATAAAGCAACAGTTTTTGTTCTGCCTAAGCTCTGATGTTTGGACCCATTTGTTTATGTTGCAATAGGTAGAGAGCAGGTGCTCTTTGAATACCTAATGTTCATTATAACCACCTCTTACTTTGTTACATTTACCTCGCCTCTACTTTTTAACAAGAAAGAAATGAGCTATTCAACTGTATAGTTTTTCAAAGAATGCAAATGTGCTTATTCATGCTCCTCTAGATCTGTAATATATATGTTTGAAAGCTGTAAAAAGAAGTTAGAGTCTTGGTGGTTTTCCTTTGTGCCTGAAGCTAGGTAGCCCTTCGTACACTTCAATGCATCATGTGCCAATCTCTTGTCGTCGTTGTTGTTGTTGTTGTTGTTGTGGCAAACTGAGCCAATGTGGAGTGTGATGTTCTGTATCTCCATTCTTGCCTGGGCCCTCTAGAAGGATTCATTAATAAGACGTTGACCTCAAAGGAAGAAGGTGTTGTTTTTGTTTTTTTTTTTTTTTCCAGGTGACCCAATTAGTGTTGTGCTTGTTTCTCAACTTGCCCAATTGTTTTCCTTTTATTTATAACCTCACCTTTCAGTACTGCAGTAAGAGATTCTAGGTGTTTGTTGACAGAAAACCTTCCTTTCCTTTGTCCTGCTGTAAGAGTCCCTATTGGATTAGATTCCGTGCTCATGAATTACTGTGCTAAGAAGATAGGATTTGCCAGGTTGTTCTCCGTTTTCCTCTCCAAAGTCTCTCTTTCCTCCTTTTCACATGTAGGTCTCTTCTTTTTTCTTCTTCTCTTTTCTTTTCTTTCTTTTTTTTTTTTTTTTTCCACAAAGGGGCAGATCAGAAGTTGGCAACAGATCAATGCCAGGGACACATTTTAAAGGAGATATGTGCTTTGGTTTAATCTCTGGCTCATCTCTCTGAAGACTCTCAACACTTTGGATAGGCAGGACAAAGAGGTGTGTGCTCTTTCTCTCTTCCGCTTTTTGAGGAGCAAGAAGGAGGGAAAATTGATATCTAGAGAGGTCTTCAAAAATTCATCAGAATCCTTGGATTCAAATAGAAGCCCATGTATAGTGCTCATACTTGGACTGTCATCCTCCCGCCCTATGGATAGTGTGTTGAGAATTGAGCAATAGTATTACAAATTCATTGTTTATTGGTTACAAGTTAAAGTTAATAAGTGGTCTTATTACTTGTCTTAATAGAACACTAATCCTTAAGTGCTAAGAGAGTGGCACGAAGAATGTGCTTTTCTTGTTTAAAGCTCCATTAGAAATATTTGCTGGAGAATTTTATTGCGAAGGCTTCTTTCCATTACACTTGTTGACCTTTTTACTTCCAAGCCAAACAAAGATTAGGGTTTGCCTCACTGGGTAAATAAGTACTATGGGGCACTTCTTATTTTGTATTCTGGTGAGTTGTGAGACTCTAGTGATAGTCGGGCAAGACAGGAGTGGGTCTTCTTGCATGGTTGGAAGAAGGGAAATGCACGTCAGCTTTCTAGGAATTTAAACTGCATTTAGTAGCAATTAAGAGGACTCTTCAGAAGCATCATGCCATAGAAGTGTATGCAGGCATCCAACAAGAATGACATAACGTAGTGTTCCTAGCATGTGTCTATGGATTTTTGCCTTACATTAAAGTGTAACAACTTTGTGTGATCTGATTTATAAAAATGCTATAATTTTATGGCAGAAACACCAGGGCTATGTCAAATGCAACTGAAACGTATACTTACAAGATTTAGGAGGGTATTAAATATCTTTGCCTCCTTTTCATGATGGACTCAAATGACTCTGAGAGAAGAGATTGGGAAACAGAAGCCAAACGGCCCTGCCACAGGAGGCTGCACAGTGCTGCTCTCAGGTGCTTCTTTGAGGAAACCTGAGGGAGATTTGGGATTAGTGACTGTGGACGGTGATTAACTATTTTACTTATTTGGTGCTTAGGATTTTAAAAGCTTTTATCAAACTTTCTTTGTGTTGCTGAGAGGTGACTCCAATCAATAGGCAGAATAGGTTGATTATGGTAACTTGAATCACCAGTGAGGCTTCGTTCCCTTTTTTCTGGGCCCCCATATCCTTTCATTTGTCTTACCTTCCCAGGTTCCTAGTAAGGTTTACTCTAGCAAGTCACACTTTGGTTGTTCTTGTATAAACCAAGGGTTAAACTCACATACTAACTCATTTTGTTTTCTTTGATCCAAGTCATTTATGGAATGAAACAAGATATAAATCAATGTATCAACAATATGTGCATATATGTGTTTATGTGCATATATATATATATATATCACCAGAAAATTCAGTTAATAAATAATCAGAGAAAGGTAGGCTGGCCTGATTCTTTTTTTTTTTTTTTTGTATGTTTATTTATTTTTTGAAGGAGAGAGAGACAGAGTGTGGGGGGGGGGAGGGGCAAAGATAGAGGGAGACACAGAATCCAAAGCAGGCTCCAGGCTCTGAGCTGTCAGCACCCGTAAACCAAGAGATCATGACCAGAGCCAAAGTCAGAGGCTTAACCGACTGAGCCACCCAGCCACCCCCAGGCTGGCCTGATTCTTAATGCAAGGATCATCCTTGTCGTCTAGCCTTTTAGCATCTCATCTTTTAAGTTCTCCTTTCCTTCATGTATTGAAATTATAGAAACTCCGCCAAGAATTGCATTGTCCAGAGTTTAGATGTTGGCCAATATAATCTCACTTGTCTGATGAGAATTTTAGTGAGTGGGAGAAACATTGTGTTTGACTGTATATGCGTTGAAGGACAAAATTGAGCTGTGCTCAATTTTAGTCAACCTAAAATCTCTGCCAGTGTTTATCTGTCTTCTAATGAGATTTCAGGTCATTGCTGCTCTCGTTTCAAAACCACCTCTTCCCCAGAGTGACAAAACTATTCATAAATTCTAGAATGCTAATATGAAACTCTCAGATTGATTCTGAATTCCTGTTAGGGCCAAATACAACTTATGGCCAGTAGAGTTTAGGTAGAGATCATAATTATACAATCTTATCTTATTCACAAATTCCCGTGGCTCAATCGCAGTCAGCCATGGTTTGAGGCAGAAATTCAGGTTTAGGAATAATAGAGCAAAGCCTTTCCTTTAGATGAAATGTTGATCTTATTAAACACATAATTTTTCTCTAGGTTTTCTATTTTACTCTCTTTTATTGGCTCTAGCTGTTTTCTCCTTAGTGTCTGTTGGCAGTATCTTATACTTTTAAAATAAAAATAAAAAGTCACATTTTTTTGTAGAAATCGATTATGGGGTGTTATGACAGAGGAATAAAGTGGCCATCAGTCATATCAGCATGCCCACAACTTAAAGAAATTAAATGTAATTTTTAGTCTTGGCAGATTTTCCACTGTAGTAAAATTGTGCACTTTCAAATGCTGATAGGTAACATCCTCAATGGGCCAAGTGGGGGGCCCATGTCAGAAAGGCTTTAGACAGTCTTTACAAAAGAAAGAAAGAAAGGGAAAAAATACTCTCCATCATGTGAAAATGAAATCTTATGAATTTTGGAAAAGGTATTAAGTTCTTCACTTCCCACTCAACCTCCTAGTTTCTGTATCCCTTTTAGCTGTTACTGAGTTCCTTCCACTAATGTTTAGGTATCTGGGTTCAGAGAAAAATAGGCAAGTCAAGGAAAAGGAGAATAGTTCAGAATTCTGAGAGGAAGAAAATCGTAAGGAGGAACCTTAAACAGTTTCTAAGTTGCTACAGGTTAGAAACCCCATCCGTCCTTCCTCCCTCCCTCCCTCCCTCCCTTCCTTCTTCCC
Organism: Panthera pardus; assembly: GCF_024362965.1. Classification (NCBI taxonomy): domain Eukaryota; kingdom Metazoa; phylum Chordata; class Mammalia; order Carnivora; family Felidae; genus Panthera; species Panthera pardus. The sequence goes on from NW_026526765.1 coordinate 111,335,870, forward strand.
TTCCTTCCTTCCTTCCTTCCTTCCTTCCTTCCTTCCTTCCTTCCTTCCTTTCATAGTAACCACACTTTACCTCTTCCTCTTCTCCTTTGATCATAGCCCACAACCATGAATGCTCACTAATACCTTGTCCACCTGTAGCATCATTCCCATCTTTTTTACAATAGCTTCAAATGTCTCTGAGCCATAAATTAACTGCTGTAGCTGTTTCTCACTTGATGGACTCTTGGATGGTGTTTCCAGTTGTTAGAGAAACCAGCCTTAAACATACTTAAGATTTTCAACTAGAGATTATACTGTATGAAATTGTGGGATATGTATTTGTTTCAAGGGTAGATAACTGAGATTTTATATAGTTAGGTTATTGTCTAGGGACAAACAAAACAAAAATCCCTCAGGTTTCCAGCTCTAAATTCTGGTGTTAATGTTTTTGATGACCTTGTGCAAGCTCTCTGAGCTCTTCATCACCTGTGTGAAGTGACTACAGCAGATTCTTCCCTGCCTTGTGTTGAAGAGTAGACTGTTAAAAAAACTCTCATAGCACGTAGGTAATGATAACTTATCAGACTGCTAAACCACGACATGCTAAAACCTCTCCAGTGAATTTCTTAAAATATAGGTAACAAGTATAACCACTGCATGCTTCATAGAAGAACACTGATTGAACACCATTTCCCAACCACCCACCTATGCACATGCTACCTGTTTTCACATAAATTACATCATTTAATGGCAATGGCAACTTTTAGAGGTGGGTCTTGTTTGAATTCCTGTTTGCAGATGAGGAAAGTAATGCTCATATCAGGAAAATAACTTGCTCAAGTTCCCATATCTATTACTTAGGGTTGCTGATCCACTCAAAACCCCAGTCCGGCCTCAATTTAAAACCCAATGTGTTTTTATCACCATATGTTGTTCTGTGGCAGATGCCTTAGCACTCTGTCTCTGGACCTTCTGGAAAGCAGATTAGCAGTAAGAGCAGAGAAAAGAAACAATTTCACTGTTAGTTAGCAAGTGGGGTAAGTAAATGGGATGCCTAGCGAATGTCAGCGGCCTTTCCCTGAGAACCCCTTCCTGGTCCTGTTAGCGTATGATCTGTCCTTCAGCCATGTTAGCAGCTTTTTTTGTGTTTTCTCTGAATCAGAAATTTTACAAAGAATTTGAGGTGAATCATGTTCCCAGTGGCACTCTGGTCTATGGGGTCCTTTTTGTGGATTAGAGAAAGGTGCTTCTCTAGGCAGATATTTTAGGAAGGATGCCCCACTTCAGGCAGATGAATTAGAAATGCCGAGTGTGGTGTTTCATGAATGGATAGAGCCTCTGTGCAAAGCAAAAGACATCCCTTCCTCTGGGCATCTAGTCAGCAAGTGGAGCAAGCATGAGTTGATCTTGGCTTGCTGTGCTGTTGGGCAGTGATCAAACTGCACAGCCGTTGCCCTGCTTTGACGTAGGCTCCACCTCAACCTTGAAACGCAGTTTTGACCGTCAGATGAGATGTTTTTGAGAGTGCTTTGCTGACAATAAAAGGTCATGTAAGTTTTGGGTTTTGTTACATCATTATTATTTTCTTCAAAATCTTCTAATTACACGTCATTACCATATACATACATACATATATATATATATATATATATATATATTTTTTTTTTTTTTTTTTTTTTTTTTTTTTTTTTTGCACAGGTAAAGAATATTAACACTTTCCAGGGGCGTGTGGGTGGCTCAGTCGGTTAAGCATCCAACTTCAGCTCAGGTCATGATCTCACGGCTCATGAGTTTGAGCCCCATGTCAGGCTCTGTGCTGACAGCTCAGACCCTGGAGCCTGCTTCGAATTCTGTTTCCCTCTCTTTCTCTGCCCCAATATCTTAGCTGCCAAAAAATGTCATTCTTATTCAATTGGCTTAGAACACGTGGAACGTACTGATTCATTTAAGCATAGGGGACACCCACGTACATATGATAACAGTCCTGCCTTGAGGATACTCAGAGACTATTGAGAAGAACAGCCACAGAAACAAATAAGTACAGAATGGTAGGGAACACATAGGTATATGCAAAGTGTTACAGGAATTCAAAGGGAGAGAAAAATGGCTGGTCCAAATAGTTTAAAGAAGTCTAGAAATGAGGAACTAAAAATATACCTGATGGATTTCAGAATTAGAAGTTACTGGCAACCCTTTGGAGAGTGGTTTAAGGGAACATCTCAGAGTGAGTTCTATTTCAGGGGTTATAAAAGAGGAGAAAATTAATACACACTACTTGCAAAATTTTGGATGAGGACAGAAGGAGGGAGAGAGAGTGGGGGGCAGAGTAGTTAGTGAGGGATACCAGGTACTTTTAAGGGGCAAAGGGCACACCCCAAAGGAAGTGTCCAGAGAGAGGATCAGGGAAGTGAAGGACATGATTTCCTCCCAGACAGGAGGGAGAAAAAGGAGGATGGATGCGAATAACATAGAGTTGAGGGAGGTGGAAGGAGAAGCTGAGGGAGTTTTGGTCTCATGCTGTTTTCTTTGGGAAATGGAATTCAAGATTGTATCTCAGAGGGAGGACCATGTGGAAGCAAGTGAAGGAGGTTGGCCAGGTTGTGGAACAGTTTCTGTGGGCAGTTGGAAAGGCTGCTGAAGAGGGAAGTATATGATATCAAGCAGGTTGAAAAAAGTCAGTGATATGGATGTACAAGGTCACTAAGTATTATGTCAGGAAAATGGGCAGATAAGTGACAGAAATATGCATGCAGTTCTTGATGACTAAATTGGGAAACTGTTTTGTCATTAGAATTTCTCCTGTTGATTATGTTCTTGGGGATTCCAAAGAATGTGGAATTGATTTCGTTGTTGGCGTTTTCTACTTGGTAGCAGTGGAGGCTGTTGTATGAACATATTAATTAGATTGCAGTTCCAGTGTTATGACCTAATTTTGGAAATGTGAGATTTCCTAAGCTTCCTGGAAATAACTCATGGGTGACAAATAGGAGCTCTAAGATGTTTGCTTTGAATTTTACCTTCAAATGCATAAAAATCACAGTTGGAAGAGAAAGAAAAATGATTCAGCTTTGTTCACTTTTTAATAGGAACCTTTCTGTGGTTTATGTTGGGATGTCACAAATCTATATATATATATATATATATATATATATATATATATATATATATATATAACCTGCTTTTACACAGATTTCTTCAAAACCCTTCTGAAGTTGACTTGCAAGTGTTACCCGTCTCTGAGAAACTTACTGAAAATGACAAAACATAATACGACTTTAGCCAGAACTGGCATAACTTATTTTTAAATATTTATAAATTTACATTATCTTTTATGTTTCCATGATATCTAGGGGAAAGAATGTGAAATGTAAGATACAAATTAAAGCAACTTCTCGAATAGGTTTTTGAGGCTGTTAATTATAAACCCTATAGTGTATAGTGAGTTGAGAAGATATTATGAATTCCTTTCATCTTTTCTAATCATCAGCACTTTCTCTGAGGTCAGTAGAGCTTCCTCCTTAATATTCTTGTTGTTCCGTGCACATAATTACTTTGCATGGGCTTTCTTTGTGAGATTTCTGCTGCAGCTCTCGACATCTAAATAAGGTCCAAAACAGTCCCAGTCACTTACAAGGGAGCTTCATTATTCCCTTCCTTGCAGTTGTCGTGTTTTCCTTTTAAATTAGAAGGTGAGGAGGTTGAACTAAATGATCACTAACGATGCTATAAAACCTAAGATTCTGTATCTTAACTGATTAATTTACTCATTTCTGTATTGTTTGGGCTTAACTGTCCTTTGTCTGAAGGGGACGCTGAGCAGTAATTCAGTGATCAACAAATTATGCAGAGACTGAACCCTGATGCCTTCCTGAAGTGTTTGCTCCCCCCTGAGGAAAACCCTTAATCTCTCAGCCTTAGGCATTTGGCATAACTCCGTCTTCACACAGCTACACTTTACACATCAGCCTTATTCAGGGGTCAGATGTCAACCTGCCGTCCATTAAGGCTGATATTCACAGTAGCTTAGAAAATATTAGTCACATACCATTTATGTGTCCCTTACGTCTTCCCCACTCTTCTCTTGGTCAAAGATCTCAGGATCTTCCCTCAGCTAGCTGCCATCCAGTCTAAAGAAACAACATGGAATGAAGTTCTCAGTATCAGAAACCTTGCTGTTGGCTTGTTTGTGTATGCGTATTTGCTCAGTAAATTTAAAACCAATAATTTACATAATTATGGAGAAGCGCTTCATGTTTTTGAGAAGAAAGGGAAGCTGGCAGTGGAGAGTGGGCACACTGAAACCTATGTCAAGAGTAGTGGAAGAGACCTCACAAGTCATAAGTGGGCGTGGAGTCCTTGGCATTCAGGTTTTAAAACAAGAAAATACTTGTTGAAAAATCCCATTTGCTGGAAAGTAATCCACACAGGTTTGATTTTTGAGACGGGTTGAATGCTAAGGTAGATCAGGGTGTCACCATGTTAAAGATGACCACGTTCTGCTGAGCCTTTACTGCATATCTTTTCACTTCGGGGAACTTTCTGTGACCAGGCTAACCTTTGAGACTTCATAGTAGCCAATCATATTGCATTCTATTCATGAGTGGCCATGACTACTTTGTTCTATTTTATAGACCTAGCACATGACACAGTGTCACTTATAGTAGGTGCTCTGCAAAGTTGTCCTCAATAAATGAGTGTGTGTGGTGAAAAGGATGAGTAATAAAAATTACCCAGTTGGAATATTAATTTTTTTGCATTATTCAAATAGCATTATCACGCCGTGGTTTGAGATGAAACAAGCAAACATATGCTATACATATTATAAAGATAATAATAAATATCACCTTTGAAAGGTTCTTTAATGCCAGGAAGGTACTAAGCTTTTTATATAATTATCTAATTTGGCGAAGATTCTCCCCAAATCCATGCCTGAGGGTGTGCTATCTACTTCCTAAGAGTACAACCTCTGGTAAGTTATCTAACCTCTCTGTGCTTCAGTTTACTTCTTGTCAACTAGGGACAATAAATAGTTCTCACTTCATAGGGTTGCTGTGAAAATTAAATGAGAAAACCTGTCACATGCTTGGAAGGGCACCTGCCACCCAGTAAGTAACCAATTAATGGTAACTACTGTTATTGCCCAGATCAGGAGACTAGGCTCTGAGAGGGTAGCCAGGTTGCCTAGAGTAATCTAGTTGCTCAGTTACAGGTCTCTCCAGCCTCGGGCTGCCCACCAGCTCTAGATCACTTGGAGGACAAAACTTCTGTGTATCACCTTCATGGAACTTTTCCGCATATACAAGACGTACCGCCTTGGGTTGCCCTTGAATTATGGGGAATAATGCATTCCTCCTCATCTCTCTTACCCAGCAAGAATCACCTACCCTTGGAAAGCTGCTGTGCTCTCCTGTTTTGAATCAGCTCCTGCTTCATACAGGATGAATTTTCACCTTAGGGATTGTATTGTCTTACTCATGTCCTTCATCATTAGATTTGCTCTTCCTAACACAGTGCCTGGCACATAGTAGGTGCTCGATTGGTGCTTTAGAGTGCAAAATTACATTTCCAAATTTGTGTACCTGGAATTTAGTGCTCTCAAGATTAGTTTTCGTTTTCCAGGAAACAGTCCAGGTCTTTGGATAAGTAAAGTTTTTATAAAAATTGTCATCTTGAGTATAAATCATCCCCACACATCTTGCTTTCTGATACTGGGGAGAGTCTAACAGCATTTGCAGAGGTAGCCATCCTGCTGAAATGTGTTTACCTACAAAATCCAAATGCTATTGCTACGAATCACCTCCTTCTCTAAGACACTAATTATTTCTGTAAAACTAATAACAAGTTCTTTTGCTTTTATTTATAGGAATCTTTCTTTTCTTGAAGAGATCTGTGTTTTATCTTTCTGGCCAGAAAAAAAAAATGTGTAGCTTAATTCTGCAGCTGGCCCGTTTCTTCATTTATATGTCTGTTTCTTCATTTATAACATTTATGTTACATTTTAGTTATTTTTTTCAAAAGACGGGATACAGTTGTCAGATAGAGACCAGACTCCACCTGTGGCTCTTCTCTTTCTCATCCATCTTGTGTTAACAGATCACACTCTAAAAGAATCATATCCTTTGTAGCTCTTCTCTTGGCCTAGAAAATGTATTGGCTCTACATTGCATACAAGACAGCAAGCATAAGGCCTTGCCTCCTCTGGCCTCTGCCTTTCTAACTCCATATATAAATGCTAGCTTCTATTAGTATTGGTGTTATTCCCCTCCTTATTACACAGTAGATATATATGTATGTGTGTGTATATATATATATATATATATATATATATGTATATGTACATGTATACGTATATGTATATGTATATGTATATATATATATATACAGTGTGTGTGTGTATATATATATATATATATTAAAAAATATGTTTATTTATTTTGAGAGAGAGAGAAAGAGAGAGCATGGGGGAGGGACAGAGTGAGAGGGAGAAAGAGAATCCCAAGCAGGCCCCACACTGTCAACATGGAGTCCAATGTGGAGCTCAAACCCATGAACTGTGAGATCATACCTGAGCCGAAACCAAGAGTCAGATGCTTAACCAGCTGAGTGACCCAGGTGCCCCTAGGTATACACATTCTTTAGCATAGAGGCTATAAACATGTATTTTTAAGTCACAGAAACCTTCCATCGGGTAAAAGCTTTGGCAGTGACCTAATACTTAATAGAGATCTGACAGGTGTTGAGGAGCAACTTTACATAAACGCCGCACTTTTAAAGAAGGGCTGGACAAGCTGGAGCCTGTCTAGTCAATAGCCCCACCAGGTCTCCCTTCACCCTTTGCTCTAACACCCTTGATGGGGGCTCCCTGGTGTCAGAAGACAGTGCCCTGTGGTGTGATGGACCTCGTGTTGGAAGGCACTTCCACCCTCTTGCCTTTTGCCATAGCAGACTCTCTAATCCATCAGAATTTGGTTTGGTTGGCTTTCCCTGAACTTTACTAAAGTGTAATCCCCTTTCTGTTACTCTAGAGTCCCTTGTACTTCCTACAGCATAATTTGTATTGCTCTACAGTAGGTCATATCCATATACAGAAAGACAGCTAACTTAGTGACTAAGAGCACTGACTCTCAATCCAGAGTGCTTTATTCAAACCTGGATCCAAACTTCCTAGTCGTGTGACCATGGGTACATTATTTTACCTCTCTCTGCCTCAGTTTCCTCATTTGTAAAGTAGAAGTAATAATAGTTTGTACCTCAGAGGCTGTCGATAGGATGAGGTGTTGTACCATATGTAAAGTGCTTAGAAAGGTAGCTGGCACACTGGTACTCTTCCAGGTGAGCTGTTACTAGAGCTATTGTATATTGGTACTGGGTTGGGTTGCCTCAGAAGCAAGCTTCAAGAGAAGGACTCAAGTACAAATGTCTTATTCAGGAGGTGATCTGGGGAAAAACTAGTGGGAGAGTGGGGAAGTGAGACAGAAAAGGGAGTAAAAAGCCCATACGGGGTACATTAATGCTCAAGTAACTGAGCTGGACCACTGGGCTCAATCCTATTAGGACCTCTGGGAGATGACGTAGAACTTGCTTCAGAATTGTCCTATCCAAGATACAAAGACACTGGAGAATTTATCATCCAACTTCATCTTCACTAGGCTGATGGCTACTTTTAGGAATTAATTCCTGGCATTTCCAGCCTGGCCTACATGCAGGCAAGACCTTACGTGGAGTACTGTCCATGCTTAGACTAGGATTCCATCAGGATGGTGTTGCCAAAGGGATATGGACCTGATAGTGATTGCTGCAAAACTGTGAACAGAACTCTTCAGGGCTTTCTGTGTTATTCTGTTCTCTTTATTTTCCCTGGCCCATGTAATAGATCTTTACGGGATGAGTAAGTGATATAACACATGGATTTTTTTTTTTTCTACTTGACCTTCAAAGCTCTCTGCAATTGTGTCTCACCCAATCTATCCTTTTTTTTTTTTTAAGTTTATTTATTTATTTTTGAGAGACAGAGAGCAGAAGCAGTGGCAGGGGAGGGGGCAGAGAGAGACAGGAAAACTTAGAATCTGAAGCCAGCTCCAGGCTCTGAGCTGTCAGCACAGAGCCCGATGCAGGGTTTGAACCCATCAACCATGAGATCATGACCTGAGCCAAAGTCAGACGTTAACTGACTGAGCCACCCAGGTGCCCTGCCCCCCAAATCTGTCTTTAATTCTCGTGATTCCTGAGCCAGATTTCTCCTTTTTAATTATGTCAATCTCCCCAACTGTTCTCAAAGAAAACCATCTGATCTCCTTACATGGGATGCTCTGCCCTCTGCCCTTCCTATCGAAATCTTAACTATCCTTCCAAGTCCTGTTTCCACCAGTTCATCTCTTCCATGTAACCTTCTTTGACCTCAGATATTTCACTTCTTTAAAGTGCCATTAACATAAAGAAGACTGCACAGTTTAGTGTTTGATTAACTGCTGACTGGTGAGGTTCCATAATTGACATATCTTTTAATGCTAAATAAAAATATTTATGTCTTATATATTGCTTGTCTTTTCCACAGACTTGGCCACATCATCCATAGTAAGCAGTACTAAATACTGAAAGGCTGTGGTGGGTGAGCTTTGGAGTTAGACAACCATGGGTGCGTCCATGTTCTTCCACTGTGGAGCTTTAATACCCTTAGCAACTCTATAACATACTTGCTTCTCTTGTTCCTCACCTAGAAAATATGGCTTAGAACCCTACCTCATCATATTGCTGTAAGGATTAAATGAGATGTTGTGTGCTTAGTACAATGCTTAGTACAGTCTGCCTCAGAAAGTAGGTGTTCAATCAACAGGATTTGCCAGATTCTCAGTTCTGAAGTACTCAATATCATCTCAAATTTTTGTTCTTCTTTACTTTCTGATTTTGCTATTGTTTTCATTTTAGTTGTTGTTAAAAGTAGACATTACATGACATCTCAAGAAAAATATTGAGATTTGAAATATTGAAAATATTGGCATTTCATATGAAAAATAACTTGTCAATTGAACCTTTGAAATGGGTAGAATATGTAGTATTTTTCATATTTCACTTAAAATATCAACCATATCTACTAGATAAATGATAATTAAAAACTTGAAATCTCTTTACATATTAGAATAAAGTTTTACTCATATTTTATTGTGAAAAAAGAGAATTATTTTATATATTTATATATTTTTCAGGAAGAGTATATCCTGAAAAGTTAACTCAAACTCCAACATTTTAATGATATAGACCTTTGGTTCTCAAAGTGATGGAAATGATGGGGGCTGGAGAAGGTTTTTTTAATTTATTTTTATTTTTTATTTTAGAGAAAGAGAGAATGCACAAGTGGGATAGAGACTGAGAGAAGGAGGGAGAGAGAGAGAGAGAGAATCTTTTTATTTATTTATTTACTTTTGAGAGACAGAGCAAGACAGAGCATGAGTGGGGGAGGGGCAGAGAGAGGAGACACAGAATCCAAAGCAGGCTCCAAGCTCTGAGCTGTCAGCACAGAGCCCAATGTGGGGTTCGAACTCATGGATCGTAAGATCATGACCTGAGCTAAAGTCGGACACTTAACCAAATGAGCCACACAGGGTCCCCGAGAAAGAGAGAATCTTAAGCATGCTCCATGCTCAGTGCAGGACCTGACACAGGGCTTGATCCCACAACCATGGGATCATGACCTGAACTGAAATCAAGAGTCATATGCTCAACCGACTGAGTTACCCTAACACCCCAGGAGAAAGTGTTTTAAAGGAAAGTAGTTGTATTGTAATCATAAATGCCTGCAAGAGATTGTACAAAGAAACCCATCCACCCCTGATTTTTCCATCCCAATAGCAAGGAGTATGGGAATCTGGGCTTGAAGAAGAGGGAGGGAGAAAGAGGAGATAGCACGTGTATTGTGTCAAAGCATTTGAGAGGTCTCATACCCATCTCTCTTAGCAGATAAGTAGTATGATGCAAGGGAAGGAACCCATGCTATAGAGCCATACTGAGCTAAGTCCACATTCAAGTCTGATGTTGACTGGTTGATTTTGAGAAAATTACCTGATTTTCATGAGCATCACTTTCCTCATTCATGAAAGCAAAATACAACAGTACCAATCAGCCAGATTTGCTGTCAGGATTCAGTGAGATAATTTATTATTTCTTTGTTTGTTTAAACCTTGCCTTTTTCCAGGCAGCATTTGAGGCAAGCAGCAAAGCTGTAACTTTTAGGGAAGAATGATGAGGGAAGGGAAGAAGGAAACAGGACATAATGTTAATATTCACATGCATATACAATGAAGTGAAGAAACTTACATCATCTTAACAAATGGCACCAAAATCTTAGGGAAGAGAAATGCTTACTCTGTAAGAGATACTTTGAGGTTGCATTGGTGTAGGAAGAGAGTCTGTTGAGAATTTGGCTTCAGGTAGGTGCTCAGGTGAATTGAGGGTGAAAGCCACTCTGTGTACGAGAGGGCGACTTTGGTCCTACAGAGCCAACTAGAATGGTGGAGATGAGGAAGAGACATTAGAAAACAGGAGGGGCAGAGAGGAAGCCTAAAGAAGGCTGAAACCCTCTGTGTTCTTAGTGCATAAACAACCCTCCCCAGCAAGGAGAGAGAGAGAGAGAGAGAGAGAGAGAGAGAGAGAGAGAGAGAGAGAGCACATCTAAAAGGAGTCATGTTAAGTTAGCAAGAGAGTCTATGAGCCCTTCCTGCAGGAGACTATCACAGATCAAGCCTTGAGTGTTGGGACTCTTACTGATCATCAAATTGAGAAGTTCAAACCAATTTGTCTAAATCTCAAGGGAGACAGAGAACCCTCCAGCTTCTGGGAGTTTAGCAGGCCATGAAGTTTTAGAGTATACCAGATGAAATATAAAGTTCTCTGTAGAAAAAATAAAATAAAATAAGTTCTTAAGCTTTCTAGAAGCTAGTGTAAATTAGGAAGCTTACACACAAATCCCCGTGTCCCTTAGGTATATGCCACTCCCTGGCTCACCATAGGAAACACACCTTGTGATACTGATTGGGAGGAAGTTTGTCCTATGAAAGCACATAAAGAGGAATGCAATATATAAAAATTATAGCACCTGATACTTAAGGTGTTTGATGCATTTCACTTCCCCTCCTGTTCCTTTCCTTCCCCACAAGTTTCTCTGAAGGTCATAGTATATTTGAAAGCTATTTGAAATGATAAAAGCTATTGTCAGCTATTAATAATCAAAAGAAATTCCATATATCAGATTTTATTAAAATTTCATTAAATACCATTGAAAATACTGAGATATTCATAAAATGATAATCTGAATAAAAATATGTTTCTTGTAGAAAAATGCTCTGTTTTTCTAAGTTATTGTTTTGGAGTTAAAAGCACTCTCCCATTCTTGCCTCTCATGGCCCATCATACCACAGGGTTTTAGAATCCTGTCTCCTCCATTTGTAATGGCAACATTAGTACAGAGTCATGTAGCCTGGTGTGACTTTTAAGGAGAACCACCTCTTAGAGCCAGATGTTCTTGAGTCTGTATGTGGACTTTTGTTGTGTAAGAAAGGAAGGTCAAGTTAAACATCTGAGCGAGGCTGATCCCATTCGGATCTGACAGTTCTGGTCAATTCACAAGATTGCTTCCCTGTACTTGAAATGTTTCAAGAATAAATTCTTATAATAAGGATAGTGGAAATCATGAAAATGATTATAAAATAAGAAGCAACCTGGAAAGAATATATAGACAAAGGCCAAGGCTTCTGGCAATTTTTAAATCATTTACATTTATCAGGCCAGTTTAAATAAGTTTTTGTTTTGTTTGTTTAAGAATGTGTGATAGGACTGTTACCTATTTTCCCTCCAAAACACTTCCTTTGATAGTTTTAAACATACAACATAAAGCAAACAGAATGGGATTCTAGAATATAGGATATAAAGGCTCCATGTAGGTTTCTATTTTCCTATAATTTCTTAATTTATTTCTCCCAGTGAGATGAATTGGTTATTACATATTGACACTAAGAATTTGATTCTAATATTGGAATAGTCAAGTGTTTGACTTGGCTATGAGTAAAAAAAAAAAAAAAATCTTTGATTGGCATATGAGTTCATTTGTATCAAACAGCTTTACCTTGAGAAAATCCATTACTTTGAAAGCAATAACACATCAGAAGAATTTTAAAGATTGTGGTGACCCCCCCCCCTTTATTTCCTTAGAATCTATTTTCATTCAGACTTGACCTGAGTGGCTCCTTTGGGTAATCTGAGCTGCATGCTTTCCCCACACCTTCAATAGCCCTGGTTTCTTCAGAGCTTCTGCCAAGACAAGCAAACATAAAAGGGGGAATAAAAAGGTTTCATTTCCAAAAAAATCGCTTTTCAGAACTTGATTCTTCACACCTGTTCATCGATAAGTGCTCCAGAACTGCTGAGTACACAGTTCAGGAAGCAACTAGTACATCAGTCTCCTGTCTCTTGTTCTTAAATTAAGATTCCTAGTGTCTTTTGCATTGTGCTTTGCCTCAACAAAGTAGTATGTGTAGGAACCTTGTGTCTAGCATGGAAAAGAATCTCCTTCATTCCCACATTTCCTGAAAAAAAAATCTCAAATAAAATTTCTTTAGGGAGAAGCACATTATTGTTTCATATATACCATAGTATATATGAAGAGTAGGACTGAGTTCTTATTTCTTGGATGTTTGTATGAATTACCTGCAAAACAGCCCATTCTTTTGTAAGGAACTAAAAACTAGATATTTTTATGGATATATATTTCCTCTGCTAATTTATTCAAATGTAATCTCGACTAATCTCTTATTTTGTTAACATGTCTACTTGATTAATATGTTTTTCCTCTCCTCTGATACTGATCTACAAATTCTATAGCTGTTACTTGTATTATTTAATCTAAGTCCACTATAAATAAACTCCTAAGACTAATGTTATTTGTCTTTCTAGATTAACGATACCAATACTATCACTGAGTAGCTTACTTATTTCAATTGGAAATTTAGCTGGCATGCATTACTTGCTTTTTTCCTTGGATATTTTTCATTTTTGGCATATTTATTAGTGTTGTGTTTTCCTGAGAGCATTAATGTTTAAAATATCTGTATCTTGGTCAGTAGAATTGATGGGGCTGAATCAGATGGATCAATAACAGTGCATTTCAAGGAAACCTACCATCTGCATTAATCATTTTATTACATCACAGTTTTCACAATTTACAAATGAAATTTGTACTATTTTACCCATTTTCTGTAAAAATTAGAAAAAATCTATTCTTTGGCACTTGAACTTGAAAGTGTTTTTAAATTATTAATTTTGTATGAAATCATTATTAGACAGGAAGTAATATTTCTTATGGGAATACATGTAGTTTATGATGTTCAGAAAATACCAGTAGGTTAAGCACTGAGTTAAAGAGTGCTCACTTTCCACCATTACGTTCGGTTCTGATTTTGTATCTGCGTAGCTAGAACGAACAGAGCAGAAGGTGGATTTTTTTATACATACAATAAGGGAAGCATAGAATGTGTGTCATCTGAAAGCACCTCTGACTGTGTCATCATAGGAGGGCTCTGATACAGGAATACTTGGCACCTCCAGGAAGCCAAGTAAGATATTTACAACCAAAGAATAATGCACTATCCTCTTTCACAGTCATCACAGATAGTGTTATAATTTGTATCTACCGTCCAGTTTTCCAGGTAAAGTATGGAAGCTATTTTGGAGATTTCACATAACAATTGAGCTACATTCATAGAACTCAAATGACCCAGAATAAAGAGTAATGAGTGCACTTGACCCTGAATCATTCAGACATCAGCTGGAGGATTGTGCTCACTTTGGGGGCTGCACACCTATTGGAGATGTCTCCAAGGAGTGACAAGGATGGAAGCAAACTCATGCCTTGTCACATATAAAGTGGTTGAAGGACTGTAATTGTTAAATAGAAGAAAGAAAACAATGCAGCAATTGAAGGACTGGTACTTGGATGATGCTGGTTCTTTGTAGCTGCAACTCTGAAATATAACTAGTGAATGCACCTGCAGTAAGAGAGGTTTAACCCTAGAATGGGTCTGGATTGCTTTCATGGTCAGAAGCATTTCATGAGATACAGTTTGCATGGGTCCAGGTTGGGATGTAGGGATAGGCAAACATGAATTGTTTGCTAGGATCAAAAATCATGAGTAAATGATAATATCGTATCAGGTTGTTGAAATCTATCCATTTTCTGGATGGTTTAAAACTTTGTATTTCTTTCCTAGTTTGTGCTATTTTTTTTCTTGTGTGTGTATCTGTGTGTGTGTGTGTGTGTGTGTGTGTGTGTGTGTGTGTGTCTTAGAACACTAAACGGTCATTTACTCTTCTCTGTCCTTTTGAAAGATATATTCATATAGATAATGCATATCATGTGTAAATGTTTTCTGCCTTTTAAAAGTAAGATTTTCTTTAAATGTGTCATATGTTCAGCAGTTCCCTAACACTCTAACCTGGCTTTAATTGATGATGTCTAACTTGAGCTAATATTTTCTCAAGAAATGTAGAGAAAGCAATTGGTCATAGAGGTTAATATATGAGAGAACTAAAGTCCACACTTTGTTCATAATTCCTTAGTTTTACCTGATATCCTTTCTCTATTCTTTTTTTTTTTTAATTTTTAATGTTTATTTATTTTTGAGAGAGACAGAGCATGAGCGGGGGAGGGTCAGAGAAAGAGGGAGACACAGAATCCAAAGCCGGCTCCAGGCTCCGAGCTGTCAGCACAGAGCCCAACATAGGGCTTGAACCCACGGACCACGAGATCATGACCTGAGTGGAAGTCAGATGCTTAACCTAGTCAGCCACCCAGGCGCCCCTCCTTTCTTTATTCTGAGAAAAGAATATACATTATGGCTAGTTGTCATGTTTCCTTTGAGTCCACTTGGCTGTGGTAGGGTCTCAGATTTTCTTGGTTTTTGATGACCTTGACAATTTTGAGGCTACTGATCGGGTATTTTGTAGACTATCCCTCAGTTGGGACTTTTGGATGTTTTTCTCATGTTTGAGGAGGAAGACCTCAGATGATAGAGTGCCATCTCATCACACTATCAATATAACTTAGGGCTATTGATGTCAACCTTGATCACCTGGCTGAAGTGGCTTTTCATCATGGTTTTCCACTGTAGATTTTCTGTTTTTATTTTCATACTATGTTCTTCAGAAAAAAAGGTTATTATGAACAGTCTAGATTTTAAGGAGGAGGGAATTATGCTCAACCTCCTTGAGGGCAGAGTATCCACATAAAGTATTTGGAATTCTTCTCCATTTATTCTATTCTCCTCCATTTATTTATATATCCAATCATTTGTGAATAGTAGTATAGGCCTATAGATATTGATTCTATACTTTAGGTTATAACTCAATAATATATTGTTGCTCACATTGTTCTAGCTTTAGCCATTGGGAGTTTTTGTTTTTGTTTTTTTTTTCAGTTGGCTCTTTTTTTTTTTTTTTTTAATTTTTTTAACGTTTATTTATTGTTTTGAGACAGAGAGAGACAGAGCATGAACGGGGGAGGGTCAGAGAGAGGGAGACACAGAATCTGAAACAGGCTCCAGGCTCTGAGCTGTCAGCACAGAGCCCGATGCGGGGCTCGAACTCACGGACCGTGAGATCGTGACCTGAGCCGAAGTCAGACGCTTAACCGACTGAGCCACCCAGGCGCCCCTTTCAGTTGGCTCTTGTGTCCCTTTGACATATTTTGTGTGATTTGTTTGCAGCCCCCCCCCCCCTTTTTTTTTACTTTCTGCCATTATAAGATGTAGGCTCATCTTTTACATTTTATTCCCCATTTTATTCAGCAATTTCTCCAAGGGTCTCTGGACTTCTTCATTGGAAAATGGCATTAAAAACCAACATTTGGGTGCTAGGCATGCTCATTGCTACTGCTTGTCATTGTTTCTTAGCCATCTTGACTGACAGAGCAAAGGAATATATACTAACAGTATAGACACATATCTATAAATATGTCTATATGTATACTATCTTTATATATTGATAGATAAAAAAGCATGAGTTTATTCTGATGCTTCCAAATTTAATCCATTACTACATAGATTATTATAGCTTCTTCCCATCACTTATCTGTGACTTTCTACCTCAAAAGTGAGAAACCTGGCTCCTGCCATTTGCCACTGTCCAGTTCCTATGGGATTGTTCCGTTTACTGTGGCCAGAGTTGAAATACATAATTAAAGCTGAATTTTTCTCAAAGCCTTTGGAAAATTAATTATTTTTTTCCAAAAAGAATGTTTGTTACTCTGCAAACTCTTATGATTTTAAAATAGTATCTTGGGTCCCAGAAACTTTACACTATGTTAAGATTGATATAGTCAGCTTTATATTGTACATAGTAATATGAGTTATAGATAATGTAAATTCTCCTATATTTCCACAATTTAAGTGTATCTATTGCTTTAAGTGTCTTTTCTAACAAGCATGCTCTTTACATGATAACTATAGCTATAATAAGAAAATTGACTAATATGAATTATATCTTCTTGACCTATAAATATCTGTATTCCCTGGACAGATGTCAAAGAACTGCATGTTGTCTATCTCCTGTAGGTAGCTTGAGGAGAAGAGTAACATACAGGACCTATCTTGAGTAATTGGACCTTGGCCATGCTCTGATTTACTGAAAGTTCTTGTAATCACAAAAGAAAGCAGGAATTTGGCTTCAGACTTTAAATCAAGTCTTTTTTTGGTTGTTAAGACAGAAACACACTGAGGAATTTATTTTCAGTAATGAACCATACTTTCATGACTCTCCTAAAGGAAATAGTGTTAAGATCTTGCATAAAATAGTTAATATAGAAAACCTGTAAGGTAACAATTATAGGATTCAGGAACACCTACTTCCCCTTGGGCTCTAACAAAAGTATACTACCCAACAGTGTGTTTGTGTGTAGCCTAAGATTTTAGGAAAGTAATAATAATAATAATAATAATAATTAAGTAAAACTTTAAATAGCCATTGTTTTCCAAGTCAATCAGAAAAAAGAAATACAGTGTGAACAGGGGTAGGCAAAATGGTCAATAAAGTTGCTTGTTGACACCAGTTTTCAGCTCCAGCTCCCTCAACCTCTTACCAATCTAACATTATCTTCCTATGCCCCACATGCTGATTTCCAGTTAACACTCATTTGTAAACACTGAGGATGAAATGGTGTGCAAAATCAGACCCAGTTCCTGCCCACATGGAATTTACAATCAAGTAGAGCAGAGAAGCATTAATTAAATTCTCTCTCTCTCTCTCTCTCTCTTTCTCTCTCTCTCTCTCTCTCTTTCACACACACACACACACACACACACACACACACACACACACACACATGAAACTAGACCTGGGGCAGATGCTTTGTAAGAGAAGCAGACAGGGTTCAGAGACTCTATTAGGGAGTGTTTGACCTGCTCAGGAAGATCAGAAATAGCTTCCCTGAAGAAGACTTGTTGAAACTGTCATTTGAAGAATCAATAAGAATTAGGGCAAGATAGACAAGAAAGAGCCTGGTGTGGTAAACGACCAAGTGGTGAGTGCTGAATGTAAAGGAAGTCAAAAAGCCTCCCCACCACCCCCATGGAAGGGGGCACAGAAGTGGGAGATGCACCCTGCACTGTGGAGCGGGACACAGATGTGGGAGATACCCCCGCCTGCTGCCTGTGGAGCAGGGCATAGAAGTGGGAGATGCAGCCACGCAGGTGGGCAGGGCCAGCCCATCCAGGCCTTGCTGGCTTGCTGGAAGTCCCTCACAGGATCCTGAGAGTGATGGGCAGCCACCGCGTTCCCCAGATCAGGAATGCATTCTCACCTGTGTTCATCTAAAAGTCGAAACATAACCCATCTTTCAAAGGGGGAAACCAAATGCCACCCATCCAAGTCTCTAGCACCTCCCTTTCTCAGTATGTTAGAAAAGACCATTCTGGCTGAGAGGGGAGATCATTGTTTAATCTAGGCATGTGTTTGTGTTTATAGATAAGATGTGTTTTCATATTTTATTTTCTTAGTGACATTAGCAAAAGACTGCCTGTCTCCTCGAATCTTTTTTGGCTTATCTCCTTCTCTCTCTGTATTGCCCCCTGCTGTTTGGGCTGTTTCTCCAGGACTCCTGCCCGCCACTTGCATTTCCCTGTTATGCAATAAGGGGAGGAATCCCAGAGGCAGGAGAAGGACAATGTGGCAGAATACAGGAGAGAGAGCTGTAGGAAGGGTCAGCTGCACTGAGCTGTAATCATCCTGAGCATCTGTCAAGGGCCTTCTTCTTCCCTCTCACTTTGCCATCTTTACTTGAGCTAAGGAGACTGTGGTGATCTACCTTTCTTCATTAGGCTTATGTCATAGTTTATCAACTGAGTCCCTCCTTTTGTCACCCAGTGACACTGAAACTGTATCTCACCTGAGCTGCATGCAATGACTTTGTAAAGCATACAAGCCTCTAGTCTCACCACCTACCCCACTCTTCTTCCATGGGGACCCCTCTAAAGGGGAAAACCAAGCCCATCCCTCTCTTACATATTCTTCCGTGGGTCTCCAGAGTCTTTACAACATGATTTCTCAACCTTGCGTGCTGTACCCCAATGGTAGCCTGTCCATGGGAAGTGTTTTCTGTTCCTTAAATATGTCCTCTTATTTCACGGCAGCTTTTTTCCCCACTGTTCTTTCTGATCAGGATGTCTCCCCACCCTCCCCCCATACACTTGGTAAGTCCTGACCCTTCCTGTGAGACTCAGTGGCAAGCTATCTCTTCTTAGAAGTGTTTTCCACCCACCCCTGTGCTGTGCCCCAAATTTCTATGCACTCACCACCCCCTACTGCTTGTACATTGCTTTTTGTTTGGGTTCCTAAATAGGACTGTGCATGTTGTTTTCTTGTCTGTCTCCCTCCCAAGGATGAGTTTCCTGGGGCCTCCTAGTCATCTCTACCTCATTCATTGCTCACCCTAACAGCCAGCTAGAGACTGGCACCTGCTTGGTATCTGACACATGTTTCTTTGATTAAGGAATGAATCCTCAGTTTCTGCTCTTCTGGTCAGTTGTTCCATTCTCCAGGCTCCAGACTGTATCACCACAAATAGAATAGGCTTCCCTTATAACTCTTCTCCTACACTCACCAGCTTGCACAAATCACACAGCGCTGATTAGTCAAAACGACCACATGCAGCTCTTCACAGCTTTGGGACCCCCTAGTGAATGTCCAAGGCAGTTTCTCTCTCTCTTCTAAGCTCAAATCAAACACCTCATCCAGCCACTCAGCTTGAACTGAGATGATGGAAGTTCTACTTCTGGCTTTTACAGATTTCCTTTACATGCATTTCCCCCTCATCTGAAATCCTCTTCCCATCAACCCTCAACTGGAGAATAATAAATATATTAAATGTTCACCCTGTGCCAGGCACCATGCTAAGACCTATACTTAAAAAATCTTGCTTTATCTTCATGAAGATCCCTTACAGTAAGTTTTGCTATCCTTGAAGACAGGGGAACTAAAGCACAAAGAACCAAGTAACTGACCCCAGTGCACACAGCTTGCAGGTGGCAGAGCTGGGATCTGAACGCATGCACTTCAGAGACTAGTCCACGCGCATTCTCTCTCCACACCACGTGGTCCCTACTTACTCACATCCAATTCAAGGATCCACTTCTCAAGTTTTTTCTTCTTACCTCTTTTTCTTATGGACTTATTTCAACAACTAGATATTTCTTGACACTCACTTGGCATCTATCATTTTCTCTAATCTCATAGTTGTTATCTTTTCGTGTATATAACTTGTGTCACCTCTTGGAAGCAAAAAGTGGGGATTTTCTGCTTTGTAATTTCCTCTCTGGTGGCTGGTAAAGTTTGGTGGTTAAGAGCGAGGTTCTGGAGGCAGGCTTCTTAGGTTTATATTCTGGCTGTCCTCAGTAGAACATATATCACCTTGGGCAATTTCCTTCATCTTTCTGTGCCTCTCATTCTTCATGTGCACAATGGGACAAGTTATAACACTTACCTCAGAGCGTGGTTGTCAAGACTGAACGAGCTAATGCCCAAAAAGCACTAACAGCAGTGTCTGGTGCATAATGACTACACAGTAAATGTCACTTATTGTAATTCCCTCACAGCTAGACGTCCTTTGCACCTAAGTGACATCCCTAAGTCGCAGTTGAGTGACTGTTGCAGCGTACCCTGATGGTGTGGCTGCCAGGGATTGCATTGTTTTTTGTTTTTTGTTTTTTTCTGAAGAGTTATGTTTACTAACGGGACTTTGATTTGCTTCTCTATCTATAAGCCTTACTGCTCCAACCCTGGGGAACTGAAATGTTGTGAAACCTTTTTCTCCTCAAATTTCTTTGACTCTGAGATTCCTCTGGTGTCTCAGCTAAGCCCTTCATGTGGCAGCCTTTCTCTTCTGCCCTCAGACCTGCTGAGATCCTCTGCTCAGCAGCGTGTCTGACGCCTACTGCCACCAGGCACAGACACTTCCTCTGTGACCTGGCAACACCCAGAGGGGCCACGCCAGCTTGGAGCCCTCTGGCAACGCAGTCTGGAATCAGCAAACCCACAGCTTCTTTCTCTGAATTGGGCAACCAGATAATGCTTTTTAATATTTATCAATAGCAAAACACCACTGAAAAGGAAATGAGAAAGATCCTCTGGGCTAATCACTATCTGTGATTTTGCAAAATGGCTAAACCAAGTGTAAAATATCTCACAATAACATGCCCTATTGTCCTGAGGACTTAGCTCTCCTGAGATACAGTTACCATGCGAGAGTGAGAAATAGATTTTCCTTCTCTTTCCAGAAGATTTAAAATAAAATGCTTTCCTTGGCCACTAACATCAGTTTCATGTTAAGATGCTTCTTTGTTTAAAGTAGTATTTTTTTTCAAAAGCAAAACAACTCTAAGAGATTTTT
Organism: Panthera pardus; assembly: GCF_024362965.1. Taxonomy (NCBI): domain Eukaryota; kingdom Metazoa; phylum Chordata; class Mammalia; order Carnivora; family Felidae; genus Panthera; species Panthera pardus. Next base: position 111,356,772 of record NW_026526765.1, read on the forward strand.
CTAAATGAGGGCTCAAACCTAAGTATATTTTATGCTTTATGCAAAGCGCATACATCTGAAATTAATTGTGAGTGACAGGGAAAAAATAGTTTTTAAAAATAGCTTCCTTTCTAGTGATTTCCATCCCAGTGGTTTATTTGAAAATGAATTTCCATCCATGACATCTTCATTTGTCTTCTAATTTTCATGCAATTCAAAAGGGTTAGATTCCTTACCCACGGGATCATCCTGACCAAATCTCCAAGGATTAGCTAAGGCATGCTGATTTTACAGGCAAATTTATATCTTGTCATTTCAGGAAGTGTTTCTTGCACCACCGTCTTTTCAAAAATATCTTATTTGTATAGTACATGGACATAGTATACTCCTCTCCTGAGACCTAACCCATGTAATACTTTAAATAGGGTAAGTTATCTGATTCTATAAGTGTGACCTTTCCCATTTTTAAAGGAGATGTTTAGATGAATCCCCTAGAAAGAAGACTTCTGGCTTCCTCTACATTTTCCAACGTTTCTAAACATTTTTTGACATATGAGGTAGAGACCAATTAGTGCTAAGAAGTAGGCAGTAAGCAAGCAGCACTCAGAAAGTACAAGGAATGAAATGCATACAAACGTGTATAAGACTCACTTTTAGAAGCTAACCTATTCTTCTAAAATATTGTAATACTGACACCATATTACCAAGATGCAGCTTCTTTCTAAAAGTTGTTAAATATAAACCCTCTTCTTTGTACTATGCATTTTTGAAACAAGAACTTATTATAGGTAAATAAATAAACAAAAGCTCTATCAACTGCCACTCCCAGAATCTAGCAGGAATTATTTGGTTTAGCAGTATAGGGGACTTACTTTTGACAGGTGAGCATTTCTAAGAAGGAATGTATTTAACTGGTTTTCATTGAACAAATTGCAAAATAGGGCTAATAGCTTGTTCATTATAAGAATATCCTTATTACTCAGGTAGGTGTATTAGTCAGGGTAGACAGAGTTATATTCCAGTAACAAACAGTCCCGCTTTGAATCTGGGTACCTATCAAGGCAGCAAGCAGTTTTCACATGATCCCTTAGAGCAGTACCTCCATATCAACCACAGGCGTCTATAATCCCCATGACAGAAGAAAGGCTTCGAGATCCAAGCAGTTGCAATTAAATACTTCCACCCAGAAAATAGGAATCCTATTTTATTTTTCAAAGCAATGCAACTTTGTTAACTTCAAGGACACAGGGAAGCGCAAGTCTCCCTTGGGGTCAGGAGAAGCACAGGTCTCCCATGGGGTCAGGAAATTGGTCAACTGTTGAAAATGTCTGCCTTAGTTTATAAATGAGGATGATTGTATCATCTTACACTGTCAGGTTTTTCAAAATCTTTTGCTTAAAATCTTTCAACAGCTTCCCAGAGCCCTGAAGATAAAATACAGACTCTTTAGCTGGGCCTTTCGGCTATAACCGAAGTTACCCAGTCACCCAGCGCCTGCCTGTCTCACAAGTGATCTCTTTCTCTGCCATGTCCCATCAGACTCCCTGTAGGAACAAGGAACTCATTGTTCTGTTTCCTGCTTGTTTCTTCCACCTTTGCCAGCCAGCTTCATCTGGTGGGATCACCCTTCCCTAACCAGCCTCATATCCATCTCCTTTAGTAATTCTTCTTTTAAAATGCCACCTGCCTCCTTCAGGCCCCAGACCTGAGGATTAGATTATTGCTGTGGCTGCTCTTCTGAGCTTCATTAGCAAATTTTAACACCATTCTTACTGTTTACCTATCTCTCCTCCCTGCTAATGATAAAAAACACTAGAGAATAAGAACCAAATCTCACTTCTCTTGATATCACCCCAAGAGTATCTAACCCAGAGTGGGGGCCCAATGTATACTTACTTGTTCAATGAATGAATAAATAAATGAATGGGTTTTTACCTGCCTTACTCTCCTTGACTGCTCATATTCTTCAGGAAGTATGTTTTATTTCTTTTTACAGCCTATAGGACCTACAATGGGGATTTCATAGAGTAGTATGCAAAAATTGGTAAAATTAATTGAATTTACCTCATTCTATCACTCAGCAATAGATTTCTGCTATTACAGTTAGCCTTTATATACTAGATATGTTTAAGAAGAGGGAATCGGCCATAAGCCACATCTGGAACTCATTTTCACAGATTTATTAGACTTTACATTTATACAGAGTATTCACTGCCAAAGCCTCTGGTGTCATATCCTAACCCAAATATTTAAGAAACATTGTCTGCAAAACAAGGCAACCCGTGTGTTTTGGAAACCCTTTCTTAAATAACATGCCATTTAATTTAACCTGGGATCTATTAAAGCCTTAAAATTGTAGCAATTCATTGGACTGTATGTCAAGAAAATGACATTTTGAAAGGGTAGCATGTTTCTTCATTTATATGCAAATTATTCACATGTGCTTTGGATGGAAAAAAATGGATATTTTAAGAATATACTTAGCCCTTAAAGAATGTGATTGATCCATGAGGACATCATTCCAGAAAACAAAACAAGGAGACAGAAATTCTTCTTGAGCGCTAGAAGCAACTTTTCAAGACATCCAGTATAGTCCTAGGAAAAGTTTAAATTTTATTATTTTTTTATTTTTTATTTTTTTAATATGAAATTTGTTGTCAAATTGGTTTTCATACAACACCCAGTGCTAAATTTTAAATTCAAAGTTTAAATTTTAGCTTTCCTACTCAAAAAGCCTTGAAAGCATATTTTAACAATGTGTTCAGTATTGTGGGAATATGTTCAAGAGCTCTCAGCTATAGTTGACCTTTGACATTATAGGTGAACTTTGAGAGTGACTTCATGAAATGTTTCCACCCCAGAACAATCCGCGTCATTCACACTCATATCTATAGCTCAGGTTCAAGAGGGTCACTGGAGGTACTTTGAAGTTAATAGCATGAAATCTCTCCAGAACAAACATTTAATTTTTTTCTACTAATTTCCTTAAACAACATTCATATAATAAATGAAATCATCTCTTTTAAACAACATTGTAATGGATCATACCTATCGATGGATTTAAAATTACTGAAGATCATAACATGGCTCATTTGAACTAAGAATTATATTGTTTTGTATTTTACATTTTATGTTAAACATATAATAATAAGTAGAAAAATAGTTACATATATTCAGACTGTTTTTTCTTCACTGAACACCTTTATTATTTTATTTTTCATTTTTTTATTAAAATTTTTTTTAATGTTTATTCATTTTTGAGAGATAGAGGGAGACAGAACATGAGCAGGGAGGGGGAGAAAGAGAGACACAGGACCCAAAGCAGGCTCCAGGCTCTGAGCTGTCAGCACAGAGCCCAACGAGGATCTTGAACCCACAAACTGTGAGGTTGTGACCTGAGCTGAAGCTGGACACTTAATTGACTGAGCCAGCCAGGCTCCCCAAACACCTTTCTTTAAAAGATATTAAACCATTAGTCTCCTAAGATGAAAGGTGGATAGGTACCATGAGTTTACATGTATTATTGGTGCATAACTCATTTAAAATGAAGTATCTGAAATTAAGCAGACCTCATGACCCCAGAGGACAGAGCCATGATGTTATTTGAATATCAGTCATTGTGGCTCATGGTCTCTTTTCCTCCACTGCCATCAGTCAAGGCTGAACTAGTTTTAAAAAAAAAGAAGCCTATCTTGTAGTTCTGAGATTCACAACCTTCCCACTCCATTCACTGATTTCCCACCTATTTAGTGTAGCTTAGATCTATGCAAAATCCAAGCATAGCACTGTGAGATTAGGAGCAGTCCACATGCTGTATCCGTGATGTCTTACACATAGGATGAACCCAGTGAATATTAGTGATCTTGAATTCCCCTAAACTCAGTCATCACCATAACATGACTTATGCAGCAGTGAGATGAGGACTTCTCTAACTCTTACACTAAAACTTTTCATGCCAGAAGAAACTGAACATGTGCGCCTGGTGTCCGGGGGAGTAGCCTGGAATTATGGTGTCAAATATAATTTTTTTTAACACCTCCATTTTTATCTTAAAAATCTATGTGTTCTGATCCTTTACTTTTCTCAATTTTTTTTTTCAACATAAAAATGTGTTCTTTTTCTTCCACTTGTTGGCTTTGATTCCCCTTCTACTATTCTGTCATCTACATGCTGCTGCTTGAGAAGCATGGTCTAGGAGCATAGAAAATACTTTCCTCCCCCAGCACATTTATATCCAAATGAGGAAATAAATAGTTTGCTTTCTACCTGATATGTGTATGGCTCACTGTCTTTGCATTTTCACTCAAAAGTCACTTCAGTGTAGCATTTTTTTAACCAACAGATTGAGAGCTGCAGTCTCCATGCCTAACTCCTACCCTTGTAGACTTCTCTGCTATATTTTTCTCTAACAAACTTATCTCTTGCTAAAATACCTAATAATTTACTTGCTTATTTTATTTTATTATTTTTTCAGGTTATTTATTTTTGAGAGAGACAGAGACAGTGTGAGCAGGGGAGGGGCAGAGAGAGAGGTAGAGAGAGAATCCCAAGCAGGCTCCACACCTCCAGCACAGAGCCTGATGTGGGGCTTGAACTCATGAAACCGTGAGATCATGACCTGAGCTGAAACCAAGAGTCTGAGCCAACTGAGCCACCCAGGTGCCCCTAGTTATTTATTTTAATGTTCATATTTCTCCAACGGGAATATGAACTCCATAAGAAAAGACATTTGGTCTGTTGTGTTTCCTGTTAGATCCCTCAACCTAGAACAGCACTTAGTATATAGTAGATGCTCAGTTAAGATTTGTAGGAAAAATGGATACATTTCTTCTGTTGTAAATCTGCAAGCATTCATTGTTTAGTCGTATTCCTAATATTTGTGGTTTCTGCACAACCAAGTATGTACATCATTTTATAAGGAGGTGGAGTGTTAATGACAGATCACCCTGTCACTAGTCCTTTCCAACAGGAAGACCTGAAGGAAGGTACTTCTAGGTTCTTTCCTTCCCCGGTTTCTCATTTTACCTAGTGTGTACATTGCCTTGTAAGTTTATACTTTCCTTCCTTTAGCTGATTTCATTTGCAAATAAAGCAGTGCTGATCTGTGTTTAGCATTGTGTGGCTTTGATGTTTATTTTCCTTATTCTCACATTGCTATTTTAGCTCATTCTTTAATTCAATTAAATGCTTTGTTCTCTCAGGATGTCTGCGACTAAAAAGAAGGGTACACCAACTACGATAGTGTAAATGCTTATATTAACTCACAGGACATAACCTACTGACAAAAATTATTTCTAAAGTATATTCTACAAACTTTCATTGTATTCGAAACATTTGACAAAGTGAGAAAGGCTCCCCCAATCTTTAGCTCTCTTCAACGTCTCTGTGGCTTTTAGACATATTGTCAGCTGTCAAAGATGGAAGTGCTGGCTTGTGAAGGTTCTCAGTCCCACAGTGCTGACATGACCAGGAAAGAACACTCACCATGTGGGACAGTTGCCACAATTATCTAACAATGTAGGGGGTGAGGAAAGTTAACCTGAATTGCAAACTGGTGTAAAATCAGACCATGCAGTATTTTCCGTTGTTATTACAACATTGCTTAGAATATTCTAAAGGATTGTCATGATGGGAGTGTAAATCATAGTCATACATTTTATTTTACTATAGTGCTTATCATAGGACGAGAGTGCACAAAAATCCTCACAGTTTATGTTCACTCTTGGGGAACCTTTAGCTGTAGTGAACAAGGAACATTAGATCAAAGACTCTGCTGCTTACAAAAAGTTCATTTATTTCAGCACTCCATTCTTACTCATTTCATTATTTGACACAGTTTTACATAAAGGATTCCTAGAGATAGTGGTTCTGCACAGAATTTCATTAAGGTTTCAGCTATTGGAACACAATCTTTCCATCATTTAAAAGCTATAAATGGCAGCCGTTTTATATGTTTGACTCCTTGATTGTTTGCCTGCTTTTCTCCTCCCTCCTTCCCTTCCTTTATTCATGCCCTGCCTAGTTACAAAAAAGGACTTCAAGTATCTTAGCAAAAAGTACAAAGACAATAAAGTCTTCTCTTTTCATTTAGATTTTGAAAAATAAAATTGGATGAAAAGAAAGTGAATATTCCAATAATACACGTCATTGTGTTTTCTCTGAAGGAGCCCAGAAATCTATCTCATAGCTACAGAGTGGCCAAACTCAGCAGTAAAACAGGACAAATGTTAGATGAGAAGAACACAACATCCATTTCTTGGGGAAGACAAAGTTTTCCTTGTATCAGGCCCTGCAGTGTATTTTCTCATGGCACACTATTTGGATAAAGAATCAGTGTTGTAATAGTCTTTAGCAAGACTTCATAACAAAGCAGAATCCCCAAGTCATGGCCATGGCCACATGCAAGTCACTTAACCTCTCTCTACCTCCCATCTCCCTGCTCTGGTATTTAGAAACCAAAAATGTCTTTCTTACAGGATTGTTTTGCTGGTTAAGCAAGAAGCACTTAGCATGGTGGACACCTAGAGTAAAGTAAATACTTAGAGAATGAGAGACAATTTGAATAAAATGTCAGAATCAGAACATTAGGATGCAGGTTAGAAACTCGATCGCACTTCTGCCAAGGTGCTCAAGAGGTGCGCTGTGTCAGGTGTGGAGGCCTCTCCTAGTGTAATGTGACATTCACCGCCCCTCAAGAGGACTCACCATAGTCAGCAAATGGAGAAAAAGTACTGATATTCTCTAAAAAGCTTATTTCTAAGAAAAAAATTGTCTAGGATAGGGTTCATAAATTCTGGAAACCAACAAGAAAGTACATAAAACATTGGAATCAGTTCAGAAACATTATGGAAACCTGAGGTATGTATTTATTCACGTGAAATAAGACCCTTCCACCTCCTCCGGCAAATACCTTGCAGGGACCAGGTTTTCACAGAGCTCAGAAGGTTGGTTGGTCACATTCTAATGAAGCACTTGCTCATCCCAGCACTAGCTGGAAACAAGGTCAGGGTGCTTCATCTTTTTTCATGAGGAGTGGGGATTCTGAGATATCCTCATTTGCCTTGGAATATTCTCACTACAGTTTAGAGAAAGTGGTGGAAGAGGCCAGGATGAATTAGCATATCCACCTGAGCATCTGAAAACGTCACCAGTGCCAAGGACTTATTGGCTTCAGCCCTCTGGGGACTGAAATGGAAAGGGTTCAGAGGGTCAAAACTCTTAAGGTTTTGTAACAAGTTAGGGGTGAGAAGTGATGAGCTCGAAGACCTTAAGAAAAGAGTCAGACTTGTTGTCCAGGGACCAGTGTTTCCTTTTTCTCTTTTCCCTATACTTTTCCACAAATAAATTTACCTTTGCCCTGTGTGTTTCATCCTCTTCCCCTCCCCCATTCCCTCAGAAGTTTAGAATGGAAACACGTTCATTTGGATACTTATCTACCCTTTGTTTTTCTTATCTTTACTGAGTCATTCTAAATTACTCTGCTGAAGGCAGAAACAGGATCCTAAAATCTTTGTAGTCAGGCGTAACATAATTTACCTCTTGGAAAAGTGAGACCTGTTTCTGACTGCGATGCCTACAGTTATTTTATGGTTCATGTCCTGTCACCATTTCAGTTGTATTTCATTGTGTTCTTCCCTCAGTGGAGACTCAGCATAGTTGCCATCTAAGGAAAACTGCCCATTCAGCAACTTAGAAATCATAGACTTCTCTTCCGAATGCTAATTTATTCACGCTCCTTTATATTTTATAAATAGTATTCCCCAAATTCAGCCATCTTTCGTGCTGGGCATTTCTGAAAGTATAGTGATTAAAAGCATGGAGTCTGGAATTAAGTAGTCTGGGTGCATGTCCTGGCCCTGGCACTCACCACCTATGTGACCTTGGGCAGGTCAACCTCAGTCTCAAATGTCCTTCTCTATTAAGTCAGAATTACGGGGAGTTTCCTAGGCCCTATTTTTTAATGTGGCTGCAAAGATTTAAGAAGGGGATGCACTTAGAACAGTGCCTGGCACGTTCTGAGTCACTGACAAGTTAGCCATTGTTCTCAGAAAGAAGTTGAGTCAAACCCGAAACAGTGATACAATATAAACAGTGTGGACTTCTGTCTTATTAATTGTCATTTACTAGCTCTATGACTTCGGATCTTAGACTCAGTTTTCTCATCTCCAAAATGGGGACAATGATAGTTGTTCTGCAAGTTGATTGTGGAAGTGTAATGAGATGGTTCCTACAAAGAACTCACTGGTCCAGGTGCCTAGCAGTTAGGAAGCGTAGGTAGGGAATGTCAGCTCTCCTCTGCCACGCCTCCTTATGGTTGTCTCTGAGGGCTAAAGCTAATGCATATAACACTCAGCATTGTGTCAGATATGTGGCTAGTGCTCAAGAAACTGTAGCTGTTATTATTTTCCTTACTTTGCTCCATTTGTTACAACTCAGTAAGTAACATAGCACTCCATGAGGGTCTGCTAGAGGGAAAGTTTAATTATTTTAAAATCTTTGGTTCCTCCAGGTTTCACTTTCGCTTTGTAATGCTAACCTTGACTTTTATTTTTTAAATAGTTTCTATACTCGTCTGAAATATTAAGTATGGCTTATTTTGCTCTGTTAACCTTTCTTAGTAACATAAGAATATTTTAAATTTCTATTTGAAAAAATCTCACCAAGCATTCATTTAAATGTTGCTCAAATGTTATACAATATGAAAAAAAAGTACATGTTCTTTCCGAAATTAGGCCTAACGAACTCCCTGCATTCAGAGCCAGGATGTGAGAATGGAGACAGTTGAGAAGTGTTTTCTGTTATAAATCTTACTTCTGCTTTTGAATTTTATGAAACACCTATTAAATCACTTAGCACCTAGATTATGAGGAGAAGGATCCCTGTTCACTCTTTTAAAGTGGAAAATGGAAAATTACTCCCAGGTGATTAGGGAAAATGAACCCAGAGGTATGCACTTTTGGCACGGAGACCCATCTATGAGACAATAATGTTTCTCTTGGGAGCTGGTAGAAAGTTGAGAGAGGATGCTTTATTTCTCACCTCCTAAAATGTCTTTCCCAGTTTTCTATGGTGAGAGAAAATGAGACACAGTAATACCTAACAGTTGGTGAAAGTTACATATATAATGTGTGTGTATATACTTACATATATATGTAACTGTTTGTACACACACACACACACACACTCACAGAGAGAGAGAGAGAGAGAGAGAGAGAGGAAATTTTATTAGTTAGACATGATAGAATAATATTTACCAGAACATCTTCATTAAATGATACCTTTCTATTTAAAAAAAACTATTTTTGTATATATATACACATATATTTCAAAAATTCACAAAAAATAAACTACATAACCTTGATGAAGCAATACTTATTGGAAAAAAAATTAGAAAAGTTGCTTTTGAAAAACAGCTCTGCAAAAGACATCAAGTTGAGAGAATTTCTTTGAAAGTATTTACATTCTTTGAAGAATAAAAAGGTAGTATGTTATTTAAAATTTTCTAAAGAGTATGAAAAGAAGCAACTTTACAGTTCATTGTATGAACTAAAACTAAGTGTAATAAGAAATCTCTCAATCCATCCTACTGTTGCTAATGACTTATAATTAACTAATTAATTAATTACCATTACTACTTACTAATAAAGAGACAAAATTCTAGGTACAATATAGGTAAATTGAACCCTACATTTTGTTAAACAAATAATGCTCATGTCAAATAAGGTTGATTCTGTAAGTGCACACCTGGTTCATTGTGAAGGAATCTGCTCACAGAATCCATCGTATTAATAGGTGAAAAGGAAGAGCAGTAGGCTTATAATGACACATGTCAGAATGGGATTTGATTAGAATTTAATATCCATTTATTGTTAAAAACAGCACAGAAGTGAAATAACAGCAGAATAGCTGAAAAGAGTTGTGTTAAATGTATTGTATTAAAATCAGCCTACCTATAAGTGCTATTATGCAATATTAAAATATTTTTATGTAACATTGTTTGGGAAGTTCTAATTAGTACAATTATTTGAAACATAGAATATAAAATAAAAAGTGACTTTATAACTATCTGGGTATTTATAGGGAAGAGCCAAAGTAATTAGTTGAAATATTATTAAATAACGTTGAGATTCAATAAGGTGGCCAAGTACAAAATATAAGCAAATATGCGTTAATGTTTCTGTAAAAGAAGAGTAAGTTAGAAATTGTAATGGGAAATATCTTTTAAATAGCACACGATTCCAGCCACAAAACATATTGTACTTAGGAATGAAAATAATAAATCAGAAATATTTTTTTTAACGTTTATTTATTTTTGAGACAGAGAGAGACAGAGCATGAACGGGGGAGGGTCAGAGAGAGGGAGACCCAGAATCTGAAACAGGCTCCAGGCTCTGAGCTGTCAGCACAGAGCCCGACGCGGGGCTCGAACCCACGGACCGCGAGATCATGACCTGAGCCGAAGTTGGCCGCCCAACCGACTGAGCCACCCAGGCGCCCCCAGAAAGATTTTTTAATGAAGAAAACAATGTTAAGTAAAGAAAACTTAAAGGCATCATAATCATGTCTCATACTAATTAAGGATTTAAGTGCCTTGCACATTGCATATTAAATCATCTGTTAATTTTATACAATCCTATCAAGGAGCTAGTGTTATTTTTCCAATTTTACAAACGTGGTAGCTAGGATTCAGGGAAATTAAAGCTCCTTGCCCCAAATGACAGAGCTAGCAAAAGCTGAAGCTAGGATTGAATCTATGCAGACTATTTCTGAACTTCATTCTTACTATGCCACTGAAGACCTATTTAAGAAGCTTAAAAGGCTAGTTCTGGCTGATTACTCTACACAATTTATTCATTTACACTCAATACCAATGAGATATATTCCTGATTTTGATTAAATGTTGCAAAAGTTCATCTAGGGCACCTGGATGGCTCAATCAGTTAAGTGCCCAAAACTCAATTTTAGCTCAGGTCATGATCTAATGGTTCCTGAGTTTGAGCCCTGCATTGGGCTCTGTGCTGACAGTGCGGAGCCTGCTTGGGATTCTCTCTCTCTCTCTCTCTCTCTCTCTCTCTCCCTCTTCCTCTCCCTCTCCCTCTCTCCCCCCCTCCCCACTTTTCATCCCCACCCCACCCCTGCGCTTGCTCGCACTCTCTGTCTCAAAATAAGTAAACTTAAAAAAAAAGTAAGAAAGTTCATCTAAAGGAACATATACATGAGAGTGCCAAGAAGAACTTGAAGCACAATGGTTGGAGGGTGGAGAGATGAAGTCACCACTGAAGAAATTATAACATGTTATAAAACTATGAGAATTAGGACAGTGGTTCATGTGAAGAACTAGATTAAAATCAATTGAAAAGACTATAGACTCCTAATTAGACTTCGTGTGTGTATGTGTCTGTACATGCATAGGTATACATATATACCTACTGTATGATTAAAATAGCATTTGAGCATTTTATTCAATGAGAAAAGGCATAGTTAATCAATAAGTGGTGTTGAGACAATAGCTAATAATTTGGGAAAATAATATAAACAGATTTTTTTCCTTACATTTTCCATAAATAAATAAATAAATATTTTATATATGTATATATATGTATATATATGTATATATGTATATAAACATATATATGTTTATATATGTATGTATGTACATATATATGTATATATGTATATATTTATATATGTATATATGTATATATATGTATATATATACATATATATGTATATATGTATATATATACATATATAAAATAAATATTTTATATATGCATATATGTATATATATGTATACATATATACATATATAAAATAAATATTTTATATATGTATATATGTATATATATATGTATATATGCAGTATATATATATTAGGGAAGGTTTTAATGAAAATAAAATGAAATAAAGTAAAATAAAATGTGCACTGTTGGTGGGAAGTAAATTGGTACAGCCAGAATTAAAAACAGTATGAAGGTTCCTCAAAAAATAAAAAATAGAAACACCATATGACCCAGTGATTCCACTTTTGGGTATTTACCCAAAGAAAACAAAAACACTAATTTGAAAAGATATTTGCATCTCTATGTTTATTAAAGCATTGTTTACAATAGCTTAAATATAGAAGCAGCCCAAGCGTCCATCAATGGATGAGTGGATAAAGAGGATGTGATATATATACGTAAATAAGGATTACTCAGGCATTAAAAAAAAAAAAAATGAAATTTTGCCATTTGGAACACCATGGATAAACCTAGAGGGTATTAAGCTAAGTGAAGTAAGTCAGAAAAAAGACAAATACCATATGATTTTACTTATATGTAGAATCCAACAAAACAAAACAGAAATAGACTCATAAATACAGAGAACAAACTGGTAGTTGCCAGAAGGCAGAGGGGGGTGGGGGAATGGGCAAAATAAGCAAAGGGTTTAAATAGGTACAAACTTCAAGTTATAAAATAAATAAGTCACGGTAATGAAAAGTACAGCATAGGGAATATAGTCAACAATATTGTAATAACCTTGTATGGGGACCAAGGATGACTACACTTATTGTAGTAAGCAAGTAGCAATGAATATAATTGTTGAATCACTATGTTGTATAGCTGAAATTAAAAAAGATTGTATGCCAGCTATACTTTAATAAAATAAAAATTAGGGGTGCCTTGGTAGTTCAGTTGGTTGAGTGTGCAACTTTTAATTTCTGCTCAGATCATGATCTCATGGTCATGGGATGGAGCCCCCACCACAGGCTCCACACTGAGGGTAGAGCCTGCTTGGGATTTTCTCTCTCTCTCTCTCTCTCTCTCTCTCTCTCTCTCTCTCTGCCCCTCCCCTGCTCATACCCGCTCACTCTCTTTCTCTCTCTCTCTCTCTCTCAAAATAAATAAACATTAAAAAATTAAAATTAAAATAGAAATACTATTTATTAATATATAATACATAATTTTATTAATGTAACAACTAAAAAGTATGAAATTACTATAATCTAAACATGGGTGAATATTTATTTAATTTCAAAGTGGGGAGGAATTTCTTCTTTTGATTTAAAATTTTTGTTAACATTTATTTTTGAGAATGAGTGCATGTGCACACATGCGTGGGGGAGGGGTAGAGGAGGGAGGCAGTGGATCCGAAGCAGACTCTGTACTGTGAGCTGTGAGTGCAGAGCCCAATGAGGGGCTTGAACTTGGGAACCTTGAGATCAAGACCTGAGCCAAAATGCAGTCAGCCACTTAACCAACTGAGCCACCGAGGCACCCCGAGGTGAGGAGGTATATCTAAGCATATCACCAGAGCTAGACAATGTGCAGAAGTGTCTAATAAATATGTGTACATAAAAAATCAAATATTTTCATGGATGGAGCTAGAGAGTATAATGCTAAGCAAAATAAGTGAGAGAAATACAAATACTCATTCACTCATTCACTCATATGTGAAATCTAAGAAACAAAAGAGCAAGGGGGAAAAAAAGAGAGGGAGAGAGAGTCAAACCAAGAAACAGACTCTTAACTATAGAGAACAAACTCATGGTCAGCAGATGGGAGCTGAGTGGGGGAAATGGGTGAAATGGGTAATGAGGATTAAGGAGTATACCTGTGATGATGAGGACCTGGGGGTATATGGAATTGTTGAATCACTGTATTGTACACCTAAATCTAATATAACACTGTATTCTATCTAACTAGAATTAAAATAAAAACTTTTAAAAAATCAAATATTTCTGCACATTAAAAAATGCCACAAATAAAATGCAAAGGCACATAACAAATCAGGGGATCAATTTCTAACAGCTAAAGGGACATTAAGCTTAATGTGTTAAAAAGTCCTTAGAAATTAATAACAAAAACTATGAGCATCCTTACAGAAAAAAACAACACACAATCAATACATAAGAAAAGAAACCCAATTTGCCAGTAAAGTGAATAAAAGCCCAAAATTAAAGATAAGTGCAAATTAAACAATAGGAGGGCAAAATTTTGTCTAATGAAAGTGTTAAAAGATTAAAATAACAAATCCAGATAAAACCAAATATTGATTCAAATTGGGACATTCTTACTCACCAAGAGTGAAAGTGAAAATTTGATTAGCGTTTCTAAAAGGCAATTCAATAATAATTGCCAAAAACTAAAACCCCGCCCCCCCCCAAAAAAAATCCATACTCCATGAAGGCAATTTCTGTTTTAAAATTTATCCTAAGGAAATAATTAAGAATATGTAAAAAGGTTTAGCTACATCTTTGTATATTATAGTTAAAAATTGCAGATTAGTCTAATATCCATCCCACAGTGAGGATTAATGTATCAAAGTGAATGCATGTGGTGGAATACTGATACACAAGGAGAATTTTTAACATAGTAGATATTCATGTTATGTTAAAGGAAACAATATAAAAACAATATGTAAAATGAAAGACTTTTTTTTTAATACCAGTATGTAGTAATTTTCAGGAAAACATCTTGAAGGACATCCTAAAATACCAACAGTAGCTATGGCTCAAGGTATGATAGTTGATTTGTATATTCCTAGAGAAATGACCGCTCTGAGATTTACCCTTTCCATCTGTGAAATAAAAGTCCTACTAGATTAACCCTAAAGTCTTTCAGCAAAAATGTCTCATAATTCTAAGAGTAATGATAGTTTAATAACTTTGAGAAAATGGTTTAAGGCTTTTTTTTTTTCCTTTGAAATTCGGAGTTAACAAAGTGAAACCAGGCTATTCTGAGCTATCCCTTCTTAGTTAAAATTCAGATCTCAGTGTTGGTTTATAAGTTTGTGTGTGTGTGTACAAATATATATATACATATATATGTGTATATATATTGTGTGTATATATATACATATATGTGTATATATGTGTATATATACACATATATATGTGTATATGTGTATATATATATACACACATATATGTGTATATATGTGTATATATACACACATATATATGTGTATATATACACACATATATATGTGTATATATACACATATATATGTGTATGTATATACACATATATATGTGTGTATATATATACATATGTACATACATATGTATATATATACACGTATATGTGTGTATGTGTATATATATACATATATGTGTGTGTGTATATATACATATGTACATACATATATGTGTGTATATATATATACATATATATGTGTATATGCTCTTTCTCTTTTATACATGTCTATTTTTGTGTAGGGTGGGGTAGAGTGAGTAAAGAATTGCACTGAAATTAGGTACCTTTCCCTATAGAATTCTTAGAAACACAAAGACATCTTGTTAATGTGTCATATACATTTTCAGAGTTTCATCTATCATTTAGAACCCTACCAGCTGTACTTTTTTTTAGAAATTTTCTTTAATCAGAATTCATATTGAGAAATTATAAGAGATGCAGTGCTTTAAAAAGTGCTTTTGCTAAATAGGGATTTGTATGTGCTCTAAAATTGGTGGAAAATGATTCTGCTTTTATCTAAAGAATATTGCTCTACTCTTATTTCTGATTAATAGTGAAATTGCCTGGAAAATGAAAAGGCCTAATATTTCAAGTGGTTATTCAGTACCTTATTGTGATAGGGAAATAAAAAACAAAACATTCTCAGATTTAATTTGCTGTTAAATACTCAACATTTCGCAGTGGTTGTTTGGAGGCCATATGCAATGGTGGCAAAAGTGGCTCTCAAAAACTGCTCTGCCTCTTATTTGCTTCATCCGGGTTGCCAAGTGGTAAACCTGGCAGACGTCATGAACTTCCAAGAGGGAACATATTTTATTTGCCTTACACCACGGGAGGATTTGGCCAATTACTGCTATTTGTTTAATGTTGGTATTGACATAGTGCCTTTGCCCTGAGGAGCCCCAGGTGCTTTATAAAATTAGTCAGCAATTCACATCGCAGCTTTAAGCCCGAGAGTGCACACTGAAAATAACAGTGATTCATGGACCCTACAGCCATCCCTAAGTCATACTTCTGTTTGCCCAGTGAAACAAAACAAATATGCCAGTTCCCTTAGAGCACTAGCAGCTAAAGGTTCTAGTGGGACATCAACGTGAGTCTCTCCCTCGTGTAAATAGGTCAAGAAAATTTGCCATCCACCCTACTGAGTTGAGCCTTACTATATTCTGTTCCCAGAATCATACCTTCCTCAGTAAAGAACTAACTCTCTTTCTTGAGGTCTTTGCTCATATATCAGTTTCTTAATGAGACCTTCCCTATCTATCTAAAAAACAACACAACAGGGGCGCCTGGGTGGCTTGGTCGGTTAAGCGTCCGACTTCAGCTCAGGTCATGATCTCACGGTCTGTGAGTTCGAACCCCGCATTGGGCTCTGTGCTGACAGCTGGGAGCCTGGAGCCTGTTTCAGATTCTGTGTCTCCCTCTCTCTCTGCCCCTCCCCTGTTCATGCTCTGTCTCTCTCTGTCTCAAAAATAAATAAACATTAAAAAAAATTAAAAAGAAAAACACAACAATACAAAACCCATCATCAAACCCAGACATTCTATGTTCTGTTTCCTGCATTATTTTTCTTTTTACCACATGTAGCTTTCCAACATATGTATACATGGTCCATCTCTTTGTTAAGTGACCACTCCTTTCCACACGACTGTAAATTTTATGAAAGTAGGCCATATGTCTGTTTTTTTTTCCAACTCTGAATTTTCATTGATTACCTGGCACATAATAGATGTGCAGTAAGCATTTGTTGAAATTATGAATGAACTGATGCATTTGCCTCAGTGTTGCAACAAACGATTGTATTCTTCTATTGTCAACTAGATACAAAGGCAACAGAGAGAGGGATAAGTAGCAAGACTAGATTTACATCACATCAAGATTTCTGTTGTATTCCTTAACACTGAACAAAGATCCATATGGTGAAATAATTGTATTAGAGTTTTCTCCCACGTTAGTTGCAAGCAGTAGAAACTAAATTCCAACTGATTTAAACAAGTAGAAAGGCAGTTTATGGGATCTTGAAACTGGGAAATCCAAGGAGTGCAGCTGGTTGTCATGGGTTTAGGATTTGTTTCTTTCAATGTGATTAGGACATCAGTCTCTGTCTCTCTCTCTCTCCCCCTCTGCATTACTGTCTTTCTCAGGTTTTTCCTATGTGGTAGTAAAGAAAGCTAAGGCAACACCTGGCATAATTCTTCCTGGAGAAATTCCAGGGGCATGAGAGCCTATATTTTGCAGTGATTCCAGTAGAGACTCAGAGTTGACTTGCAGTGGATTTAGGTGCCAGACATGGACCAAGTGACTGACTAGGCCTCTGTGCATCCGATCATGGAGGCCTACCCCATCCTTTGGAGGAATGTGCAGTGTTCTAGCAGTTCATCTTGATTTATACCTATGAAATTGTGACTATTTCTAAGTTGTTGATGTCCAGATAAAAGATGTGAGATAGGGAGAGGGAAGGCTTTATTAGGAAATCCTTTGCTTTCATGGCCCCATAGAATTGGATTTGTGGCTGATATTTATTAAAATCCTCTCCATATCCAGGGGCGCCTGGGTGGCTCAGTAGGTTAAGCGTCTCACCCTTGGTTTCTTTCGGCTCAGGTCATGATCTCTTGGTTCGTGGGTTTGACCCCCGCATTGGGCTTTGTGCTGACAATGCAGAGCCTGCTTGGGATTCTTTCTCTCCCTCTTTCTCTCTGCTTCTGGCCCACTCATGCTTTCTCTATCTCTCAAAATGAATAAACTTTAAAAAATCCTACTTATATCCAATCCAATTGATAAGCATTTCTAATGTTTTTTGAGAGGTTGGCTTTTATAGTGGAGAGAAGAAATAAAAGTCAAACAACATTAATTTGTCCGTGGCATCTCAACAAATAATTACGTTATAAAAAATTCATACAGATTAAAAATAGCCTAGCTACGGGGCATACTCTGACTTTTGTGGTCTCTATTCACTTGGAATTTGTGGGCCTCTTCTTCCATTAAAAAATACTAAAAATTATTGGGACACCTGGGTGGCTCAGTAGATTAAGCATACAACTTCGGCTCAGGTTGTGATCTCACGGCTCATGAGTTCGAGCCCCAAATCAGGCTCTGTGCTGACAGCTCAGGGCCTGGAGCCTGCTTTGGATTCCCTCTCTCTGCCCCTCCCCCACTTGCACTCTGGTGCTCTCTCTCTCTCGCTCTCTCTCTGTTATAATTTACAACTACATTGGTATAAAACAAATATAATTTAACCTGGATCATGTTCATTTTTTTAAAAGATATTAAAACATTTTCTTGGGTTCCTAATAGAACCCTGGGCAAGGTACCTACTGTGCTTACTAGAGAAGTTAAACCGAACTTTTCATAGTTAAATTGGTTACATTTTAAGCCAAACAACGTTTTTCTACCTACTGTATTATCTTTTGTTAAATGTATTTTTATTATCATTTTGTTAAATGTATTTTTATTATTAACATTAGTTATAAGGAGGGTAGCAGGAAGGGGAGCCAGGGTTTGGAAGGGAAGCTGATATAAGCTGTTATAAGCTGATATTATGCTCCATCACCAAAGCTGTTCTTGAAAATGCTTCTCAGGTTTTGTGCCTGCAGTTTCTTTTCATGGGATTTAAAGCTATTTTACTTACTTTGTTGAAATCCTTGTTCTCCAAAGGTTTGTGTTTTTAAATGATGCTGCAAAAGGAAATGCCATTGCGATTATATTTACATTATGAATTTGTATAGTAAGGAAAAACTAGAATTTTTCATGCAGAGAACACTTGGGGTTTTACTCAATATACTTCTTCAAAGTAAAGTTGATGGTGGAGTATTTTTCCTGTAATCCAGGTGAAAAGCCAACCTATAATTTAACAAAGTAAGTACTCATTCATATGTTCACTGAAGGCTCCTCTTCCTTCCTTAAGGCTGACCCTTACCTGAATCTTTAGTTTCCATTTACCTATGGTTTTGGAAAACAGAGCTAACTTGGACACTTGAATTCTGTCAACATTTATGTCTTGAGAATGTCTTGGTGGTGAAGTATCTAGAATGAACTGGATAAACTCATCTCAATACCTCAATACCTCAGAGCAACATAACTGATAACACTCCAACATATTTTACTTGGTAGGTGTTATAATCAGACACTTCTAGATTGAAAGCCCAGTGCTTTTGCTTACTGGCCACATGGCTTACACTTACTTCTGGCATCAGGTGTCAGGGCACTGTGGGTGAAAAGATGAGCAAGACACAGTTCCTACCTCCAAGGAAATCACCATTTAAAAGGAAGACAGTAAATAATGAGCTTATGAGAAGAATGATGGGATAGATCAAGGGTATCTGGCCATCCTAAACATCTTTTTTGTGTGTGTTGGGGTGGGGGGGGGGGGCGGAGACAGAGAGAGCGAGTGGGGGAAGGGCAGAGAGAGAGGGGGACAGAGAATCCCAAGCAAGCTCTGTGAGGTTACCATGCAGAGTCCGACGTGGGGCTCCAACTCATGAACCTGTGAGATATGACCTGAGCTGACATTGAGTCAGACACTTAACTGACTGAGCCACCCAGGTGCTCCTATATGAACAGCTCTTAAATCAGGTCATTCCATCAGGTGAACCTTGGAGGAAGTGATATTTTAGTGGATCTCTCTGCAACCGAGCTTTTTTTTGCTCCATATGTAATTGGATATTACCCTCAGAAGGTTAGGTTTGAAGACAAAATGCATAAATGTTATCTAGCATCAAGCCAGGGGCATGCTTTTTGCACAGTACTTTCCATTTCATTCACTCCTTTTTTTTTTTTTTTTTTTTTTGATAAAGAGAATATCAAAAGGAAATGATAGAGGATAGAGGAGATGATGAATCACTGATGGAATGATCAGGCCCTGAATGATAGCACTAAGACTATCTAGGGTCATGTTTCATGAACTATATATGTTTGCGTTTTAGGCAGAGAGTCTGTTAATACATCCACACGGAGCATTTATCCCAGGTATAGGGATTATCCCAGAAATAGAGTCTCTGCTCCATCCAAAGATTACAGAAACAAAACAAAGTTCTTAAACAGGAATGATCGGAGTTTTTCTGGTTCCAGTTATACATTTGGTTGTGATGTAGAGGGAGCTGGAAAATAACGTGTTTCATGTTTCAAGAAAGAAGTAAGCTAATACTTGGGAAACAATGTCATGCAATACTCATACCTAGAAATTTGCCTGTATTCTGGCTAAAAATTGCTGACTTGGAAGGGAGTTACATTTGGGGTGCCCATTGCCTCTACGTATGGCAGTTGAAGAAGGTGTTGTTATATCTGCTTACTAACAGATCACCTCCCCCCTGGACCTACTCTGAAGATAATTTTGGTTAATGACTTAGAGTCTCCTGGACTAACCAACCACTGACGGAACCAGGTGGTTGTAGACATCGATGCCTGTTGCTTTGAATGAAACTAGTAGTGATGGTTTTCTTGTTTCACACTTTCCATTCGGTGTTGCCAGTAACAAAGGCTGTTTCTCGTCAGTCTCATGTGGCCAAATAGGTTTCCCTCTCCTGGTGACAGAGATAGAGTCAAATCCTGGGAGGACTGTCCCGAGTCCTTCTCTAAATTCTGTATCAGAATAGAAGTGCACATGACCACAATAGAGACTAAATGATTCTGCCGAAATCCAAAGCAACTCTGGCCTTTGGCAGTCTTGTAACTCTCGCCCCCTGGCATGAGTAGCACCAGCGTCAACTGGGTAATTCAATCCTTGAGGTCCTTCCTTCTTCATTGAATGAGAGAATCCTGGAATGGGCTGCCAGTGGCCTCTTGCTTGTGCCCAGTGTTCTTTGGTGCAGGGCGCTGACCAGTGATGTCCATTTCCGTACCTCCCTCCTGCCACCACAGGATTTATGGTCTGCGTGCCCCAGTTGTGAAGCTGCCCTGTGGCATTTTGCCGCCGCAGGCCTGTGAATGTTTAGAATAGCATGTTTATATTTCCAGGGCTACAGTTTGAAAACGGAGGGAGCAAACAGATAGCAAAGAATTCAGAGGTCAAGCTGCTACTGCTTCCTCATTGGGAGCACTTATTTTATGTCTGTAGATTCCATACCTGGATTCCTCTGTAGCCTCTGTTATTCTGACCTTCACCTCTTTGGGTAGATGTTTTCAACTGGGTTTTTTTTTTTTTTTTTCTGTAAGAAATCTCCGTAGAAGAGGTGTTTACATGAAGTGATGGTAAGTGAAGTTTGCCTGACACATGGAACCTCAGAAACTTTCCTGTAATGAAAAGGTCTGGCTTGTGGGTGGGCACTCTTCCATCCAGACAGACAGGAATGTGTCTAGGCAGCCAGAAGACACATGGGCTTGTGACCACCAGGACAGGCACCTCGCTAGAAAAGTCCCAGCAGCTGGGCCTGTTAATCTCTTCTGAATGTACTAGCTGGCCTTTGACTCCTTTAACTCTTATACTGGATTTCTTTTACGTCACTGTAGTCATCATTTTCACCCCCTCAAGAATCCCCTCATATGGATGTCCTCAATAAAACCCTTTTTGCCTCTTCCTGCCCTTGACCATGTGACTTGAATGTGAATATGGATTTCACTAATGGCAAAAGAAATCTGCATGACCTTGGTGAGGCCCCTTCTCTCCTCTTTGGTTTATCCCTTCTAAGAATCTGGTCATCCAAATATGTATTTGAGCCTAAACAGATCCATTTGGACATTTTAGTAACTAACATGAACTCTGTTATTTTTTGAAACAGTTGCCAAAATATGCTCCCAAAATTCAGGTAGCAGAGCCCCTGCCCCTCTCCCTCCTTCGCCTGTGTATTGGCCAAACTACCTGCATCCCAGCCAGCACTGAGTACAGAATAATTTGTTTTGGTGTCACTTCATGACGAAAGCCCAGCTGGCATTAGCTCAAGTAATGCAGCTGGCAATTAATTGAAGAAAACTCCTCTGTCACTCCTCAGTCAAACATGATCGGATTCAGCAGGTCATGTTCACCTTCATCCCTTCTATTATATCAGAAGAGCAAACACGATGCGCTCTCACTTGGTGCTGCTTGTCGCGGATTGTAAAGTAGCTGGCAGCATGCACACCGATTGCATTAATGCTTTTGGGGCTGCTCTTCTCCATTGATTATTATCTCTAGAAGAGGTTTGGACCTTTCATTTCTGAGGCTTCTGTGTTGTGCAGAAGGGACTCTTGTAGCCTGCCTTTGTTCTCATGTACTGTACCCCTAATTTTCCAAGTATTTCAACAAAATTTCAAAGTATTGGACCTGTAGGTCAGGTGCTGGTCTTCTATGAGTTGTTCTGTGTTTCTGTCCCGCTGTGCCGCTGGTTGTTTTTAAAAAGAATCTCGAGAGATTTGTTCAGGATTTTTAAAATATATAAACACGTAATACATAACACATGGTTTGTCAAATTTTTGATGAGTACATTTTATAATTCTTAAACTATGAAATTACTTGGCATGAGGAGGTGATATAGTATGTTAAAAAGTGTGGAACGTTTCCATAAAATAAAATTCTGTGCAGAAATGACGTAGGTAAATTCTTGTGGGAGTGCTAAAATAATACATCACTTTGATCCTTGCTGGTTAGGAGAATTCACCAATTACATTATTCTTTGGAAATAAGAGCATGTAGGGCCTCATCTATGACCTCCCTCCACCCCAATTGCTGTCCTGTCTGTCCACTCTGCTTGTTGGATGCTGACTGCCTGATCATTCCTATACCGTGGGCCCTGAAAGTGAAGTCTAGACAGCAGCGTTGTACCTTGCCAATACTTAGGGTGTCCATGAGGGGTTTGGTGGTATTCCAGCAACAGGAAATGGGGAAAAAATGAGAACTTGCAGGAAAAAAATTAGAACTTAGGTGCTACAAGAGATTCAGGAGAATGGACTTGTGACTCGTTAGAGGAAGAATATCCAAAGGGCATTAGAGAGCCTGGCTTGGTTTAGGTGGTATTGGGTTACAGGAGATCCAAAGCTAGAAAGGGCAATAAAGCATTGCGGTGTGAGGCTCTCCCAATTTGGGTGTCTGACGCAAGGTCTAGCGTCCGTGAAACAGACCTCAGGGTTGAATAATCTGGAAAGAAGAGTAGATGATTCAGGAGCCAGCAGTCAAAGCTGACGTCTAGGTCCATATCTGAATATCTGAGTAGCATGACCTAGTTGTAGCTGATGTTCTTGTAATGGATTCCTCCCTGGCTGCTGGAATCTTTTTCTTTTCTTTCCTTTGTTGTTGTTGTTGTTTTTGTTTTTGTTGTTGTTGTTGTTGTTGTTGTTGTTGTTCTTCTTCTTCTTCTTCTTCTTCTTCGGGGGTTGGGGAAAGAGAGAGAGAGACAGAGAGGGGGTGGGGAGAGAGAGAGAGAGAGAGAGAAGGAGCTGGAGAAACGTGTAGAAGGAGAGAAAGAATTGCAAGCAAGCTCTACACTCAACATGGAGCCCAACTCACAGCTTGATCCCACAACCCTCGGATCAAGACCTGTGCTGATCTCTAGACTGGACAGCCAACTGACTGAGCCACCCACGCACCCCCTGGCTGGATTCTTTCATGAACACAGAGAGGGTGAATAAATAGAGAGTAGAATGGGCTGTAAAGATAGATAAGCTAATATAGCTACAAAATGAAGAAGAAGCTTTGAGGACACCATTGGTGTTAAAGAAATGATCATTGCATTTGTATTCCTAATAAATATATGCCCTTCTACAAAACTGAGAAAGTATTTAGCCAAAACTGTATTCCCTGCATAAAGGGTGGGAGAGTCCTATGTGGAATTCCTTTCCATTTATAAACTGACAGACAATTTAAAGTGAAAAATAAAAATGTGCTACTAGTATGGACACTTTTTGAATACAGAACCATTTTATTCATTTTATTTCATTTTTAAAAAATTTGTAATTATTATTATTTTTTTTAAGTAGGCTCTATGCCCAGCATGGAACCCAATGTGGGGCTCGAACTCATGATCCTGAGATTGAGACCTGAGCTGAGATCAAGAGTTAGATGGTTAACTGACTGTACCACCCAGGCACCCCCTGAAGGCATTATTTTAAAATACAGGGATATAGCAGTGAACAACACAAAGATGCCCACTGTGAAAGAAGCTTTGAGAAGAGCAGGAACTTACATAGTGCCTTGTAATGGTCACAGCACGGTGTGCCTGATTCTTCAGAGGCCCTTACTAAGGGCATCACTTTCTTTAAATCCTGATACCCTTTCACTCAGCTTATGCTAGAACTGATGGGAATTAGAACTTCGTAAGAAATTTTAAGAAGATTAAAATAAAAGAAGTCTGTAAGACAAAAATAACCTTCCTAACAAGCTCAACTCAAGATAGGCTTTTCAACTTGCTCTTCTCAGCACGGTGATATTGCAGAGGAAGACAGAGGTAATGGAAATAGCCTCCTCAGTGAAGAGATTCCAAAGTGCCATTTTGTTGATGGACTTAACAATTAGCTCTGTGGTTTAAAGAGGATTAATTAAGGTTGCTCCTATGAGTTAAGGTATAAAATAGTGTAAATGGGGTAGCATGTGACAGGATCAAAAATCTTCCCTACCTTTGTGGTTCTGAGAATTCAGAATGGGCAGTACCATGTAGGTAGCAAGAAGGGAGAAGGAACTAGAACTACAGATGAGTTTATGTATGGGCTCTCATTGTTGCAGGGCTTACAAGGCCTATACTGTCATCATATTAAACACATGGCTCCTATTCCTTGTGCCAGCTTAATTGCCAGCTTGGCTCCTGAACAAAGGAATCACAACAGAGGCAAAACATGTTTGTGGTGGAAGATAAAACTTCCTCACTTTGGGTTGTTTTTCGTTTCTTTTTTTAAGCTTGCAAAAAGAGGCCTCTTCTGTTTAGGAAAGTGATGTGTCGTTGTGTGGTTAAGTTTCAGCAGTGAGCACATGTTTCACATTTTTAGACAGCAAAAGTGATTTAGATACTGATGACCAAAACTTTAAAAAGAGTTGGGGGGGTGGCGCCTGGGTGGCTCAGTGAGTTGAGCATCCTGCTCTTGATTTCAGCTCAGATCATGATCCCAGGGTTATGAGATGGAGCCCCTGCCTTGGGCTCCACACTGAGCTTGGAGACTGCTTAAGATTCTCTCTGTGGTCCTCTGCCCTCCTCCTGCACTCATGCGCTCTCACTCCCTCCCTCTCTAAAATAAAAATAATAATAATAATAAAATAAAAAATAAATAAAAGAAAGGAGAATGGCATAGTGTGTGTCAAAATGCCATGATACAACTACAAAGAGACACAATGTGCTTCTCTACCATAAGTTCCTTGTGTAAGTTAAATCTCCAAGTGTGGTCTTCAGACCAGCTGCATCAAAATCACTTGGGAAGTTATTAGAAATGCAGATTTTCTGGTTCTGTCTCAGGCCTAATGAGTCAGTAACCTGGAGGGACTGTTCCCAGAAACCTGCATTTAAAAAACCCTCCAGGAGATTCCTATGTGTATTCAAGTCTGAGAACTGCTACTATAAAAATATGACAAGGCAAACTGGTTTGACACCTCTCCAGATGAATGATTATAATATTTAGAAATATGGAGTATGGTATATAAATCCACAATGGGTTTGTTGTTGTTGTTGTTGTTTTGTTTTGTTTTTTAAGCAGAATTCTATGTTTGGAGATATGAGTTAAAAGTTCCTTTTTTTTTTTTTTTTTTATTAAGAAGCAAAGAGGTACAGTGAGCTCTTTATGTAGTTGTGTGGAAATAATGGAGTTTGTTCTAATGGAAAGGGTATCTCATAAAAAAAAAAGTTTACTAATATTATGTCTAGACACATATTCTTTTTTGAGGCAGGAAACACAAAAGAAAATTGGCTGCTTCATCAAGTTCAAGGAAATGGTGTTTTAATTCTGTAGAGAAGTAATTTCATTTTCTTGGAGAAAGGGGTAGACTGATATTAGTAATTTAATTTTCTTAAATATAATGATGGTTGCTACAGTTCTTACCAAGCCTCCAAGAAGGCCAAGAGATTTAAATCTAGCTAGCTGTTGGATTTTGGAGGGGGTTGGGGGGAGAGTAGTGAAACTTTGAGGCAGGAAGGTAACTTTTTAAAAGTGGACAGCTAATTACCGTGTACTATTTCCTGTCGTACTTTGACCAGACAGCTAAGGGCATAAACAGAAATTTTAACTCTGAGGCCTTCGTAGGCAACTCCATTCAGATTCATTCATTTCACAAATATCTGTGTAACATGTACCATGAATTTCTCACTATAATGCACAGGGCTGGACAAGTGAGCAAGACAGACACAGCCATGGTTCTTGTGAAGCCAGAGGTCCAATGGGAAAGTTAGATGAGGAAACAAACAATAACAAGGAAGTCTAGTACTTTCAGATGAGGCCAATGCTATTGGCCAGAACAGCTCTCCTGGACTTGAGGGCATGGGTCTGGGGTGGTCAGGAAGAGTTCACGACGGAGGTACTAGAATTTACAGGCTGAGAAGAAATTAGCCGGATGAAGCAAGGGCAGACTGAGAACAAATGCAAAGTCCAAATACAGGGAGTTCCTAGTCCCCTCAAAGTGACTGACCATAGCCCCATCTGGTGGAGATGGGGGGCAGGTGGTGACTGCACAGGTTCTGGAGAAGAGAAGGATGACACTGGTAAAGAATGCAGGGAAAAGGAAAAAAATTAAAATAAAATAAAATAAAATAAAATAAAATAAAATAAAATAAAATAAAATAAAGTCTTAGCCACGCTGAGTTCGGGACTTTATTCCAACAAAACGGAAAGCCTTTGAGGTTGTAGGACTTGGCTGCACTCCGTACAGGCTGAGAAGCATGGTGCTAAAGGAAGGGAGAGCAGTGGAGACCCTGTTGTAATAATTCAGACAACAAATATTCATAGCTTGGATCAGCAGCAAGGTGAGAATGCAGAGAGATAAAAAGATTTAGAAATAGCTAGTTAGAAAGTGGATTCATTCGGACCTGGTGATTTATTAGGTACGGAAGTGAGGGAGAGGGAGACACCTTGAGCAACTAGTGCGCTATTCACTGAGTTTAGGGCTCAGGAGAGCTGGCAGGTTTTAGACTGAAATGATACATCCATTTGGACATGGTGAGCCCGAGTATTCTGTGGTTGCCCATGACATACTGCTGGAAATGCAGTGTAGGGTAGGTCTGGAGCACAAGTGAGCTGGGCTCTTCTCTTAGGCCACTCTGTCGTCATAAATGTTTTCCAAGCTTTATCATGCAGAAACTTAAACCAAAGAACTTTCTTTGTGTCCTTGATTGTCCCCCTAGTGATTGGGGACCAGTTTTGCCACCAGGTTTAGGGGCTAAGTGAATTTTAGTGTGCAGAATTTTTGTGCAAGAAATCCTGGAAAGGAATTTGGTTTACTCAATGAAACTTGCTGACCAACTAACCATTTATATTACCTTTCAGTCAGTATTTTATTTCAATAATGGAATGTATGTATGAACTAGAATGGTCTAACCCCAATTTAAATATTTTTATCCTCATTTACATCACAGATCATCTCCCTGTAACAGTAAAATGTAAATACATCTCCTATAGATTTGTTGCTTGGTGCGAGCATACCTGAAAAATGAAAAGGTGAATATAACAGCTAAAGCGTAAAACAAGCATTCTTATTTTGAGAAAGAATTATGGTTATCACACAACTGTCCTTAATTTTATAGTGATGTTGTAGCAGTGCATTTTCAAATAAAATATTTAAACGAGAATGTTAGAAGGTTTCTTTTGTCATGTCAAAAAAGAAGTTGAGGGCATCTTATTTACTGAATATTTGTATGGCCAAGTAAATGGCTGTCAAAAACTGAAGAAAAACCTCATATATATTAACTACTCTAAATTTTTACCCAAAATTCTCTCCATAATGAATGGAAGTTTGAAGTTATTTTATTTTGGAGAAACCACAAGTTGTCAGACAAATTAACATGCAGACACATAAATTTCAACTAACCTTCAGAATAATGAGAGCAAGTGTCTTCAACAAAATTTAGAATAGTAAAATCTTATTAATGTTACCAAATTAGAAAATGTTAAGAAGCATGTAGAATATTATTTCTGAAGATGCATTCTTTTAAACACCTGCATTACTGTAATCTATTAGGTAGACAATTAAGCCTACTTCTTTGATGTACTACATGGAAAACTGTTCTGATTAATAATTAACTTTAATCTTCTGATTAATAATTCTATTTGAAATAGAAAATCCCTGTCATACATAATGTAGATTAAAGGCTGACAGGTTGGGAGCTGGTCAAACTGTTAAAGCAGTCCCATTTTCTTTTTCTGAGTTTTTTGTCTTCATTTAGGTCATTTGAACCCTTTATTCTCAGTAATAAATGCTTTATTCCAGCCAAGACAATGCTCATCATCATGTTTTATCATCATGACTTTGTCTTAGCTATTCATTAAAATATGTATATGTGTGCATATGAGTATGTTTTGTTTTTTGTTTTTTTTTGTTTTTGTTTTTGTTTTACTCAGGGGATGCTACGATATTTAAGAGCAAATATAAGATAAAGTCCACAAGATAGCTTTATATATATCTACTTACAGGTAAAAGTGTGCTTGCTTTAGAAAAGGAGTTGCTCTGAGAATTCTTTTCTCTATTTAAAAAAAAATTTAACAGTATTCTCCCTTGCCATTCACAGACATACAAATGACAGGGAAGGGGTATTACCTATTGACCTGATCATTTAACTTATGTTAAAATATGAAATATGGATGACAGTGAAATTTTTTAATTAAAATTAAATTAAGCCATGTACATGCTAGCTATCTGATAGTTCTTTATAGCAGCATATATGCCATACCATATTTGATTTCTTGTCACTCAATCCCAGGATTCGTTCCCAAGCATAACAAACAAATGTCTTTGGAATGCTACAATTCCCTTATTGGACTTTAAGAGTTAGAAACACCTCTGGGGTGCCTGAGTGGCTCAGTTGGTTAAGTATCTGACTTCGCCTCAGGTCATGATCTTGTGGTTCATGAGTTCAAGTCCCATGTCCCTAGAGCCTGCTTTGGATTCTGCTTCTCTCTCTCTCCCTGCCTCTCCCCCACTCACTCTCTCTCTCTCTCTCTCTCTCTCTCTCTCTCTCAAAAATAAACATTAAAAATAAATAAATCTAAGTTCTTTAAAATATAGTGTAATAATGGTTTCAGGATTAGAACTTAGTGATTCATCACTTACATATAATACCCTGTATCCCAACAAGTACCCTCCTTAATGCCCATCCCCCCACCTATCTCCCCTCCAACAACCCCTTAGTTGGTTCTCTGTGTCTAAGAGTCTCTTATAGTTTGTCTCCATCTCTGTTTTTATCTTATTTTTCCTTCCCTTCCCTATGTATTCACCTCACTGGTGTATTTAATAAATGTTTATAGCACCTATACACAGGGCACAATGGGGAGCATAAGATATCACAGATTTGACCAACTGCTGAAAGATTGATCACAGGCAAAATGGTCAGAGCAGCAGCCCCCGTCAGAGCCATCTGCCCACCACTCATCATAAAGTGCTGGCTGGAGGTGGTTAATCAGCCTGGAAGCCCATTTCAGTTCAATAGGTGAGAACAAACATTTCAGGTCCTACATCTTCCAGACAACTCTCCCATAGCTTCTGATCAAACATGCTGTTTCCCAGCCACCTTCTAGAATGTAGAAGAGAATTCATCTCAGCCAGACTCTGTGTCTTCTAACACAAGATGATGCATAGTGGTCAGTAAAGCCCCAGCCCGGTTTCTGTGGTCAGGAAGGGCTCCAGGGTGGCTTCAGTTCAATGAGGAATGAGCACCCACTCTGGCATGGACCACATCAGTCACTATGATAGGACGTTTTTTTCCCCGACATGACTCCTCTGATGTTGAACGAGGTATGAAGTTCATGTGAACGCTTTCCCACATGTGTCATGCTGATAGGGTTTCTCACCTGTGTGGATTTTCTGATGTTTGATAAGGCTTCTCTTCTGAGTGACACTCCTCTCACATTCATTGTATTTGTAAGACACAGGAGCCTCAACATTTTCCCACTGGCCTTCCCTTCCCCGGACTGTCTCAGGTCTCTCCACGTGCAGGATCCTGCGCATTTTTATCACCATGGATCCTCTGACATCTCAGGAGGTAGTAAAAACTTTGCCACACCTGCTCCCCTAGTATGGCTCCGTTCCTGTGTGGAGTTTGTGATGTTCAAGGAGGCTCTAGTTCTTGCTGAAGGCTTTCCCACACTCCTCACACTCCCCAGTGTGGGTTCTCTGGTGTCTGATAAGGTTTGAACTGTGACCGAAGACCATGCCCTATTCCTCACACTCATATAGTTTCTCATCAGTGTGGACTCTCTAATGGATGACGATGGCAGAGCTCCCGATGTAGGTCTTGCCACAGTCTTCACATTCGTATGGTTTCTCCCTGGGTGGATTCTCCTGTATTTAGTCAGGCCTGAACTCTGAGCAAAACACTTTCCACATTCATGACAATAGTGCTGCCTACTTCCTGTGGCATTTTTCTGCTTTCTTGGTAACCTGCCCTCATGTTCACTAGCTGCTGCACCTGCAGGCATCCGGGCACTGTCTTCATCTAAGTGCCATGGTATTTCCCTGGGCTCTTGTATGAATGTTCCTCATCTGGAGGCAGGTCCCTGACCTTAGCCTGTATTTCACAACCTAGGGAAGTCAGGCCACCACAGTTTTCCTGCCTTTCATCTCTGTGAAAGCACCCCCGAGATGAACCCAGCTGTGTCCACTCAGGGGGAGAAAGCTAGGGCCACATCTTCCATTTTCACCAAGCCCTGGGGTGCTGGGGGCACCCTGGCAGCCACCACTGCATCACCTCTGCAGCACCCTCCTGAGTCAAGCTGAGGGATCTGGAGAACTCTGTCTGGTAAGACCTGTGATCCCAGAGATTCATGCTTAAGCAGAGCCTTCATTGAGCCCACATAAATACCGGCTCATATTATCATACCACACATATTATCCTATTTGTTTTTGCATCATCCCTAGGAGGTAAATATATGACACTCTTGTTTCATTAACATCACAACAGATTATTAGGCAAATCAACAGAATGGAATTTTAAAGCTTACATTATCTAACTGAAAAAGACTTCACTTAGATTTTCAAGCAGTATTTCTCACCCACCTTAAATCATTTGGGGAAATTTAAAAAATCTCATGTCTAAGCCAGATACCCAGAGCAATGATATCAGAATTTCTGGGAAAAGGACCCAGGACACAGCATACTTAACTCCTCCAGTGACTACACTGCTATAAAGACTCAACAACCTGTACCCATAGGAGTGCTGCTTAAGAAATGCATCCAGAACACCTGCTCTGCCTCTCAGTGTTACTACTTTCCACCTGTTCCTGTCTTTTTGAAGAGTGATCATCTGAACCAGCTGGATACATGAGAGGAGTACTTTCTCCCTCCCCCCTTCCAATATAAGCGTAAAAACCTTATTTAGCCTCCAACAATTGGCATGAAAAACTAATGCAAAATAAGCATCACACCTAATATCAAGAGATACTTCATAAGAAGTTTACAATTCCACCTTGTTTCTTCCCCACCCCCCCAGACCATCACATTCACTCCCAGCTAAAATGTCTCTCAGGTTCTTGCCTTTATTG
Organism: Panthera pardus; assembly: GCF_024362965.1. NCBI lineage: Eukaryota > Metazoa > Chordata > Mammalia > Carnivora > Felidae > Panthera > Panthera pardus. Next base: position 111,388,280 of record NW_026526765.1, read on the forward strand.
CCACCACTCCTGCATTGACCTGGTCTTTTGTCAAGTTAGAAGTTGCCAGGATTCTCTGACAACAGTCTGTATGAGATTCAGTCCAGAGCTCATGCTTTTGCCAGCGCCCATCTTCCTAAAAGAGACTGTGTTATATAAATCCACTGCCTAGAAACTCTCATTGGCTCTCCACTGCCTTCACATAAACCCCTTAGCTCAGGAAGTCTGGCATGATGCAACTCCATTGCTGGCAGATTCATCCCACCACTTCATGATGGGGTGTTCTTGTGTGTGTGCTGTTTTGGGGAGAAAGTCTTCATTCTCATTCTGTACCCTGGAAACTCACCATCTCAAAGCTTAATAGTTCTTCTTCTGGGCCCCTGTCCCTAGCTCTCCAGGAAGAATTAGCTGCTACCTGCTCTGGGATTCTCTCAGCTCTTGGCTTCACCTTTATTAAAACAATTATACAATTAAAATGGTGTTTTCAGTTACTAAAATAAAACTACAGACAATACAGTATATATAGTTTGTGCTTCTTTAAATCAAAAAAGAAAATACCCATATTTTTTAAGACTCCAGGAGTTTTAAAATATAGTTGCATGTAATAGAACTTCATTTATTGGGGCACCTGGGTGGCTCAGTCGGTTAAGCGTCTGCCTTTGGTTCAGCTCATGAGCTGGCAGTCAGTGAGTTCGAGCCCCATGTCGGGCTGTGTGCTGACAGCTCAGAGCCTGGAGCTGGCTGTGAATTCTGTGTGCCCCCCTCCCCCGCTCTCCCCCGTTCATGCTCTCATTCTGTCGCTCAAAAAATCAATAAGTGTTAAAAATTTAAAAAAATAGAATTGGGTTTATTTTTTGGTTTTGCTTTTTCACATGTCACCCCTAGATTCTTGTTGAGAAAGAAAACCAATCTGGAAAATATGCCTAAAGTATGAGAGAAGAATTCAAATAAAATATGTCAGATCTCTATTAATACCTAAAAAGCATTTTAAAATATAATGTAACTTATTTTGCATGAGTGAATTATGTTAACTCTTGAAGAATAAATGGGACTTTTAGATTTGGATTGTGGGGAGCTCTTATCATGTTTTCGACAGATTCAAATATCCAGCTTTCAAAATAATCTGCCCACATGATTTATATATAACAGCCTAAGTAGCTAATCAGTGACTCCAATTTTTACCTTTTAACAAGCAGTTGTGCTTTTGCATATATACGATCAAACAAGACTACTGTGCAGAACAGTAAGACACAACATTTTAGAATTAGAAAATTAAAAGGGCATTCACTGTGACTTCATCTAAGGGCTTTTCCAACCTTAGTGAGCTTCAAAATCACCTGGAGGGGTTACTGAAATGCACACTGCTGGGCCCCTTCCCTAGAGTTTCTGATCCTATAGGTCTGTGGTAAGCCCTCAGTTGTGTTCATCTAGCAAGTCCCCAAGTGGCTCAGGTGTTGCTGGTCTGGGGACCACACTATGAGAATGACTGGATTGTCTTTATAATTTAGCAACTGGGCTTGCACTACAGTGCATATACCTGTTGACTAACAGTGACTAGCTTGATGGTCACCAGATACCCTAACGTTTCCAGATACCCATATATAGTCATAGACCCATAGAAGCAAACCATATCTATATTAAGAGTGTTTTGCTGTTGTTGCTGTCTTGGCCCACTTTAGTGTGTTTAATTAAATCAAACCTAGAGAAAAATAAATGTTTTCTAATCTTAGTATAGCAGATTTTTTTTTTGAAACAACAGAAGATTCTATCTTAAACATTTTGATTTTCACTCATCTAGTAAACATAAGCATGCGAGTTTCAGGCAACCTCTATTTTTAAAGACATATTGGATTTTTTTTAAATTAATAAAATTGTCAAATTTTGTTAATAAAATTGGAGAGACCCATTTCTTTGCATAGACATCCTACAAATAAGTGATAAAATTTTCACCTGCTGTTTTTGGAAAAATCAGCAAAAGAATTCTACCAGTATTTTCTGGCATATTTACCATGTGTTACCTGAAGCCAGTATGTTGAATAAATCATGTCCTAGTTCTGTCATAAGGAAACAAAACATAAGGCTGATAGTGTACCTTTGTACTATTTACCAGCATCTTTTAGTAACATGTGACTGGAAAGAGAGACTGTAAGTGAAAGGGGGATTGGAGAGGTTCATTGCATGCTCCAAGTGGTCAAAAGCCTGGGGTAGACTGAGATGTGGGGACACCCTATAACCTGCTGCTATTCTACCATCTCCAAGGATGGTCCAAGTATCCTGCACTCTGTCTAGGGCTGTGGCCCTCAGGTTGGCTTGTTTAGCGGGAAGACAAACCAAAGGATGATACAGCCTTATTATAGGATCTTCCCAAGAATCATTTTTAGCCTCTTTGATGGGGTTTCCCAAAGTCTGGAGAGAGAACCTCTGACCAGAATTGCTGATACTTTGAGCTCATAGAAATTTATATTTTTTAGTTAATGATACTAAGACCAACTTAAAAAGTATGATGTTAGTACTTTACATTTCTTTAAGCATTTTCAAATCATTTAAATGTAATCATATTGGCTCTGTCAATTGGACAAAGTGATCACATCATTTTTCAAATGAGGGCTAAGGTTTATTTAATTCAAGTGACACACTCTTCAAATGCAGCTAGTGGAGGCCTGTGTTCTAGCTCCTGCACTTCAAATAGGTGTTCATCATCAACTAAATTTCTGTTTCATTCATTCATTCATTCATTCACTGAGAAAATATTTATTGAGTGCATACTATGTTCGAGATGCTGTTCTAAGTGATTAGGATACAACAAAACAAACAAAATTTCTTGACCTCATGGAGTTTGCATTCCAGTGAAGGGGATGGAGACTTCACTGAATAACGGACAGAACCTATGGTTGTGTTGTCTTTAATGCAAAAGGAGACTTTGCAGATATGATTGAGACCTTGAGATGTAGATTGTCCTAGATTATCCTGATGGGCCCAGTCCAATCACATGAGTCCTTAAAAACAGAAACTTTTCTGACTGTGAAAGAGAAAGACATGATGATACAAGAAGAGTCAGAAAGATGCAGTGTTGCTGGCCTTGAGGATGGAGGAAGGGGTCCATGAGCCAAGGAGTGTGGGTGACGTCTAGAATCTGGCAAAAGAAAAGACACAGATTCTCTGGCAGAGCCTCCAGAAAGGAAAGCAGCCCTGCCAACATTTTGATTTTAGGCCAGTAAAACCTGTGTTAGACTTTTGACCTATAGAGCTCTAAAATAATAAATTTTCATTGTTGAACCACTGGATTTGTGGTAATTTGTTGAACCAGCAATAGAGGACTAATATAGAGGAAGACAGACAATATGCAAGAAAAGTAAGTAAAATATATTGTATGTTGGATAGTGGTAAGTGCTAAGGAGAAAAGTAAGTCAGGGACAGAACAGGAAGGAATGCAATTTTGGATACAGCAGGCTTCCACATTGACATTGGGTAAAGATTTGAAGGAGGTGAGGGAGGAAAAGGATATTTCAAACAGAGAGAAGAGGAGGCCAAAGTTTCTCACTCTAGGACAATGACCCTTCATAACTAGATCCTGAATATCAATATCAAGAGAACAATTATCGTTCCAGAATAGCCCAGCTTCCCCCAGTGACCATGTGTTTAAGATAAAAGCTCAGAACTTAAAAGATAATATTCTGATTTTTCTATAAGGAGGTAAACATCTTGGCTTAAACATCATTTACTTTTTCATATTTTCTGGAGAATACATGAAAAACTTCAGTACTAAAAAATAAATTCAGTGGCATTTAATTTGTACTGTCTTAAAAAAAGATATCTTAAAACTTGGTCTAAAGCAAACAAGTTGGGGACCATCAGACTTGAGTCCTTTGGACTATTTACTAAACATTATTATCAATTAACAGTTTATAGCACTGTAAAGGGATTTCAGGCAACATGTGACCCTGAATTATTGCTACAATAAATTAAGTGCCTGGGTGGGGGGAAGCTATTGTAATTATTTTATTATCAAAGAATGTCTTTCACGTACTAAATAAATAAAAATAAAATCAGACTTCTAATTCTGCGCAACACTGATCATTAATCTTGATGGAATTGTCTGTTAGTGCTTTAAAGTAATCAGATTGTAGAGACCAGGTCAATGGTTTTGTATAGCCATCCTCTTAAGTACCTGGGAAAAAAGAAGAACTGAATGTTTGATTTTTTTTTGTTGTTTTATTATACCATGTATTTTAATTTTCAAGGGAAGGAGAATAGAAATTCTGTGATCTGTGTCAGTAGAAATGTTAATATATAAAGCAAATAAATGTCCAGGTAATTACTAGCATCAAAATAGATATTCTGCAATAATATTTCACAGGAAATATGCCTTACGTTGTTACTCACAGTGTGGTCCATGAACCAGCAGCCTGGGCAAGTGGTAGAAATCTACATTCTTAGACCCTACCCCAGACCTCTGGGATCACAATCTGCAGTTTAAAAAAATCTGTGATCTGTATGCACATTAAGTAAAAGACATCACACCGAGGCAGTAGCTTGAACTCTCATTATGAATCTTGCCACTAAGTATTTTATGGTCGTTAGATCTTGGCAGGTGCACATGATCTCACATTATCTGAATTCAGTGCTCTAGCATATCATATTTTGCACAGCTATTTTCATCAGGGAGCTTAGTGTCTTATAGCTCTGGAAAATAAGTACATGGAAGTAGGTAGTTAGTGTTAGGCCTTTTGAGACATAAGCAAACCTGGGCTCAAATTTTTTATATTTCAAACCTTAAATTGGCTAACATATTTTTAAAGTTACAACAGTTTAAGCTGAGGGATGAAGGGTGTTGGCATTTAATTGGTTTACAGGAAGGTAACTTGAAAAGACAGAGGGTAAGGGAGAAGAGTACAAACTTCTTGTTGAATCAGAATTTTCAAGTTGCAAGAGGAAGCCATTGCCCTCAGGTTCAGAGGTAATGCAAGCTATTACCTGATGTTTCAAAGACCGATGCTTGATCCTCCTACCCATGCTCACACAGGGAACTCACCTTTCTCCCAGGCAATTTTTATGTGTTGGCTAGCTCTGTGTTGTTGCCTTGTTCTTGCTTTCACTGAATCCACTTCTGCCTGTATGGAGCTTCCAAGGACCAATGCCCCTGTTGCTGAAGCTTGGAGACACAGAAGACAAATGAAATTCTGCTCTTACTTGACCTGTTTTGTACTTTTAATCATAAGGTCTGTCCCCACTTGTTCTCATCCTCAAGTTACCAACTCTTATACTATTGTTTTCATATTCTACTGACTCTCCTTCAGATTGACTCCAATCTTACAGCTCTTTTATTTTTTTTTTCAATTTGTGGCCCAGAAATGAGCAAATTATTAAAAATGTAACCCAAGATTCTCAGAGCCTCAGGAAAACTATCTTTTATTTTATTACCTCATCCTGGACATTACCAATGAATGTGACTTCAAATCAGATAGACTCTTTTGCTACCACATCCTATTGTTGTCACATATTGACAGACACTTCACTAAACGTTCTCGGCTTAGCAACCATCTCCTTCCCCATTAGTAACTGCTCAGTTAGATGGTTTTATTCTAACCAAAGGGCAGGACTTCAAAAGTGTCCCCATCTAATTCCAGATGGTTACATTTGGGCCATTAAGCTCTTTTTATATCCTGATTCTATCATGCATTCTATTAGCTATTCTTCCCAGCTTGAAGTCATTGAATCCGTTCCCCAAGCCAGATCCCTCTCCTTAATAAAGTCTGTAACTGCTCCCTTAATCCTTTTTAAGTAAGCTTTAATCATATGTCTGTTACGATCTTTGTAAGTAATGTTGCTAAGTAGGAATTTATTTCCTGGCACACGGGCATGTGTTCTTACATATGTCAATTAATCGTAATTCCTCTATTAGATTACAAACTCCCGTTTTCAAGGGTCTTCTGTTTTCTCCTTATGGTTTTGCTTACCTTTAAGTACACAGTTTATATTATTGACTCTGGATGACGGTTGATGGTTAACTAATAAAAAAGGGTGAGTTGGGGACTTGGTGTTTCAGATATACCAGATGGATGCTTAGGAAATGCCTTTTAATGAATGAAACCCTAACTTTTGTTAGCAAAACATAAGGTTCAAATGAAGTTAGATGTGCATCAAAGAAAGCTATAATCGGTTTATTCTTTTCAGTTCCTAGCCCATGGTGATTGATCTTGCGTTTGATTTTAAAACAAATCAGAAGTAGATGACTCAGAAATGGGTGACTCAATCAAATTATAGACAAACCCCTTGCTGCAGTGACTCTTACTAATTAAATGTCTGTGACAGCAGAATCAAAACAGGAGGAATTATGTAAAATTTAGAAGACCATAAAATTATCCCTTTCAGAGGCTCCTGGGTGGCTCAGTCTGTTAAGCATCTGACTCTTGATTTCAGCTCAGGTCATGGTCTCATGGTCCTTAGGTTTGAGCCCCACTTCAGGCTCTACACTGACAATATGGAGCCCGCTTGGGATTCTCTCTCTCCCTCTGTCTCTGTCCTTCCCCTGCTCTCTTCCTCTCAAAATACATAAATAAAATAAAATAAAATAAAATAAAATAAAATAAAATAAAATAAAAATATATCCCTTTCAGCGGGAGACACCTTAACTCATTAACCTTGTAACATTTTTGAAGGAATAAAAATAGGTTGGATTCTACTTTGTGAAAAAGAGTTGAATATTTTAACTTAGATTTCACTCTATCTCATTTAAATCAAGTACACCAAGCCTTATCTATGCTAGGTCTCTCAGATATTAGGAGGATAACTTTAAAGTAAGCTTTTCTTTGCCCACTGCAATATAGTTTGGGGGTTAAAATAATGTAAATTTTATAACTATATTGCTAGAAAATGGATACTGTTTTAGATACTTAAGAAGCCTCACAGGATTAAAAATCAGCATGTTATAAGAAGTATCTTTAGTACCATCTAAACTTTATAAGTTCATGCATTTACTTCCATATATTTAAATTTTCAAATTTATACTTATGCTTGTACTCAGTAAAGGAAAAGGTATGAACATACTCATACAAACACACACCACCAAACTATATAGGAATTATTTCAGAGTAAGTAGGATTGTAGACACTTCTAAATATTCACATTTTTGCTTTGCTGTATTTTCTCTTATAAGTTTTCATCTTGGCATAAGAAGAAAAATATAAGATTTTTAATTAAAAATTTCTCCAAAGCATGCTTAGTGAAAAATAGAAGTGAATAAAATATGTATCAATAGGGGAATGGCTACATAAAAAAAAGGAAAATGAAGAAATAAAATTAAGCAATGTGGAAACATTCTTGTGGTCATCTTAAAGGCTGATCTACGTGCAGATTTCCTGTGGTATTCGGTAACAAGATAAGCTAACTTCCTGAAATAGTAACCATTACAAATAATAAGAACGAATAAATGTTTAGCTTTCCCTAGTTTTAAAATAAACGTGGAGAGAAAAAAGTCCACTGAAGAAAACATATACTTTCTTTTTTAATAATAGCTCTCAGTTTCAATGTCTTTGCATCAAACCATTAACAGAATAGCAAGCAGCAGGCGTCAGTTTGTGTTCCCCCTGCCTGGTCCCTTAGCTGTCATCGATGCCTGTCTACAAAGAACCAGCTAGAGATTTGAGGGCTTAAAAGAAACATTCTTTGATATTGACAGTGGTAGGAAGTTTCTCCTTCTTGCCTCATTGTGGTTTGTATATCAGGCTGCGGCATATCCTTTTTTGAAGCTGTGTAGTCAGTTTCCGTGGGACTGTTTGCCCTGTGACGTTACTGGAACACATTTATCAGGAGATGAGTACCTCAGTGCCTCAGCAAGGACAACAGACTCCACTATGTAGAAAAGAACGATAGGGAATTTTTGCTGCACATCTATTTTTCATAGTGCTTCAAAATGAAAATGTTTGTGACTGCAAGAATAGTTTGTTTTTATTCAAGCGAAGTGTAGCTTTTTTTTTTTTTTTAAATGAAGCAGCTTAATAAAGTTAGTACATTTTATTAGGGGCAGAGTTTTTTCTACTTTCTGTATTAGTGAGTGATCCTCTAGGATGGTAATACAACTGATTATACACAAGTGGTAATACAGCTGAGGTCTTTCAAGAGAGAAGGTAACACAAAACAAAGTGGTACATCATCCAATCCTGTAAGAAATATTGTGCAAGGAACCAGGACAGATATGGAGCGCTCTCAAAGACTATGTTGGGAATCCAGATGTGTGAAATTCAAATGGAAACAGAAAACTCTATGTAGAAATCAGTTTGTATAAATATCCTAGGAATGTTTTCATGGTTGACAACAATATTTGAGAGGCACCTGGGTGGCTCAGTCAGTTGAGCATCTGACTCTTGATTTCGGCTGAGGTCATGGTCCCAAGGTTTTGGGATTGAGTCCCGTGTCAGGCTCCATGCTGAGCATGGAGCTTGCTTAAGATTCTTTCTCTCTGTCTGTCTCTTTCTCTGTCCTTCTGCCGCTTTCTCCAGCTCACATGAATATGCTCTCTCTCTGTCTAAAAAACAGAACAAGACAAAAAACTTGATATTTGACAATGATATAAATATGTGCTAAATTCTCTATAAATATTCAAAAATGTGTTCATAATTTTCAGGTATGAAACAGTATTGTGGATTTTAAAGTTTTGCGTTGACCACAAAATCTGTGCCTTTACAGGTACACATTGATTTTTACATCTTCTCAGTGAGATAAAATTGAGGGAGGGGTGTGTGTGTGTGTGTGTGTGTGTGTGTGTGTGTGTGTGTGTGTGTGAAATATATGAATAAGTTGAAAGGGGGAAAAATAAGTGAAAAAGAGTCAAACGATAGCCACTGACAATGGTACTGATTGGCATCAATTTCAGAGCCAACTACCCCAATTTAGAGGATTTGCATTTAGGACTAATTAAATTATAAGCTGACTGGACAGGAACAGAGTTAAGCCTACTGATGACGCTTCATAAATATTCATATTGACAATGATAGAAGAGGCTCTCTTTCAAGGCTAAATATTTATAAACCATATGCCTTATGAATGTTGGAAAGTCAGTGTTCTGCTCCTGAGCTTTCCTGTCCTTTTTAAAGATTTTTTTTTTTTTTTACTCAGGTTGACAGAAATACATCCCTATAGCAGTGGAGTCCTTCTGTGAGTTAAGAAAGTTCTCCATGTGCAATGCTCTGAGAATGACAGGCCGTTTAGAATCACATCCTGTAGATTGTTAATGTCAAGTGGCATAAGCTACTTCACTGAACCATAAGGTTTTTTGCCCAGAATTTACACTTTACTAAGAGCAAGTGCTAAAATTGTTTGGCCATTTCTCCAGTTCTCTTGAAGATAAAATAGTCTTCACAAATTATAGCTTCCGTGCATTAAGTGTTACTCTGGTAGCCTAAATGAGTTAGTTAATGTGCAGATTAAATATCGGATACACACCTGGAAGTAACTCAGGACTGGGGAATCACCCTCTCTTGCAACTTGATTGTTGTTTGTGTAAAACAGTTAATAGTGAAACTGTTTATGTGCAACTAGCAACTGTATCTAAGACTGGGGTTTATAGGGGAATAAAGTGCACTCCAGTCCCATGAGCACACATATATGAGTGTTGACCTTGCCTCATAGGCTTTAAGACACACTCCAAATAAAAGCCCTTTTAAATTTAATTTTTCTCACATTTCTCCATACTTAGTCTCCATTCAAGAACAAATACTTAAATGATTGCCACACAGTGACTATTCCAGTTAAATTTTAATTTTTTTTCCTGTAAGAAGCTAAACTGATTCTCAAACATACTTTACACAAACTTTATTTTGCTAAATTACCCTGTATTTATTTGTTTTAATTTGTGAATATGGGAGGTTATGCAATGTTCTATAATGATCCCAAACCGGAGCTTCCTTTTTTTTTTTAGTCTCAGGGAAAGCTTGTTTCTATTCATTCAGCACTCTTTTTAATATATCTGAGAGCCAGCTGCACCTTATCTGAAATGTAAATGAATATAAAAACCTTTTACGTTCTCAATAAATGATCAGCTACTGTCCTCATATCTTCATGTTCATCAATAGTCAACATTCAGTCTTCAATGGTTAACAAACATTTAAGTGCTTACTTTTCTACCTTCTGGGGAAGACAGATGTGGAATTATAAGTGAATCAAATATTATAACAGAGGTGGCGGCAGGGGGGAACCTCAGGATCAAGTAAGTAGAGAACATAAACGTAAGTGTAGAGGTGTGTGGGGAAGAGGCAGAGGGATGATGTTAGGACAGGTAACTTTTCTAAAATTTATCAGGAAGTTATGTAATTAGGGGAGTTGGGGAGTAGGAAAAGGTAGAATTGTTAGGAAATGAGGGAGAGCCAGATTATATAGAGTTTGGTATTTAGTGAAGGATCACTTGCGGCCATTGTGGTTGGCTGGTGAAGGATGGCATGTAGGGAGCAAGTGTAGATGTGCAAGGCCAATTAGGACATCATGTCTATAGGAAAGGCAGGGGATGAGGATGGCTTGGATTAGGAAACTGAAACCATTGTCTTTTACCTGTAAAATGATTGCTGGCCCCATCCCCCTCCATGCCAGACTTGGGTTCCCCATGCTACAGTCTCTATGTATCTCTCCTTTTACTCTGACTTGGTTTCCTTATGTAGTGTCGACCACATCTCTCTGACTAAACCTCAGGAATGCACTTATGTAAAGTCAAGGTACCTCGTGTTCCCTCCAGCCATCCTTCCTCCTGATTCCCATGCCTCCCTTCCTCTTTCTTCATTCTTTGCTGCACGTCATTCACTATTGCTGTCCCTTCCCCACTTAGTTCCCATTAGTTTTATTTTGCAGTGGACATTTTTGTAGGTATGATCCCCTATTGTTCCTTTGGATCCCTTGAAATACTCCTCAAGGTTAACCTTGGTGAACCTCATGATGCCAGCATACCTGTAAACCTCAGACTTGTATACTAAAGGAGAAATTCCATGCCAGTGTTTGAAAGTGTGCACGTGTGCGCGTGCACACACACACACACCCACACACACACACACACACTTCATTGGTTATGAACATTTCTTTTTCCTCTCCTAAAAGTCAGCAAAATAATAAAAAATATTGACATTATTTAGTGAATTACTCAGTGAACGTTAGGATTTAAGAGGGTTTTACTGGCTTAAAAATAAAAGCTGTGTAGTAAATCCTGCACCCTTTTATGCCTCCTTACCCATATTACATTTTTCTTTGCATGCAAGTTTCCCTGAAACTGTCCCTCTTTTCTATCATTTTAAATCTACTTTTCTCTTATGCTGCACTTAGCTCTCCTTCTTTTGTGGAAAATGCATTCCTATGGGCTTCAGTTTCCCTGAGAGTCACTTCTCCCCAGTGTTCATGCTCTCTCTCCTCTTCCATGTAGGTCTGGTCCCAGATACCTACTGTGACCCTTCTTGCCTCTGTGCCTTTCATTATTTCACTCATTTGGAATTCAGTTCTACAAACCTTTTAAACACCTTTGTGAGGCACTGTGGTCAGCACTAAGGATTACAGATGAACAAGGCATGATTGCTGGTCCCTGGTAACAGTGATGGGACAGGGAAAATACACCTGTAAATACATAAATGCTGAAATAGAGATTGCTTTTTTTATATAGGGGGAAGGGAGCAAGAGAATGGGTTCTCTTTGCCACACAAATCTAATATTTCTGACTATTTCCAGTGCTTCCCCCAGGACTCAGTATCTGTCATCTCTCTGTTAGATTATTGCAAACCCTCCCCACCACCCCAACCAATTTCCTTCCTTAGATTTTTGCTCCCTCCAGTCCAGCCTCTACAGAGTGGAATTATTCTACAAAACCGGTAGGTAGGTTATATTGTCTTGCTTTCTGCTCAAAGAAATCCAGTGGTTTCCAATATCATTTAGAATCGAATTCAACATTCTTGTGGGGTCTTTTAAAATTGTGTGTGATCTGATCTCTACCATCCACCTCCCAGGGACCCAAACTCTTCTCAGGCCCTCTCCCCATACTTCTTGCTTCCACGACTGTCTTCATTGCTGTTCCTTGAACATACCAGGTGTATTCTGCACCACAGTCTTTGCACTTACTGTTCCTCTGCTGGGTAATCCCTTCCTTTACCTATTTGCATGGCTGGTTCCATCTTGTCCTTCAGATCCCTGCTTATTTGTCACTTTTACAGTGAATTCTTCCCTGTCTCCACTATTTCTGCCACCCTCAAACCCCTGCTCTGTTTTTTTCACAACACCTATGATCTACTATACCTTTTGTAGTTCCTTTATTTGCTGACTATCCTCCTCCAGTGAAAATATAAGCTCAGTGAAGGCAAGGACTTTTGTCTGTTTCTTCACCATTGCACCTCTGGTGCCTAGAATGGTACGTGGCACATAGTATGTGCTTAGTAGGGGTTCCTGGGTGGCCAGGTAGTTAAGCTTCTGGTTAAGCTCAGGTCATGAACTCGCAGTCCCTGAGGTTGAGCCCCATGTCAGGCTCTGTGCTGGAAGCTCAGAGCCTGGAGCCTGCTTCGGATTCTGTGTCTCCCTCTCTCTCTCTGTTCCTCCCCTGCTCTCTTGCTCTCTCTCTCTCTCTCTTTCTCTCTCTCTCTCAAAGATAAAGATTTTAAAAAATAATAATAATATGTGCTCAGTAAATGTGAAAGGAAGGGTTGAGGGAGGGAGGAAGAGTGGGAGGAAGGAAAAATGGAAAGGGAGGACAGAGAAAGAAAGGGAAGGGGAGAAGGAGGAAGTTGGAAAGAAGAGAGGGAAGGAAGAAGGATGATAGGGAGGAAGAAAGGACTGGAAAAAGTCTCATGTTAGTGTTACCGTCTCTAACACTTCTCAGTATCTGCTTAAGATCTCTTTTAAACAAAGACAAAACTGGCCTCTAGGTGAGAGCCTTTGGAAAGCAGTATTTTCCGTATAGAAGCTAATATGGTTGTTCTGTTTACATTGTACTTATTTTCAAATACTGTCCTCTTTATATGGCAAAAGATATTGACTTTCCATTTGTGAGAGTACTATAAAGTTTCCCTGCAGATAGAAATATTTAGGATTTTCAAAATACTTTTTTTTTGTTTCAGAATTTTAAAAATAAATAATGGCCTGGGGAAACTCAGACACACCAAAAATCATGAAGAAATGTGGATATGACAAAATACGAAGTTAGTAGTCTAATGCCTGAAGTCAGGGGTAACTGACCTTCAAAAATTCTGCTTTTCTTCAAGGTCTATTGCAATCCCCACCTCATCCATGAAACCTTCCTTGACTATTGCCCCCCTCAACTCTTTTTCTTATTTATTTATTTTTTTATTAGACTCCTGTACACTATCCTAGGTTGACCTGAAACTATTTGGTATGGGTCACCGTTGTTTGGGGTCTTTTAGTTCTGTCCTAAGATCCTTGATTTGAGTAATTATGACCTGCTCCCCCTCTTTTGAAGCAACCACCACATTGCACATCCTTATGAGTGATATAACAGACAACTAATAATAGACATTTGTTATTTTCATCATGACTCACCTGTACAATAAGGGTTGGGGTTAGAGTGTTCAGATTGCCAAAGCACCTAGGCATGTAAATATGATTACATATTTTTTAAGTTAAAGAATCATAACAGAGAGCAAACATTATTTCATCTTGAAAAACTGAAATCACTATTTTGCCACTAGTAAAAATAATACGCATATTTAACCTGATAAGAGAAATTAATCCCTAGGGCAAAATCATGAGATAATCGGGACCAAATTCCAGCACATCTAATTTGAATGCTTGAGAACATCTGCTAAAAATACTGACCAGAATAAGATGCCATTCATGGAAATATTAGTGGAAGTAGGAAACCAAAGTTAATTTCTTTAATATATTTAGATATGCCAGTTGTCACAGGAAGATCTTGTTGAACTGTTTTACTATTTTAAATGGGGTTAGCATTACATATTTACTGGAAACTTTTAAGTAGAAAATACTATCAAGAGTAAAAGCCACTTAGATTGCCTGACATGACAATAGTTTTCATGACATTTTCTGCAGCATGATCTATTATTAAATGTGAATAGTGTGAGTAACAATAGCTAACACACATAGATCACTTGCTGTTCCAGGAACTGCTTAAGCACTTTGTGTGTTTTAACTCCTATAAATGACATAACCCTAGGAGGTAGGTGCTCCAGTAAGCCTCATTTAACTCATGAGGAATCAAAACTTAGAAGACACAGTTACTTACCCAAGGTCATACAACTGGTAAGTATTTGAATGCTGCTCAGTCCCTCAGGAAAACGTGGTCCAAGTACATAAAACCACTCCAAATGAGGCCCAGCGCCTAAAACACAGTTTGGAGGGTGAGCATTTGATCTGTAAAAGTAGTCAACTTGATCTGCTTTTCTTGATGGCATTTGCAATCAGAATATTGATTGTGATTTACATTAAAATCCTGGTATTCTTTTACAAAAAGAGATTTTCAAACAGCATCAGTGCATTTTCTACAACATTAAAGAACTTTATAAATATAGACTGGTAAAATGGAAGTGAAATGCCTTTTCTGTAAAATACTTTTAATTGATGTAATATTAAAATAAGAAAACTCTGTGGTTAACAGTTTTCCCTTTATAAACAATATGAAAAGTATTAAATGAAGAAAGTATTTTTTCTCACTTCTCAGTAACAACTAACTTCACATAATGAAAAAGAAGTTAAAATTTTAGATGAAAAATCAACACACAATAATTTTTAAGGGACTTGGGAAATGCTACCAGATTTTAACCTTGAATGGCTGTGTGTGTGTGTACGTGTGTATACGTGTGTAGCATTTAGAGATTCTCGGTGAGTGTTACAGCAAGTGGCCTATGGTCATATGCAATTTGTCAAAGCACTCTTAAGTATTTCTTTTTTTGTCAGACTTAAATATTCTTTCAAACTAGTAGTTATAAAATGAAATTAATTGTGGTATTAATTTTAGTTTCCCTGATAATTAATAAACTTGAGCATTTAAAAGTATATTATTGGGGCGCCTGGGTGGCTCAGTCTGTTAAGCTACTGACTTTGGCTCAGGTCATGGTCCCACAGCTTGTGGGTTCAAGCCCTGCGTCAGGCTCTGAGCTGAGAGCCCAGAGCCTGGAGCCTGCTTCGGATTCTGTGTCTCCCTCTGTCTCTCTGCCTCTCCCCCGCTTGCACTCTTCTCTCTCTCTCTCAAAAAATAAACAAACAGTAAAATAAATAAATAAATAAATAAATAAATAAATAAATAAATAAATAAGTAATAAAAGCATATTATTAATCATTCATGTTTCCTTTTCCGTGAGATTTCTACACAAGTCTTTTGCCAATTTTTCTCCTGGGCTGTCTTTTTCTGATCAATTTTTAGGATTCTTTTTATAGTCTGCAATTCCTTGTTGATGGTAAGTGCTGGTAATATCTTCTCTCAGTAAGTCACTGTTGAAGGCTTTTTAGAAGTAGGAGTTTTCTTTTTTGGCAGGAATTTCTCATAAAAACTTTTCAAGTTCTGCCTTTTACATTGAAGTCATTAGACATATTGAATGGAATCTTGCATATGGTGTGAGAAGGAATCTAATTTTATGTTCATTTTCTACATGTCAAACCATTGATTGACTACTCCCTCACTTTCTACGACTAGTAGTGCTACCTCTGACATGTATTGAGTTTCTTAACTCTGCTGCCTTCTTTCTGGGGTTTCTATTCTGTTTCATTTGCCTTTTTTTTTTTTTTTTCTCTCTCTCTGTTCCAAATCCCCATGGCCCTAATTTCTACAAGATTGTGATAATGAATATCAGGTAAAGAATGCCCCCTGCTTAATTTTGTTTTTCTTCAGTTATGTGTTGGCTGTTCTTTCCCTCTATGACCTTCATAAAACATTTTTGAATCAGTTTATTAAATCCCCTGTAGTCAACTACTATGGTATTGCGTGAAATTCAATGAATCTGTAGATCAATTTAAGAAAAAAATTATGTATTCAGGACACCCCATTTCTTTTTTTTTAATGTTTATTTATTTATTTTGAGAGAGAAAACAAGAGCAAGAGAGCGGGAGATGGACAGAGAGAGAGGAGAGAGAAAATCCCAAGCAGGCTCTGAGCTGTTAGTGCAGAGCCCAACTCTGGACTCAAACTCATGAACCATGAGATCATGACCTGAGCTGAAGTCAAGAGTTAGACACTCGACAAACTGAGCCATCCAGGCACCACCAAGGCATCTCAGGAACCTCCAAACTGAGCCACCCAGGCACCCCCAGAACTATTTGTAATTTCAGCATATTTCCCTTCGGTTCTTTTTTAGTGTTTTTCAGTAAGTTTTATAGTTTTGCTGTAAAGAGGTTGTGAATCTTTTATTCATTTGTACTGAATACCTTCTGTTGTCATTGCAAAGTGGCAGCAGTTTTCAAAATTCATTTTCTAAGTGCTTTCTCCAATTATTTGCAAATACATAATTTTTTATATTTTCCAAATATCCAGAAAATTCCTTAAATTTTGCTATACTTTTAATCATTTTTCTTCTGATTCTTGTAAGTATTCTACATAGACAGTCAGATCATCTGTGAATAATAAAAAGGATTTGTTTCTTCCATTCTAATTTTTATACTCTATATTTTATGCCATTTGTAAAAAGATGTATTGTCTTGTTACCCCAATTAGGCCAGTACTTCTAAAACTTTAAAATGCCTTGTAAGCCATCTGGAGAACATATGAAAATGAAGATCCTGGTTTAGTAGTGGGTTCAGGCCCAAGGGTCTGCATTTCTAACATGCTCCCAGGTGATGATGATGATGGTGCTAGTTGGAGATACTAGACATTGAGAAATTGTTAAATAGAAATAGAGATAGCAAGCAGTATTGACTTGTTTCTAAGTTTGAAAGGCATACTTTGCTTCTACATTTCTCCAGTTTTGGAAATTTTCCTCTCTTCCAAAGTTGCTATAATGTTTTATCATGAATGGTTGTTGAATTTTGCCAAGGGATTTTCAGCATTTATTTAATATGTTTATTTTTTTTCCTTTAACCTATCAGTGTCATAAATGATTGGAACTTGTGATGTTTATAGTTTTCCATATTATTCATGCATACCTATACATATCATTTCTATATATGTGTATACATACATATATATATAAATATAAATATAAATATGTATTTATTGCTGCTTTATTTGCTAATATTCGGTTTAGAATTTTTAACCTGCCTTTGTGATTTTGACTAACTATATTCAATCCTTGCTGATTTCTCTTTTTAAAAAATATCATTATAAAGTGAATTAAGTGTATACCTTCTTATTCTTATGCTCTTTATGTTTAATTCATTCCTTATGATAATATTTTGAGATACATTTTATTATTGCCAGCATTTTATTGATTTAGAAACTGGGATGCATAGAGGTTCCGCAACTTGCTCAGTCACACAGCTAGTAAAATGAAGAAGCTACAGGTCATTAATTTGTGTCTATTGAACAATGAAAGTAATGATAAAGAAAAAAAAAACATTCATTTTAATCACTGATTCGTTCCTTCAGTCTTGAATTGAATTCATTAATTCAGTTCCAAACAGTTTTCAAGGCTGCTAAAAGCAGTTCTAGATCCTCGTGGGGGAAAAAAAAAAGTTTGTCAGGCCACCAGCAAAAGAGGGTTCCTTGGTAATTTGTAACCGTTTCCCAACCTTTATCAAGCAGTGGTGCTAGACTCTGGATTTTATTTTATTTTATCTTTTTAATGTATAATTTATCGTCAAATTGGTTTCCATACAACACCCAGTGCTCATCCCAGCAGGTGCCCTCCTCAATGCCCATCACCCAGTTTCCCCTCTCCCCCACCCCCATCAACCCTCATCTTGTTTTCAGTATTTAAGAGTCTCTTATGATTTGCCTCCTTCCCTCTCTGTAACGTTTTTACCCCTTCCCCTCCCCGCTGGTCTTCTGTTAAGTTTCTCAGGATCCGCATATGAGTGAAAACATATGGTATCTGTGTTTCTCTGCCTGACTTATTTCACTTACTTTCCAGTTCCATCCATGTTGCTACAAATGACCAGATTTCATTCTTTCTCATTGCCAAGTAGTATTCCATTGTGTATATAAACCACATCTTCTTTATCCATTCATCAGTTGATGGACATTTAGGTTTTCTACAATTTGGCTATTGTTGAGAGTGCTGCTATAAACATTGGGGTACAAGTGCCCCTATGCATCAGTACTCCTGTATCCCTTGGATAAATTCCTAGCAGTGCTACTGCTGGGTCATAGGGTAGGTCTATTTTTAATTTTTTGAGGAACCTCCACACTGTTTTCCAGAGCGGCTGCACCAGTTTGCTTTCCCACCAAGAGTGCAAGAGGGTTCCCGTTTCTCCACATCCTCTCTCCAGCATCTATAGTCTCCTGATTTGTTCATTTTGGCCACTCTGACTGGCGTAAGTGGTATCTCAACGTGGTTTTGATTTGTATTTCCCTGTTAAGGAGTGACGTTGAGCATCATTCCATGTGCCTGTTGGCCATCTGGATGTCTTCTTGAGAGAAGTGTCTATTCATATCTTCTGCCCATTTCTTCACTGGATTATTTGTTGTTTTGGGCGTGGAGTTTGGTGAGTTCTTTATAGATTCTGGATACTAGCCCTTTATCCAATATGTCATTTGAAAATATCTTTTCCCATTGGGTCGATTGCCGTTTAGTTTTGTTGATTGTTTCCTTTGCAGTGCAGAAGCTTTTTATCTTCATGAGGTCCCAATAGTTCATTTTTGCTTTTAATTCCCTTGCCTTTGGAGATGTGTCAAGTAGGAAATTGCTGCAGCTGAATAGACTCTGGATTTTAGACTGAAGAATATACTTTTCCTTGGCTTTATAGCTGAATGGCCTATGCAAAAGCTAATGGTTTTGTTTAATGTGTAGACCTTTCTGTGAATTCAGCAGTGACTTAGCATAATTAAATAATAGGTAGGCATCTATCCTTTTTATAACTTTTCTTACTGCTAACATACTAACTTCAACTTTAAGAAGTTTTCCTTTGTAAATGAACCTCAATGTCTCTTTCTTATACTAAACCTGTCTTTTCACATCCAACTTCAGAGTGATGGAAGAACCCATCATAATCCGTCATGAAATCCTATTGTTCTCATTAATATACATTTACTCTGTTACCACTCAGTGTTTGATTGTTTGATTTTCTTATCAATATTTTTTTCTTAAATTCTTATTTACTTGTTGCCACTTTAATACAAACTCAAAGATTTTTGCTCTTTGCTGTACAGATATTACACAGGAGAAAATGGAGGAGACATCCTGCCCATGAAGTCTATGACTTGCACAATTTTTTTTAATCTCTTAAAAATTCACTTGCCTCATCTGAGAAAGGAGTTTGAACTAGACAGTCTCTCGCCTGTCTCTTAGCTCTACCATTACAGATTTTGCTCATCCTTACACAGTATTTTCTCATTAAAGCACAAATATGCATAATTAATATGATGTATCATTTTCCTAGAAGGTTGGGAAACCAGTTATCCAGATGATTGGCAGACTGATTTTTGTCAATATCAGTGTTGACTCTACTTTTTTTTTAATCTCATTAATATTATTAAGAGGATATAGAGTTGCTGAATATAGTTCCAAACCTTGATCATTCTTTCAGGTATATTCCCACTGACCATTTTGAGATGCTAGATTTAGTGGACTAAGTAAAAAATAATATTAACTTATTCTAACAAAAAGTAAACTGATATAGGTATGAGAAACCTCTGTATCTTCATCATAGTCTTGAGGTGAATACTTTGCCCTTCATATTTGTTGCTGATCTTCTAAAATCACATTTAGACTTTGGAAGTTCTGTGTGATATGTTTGGATGGCAATGAGAAAAGCAACCTAAACTCTATGGCCAAATAAAATGTCTAAGTTTTGTACTTTGGTATGTTTTCCTTTTTATACTGACCATCACCTAACTTCTTTTAAAAATAGACATAACTTTCTCTCTTTGTCCTTGATACTACTTCACACTTGTTTGGTGTGATTGCCATTCTGTGAAACAAAATTTTATTAGCAAAACTGTCCCTACCTGTACTTGAGCATTAAGCTAATTAATTTTTTACAAATGTTCTTGATTTGACTTACATAAATTTATTTCTGAATGAATACTATCTTCTTGACTTCTGTTCCTTTGATATGGAAAACCTGAAGATAAACCATATAATCATGATGAGGTCTGCACCTGTGAATTCAGAATTTTTGGTTTACTAGTTCAGTGAGGTTGAATGTTCTTGCAGTGAAATTGGAGAAACATTTCGAAATATTCACCTCATGTTCATTCATCTAGTCCTCTTCTCCTTAATTAGATCTGGTTGAAAATTGTTTTCATTGATGGATAGTGGTTTCCTGGAATATGTCTTTATAAAGATTATGAGCCATGTGGGGTTGTGAGACTCAGCAGAAAAGAGTGTTTTGATAGATGAGTGATTTTGCAATAGCCATGCACACACAGAGATTAGTATTACTGACTCAGACAGACATGTAGCCTTAATGGAAACAAAGTCAGAGAAAACATTTTTAGGTAATTTGACCGAACCTGCTCCTTCCAGGAGATAAATAACTCATCCTCAAAAAGGGAGCTGTCCAGGAACATTTTTAAGAAGTCTAAAAGTGGATATTTTACAAACTATGAAATGGCTGAACTTCATTTTTCTTTTTTTTCACGCTTAACACTGAACCATTAAAAGTTTAGACATTTTATGTACCCGTAAGCAGTTGAGCTCATCAACCAGATGTTAAGATTGGATATATTCAAAAGTTTAGACATCTATACCTGTTTTATGTTTTGTTTATATCCTGGAACATCAAACTGTCTTATATCTTTGAATTTGATTTAGACCTCAAATTACTACATTTTTAAAGGAAGACTTATTAGGAATATCTCATGGAGATCTGAATCCATGGAACAGAAATTCATTGTTTTTATATTGCTAATGAGAATATCATGTGGGAAAGCTCCCAAAGTCACCTTATCCAACTGGCTCTAACTTGGCCTGTTATTATATCACGTACGGACATTGAATTAATTGGACACTATTTGTTCATTATAAATCTGCATCAGATACTGCCTTATAACTTATGCTTTTCTATATATTTGAAAATTACTATTCATTTTTATATTTATTTAAACAAAATTGGAAAACAACATAATGATAGCGTTTTTTGGATCTCCTGTTAAAGAATTTTATACTTTGTTCCCTAGTTTTGTGAATTTCCTGTGAATTTATAAAAATACAAACTAATGGTCTTTCTTTCAAAAAAATGTTTGTTTTCAAATAACCCAGTGAAGAAATGGGCAGAAAACATGAATAGACACTTCTCTAAAGAAGACATCTGGATGGCCAACAGGCACATGAAAAGATGCTCAACGTCGCTCCTTATCAGGGAAATACAAATCAAAACCACACTCAGATATCACCTCACGCCAGTCAGAGTGGCCAAAATGAACAAATCAGGAGACTGTAGATGCTGGAGAGGATGTGGAGAAATGGGAACCCTCTTGCACTGTTGGTGGGAAAGCAAACTGGTGCAGCCGCTCTGGAAAACAGTGTGGAGGTTCCTCAAAAAATTAAAAATAGACCTACCCTATGACCCAGCAGTAGCACTGCTAGGAATTTACCCAAGGGATACAGGAGTACTGATGCATAGGGGCACTTGTACCCCAATGTTTATAGCAGCACTCTCAACAATAGCCAAATTATGGAAAGAGCCTAAATGTCCATCAACTGATGAATGGATAAAGAAATTGTGGTTTATATACACAATGGAGAACTACAGGGCAATGAGAAAGAACGAAATATGGTCCTTTGTAGCAACGTGGATGGAACTGGAGAGTGTGATGCTAAGTGAAATAAGCCATACAGAGAAAGACAGATACCATATGGTTTCACTCTTATGTGGATCCTGAGAAACTTAACAGAAACCCATGGGGGAGGGGAAGGAAAAAAAAAAGAGATTAGAGTGGGAGAGAGCCAAAGTATAACAGACTCTTAAAAACAGAACCAACTGAGGGTTGGTGGGGGGTGAGAGGGAGGGGCGGGTGGGTGATGGGTATTGAGGAGGGCACCTTTTGGGATGAACACTGGGTGTTGTATGGAAACCATTTTGACAATAAATTTCATATATTGAAAAAAAATGTTTATTTTGAGAGAGAGAAAGACAAAGGAGGGAAGGGCAGAGAGTTAGGGAGAGAGAGAATTACAAGTAGGATATGTACTGTCAGCACAGAGCCTGATGTGGGCCTCAATCTCTCAAACCATGAGATAGTGACCTGAACTGACATCAAGAGTAGGATGTTTAACCAACTGAGCCACCCAGGAGCCCCTGCTCTTTCTGTCTCTACCATAATTATGTATTTAGTCAACAAGCAGAAGTTAAAAGTTTTTTTAAAAAATTATTAGTCTCCAAATATATATATATAGATTTTTCAAATTACTTAGCCATAAATACACCACTAAAATGCAGCAATTTTCATTTCTTCTGTCCCTTCCAAATGTTCTTTGCTGGTATATGGATTTTATGTGGATATAATCATGTGTGAGTTTTTATCCTACTTTTTAAAGCTAACATTATTCCTTAACCCCTTTTCTGTCATCTGCCACAGTCTTTACACATATCATTTTTTTCTTTTAATGTTTATTTCTTTCTGAGAGTGAGAGACACAGAGCATGAACAGGGGACAGGCAGAGAGCAAGGGAAACAGAATCTGAAGCAGGCTTCAGGCTCTGAGCTGTCAGCACAGAGCCCAACATGGGGCTCAAACCCACGAACCTTGAGATCATGACCTGAGCCAAAGTTGGAAGCTTAACCAGCTCAGCCACCCAGCCGCCCCATACACATATCATTTTGATTGCCATATAATATTGACTTGACTGAAATTTTCTATGTGTATGTTTATTTTTATATATATTTTATGTTTTTTTGCCTCATTTACTAGTATTACAAATAATGATTCTGGACACACCTTTTGAAGGTTTTTCATCGTATTTTTTTTAGGGTAGATTCTGAGTGGTAGAATCATTAGGTCAAAATCTCTGGTCATAGTCATATCTCTTGCCATTTTGTAACCAAAAAAGATGCTGTAGATTAAGACCTGCTTGTTAACTTAGTTTCCAATCTTATTTTGTTTTCCATCACAGATGAGTCAAATTCTTTCTATAATTAAATCATATTAAAATTTAGATTTAAGTACTATAGTAAAAAGAAAAAAAGACTGGAAAAAAAGAAAGACTTGAGTGATACAAAGTATAGTTATATGTTTAAGCTCCCCTCATATCTGTCAGAATTAGTGGTGAGACCGCTTTCATTGTGTTCCTTTTGTCTTGCTCAGCAATTTTCACTGAGAACTCTTTACCCAGAGGCATTGCTTTTTCTTGCTTTTCCACGTACATGCAAACTGATTCTTTTATCTACATTTCCTGTTCTATATTTTTCTGGGTAAGTTATGCCTCCTTGAAGTTTTCACTATAACTGATATGTCTCTCTCTTTCTCTATCTATCCATCTGTCTTTTTGCCTACCCTATCATCTACTTATCTGTCTCTCATATTTTGCCCATTCTTTTTCTTTCCAAATTTTCTTTCCACACCTAAAATAAGTTACTGGTTTCTCTCTTCCTCTGTTCTCTTTTTGTCAATTTGCCAGACTACTTTATTAGTTTATTTAAAGAACTTTCAAATTTTAAATTTCTATTACTATAGGTTTTCTACATTATGATTATTTTTCCCTTACCATTACTGTCTTTCTCCTTCTGCTTTCTTTGGGTTTTTTTTTCTATTTTTTTTCTATATTCCTAAGTAAGTTGCCTTGTACACTGATTTTATCTTTCATTTATTTCTAATATGTTCAATTAATTTTACTGGTTTACTGGCATCCCATGTATTTGATGCACAGTATATTTATTATTCAGTTGTATTTCCTAAATTATGTTGTGATATTGCCTCTGCCACAAATATTATTTAGAAGTGCTTTTAAATTTCTTTCTAAAGGAAAAGGATTTTTGTATTTATATTGTTACTAATTTCTAACTTTGTTTCATTGTTATCAAAGAAGATATCTACTTAATACTTATTCTCTGACATGTATAGAAACTTGCTTTAACTGCAAATATTAGTTGATTCATGAATATTTGGTAATTTGTCATTATAATACGCAAATATGTTATTTTAGGCTTCCTATTTATCCTATTTTATATTTGCTTTCTTTTTACTTCCTTTCTTTCTTATGTAATTTTGGATCAAAGTGATCTCTATCATTTTCTCATTGTATTTTTTCCTTCTAATTTTAATTTTTCTTTATTTCAATAATAAGCCTAAAATTTTTCCTTTTATATTGAATTTATTAAAGGCTAAAATTAAAGTGTCTTTACCCTTCCCCTCAACAATGGAAGAAAAATGGATTTTAGCTCTCTTCATGTTTACCTAACATTTTAGACATTATTATTAGTTTGATAAGTCTACTTTTCTGAATAGTACTGTTGTCTATTTTTTTTCACCACTGTTCTTGGCATCTCAGCCCTTCTTATTCTTAAAATATGTCTTCTTGGAAGTTCTTCTAGTGCCCCATAGTAGAGAATTTTCTTAATGTTAGATTTTCTTAAAAATTTACTTTGCATTTTTATTTAAAAGATGGTTTTGTTGTATGTGTATTTGTAGGTTGGCAACTTCTCCTCTCAGTGCATTATTATAGTATTAAATTGACGTTTAAGAAATCACCTTCCATTCTAATCGGTGTTCTTTTGCTCTGTCTCTTTTCTGTGGTTACTTTTAAATTGTTCTTTTTATCTTTGTTACACAGTCAACTAATGGGTCCAGATATTAATTTTATTAAAATTTACCCTATTTAAGATTCACTGGCCTTCCGGCGTACCTGGCTGGTTCAGTCGGTAGAGCATGTGACTCTTGATCTTGGGGTTGTAAGTTTGAGCCCCACATTGGGTGTGGAGATTACTAAGAAATAAAGTCTTAAAACAATTTTTTAAAAAATTCACTGGCCTTCATACATATGAATATAGGTATCTTTTATTGCTTGTGGACAATTCTTAGCCATTGCACTTCCAAATGTTAACTCACTACCATTCCCTTTAATCTTCCCTCTGAAACCACAGTAAGATGTATGTTGGCCTTCTGACTCTATCTTTAACTTCTCTTAACATCTCTGATATTTTTTGTTTCTTTCTATCTGTATTTCATTCTGAATATTCATTCATTTATGTTTTCTGGCTTACTACTCCAACCTTCATATCTGTCTACCCTGTTGCTTAATCTGTTTATTGAATTTCTGATTTCAATTATTTAATGTTCAATTTGAGAAGTTCTATTTGTTTTTATTTTAAATATGTCTGATGCTCTTTGATGGTTTCCTGCTCATCATCTAGATTTTCTATCATTTCTGGTATTCCTTTAAATAGATGAAAGTATTTTATTATAGTCATTTGGTAATTCCAAATTTGTAATCTTTTTAGTCTATTTCTATAGTATGTTATTTCTGTTGATTGTTTCACACGGGAGTTTACTTCTTTATGCATTCAGTGATTTTTCTGTGATGCTCCTTAGTATTTTACCTGTCGGAATTGTGTTTAAAGTGAATTTTTCCAGAGGGAATTTGCTTACACCAAGTAACTGCATGATCTACCAGCCGTAGACCTACTTTAAACTAAACGTTCAACTTCCAGGCCAAACAAGTATCCAATCCCATTATGAGTACACACTTGTGATTAGAAATTTTCAAAAGAGACATTTTTGTTCCTTAATATGCTACCTGGAACCAAGATACATCTTGTTCTATGTGGAAGTTTTTTGTTTAGTACACTCACTCTGGGTATTAACTTTTAGGTGTGAGATTTCATGTGGAGTCTGGATGTAACTTTCCTCTCTATGTAGGCGCTGGCTTTGATTTTTTCCCTGGCACACGAAGGGTTGGCAGGTGCCTTCAGGGTAAACATCAACTCTAGTGCTTAGTTATCTCTGTAGAACTATTCTTTTTTAATTTGCAGGCCTCAAATTATAACTTTTAAGTTAATGCTTTAAAACAATCATCTAGTATAAAATTTAGCAGATTGTGATGACTTATTATAGAGAAGAGCATACAAACCTAAATGTACAGCATGACAAATGTCATGAAATGAACCTGCTCACATAACTAGCAACTCGTTCAAGAAGCAGAACATTACCACATCATCCCTTGGTGCCCTCTTCCAGATATGATCTCCCAGGAGGAAATGCAACCTGACTTCAAACACCGTCGATGACATTATTTGCTAAAGGAAGTGTCCCCTTTAAGTGTCTAGCTTCTCATGTACTGCTAGTGTCTGGCTCTTTTTGTTTTTGTTTTTTTTCTCACTGTTATATTTGGAAAATTCATCTATCTTTATATATGCTTTTCTATTTCATTTTCATCCTCATAAGAGTATGCCATATATTATTTATCTTTTTTATTGTTGATAAGCCTTTATTTTGTTTTTATTTGAGGTTACTACAAATCATATTACTATGAACATTATTATGCATTTCTTTTTGTGTATATAACTTTAAATTTCTGTTGGGTGGATAGGCAGAAGTGGAATTGACTGATCATGAGTCCTAAGTCTTTTCAGCTTTAGAAGAAACTGCCAACAGCTTTCCCAAGTAATTTTTCAAATTTAGATTCCAAGCAATGTTGTCTCCACTTTCTAATTGCTTCGCATTCTTGCCAAGCTTGTTAGTGTCTGTCTTATTTCATTTTAACCATTCTGATGGGTATGTAGTGGTATGTCATGGTACATGTAGTTTGCATTTCCCTGATGTCTGGTGATTTTGCGCAAGTTAAAACTTCTTTTTCTTAGCTGTGTTTATTCAGCCTTTTGAAGTGTTTTCTGTTGGACAGTTCCTCTGTGTAGCTAAGTCGCCATTTTGCTAGGAATTATTTTAGCCTGAGTAAAATGTCTAATAATTTCACTATGCATTTGTATTCTTAATTTCTTTTTCTTCCCTTTGAAGCTGTCTTAAACTAATTGTTTCTGTCCTCTTGAAGTCAACCTTTAATTTGTCCAACCTGTCTTTGAGCTCCCCCTGCTGTTTTCCACTTAAATCATATAACTGTTGATTATTCATAAGTATCTTTAAAATGATGAATTCTTAGATAATAAGCTGT
Organism: Panthera pardus; assembly: GCF_024362965.1. NCBI lineage: Eukaryota > Metazoa > Chordata > Mammalia > Carnivora > Felidae > Panthera > Panthera pardus. The sequence continues at coordinate 111,415,384 of NW_026526765.1, forward strand.
TTTAAACAGAAATGTTTCCTTTTTCCAAAGGCAGAGGGTGTCAATCAATTTAGATACTGACTGAGGACAAAAGAAATTTAAAAGTAATACTTACAAAGTCGTGCTTTAAAAAACGTACTTGTCATATAAAGCTATTTGTATTAATGTAATACATTAACACGTTGAATCATTAAAAGCTAGACCCATTATGGAGTCATATGTTATTTCTCAGGTATACTGTAAACATGTTAAAGTCAACAACATGACTTGTACCTTTCTCTACTTTATCACAGTTCCCAGAATATTAACATAATTCAGTAATAAGCCTTTGCAAAACATCTAAATGCATTTATTCACCTGTCTGGCTATGTCCACATTCATGGTGGACATTTCTTTAGGGTGGCGTAGTTGAAATGAATACAGTCTACCATGCAGTGTTTATATCTCTTTCCTCAATCAGCTGTGACAGATAATGTCTCCCTACATTACATTATAAAAAAGGCACTCCTTCCTCAAGCTTGGCAGTCTGTTAGCTTCATAAAGACCTATTGTACTGTAAAAATTGTCAGGAAGCAAGAAAAATCACAGCCTTAACAATGTAGATTTGAAGACATATACTGTGTATGTGTGATTATGGACTTTGGATATGAATCTCAGTAATAATAACCTCTCATCTGTAGGATTTTTATGAGGATAAAAACAATAATGTATATAAAATGCTCAGCACAGTACTTGGCACATAGTGAATTCTAAGCTGAATTTAAACAGTTATTGTGTTATGAATAAGCCGTAAGTGGGCATTTGACTCTTGAAAATGTGCTATTGAAATGTTGAAAATTTGCTTTTCTTCTGTCCGTGATAATTTCTTTAACATTAGTTTTGGAAATGGTGCCACATACCCTTATATTAATGCACTGCAAGAGGCAATCAAATGTAGGTATAAAAAGAGTAATTTCCTGCTCTTCTTAGCGTGCTCTACTAATAATGCTGTTTGAACATATTCTACAAAGACTGTTGATCCCAGAGCCAAGTGAGAATTAGGCAGGTGGATGTTTTTAAATTCTTCTAATAACAATATCACTTCTGCATGTCTCCCTGAGTTCTTGCTGTATTAAAGCTGCAGTTCCCTTTGGCCAGGTTCTGAGTGTAACTGGGATCTATATTATTTCAGCTTTTTTTGCTCCCCTTCTAAGGGGAGGAGCAGAGGAGGATAAGCAGATAACCAAAATTTAGGAGATTAGACTGTTACAGCGATGGTGTAGATTTAGATGAACTCCAGCCCAAAATTTGGTTTCAATGTTGAAACCAGTGATATCTCCCAACACACACACAGTGGTTATGAAAATATTTATTACCTACAGAAGTGAGACTTTTCTGGAGACAGCAGGGCAAGTTGAGTGCCTTGAGGATTTTGTGGGTTTTAGAGATGGAGCCCAAGCTGAGGGTGTGGCTTGGTAGAGAGGTTTGTGTGGTTTGAATCTCTCACCTACACCAAAGGAAAAGCTGGTTCTTTGAAAGAAAAGGATACAAAAACAAACAAATAAACAACAACAACAACACAACACTAGGACAGATCCACAAAACTAAGAACTGGTTCTTTGAAAGAAAATGGTATAAAAACAACAACAACAACAACAACAACAACAACAACAACAACAGAACTGAATCTCTCATCAACACCAAAGGAGAAAACAACTAGGTTTTCTTATCAGCTTGCCCAGATGTGGGGCAGAGATGAAGAGGGAGGGGTGAGATGTGAGGACTATCAGCCAACGTCAAAAAATGGAATCAGACTCCTTTTACAGAGATCAAGATGTATGAGAACAGAGAAATGGTACATAATGATACACAACCAGCATTTCCTAGAAAAGAGACTAGAGTAGCTTTTTAGAAGCATGTGTTTCTGTTGATGGCACACATTATTTAACCAAATTGTATTACACGGGATGTTAAGTTTTTTCCTCTGAACTTCAGTTATACAAGTAGGAATAATTCTGTTTTGAAATACTTAAGATAATATACTTTTTATTACTGATAAATGCAAAATACATTGTTTCCAAATATGTATATGTTTATAACTCATACTTGGCCCAACTATGTTATGAAATCATATAACATGTAACTTTCTGAAAAAAAATAGGATGAGAAGCCAGTACTGGTATCCATAGGGGCTCTATATAACTCTATTTTTCATGGCGTGATGTCAAGTCAGGTGTATATTTATCACATGTCATTGTGTTTACTGGTGGCTTATTTTTTATTCAGTATTTCTTTTGTTCCTTCAGTGATTATTTTACTATTCCCCCAACATGCTTCAATTACAGTATATATTTTTTTAATTTTAATTTTTTTTCGAGAGAGAGCGTGTACACGTGTACAAGAAAGGGATGGGCAAAGAGACAGGGAGAGAGAGAATCCCAAGCTGTCAGCCCACAGCCCTACATTGGGCTCGATCCCATGAACTGTGAGATCATCACCTGAGCTGAAATCAAGAGTCAGATGCTCAACAAACTGAGCCATCCAAGTGCCCCAGATCCAGTATTTAAAAGATTAGTATTTTGTCCTCGTCTTAAGAAGTTCACAGTCTTTTGGAAAAATAAGAATACAAAATAACAGATGTGCAATGTTATAAGGTCTCTAGTAGAAAAGTATACTTATTATCCTGGATATGTTGTTTGAGACTTCCAAAACCTTTATAAGTAAATATATTTTAACAGGATAGATACATTATGATAGTGAAGAAAGCCATCAATTCCTTATTTGCTTCTTGTTTTATCTTCTATCACATGCCGTTTGTAGACTCCTGACTCAGAGAAAGTATTTGCTCATATCAAGGGAATAAATAACATTATGCTTCAGGTGGGCTGACCTACAGCACTCAGAGCCTTACTGCTGCTTTGGCTCACCAAAAGGTCAAAATCCAGGATGAAACCAAGCTTGAAAATCACAACAAAATATAGTCAAAAAATTCTGGGAACATATAGTCTAAAATTTTTAGAAAGTGAGAAAGTAAAACCTTTCAAGTTCATTGAACTTGAAATAAATCTTCCCCTGTGCATTCCTTTCTACTGGGTAGTTGTCATATAGACATTATATGAACCATAGCACCTAAGTACTTTAGATGACATGTCCCTACCCAGTTATACTCCTGGCAGAATCACTGGATATACAGCACCTAGCACCGTATTGTGCAGTCTTCATTTTTCTGAGAACCTTTGTTATGTACCAAGAGTAAGAACACTTCTATTGAGATGAATCTGCCCCCAGACATCCATCACTGCATTGAGTAATTTTACTGTCTTAATTTTCCTTTCGCTTGAGAGCACATATTTCTAAGAATCCAATTGTAGTTTCTCCTCAGATTTTCCAGGAGTGGTCATAGATGATGGACCTATTTTAATTTTATCACTCTGGACAGTCTGTAAAATTACCTTAGAGCTCCAGAACATGAAATTAACATTCAGGGATATTGCAGTGTAACTTCTTTTTTTCTTACCCTGAAGGATACTGAAATGAAGGTCTCCACAGCAGAACCTTCTTTAAATTATACTTTTGAATGCTATTCACTTGTCTGTGGGTCCTTCTAGTTTGCTTTCTCCTAATACAGAATTTAAATCATAGATAAATGACAGTTAAAAGATTGAGACTAACCTCTTCAAAAACAATCCATTTAAAGCCATCTCAGCCAAAAATAAGTAGGTAAAGAAATAAATAAACAAAATAAGGCCTTTAGGCCTTTTAATCTCCTACAAAATACCTCTGTATCATCAAGATACTGTGATTTAGGTTTAGAAATAGTGTGGGATCAAATACTAGTTTGTTCTTTTCACTAGAATTTCTCCATTTTTAGTTTCTGTGTCAAAGTAAAGAAAAATTCGTCTCACAATATGTCCCTCAAGGGTGTCTTACAAGATAAAAATAAAAACAAAACACCAACCAAAAATGCAAATAATAACAATACCAAAAACACCTTTAAGATAAAGAAGTGATCTAAGTGGAAAATAATGATGCTTTTAGTTTTCTTAATTGCATTCCAATAATTATCCACGCCTAATGTGTCTTGTTCCCCAAGTGAACAAAATGTTTCTATCTTTTCTATCATTTTAATCGGGTGGAAGCATGTTGAAGAAACTCTTGTTGCTCAGAGCTCAAGTTTACAAGCTTTCTGAATCTGAGTCACATTGCTTGAGACAGACCCAAGTCCCACAGCTTAGAGGTGATTGAATAAATATCTAATTCTTTTAGGCAACTATTTGGGTGGGTGTTTCACCTTTGAAAATCTGACTTCTTTCTCTTTGCCTTGGGTTAGAGTCTCAAATGGATTTATCTGTTAATAGAACAGATGCATGTTGACATTTTGTTGTCCTTTGGTATCCCATATAAATTTAATCCAGTCATTAGTTATGTCTTCCATGGACTGAAATGGTATTCTATACTATTAAGAATGTTTTAATTGAATAAACATTCACTGAGTGATTGTTCTCCTCTAAGAGTAATACCATGTGCTGGGAGATATAAGGCATATAGAGATGGAGTAAGCATAGCCCAAATCCTCAGGAAAATATAACACTGAGGAGAAACCAATAAAAGGAGAGGGATTAGTAGAATACGACAGCTTCTCCAGGTCTCCAAAGGCAGTTATATTTCCTTGGGAAGCTTCAGGTAATTTCAGAAGCTTAGTTGTTCATGCTGCTTCAGGCTTTATTCCATCCCAAAACTCTCCCTTAAAATTTAGACTCTCTGTCTATTCCACTTGACATTTCCAATTAGCAACTCAGCCTCCACCTGTTAAAACATGAAATCCTATCACTCCCCTGACCTCTTGCTACCGAAAGACTGTATTTTCCCGGTACAGTTAGCTAGCGCATCCAGTCATTCACTGCAATATGTTGATTTTATATGCTACATATTTATCAGGCCCCACCCTTCTTGTCAATTCTATCATGACTGTGCCCATTGAGATCCTCATCAGCCCTCATGGGACCCTTATAACGGCTTTCTAACTGGTTTCCATTCCTCTAATCTTCTGTTCCCTTATATGCATTGCTCACACAGGCATGGGAGAAACCTATCAAAATTGTAAATCTAACCAGACAACATTTCCGCTTACAGCTCTTCAGAATAGGGTCCCCAAACTGTAGGAAGGTTTGCAGTAACTTCTCCAATCAAATTCCTTCAGCTTTTCCCTTTAAATACTCATAATGTGATTTAATTTATTGTTGGAACAGTGACCTTTTGAGAATAAATGAGGAAACTATTAATTCTTACATTGGGGATGCAGGTTCAGAAGGTGATAGGACATATGGCCACGCTATTCTTTGTTCGTACTAGGTACTTCTATAGTTTATACACATCCTGCTGTTGTCTCTTTGTGGAACATCTAACTTTCTTTCTTCCACAGATGCCTCTTTCTGATTTCCTGAGATTCAACTCAAATTCCATCTACCTCTGGATACATACTGTCAAATTCTTGCCTTCCAAGAGGCATTTGATGCCTCCTTTGTACCTCTGTATGCTGATACTCCTCTATCCTTGCACTTGCTCTGTAATATTGAAGTTTGCTTCTGTGTTTGTTTGCCCCCAAAGATTGCAAGCTCTCTAAGACCTAAAACTACTATTAGTTTCCTTATTCACTCTTCCTAGTGTATTTGCATTTAATAAATGTTTGTTGAAGTGACCACATTTGAATTTCAAGTTCATCTATGTACTACTCCCCATGTGCTAGCATAGATAAATGATATGCCACTGGCTATTTTTTTTTAATTAAGAATAAAAGGCTTATAGTTTAGGCTGTCCAAGTTAAAACAGCAACAACAACAAAAGCTATATGAACAGAGTCCAATTAGAAGGCAGGTAGACTGAGGGAAATATGTATAACAAATATCCAAAGATAAGACTTTTTTATAACTTAGAAGAATGCTATAATGACAGAGGGTGCGAGTTTCACAAAGTGGGGCTTCTGGAGACCAAGGATAAGATTCAAAAGCACTAGTGTGCAGAGAGGGAGGGAGCCAAAACATAAGAGACTCTTAAAAACTGAGAACAAACTGAGGGCTCAAGGGGGGGTGGGAGGGAGTGAAGGGTGGGTGACAGGTATTGAGGAGGGCACCTGTTGGGATGAGCACTGGGTGTTGTATGGAAACCAATTTGACAATAAATTTCATATTAAAAAAAAAACAAAAGCACTAGTGTGCATGTGGTTGGAAAATTGAATTCTGGAGTTTGAGGTAAATAAGGAAGAAAGTAAGTTGGTCTAGTACCTGAAGCTCTAATATGAAACAATAAGACAGAAAGAAATACACTTGTGGAAGTGACATTGGATGAGGAGAGAAGATCAGAAGGGATGAACAAGAGGAGAAAGGGAACAATTAAAATTTACTAACTTCATCCTTAAAAGTGATACAGTGACCAGTCAGATCAGGGTGGGAGAGACACCTATACTTCTGAAGGATGGAAATGGAAGGGAAATTTGGAGGTGAGGATTTGTGATGAGGCTTTTGAAGCTGGATGATAAATTGTACTACGAAACCAAAAGATCCAGAGACTGATACATGATAAGCACAGAGAGAGTGGCAGAGGTAGGTGTGATATGCTTGCAAAGCAAGCCTTCTTGAAGAGTAGAGGCTAATGGATTCCAAGAAGCATAACAAAGAAGGAAACCACTTCTGGTAGAAAATGTTTTGGAAGTTAATGCCATCAGGGGAAAGCTTGGTTTCAGCATGGTCAAGGGCATGAACAAATTATCTTCAGAATTGATCAGGTACATATGTGAGTTCACTTACAATATCACAAAGGCTAAAGAAGACAGAGAGAAGGCTCATTGGGAGGTAACTGTTGGTGGAGGAGATAAGCCTTCAATGGGCTGAATATGGCAAAAAGAATACATTGACCAAAGTAGCAGCCAGAGAGATTTCTGCCTTAGTTGGCAATTGCATAGTTGCCTGAAGGGGGTTTGAACACAGGATCTTGTGTTAGAAACTAGCTTTTTGGTACAGAAATGTATAGAACAAACTCATTCATTCCAATTGGGGCTCCAAGTGAGGAATAAGATTCGGGTACACCTCAAAGTCTCTTTATCACTGAATGATATTTTTCTGGTCTTGTTGGGACACACAGCCTGCTGATGGGGCTGCTTCAAACCTGTAATGCAGGTGCAAGAGATCTCTTAGATGTTGAGAGCTTTTTCTGGTGTTTTGGAAGACGGAGATCAGGGATAATTAATAGCAGTTTAAAAGATTGTTGTGCAATCTTTTGACTAATTATGACTAACATTTCAACTTTCTCCTGATGTCTCCCTTTCTATAAGAATTAATGTGGATCAGGAAAAAAGTTTTCAGGTTTTTTCTTGTTTTTTTCTTTTTTTTGCCCAGATCTGATATTTGTGTCAAATTAGGACACTTAATTTTGTTAACAGATGTTCAGGAGCTGAATTTGTATCTTAATTCTAGCAAGTATTTCTTTTTGGAATCTATAGTCCATCATTTTAGCAACATGGCAATACCTTCAAAGTTTTTAATGGCTACATATCTTCTAGAAAACTCCTTCATGTCTGACACATTGCGATGTTCACAAATGGAGCACAAAGAATTCTGGCAGCTTAGATGATATTTTTCCTGTTATTGTTGGTCTGAACTCACCAGGTAGTAACACTCAGAATATCGCATTGCCTATCTCACTAGGTCACGTTGCATTTTTAATATCACACCAGGTAGTAACAGTCAGAGCATTACATTGTCTTACTGGGTTGCACTGCATTTTTGACAGCACACCTGCAGACTGTTAAAGGAAATATTTCTCTAATCTTAATTGGGGTTACTAGGACCAAAGACAAGTTTGCAAAGCTCATGTTGTTTCTAATCCTATTTCCATGGGTGTATATTGAACCACTTAATTTTCGAAGTAGTCCTTAACATAACTGAGAAAAAAAGTGACCTGTTTTGTAATGTGGTCAATTGTGATCAGATCACTGTTTCATGTGCAGATACATGTGCCCCACCTTCTTCCATAATGCTCCAGTATTCGGGTATGCTGCATATCCTTCCGGAATTGTGTGGCTTCATGAACCTAACTTAAACAATTATATATTTTCAGAAGTAAATAGAATCAGTCCTCCCGTTACCATGGATCCTAAAATACCCTGCCACATCGATCAGTAGTTAATCATTCTGTTTCTGTCCTAGTAATTTATCTACACATTCAAACACAATAATATACTTAAACACCAGGACACCTATCATTTGGGCCCCATAACTTGAGTTACTGGCTTATTTGAGAAAAAAAAAAATACTTAATTGCTATTTATAACTAGTCATTTAATAGGCAATGTGAGAATGAGACAAGATAAGGAAAAATGAGGCTTCATCATGTTTCAAAAAGTTTACATTAATCTTTGAATCTTTACCAAGAATTTTAGCCACCTGCAAAAAAAAAATTATTTTTTGTTCAGAATAGTCTTTTTTGTTTACGTGCCTAATGCACGTCTTGCATTTTTTCCAAAATTCCTGAAATCAACTGTTGAAGGAAAAAAAATAAAATAATAGTATGGGACTGATCTGACATTCAACTTTTTAATATCTTGTTCATGATATTTAACTATTGAAATTATTGTTATAAGATAAAGTAACAAATAAGGTATCTGAGTTCCTTTTTTGGATCTGTATGGATGTATATATATATAAACAGTGAGAATGAAAGTGCTTTAAGTTTTTATTTCCTTTTTCCAGAAAATACTGAGAAAAATATTTGAGTTTATACAACTAGTTAACAGTTACTATTCACAATGAGCGTATGGAGGTTTTCTGAAATTTTTAAATAAAATATGCTTTCAATGTTATATGACTTTTCTTGTGTTGTAGACAATTAGTATTTTATGAGCTGCTACTGACATCACTACTGGCTTGTTTTTGCTGGAAAGTCCGTGTTCTTGTTTGTGGTTGAAACTGATGATGTAGAAGGTCATGGTGTGTTGCCAGAAAATAATTGTAAATGGAGAGGGGAACTGGTATTTGAACAGGTAACTGCTCTGTGTTATCTACTTTAGATATGATATCTGACTTAAAGTTTACCTCAGCGCTCCACCCAGAAGCAGATTCTGTCAGTTGCCATGTTATTTATATATTCATTTGACTCTCTTTTAAGCAGCGGAGACATTTCAAACATATGGAAAAGCGCAGAAGGCAATATAAAATCATACATCTAGCCACTGCATAGAAGTAACTGACTTGAACCATCTTGTCAAGGGTCAAATTTGCTTCAGATGACTTTCAGAAATATGTAAAATATTACCATTACCACGGAAATACCTTTTTGCCCCTACATGTTCAAGCAGAGAAAAGATAAGTTGAGAAGACATGAAGTACCTTGCACAAATTCTCTCCTTTAGTATGTAGAACCGAGATTGGATCTGCTGCCAGTGGGGTCTGGATCTCATGCTCCTTCCCTCCGCTGTACAGAGTTTCTCTGTTCTCCCTAAGGGACTCACAGCTGCACTAGAAACATATTTTGTAGAGCTGCTTTATGGTGGGGGAGGTGATCGAGCCTTTTACTTTTGTGGTACCATATCAGTTTCCAATTAATTTTGGCACTTAATAAAGTATTGTATGTTCACCTGTTCAATTATTTTCTGTACCACATCAAGAGAACAAGATAATTTAGTCATATTAGCTTCATTTGCTTCCATTTAATACGATTAGTTATTACCCTGTACAAATGCAGGTGAACATCAGAGTGCACAAAAATGACAAACGTCGACCATAGCAGATAAGCAGTAGTACATTTCCGAGTGGTTTACATTCTCAGCTTGGGCAAATATTCTTTGAATGGCATTTTTTTTTTAAGTTAAGGAGCCATTTTTAGTTGGTTTTGTTTCTTTTCCACATTTGTTATTCAGCTGTCTAGCGTCACGTGTAAAGTGAGGGTCATAATATATATTTCCTGGTCCTCCTATAAAAACTGAGATGATGTGTATGAAGGCATTTGACACAGTGATTGGCATGAAGGAACTACTCCATACTTACTTGCTATGGTCACTTGGAAAACAACAACAAAAAAAAACTATTTTGCATGTGATGGTGGGGTTGGGTAACAGCCAATATATCAAATATTTTTAAACAGTTTTGTTTGACCAAGTTCAACCAGCTGCTATTAAAAATCATTTGGCACATGGAAATCTATTTTAAGAGGGTATATCCTCCAATGTTGATTTAGAAAAGAGAGGGGAAAAAATCAATCAACTTTACTCACAGGGTGTCTCATTTTTGTGGGCATGTGAGAGTCCAAGGAGATAAACAAATATTTGCAAAATGATCTTCTTGCTACACAGGCAGTACTATTAAAATGTTATTGTTGTTTTATTAAGGCAATGCTGTTTTATAATTTCATGATCTTCAGAGAAATACCAGGGATTTTATTAAACTCATACTTTTAAAAAGTTGAAATCTTAGATCCTATTATCACCACTATACATGTGAGAAAACAATTGCATAGAGAAAGAAGAGTTGGTAGGTTATTAAAACATAATGGGGTGCCTGGGTGGCTCAGTTGGTTAAATGTCCAACTTTGGATTAGGTCATGATCTTGTGGTTCGTGGGTTCGAGCCCCATGTCAGGCTCTGTGCTGACAGCTCAGAGCCTGGAGCCTGGATTCTCTGTCTCCCTCTTTCTGCCACTCCCCCACTTGCTCTTTCTCTCTCTCTCTCTATCTATCTATCTCTCTCAAAATATTAAAATGTAAAGAAATAAGGAGAAAACAAAATTTCATGAAATTGTCAAATCTCCTTGAGACTCAACCATGACACAATTCTTTAATTTTAAGATTTCTTTCCTACTAATGAGTCATTCTGAGCCCTTTTATGTGGGTATATAGAAATGAATAAAAATTCATCCCACTGTAAACCACCCCAAATATTATTAATTAAATTGTTGAAAGTCTTGAAACAGTGAAGAAAAAAATACTGAAATTCCATATACTTGCTTCCATTAAAGTAACAAATACATCTGATTCTTATGCCAAACAAGTGTGTTTTTTCCAGCAAGTTTCTATGGGATTCCCCCTAGAAGTATCGAGGTCTGAAAAGCAAAGTAATTCCACTTATCAACTAAAATTGCATTTAATTAAAGAATAGTTCTGACATATCAGGAGAGAAACTAATTAATATTTTTAAGGCATGTGCTTTTGTGAAAAACAAAAGAGCCTAAGTAAGTATAAGCCTCAGGAGAACAGCAGTATTATAGAGTGAACAGCAACAATGGTTCTTATTAATATTAAAATAAAGAAATTGGCTTAGATTGGAAAACAACCCCTAGCTTATTTGCCAGACAAGTTTGTCATTTTTCTCCTGTTTTTGACTCATCTCATTTGGAAAGCACAGATGTGTTCTACATCTGTCTCTCTCCCACTCACCCTTAAATTTTACTTACCAGCTGAACCATCAATCTTAATATATCCAAAAATATTTTATCATGGTGATAATTCAACTGTTGTATTTCAGTGCATACAAATATCCCGAAACCATGCATATCCCAACCCTATTTTGAAAGTTCTCTGAAGACTCCTCAAAAAAACAAACAAACAAAAAAACGGAAACAAAAACAAAACAAAAAAAGATTATCCCAGTGATTACATTTCTTTAAAAAGTTTATTGATGTACTAAATATATGTCTAGTTATTTTTATTGAATGCATATCTTGGCATTAAATAACTGTTTGCTAAGCACTGCGCACAGCTTCCCACACGCTAATGCCACCATTACCAACTGTATTAAAAAACCACAAAATGTAGCAGAGATGTTCCTGGTAATGGTATTTCAAATGCATATTTAAAAAGCTAATCTATTCTAAGTTCATTTCTGATAGATTACATAGCTGTATTTCAAATCTTACAAGATGCACATCTCTTTTTCTCTATCCCTCAGCTTGCATCAGTTGAATAGCTCAAATTATTTGGTACTGGTAATGCATGAAAATGCGAGGTACAAAAATGAAATGAAAGCTATAGACTCAGTGACCTCCAGGCCTTAAAAATTGTAGCACTTCTGAATCTGTTATATTTTATTTTGCTTCAATGGTTCAACTTTATTAATTAATCTATTTATTTATTTACTCTTGCTGATGTCGTAAGATTTGTGTGAGATGTCTAAACCATGAGAGAGCCAGGGGCTATCAGAGTCAAATCTAAGTAATTTGCTTAAGAACCCTTCCCACAGAAGGGCAATGGCAGTGTGAGTGGAAAAGCAATGCCCCCTCTGCCCACACAGTGAGTGTCTGACCTACAGAACGAGAGCGACGCAGCGAGTGGAGTGGCAGGAAGGACCTTGTGCTCTTTCCCTAAAGGGCTGGTCTTGGCTGGCTTCCTTTCTCAGCTGCTCCAGGACTGCCTGCCATTGCATAGAGCAGAGGAGGGGTGGGGAAGTTAACTTTTGTTGTTGCAAGATCTCACTGATTTGCTTGCAATGCTAGCAGGCAGATTATTTCTCCTCTGCAGTTGTGCAACTCACCAGGTTTTGCTTGTTCAATGATTGCTTTAAAGCTTTGAGTCAAGTTCATAGCCAGGGTCTAATTCTTCAAGACATGTCTTTTCATATTAGCCTCATTTCTGTCACCTCCCCTTCCTGATCTACCTTTTAAAAATCTTTGAGCGTATGTATCCTTAAAAACTGCTTTAAACCCTTTCTTTCGAATAAGAACATGTATAAGAAAATAGAAAAAACTAAGAAAAGGATATAACTGATAGCATCATTTAGCCATAAGAAAGCTAAATTTAAGTGGCTTGTCTAATGTCACACAGTGAATTCTTGTGTGAGAGGCATGCAAGCCCTGGATCCTGACTCTAGCCTTCCTGTGCACACCTTGCTGTCATATTTCCTCATTTTCTCTTGGTCTCTGCTTAACTAAGCACACATGAAAATTTTAAGTAACTCAACAGCTATGGGCATACCTATAAAACTGGGAAAATGTCTATCTTTTAATAGTTATTTGTTTTTTATTTATTTTTTTATTCTATTTTCTTTCTTTATTTTTTTTAATCTTTATTTATTTTTGAGAGAGAGAGGGAGAGACAGAATCGGAAGCAGGCTCCAGGCTCTGAGCTGTCAGCACAGAGCCCAATGCGAGGCTCGAACTCACAGTCCGTGAGATCATGACCTGAGCTGAAGTCGGACCTTCAACCGACTGAGCCACCCAGGCGCCCCGGGTTATTTGTTTTTTAGAGAGAGAGGAGACAGAGAGTGAGCATGGGAGGGACAGAGGGAGAGGGAGACACAGAATCCAAAGCAGGCTCCAGGCTCTGAGATGTCAGCACAGAGCCTATCGCTGACCATGAGATCATGAGAACCATGAGATCATGACCTGAGCTGAAGTTGGACACTCAATTGACTACGCCACCCAGGTACCCCTATAATATCTACTTTTTAAAGGTGTTATAATGGTTAACCGAAATAATACATTCGTATAATCCATGCAGTAGATCACATCATAATATTTTTTAAGTGTTAGCTATTATTTCTTTGTTAATAATTAATTTAAGATAGCACAGGAACACATCTATTGTAATAAGATAAAAAGTTTACAGCTTTAGTGCACAAACAGTTGTGATGATATTTCCAATATTTGAAAGCCTATTTCCATTTCTGAGGAACAACCATGAATAGTCTATCGTGACCTTACATAGTGACAGAGAAAAGACTGAGGAAAGTAAAGATGGGAAATGAGAAGTGGGGAGCAAATGATTCACATAATATGGTTTCCTAGGCCACACTGCATTCAGAATCTCAGAGGTGGCACGTGCATTAGCCCATAACCAAATCATATCCATGAACCCATATGAGGTCAATTTTAACAGGGTGCCCATTGTCTCTCCTCCAAATCGAACAATGGAATCCAGAAAAAAATATTTTATGTTATGATTGTGATCTCAGTTGAAGGGAACAGGAGAGACTTGATCATTTTTTTTCAGGCTTGCATTTGTGGTAGGTGAAAGGCATTAGAAAAAGCTTAAACCCTTTTGCCAATATTTCAAAGCAGTTTTGATGGTATTTAGATGGCAACCTCATTTTACAGAGAATTGTATACTCATAGAACCTGGGAGAATCAAGCAGTTGGCATAACACGTTATCTGAGTTTGATCGGAATTGACATCAGGGAGCTAGGAAAGCCCAGGGCGATCCTGCGTTCTGCCTCTTTGGGGATGACTTTGACAGTAAGTGAGAATGTCTGAGTGTTAATCATTTTCTGACAGCTTTAGCTCTTATCTTATGCAGAAATAAAAGCACTCAGAAACATTACCTTCTTGGTCTTTGGTCAGGGCACTTCTTCTAGAAAAACTGTTCTGGAGTAAGACTGTATTCCTGCACAATAAATATATGTACCTATATAACACATCTAAAAATTTGATAGAAGTCTTGATTCAAGGCATCATTCTTGGGAAGAGAGGTTATTTTGTAAAGCCTTATTGGTAGGGACTTAAAAAAATTACACCAGCCTTTTATGTCCAAGTATCCATGTTAATTTCCTGTGTATATCTTTTTAAAACACTTTCAGTGTGGGTATATAGTCAGGGCCAGATGTCTCTGTCTTAATTATTCATACTCTTTAATAAATAACAATGACATACAGTGAAAATAAAGCCCAGATGGCTGACACATTGCAGAAATCATTGGATGTACTATATAGTCGTTCCTTAGTTTCCTGAATACTAATAGATGATACAGATCATCTTTCTACCCATCAATCAAATAACAATTTCTATGAACTAAGCACTGTGATTTCTATGATTTCCGTGATTTCTATGAACTAAGCACTGTGCTACTGACCAGGTGGATTCTAAAAACATACTGCCATGTACTACCATAACATCATTTCCTTTTATCTCTATTATCCTTGGGCTCTAGGCTTGCCTAGGTTTCTAGAACTTACTTTCAAGAGTAATCCATGGGGCGCCTGGGTGACAAAGTCAGTTAAGCGTCTGACTCTTAATTTAAGCTCAGGTTGATGAGGGAGCATAAGGCAAGCGGAAGGTAAAGTACAAGCTAGCAACCCTCTCCATCCCCCAGGTAGGATATGTATGACATTCCTCAGGCACTCCTGGCTGTCAAAGAACAAAGGAAAAGGAAAAACTAGTGGTTAACTGATAGAGATCACAGTCATGCAGGACAAGAGTCTCCATTGGTTTACAAATGTCTTAGTAAATGACAAGAAAAAGGCAATCTTATCAATACCCTGGTCTCCAGAAACCTATAGACTCAGTGTCCCAGAGGCCTACATTACCCTCCCCTCCATAGTGATGTGGGAAACAAAGGCAAGAAGAAAATGTAAATACCATTAAGTTTCTTTCTAAACTGCAACCCATTGACAAATATTTGAGGCAGGTACAGTAAAACATGCCTCCAATAAACTGTGGCTTGTCTTAATGTTAACTCCTTACTAGAGGGAAAACAACATTAACTTGACAATAGCAAGGCCTATGGTATCTTTAGAGTCCTCTTTAGCATATGAAAGTCCTTTTGGGAACTTCCCTTTTTCCTTACCTCCCTCAATGCCCAGGTGTATAATCATTCACCCCTCACCCTTATAACTGAGTTCTTTCTGCCCATGGGTCCTGGCCCTGTGCTTTAATGAAATCACCTTTTTTGCAACAAAGACATCTCAAGAATTCTGTCTTGGCTGTTGCCTCCAGACTGTCACCACCACTCCAGAACCCCATCAAAGGTCATGATCTCACTGTTCCTGAGTTAGTTCCCCGCCTCTATGCTGACAGTGCAGAGCCTGCTTGGGATTCTCTCTCTCTCTCTCTCTCTCTCTCTCACTCTCTCTCTGCACCTCCCCCACCCTGTGCACATTCTCTAAACAAACAAACAAACAAACAAAATAGTGATCCAAAGCCAGAGCTGAGTTTGCTGTGGTGGTTGTTTAACTAACTGGTTTACTAACTTCAGTCTCACGCATCATGGTGTATATTACTAGTTGTTAAGCAGTGGTTGATGAATCATAAAATCAAGGAGTTTCAGAATTCAGAGAAATTTAGAGCTGGCTCAAGTTATAGTTTACACAAGAGAACATGTGAAATAAATAACCAAGTGATTTCACGAGATGAGGCAACTAGTTAGTGTCAAAACCGAGGCTTCAAGTATAGGCTGCTGAGATCTGATGTTCTTTCTAGTGTTACTGCATCACAGAAATGTGTGGGATTAAAAGTGCCATCATGGGAATGAAGACACAGCATCTTGGGTTTGTTGCTGCTTTTGACAAAAGATGAGAAAAAGGAAGGGGCACAAATGTCACCACGGTACCTAGTTCATGTTATTTTTCTAGAATGATGATGGGGTTCTGGAAAATAAGAAAATAAGATCTCGTTCTGCAAATCTTAGTGGGATTTCTGACTGGTGTAGGATTACCTAGACTATCTCAAAGTACAGAACTCCATACTCATCAAGTCTTGAATTACAGGGATGCCATTTTCCTAGATATAATAGTTATAGGACCACTGTGGGAAAATAAAGATATGCCAGTTGGTTGGCTTTAGACAACCACAGTACATTACATGTTGGGCATGAAAACAAAAACATTATTTATCAACCACTAAATCACTAGTTAGTATTGATATTACAAGAAATATATTTGGCTTGAAGTATGCAAATGTGAAGCCCCTAGAGAACCACCGTTTTAACTTGCCTTCTAAGAACCTTCCAGTCATGGACAAACCTGGATGCCAGTGGAATTATCCAGAAATGGTTTACTTAGTTGGACTTCTCTGTAGTTGATGTTATCAGGGAGAAGGGCATAACCAGGGGAGAGAGCAGAGGTGAGTGTCAAGAGTGTCCCATAAAGGGAAGAGACCCAAGTAAAAACCAGAATGTGCCTGTCCCCAAACCCCAATAAACTGTTCTTCCTGTTGGAATGTAGCTACATTGCCCTTTCAACAGAAACCATAATATTCTTTGCCACATTGGTTCAATTTCAATGTTTATACTGTGAATGTCTGCCCATCTAGTAAATGATCATTAACATTATTAGCCTGAATAAGGAAGAAGAGAGCATATTCTTTTCTAGTAAAGACACAGCCTTAGAGATAAAGGGAGATGCAAGTGTGTCCCTAAACACTAAGTTGCATCCTCAGTACAGTTTGGGGAGAGGCCGCTGTTGCCAGGCAACGAGCCTTAACAGGAAATACAGACTGGTGAGTGTTATGTATGGTCTTTCAGGCACCAACTGAAATGCCCCTTCCACTACCTCCTCTAGTCCCTGGTTGATATGAATCACTCAGATAAAAGGAGCCAGGGAAGAGTACCCCTTCAGCAACTCTGCTGCTCTAGGCAGGTCCTTGAGAATAGTAACATACTTTAAAGATTATGGATATTTTTATCTATGGAATTTCAATACGGGGATGATCTCAAGGCAATACATGTGAGATGTTCACATATTTTCTTATTTAAAAGATTTAAAAACTATTTCCAACCATATACATTTATGGGTACATAATGATTGAATTAATATGGGATATAGCAAAATGTGGGGTTCTATTAAAGAGGAGCATACGAAGGTAATTGTCATTTGAGAGATGTCTTTGCTGATGATCATTAAGCAAGAGCCGAAAAGGTTTGTACTGTTATGATAATGATTTATGCACACTTTTAAAGCCTGTCCTTATTTACTAGTGTATTATTTAATGTTTTTCTTTCATTTTGATATTTTTAAAATTTATTTTGATATATGTTTATGAAAAATCTTTCATTTCCAAGAATATATTCGCTAAGTACTGTAAAGATGATTCTGTCTCAGGATATTTGAAATGGCATTGCCAAGTGATTTTCTGTAGAGCTCATCACCATAGCAGAGGTCAATTTGAAGAGTGGATTTTAAAGAACAGTGCCAAACTAAATGCTGCCTCTCTTTTCCCTTAACATTCCCTAGAATGCCATTCCCATCTCATTCCCTAGAAAGTAGACGGTATTAAATAATAGTTGAACCAGCATGTATATTTCAATAAAAACATCATTGCTGGAGCAGTTTTCCAAAATTATTTTTTTAAGGAGTCAAACCGTGTAATGCTACAGCATATAAGAAGCCTCAAATAAATCCAGCTTAGAAGAAATGTCTGTCGTTTGTTAGTTGACAGCCAGGAGAGACTGTGAATATTGAAGGGATGTTGGATGACTGGAAGTTTACTGTTTTAAGTCTGATGTATGGACTGAAGACATGAGAGTTACAGTCCTTTTGGTATGTTGTTATTTTTCCTGTGAAGTATATTACATATGCATAAAGAATGTAAAGAAAATCATGCCCACAAAATCAGGAATAGTTTTGACAAAGAGGGCATGTTAATAGTGACAGTCATGGGAACACCACAGTGACCGAGGGCTTTACTTCAAAAAAAAAGTCAAATCATAGTATCTTCATGTTGGAAGAGACCACAGTATTCTGTCTAAGGAGTTTTCAAACTGTGTCCTTGGGACGCCCTTTCCCCACCCCTACGCAGAGGCAGCTGCAGAGCAGAGAAGAGGAGCCAGAAATTTTAGGGAGATCTACATCTGGAGCCTTCCACAGTCTACATTCAGTCCCATTTTAGAGATGAAGCAGGTGTGTCTCAGAGGGGCTAATGATACATTCAAAGATACACAGGTAGTTGGTGTCAATCCCAGACTAGACTTCCTGATTTGTGTGTGTGTGTCTCTGTGTGCGTGTGTTTTAACTGACATTCTATTGCTTCTCAATTTATTAGAAAATACAATTACCGGGGCACCTGGGTGGCTCAATCGGTGACTTCAGCTCAGGTCATAATTTCATGGCTCATGATTTTGAGCCCCCCGTTGGGCTCTGTGCTGATGGCTCAGAACCTGGAGCCTGCTTTGGATTCTGTGTCTCCCTGTCTCTTTGCCCCTCCTCCACTTGTGCTCTGTGTCTCTGCTTCAAATATAAATAAACATTAAAAAATAAAATAATGTAAAGCACAACTACCCTAATGAACAGTCAGAAAACACTTGTCTTTTCCTCCATTGCCTTTAAAACCCAATGGAAAGGTGAGTCTCAAAATCCCTATAAATCTCTCAAAAGAAATCCTGTCTTGAATTTCTTGTGTCTTTACTGGTCCTTCTAGCCTCTTTTAAAAGCTGAATGTGGGATGTCAGCTAAGGATTACAAAAGCTGCACCTTTGCAAATCCTGCAAGATCCTCTAGCAAGGATTATTTGCCTTCTATTGCTTTGTCTTTAGCTTTTTTAGGACCTCTGGTAAAATGGGAGAAAAAGAGTCCCTGCAAACACCGTGATATACAAACAGCTGTTGAGTTCAAGTATACCATGTGCATGGTGCATCCTGGTGGTTGCTGTCCTGGTTACTCTGCAAACACCAAAGCATATATAACTTGACGTTAAGTCCATTTCAAGAGAGGAGAATGATTTCATTATTTTAGTAGGGGCACTTTGCTTATGAGGAAGTAGACTCCAAAAAAGCAGGGGCCACTTTGCCATGTTGATCATTATTACCAGTATGGCACACAGTAGGGCTCAGTAAGTAAATGAGTGAACAGAAATCTATTAAAATTAGCTCAGGTAAAAAGATTTATTGGAGTAATACAAAATGATTTTAATGATATCACATAATGATAAGTAAGCCTAGCTTCACAAGGTACCCCATCCTAGCATGTTGATTCCACTGACTTGGCTGCTAATGAATCTCAGTGACCCAACATGGCTATGCACCCTGATAGTACAACTATAGTGCCCATCATGAATGAAAAAAAAAAAAAAAATAGAAAGGTTCTTGAATACCCTAGACTGGACCAGAACCTAGATGTTGGGTAAAAGTGGGAAAGCAAATAAGGGATGTCATCTGTGATATTGACCAACAATATTTATCTTAGACCCTTCAGAGAACATTGAGAAGCATTATCTCCCTGTTAACACTATACATCCTGAAAGGACAGGTTTGTTTTTGTTTGTTTGTTTGTTTGTTTTTTTAAGAGATATGCATACTTTCCATGTGCTTGAACAATAATATTGCCAAAAGCAACACCATTTTCTCCTATATAAACTATCCCACCTTTTTTTGATAACTTTGTAAATTTAAAAATATCACTGAATAGTTAACTAAAAAAACTCCTAGAATATTTGTGAAAAAAATCTTAGAGAATTTCTCCTTTAATTAACTTACTGAAGTGTTCACACTTATAAAAATCTTCACTATTGGGGCGCCTGGGTGGCTCAGTCGGTTAGGCGTCCGACTTCGGCTCATGTCACGATCTCGCGGTATGTGGGTTCGAGCCCCCGCGTCGGGCTCTGTGCTGACTGCTCAGAGCCTGGAGCCTGTTTCGGATTCTGTGTCTCCCTCTCTCTGACCCTCCCCCGTTCATGCTCTGTCTCTCTTTGTCTCAAAAATAAATAAATGTTAAAAAAAAATTTAAAAAAAAATCTTCACTATTGAAAAAAACAGAATTAAAAACACAGCTTCCAAAAATGTCCCCTGTGAGTAGGAAGACCATTTTCTTTGCTGCAAGATATTAGTGAAATATTTAGAAAAAAGGGAAGAAAATCCTTAGCAGTGATTAGAAATTAGTTTGTATAGCCTCCCTACCGCAGTCTGCATTTATAGGATATATGCCATGGTTATTCTACTAGAAGATTTTTTTAAGCTTATTTATTTTGAGGAAGAGTGCACAAGCAGAGGAGGGGCAGAGAGAGAGAGGGAGAGAGAGAATTCCAAGAAGGGTTCACACTGTCAGTGCAGAACCTGATGCAGGACCTAATCTTAGGAACAGTGAGATCATGACCCGAGCTGAAATCAAGAGTCAGATGCTTAACCTACTGAGCCACCCGGGCGCCCCTTAGAAGATATTTTTAGTTCAGCACTGCTTTGGTTAAAACTATGACTGGATAAATTACTAATTTTCATGAAGTTATAGAAGTGTATCAATTTTTTGAAAGGAGAATTGGCTGAGAGCCCATCAGAATACATGTATTCATTCACACACATAGATATACAAATTTAACTGGGAAAAAGTTTTTTCACAAATTCATCCTTATTCTTTCCACATGTCATTTGTTTCACAACCTTAGCATTGGTCATGAGTCCACACTTGAATATACTGACCCGAGGTGAAATTCCAAATGCGGAACTTGAAAATACAATCAAGGATGTAAGGATTAGTAAACAGAAAGTTGAATTTTAATACTTTATTAAAATTTGTTTTCAATCTTTATTTTTGAGAAAGAGAGACAGATTGTGAGTGGGGGAGGAACGGAGAGAGAGGAAGACACAGAATCCGAAGCAGGCTCCAGGCTCAGAGCTGTCAGCTCAGAGCCCAACATGGGGCCCAAACCCAGGAACTGCAAGATCATGACCTGAGCTGAGGTCGGACGCTTAACCCACTGAGCCACCCAGGTGCCCCAAAAGTTTTATTATTTTATTTCTCTTTCTTCTGAGGACAGATCAAAGGAAACTAGTCTAAAATGTTATTAGATACTGATCTGGAATTGTTAGACTTAACTGTAGCTGGTAAGGGCAGACTATGGTCTTAGTACACAGTATCTGCCTAAAAGTTGTTGTGGAGTTGGTCTTCCCAGCCCTAGAAGTGCTTTGAAATCACCTGGGGAACACTGAAAAATGAAGAAATCCAGGCCAGTTGAATCAGAATCTGTGAGCACCAGGCCTGGTATCAGGATTATTATGAAACTCCCCAGTTACCTCTAATATGTAGTTAGGGTTTAGAGCATCAACGGTCATTCTGAGTCCATGATTTTGTTTTTTGTGTTGAATATTTTTGCCATTCTATCAATTATTTTTTTCTGTGTTGTTTTTTCAGATGCATCATATCCATCACCCAAGAGCAATAAATATTTAAAAATTACTGAGGTTAGATTGAGTAAACACACATTGTTATGCACATTGTTAAACTTTACATTTTAAGATCCTTATTACTAAGGTATTATAGCTATGGTTAATTTAAAATCTTATAAAGAATCCATTGAGCAGGTTATATGTTAAGTACTATTTTGCCAGTTGAATATGGCTCAGGAGAAATCTAACTAATTACATAAAGTGGATGGTTCTGAGAATTTATATTTATTCAAATAATTCATTTAAATAATCCTCAGATATGTTATCTATTATCTTTCAAAATACAAAATGAATTCTATAACTTAGTCATAGATTTTAGGTAAAATTGTTCCACAAACACACACACCATAGCTTTTAATCTCTTCAGTATGTAATGACTGACCTGCTTTCCACAGTTTCTTGAACATTTAGTAAACTAATTTAGAGTTTTAAAGTATTGTCAAATAGAAGATCTTCCTGTACCCAATTTAATAAGAAGATAAAATGTTATAGTTAGCATATCCATTTTTCACACATAAACAGGCACTTAAGTTCTTAAAAACAGGTTGTTCTTTTAGGTAATTTCAACATTGCCTCTGGAATCTTTTTCCAAAATTTAGTGTAGATGTTTTTGATCTATCTGAGAAACAGTTGTCTGGCTGCAAACCTTAGCTCTGTGCTTACGGAGATTTTTACCATTTCTAATTAGTAACACTGGCAAAATTTACTAATGTCTAAAAGAAAACAAGATATGAATATTCCTATATGGTAATTACTACATGTTCTAAACTAAATCCAGTATTTTTAATTCTCTAGGAGTTTGTTACTTGAACCTGCCTGAATCCACTTCTGTTCATCTCATTATAGTATATACACTGTTAGCCTTTACTGATTTGTTTTGTTGAGCATACTTTTTCCTTAGTATTTTTATACTATCAATAATCTGTCTCTTGTTGCATTTCAAGAATAAAAGATATTGAATCATGTGAATATATTCATATGATTATTTTATGTAAGATCAATTTAGTAGCCACTATTGCTCCGTGAAATAAGCAAGTTATAGAAATATTTATCTTAATATCACTATCAAGTTCTTTCTTCCTAAAGCAAAATTAATATTCTCATTTTAATTTCTGTAGGCGATTTTTACAGCTGCCTTAGAATTGTAATTGTGAATAGAAATTCCCTGTCAATTGTGAATAGAAATTCAAATTACTGAATTTGAAAATAGTGAAATGTTTGTTCCCTAGCTTGTTTTTATAGACTGATTGTCCTACTGTTCTTTTTTTATGTATTATACTTACCTTTGAATATTTGTCTGTAGGCTGTTGAAATTTATTGGGATTTAATTTAATTGTCTTCTAAAATGATGTATTGTTACATGTTGTAATGCATTAAGAAGGGTAGTTTGTAAGCAATATTTCAAAGTTTTGTCTATTTAAAGTGTAGTACAGGATATTTATTTTGTAATTACAGACTACATGGTTTCTGTATAAAATATCCTCCTTTTCCAACATGAAACTGATGTTGAGTTGATGTTGCGCTGAATTACAGGAGTAGGGGGAGATAGACATTAGATTATATGCAATGTTGTTTTCCAGAGTATGTAACCCAAAACCATATTTGAGGCAAATGCAATGCCCAATGGGCAGTGCTTTATACAAGATTATGTTACACATGAATTTGCCAGCCAAAGACTATTTTATCTCAGACTTAGGTAAAAGTGCCAGAGGAGAATAATTTCATTGGGGGTAAATTTGAACACATTCAGCAAAATGACCAAAATTTAAGGCCTTCAGAGGAAATATACTTATGCTTACATGTTGCTAATAATGTATTTCTAGGCAGTCACCAGGCTTACTACAATCAGTTAATTAATTAATTAATTTATTTATTTATTTTTAATGTTTATTTTTGAGACAAAAAGAGGGAGAGAGAGCGAGGGAGAGGCAGAGAGAGAGGAAGACACCGAATCCGAAGCAGGCTCCAGGCTCTGAGCTGTCAGCACAGAGCCCGATGTGGGGCTTGAACCCACACACTGTGAGATTATGACCTGAGCTGAAATGAAGACTCAGACACTTAACTGACTGAGCTACCCAGGTGCCCCACAATCAATTAACATTAAAAAAAAAATATGTTACTGAAATAAAACCTACATAAAAGCACCCAATTGTAAGTGCACAACATGATGAATGTCCACAAAATGAACATATAGTAGGTAACTATCATCCAGATCAGGAAATAGAATATTATGAGGTCTTCCAGAAATCTCTGGACCATACTTCAATTACAAAGTCCCTACCTCACCCCACAAGGGTAACCAAAATCCTGCCTTTTATCACATTAGATTACATTTTGTCTTTTTTTTTTTTTTTTTAACAATTATATGTTCTTGATTGGAGTGTTGCTGTTGTTTTTTTAAGATATTTTATCATAGCCAGAAATAGAACTCAAATTTTAATTTTACCATTTACTCCATAAAATGGAGGGAAAAGAGGAATAATAGGTTGCTAGGAAGAAATTCCTACTTCTCATTCATTCTCTACACAATGACATACATAACCAAGGCTTTATGAGCCTTGCTTTGTTTCTTTTGGTGACATGGTGAACTTTTTGAAAAGTATCTAGTTTGGATACTTTACACATTCATCATAGAACTTTATTTTGTAGTTTTAATGATAAAATGGAAACAGAAATGTAGGGTGAAAAAGACTGTTTTTAAAGTACTTTCCTGCCCTGTAATTTCCTTTTGGGCTTGGGTGGCCAGTGGGAACACCCTAGAAGCCTGGGGACATTGAGGCATGTGGACCGGTGATCAGCAAGCTGAGCTCCATAGCTGATGTACCTGGAAATCTCAGATTGTGGCAGTCCAAAAAAACAAAACACAAAAAACAAAAAACAAACAAGCAAACAAAAAAACAAAAAAAACTAAACAAAAAGCATTGTGTCAAAAAAGCAATGTGTAGGTGGCTAAGCCAAACTTTCTTTGTTTGTCTTTTCAGAGGAAGACATGAGTAGACCTTAGAGATAAGATAGAAAATTGAGGGGCACCTGGGTGGCTCGGTTGGGTGACCAACTTTGGCTCAGTTCGTGATCTCACAGTTTGTGGGTTTGAGCCCCGCATCAGGCACTGTGCTGACAGCTCAGAGCCTGGAGCCTATTTCAGATTCTGTGTCTCCCCCTCTCTCTGCCCCTCCCCTGCTCATGCTCTGTGTCTCTCTGTCTCTCAATAATAAATAAACATTAAAAAAATTAAAAAAAAGAAAATTGAGAATTCTCAGCCCCTCCAAGACACTTTCTACAAACCTTTGAAGTTAATTCTAACTAACATCCTGGTTAGAATTCCTGCTTTGCACGTTAAGGTTCCTGCTTTGCCAATCTAACTTATAGTTTAAGGCGCAGTGCTCCACACTGATTGGAGGGTGAAATGAAGGCTACAATCCTACCATGTGTCCAGAAAGAGAAAAGCTAAGAATATATGGTAGACACATTATGATATTATTCTTTTCTGGACTCCCTCCTTTTTTCCTAACTTTTTGGAGATCTGGTTACATTTAAGTAGGAGAAAAGGCCTTAACTCATATTTTTGGTGAAAAAAAAAAAACAAACTACAGGGTAACTGTATTATATAATGAACCTGAACTTAAAATAAGCAGGTACACAATGGCCTATAATAAACTCAAAAGAAATAAAATAGAACCAGGATTTTAAAAACAAAACTGACCATAACACTAAATTGTTCTTATTAGTATTATTTCAACCTAGGTGATCGATAGTCTAGCCCTTAAAATATCACATCCACTGTGATTTCAATTATGTAGGAACATGTCCCTCTCTAACTTTAAAATTCTCTGGCAAGGGGCACCTGGGTGGCTCAGTAGGTAAAGCACTCAGCTCTTGATTTTAGTTTAGGTCACGATCTCACAGTTTGTGGGATTGAGCCTTGCTTAGCTCTGTGCTGCAAGCACAGAGCCTGCTTGGGATTCCCTCTTACCCTCTCTCTCTGACCCACCCCCACTCACCCCCACTTAAATGTTTCTTAAAGATTTAAGAAATCTATAAATAAAATTCTCAGTCAAGACCAACTTTAATGGAAAAATTAAATTGAGAATGTTACAACATCCACAATACATTCTAGTCTATCTCAGTTCTAAGGTAAGCTCTACATGGAAACTGTCAAAGGAACAATTACAGAATTGCTCTGTTTTTGTTTTTTTTTTGTTTTTTTTTTAATTCAGCAGAACTGACTCCTCTTGTCCCACTTGGAGTGACATATTGAGTGATGAGAAACTTGGCAAATCTTATTGGTCATTTTCCTCTCACAGCTCACTTTAGGGTGTCCTTAGTGGGCTGCACTGTTATTTCAGCCTGACCATTTGCTGGAGGGTGATGAGTAGTGATAGTGACAGGTTGGATGAGCTATGGCTTCACAGATTTCTTAAACACATATGAAATCAATGCAGATCCATTGTCAGGAATAATAACATCTGGAAATTTGGACATTGAAAAGCCCTAGCACAGAGCTCTTTTGGTTAAAGCAGAAGTATTTTGAGAAGGTATCCACAACAAGCAAGAAATTCTTGTCTTTGCAAAATAAATAAGAATTCTGACCAAGTCTTTTTGACCATTTGCCAGAGAAAGGAAAGGTGTCATTGGCAGGTTTGATGGAGTAATCAGGCATTGGCTACGATCTTCTAACTAGCACAACTAATTATAGGCTTTAGATGTAATTATTAGTGCATATCTGTCCGTTCAAAAATTCCTGGTGAAAGTGCATGTATTATTATTATAATAACATGCTGAATTATGTGACATTTCTTCTCTGACCACTGGAAAGTAAAGAACACAGCTTTGATTAGAAAATAGGGTTGGGGGGCCTGGATGGCTCAGTCATTTAAGCGGGCAATTCTTCATTTGGCTCAGGTCATGGTCTCATGGTTTGTGGGTGCGAGCCCCACATCAGGCTCTACACTGACAGCACAGAGCCTGTTTGGGATTCTGTCTCCCTGTCTCTTTGCCACTCCCCTGCTCACTCTTCTAGGTCTCAAAATAAATAAACATAAAAAAAAAAGGAAAGTAGGGTCTGTGGGACACTGGATGGCTCAGGCAAGGCATTGGACTCTGAGTTCAGCTCAGATGATGATCTCTTAGTTTTTGAGGTTGAGCCCTGCATCAGCTCTGCAGTAATAGTGCAGAGCCTGCTTGGGATTCTCTCTCCCTCTCTCTCTCTCTCTCTGCCCCTCTGACACTCATGTATGCTCTCTCTCTTCCTCAAAAATAAATACAGAAACTTAAAAAAGAGAAATTAGGGTCTGAACTGAATATGTGGGAGACATTATGTAGTTAAAAACATGAGTGTAAATTAGTTTCCTGTGGTAGTTTATGTGATAAAATGAAAGACCTAGAACAGTCTTGAGAATATCTTCATTAAGAAGCTAAAGAGGAAACAAGAGAGAGTAAAGAATTCTCAAAGTGCACCTTCCACAAGTAATGAAGCAGCAGAACCAACTCTTCATAGTATGGGCTTGTATAGCTTGTAAGGAAGCACTCTCACTCTGGGACAAGTAGCAGTGAAGGGATGCATGTTCTTAAGTGGCTAATTCCAAAGTATTGGTAGATAATCACTTGTCAGGGAAGAGGTTTAGCTTGGAGTTTATTTATATGTCAGATCAGAGACCATATACAAAGGCCTAAAAAGAGTCCTTCCAAGTTAGGTCAACCTGCCTGTGTTTCACAAATTTCTTTTATGAGAATCTAGTTTTAAACACAACAGGGGTGGGCTGCCTGGGTGGCTCAGTCGGTTGAGAGGCCAGCTTCAGCTCAGGTCATGATCTCATGTCCATGAGTTCGAGCCCTGCGTTGGGCTCTGTGCTGACAGCTCAGAGCCTGGAGCCTGCTTGGGATTCTGTGTCTCCCTCTCTCTCTGCCCCTCCCCCACTCATGCTCGCTCTCTCTCTCTCTCTCTCTCTCAAAAATAAACATTTAAAAAAAATTTAAACACAGCAGGGGTTATCAGACTCTTCACAGAATTTTATCCTTACTTAAAAAGTCTAAAGATTTACCCTTTGGACTATTTTTAGACCAATTTTGGACTAATTTTGTGCTTTGAACTAATTTTTCCCTTAATCACTTTAACAAACACAATCTGTTCTATATATACCATATTCCAGGTTTTCTTCTAAGTCTGTCTGCCTGCCTTCCTTCCTTCCTTCCTTCCTCCCTACCCCCCCCTTCCTATATTTCCCTTCCCACCTCCATTTTTTTTGTTCATGAGAAAATAGAGTAATTCAAACTAGATATGAGTAGACTAAGGGGCATGAATGTATCTGTCTCTGACAAGACGACCTATGTTCTTGTTGCTAGATTAAATGCACTCCTATTTCAGTGCCTGGTGGGACTAAGAGACAGGTGTGGAGGAAGCTTCATGTGAGCAAGAAAATAATCCTCCTACAGTCTGCTTTTAGTCTTTATTTTCCATGTATGTTGAGAGCATTTTAGTCACAGTTCTTTCTGTTTCTTTTAAGCTGTTAACAAGTAGGAATATTCAGCCTCCAGTAATTTTTCAATCATTTTGTGAAATATTAGCCCTTTAATGAGGCCTAGTATGGCTAGCCTGCTGTCTTCAGCATAGATTTCAGGTAGGCATTAGTGTGAAAATATGGAACTGGTTTATAATCTTAATTTTTAAAGCATATGAAAAGACAAGTTTTGTGACTTGTGTTGAAAGACTTACATGACCTGTCAAAACAATTCATAAGATTCCTATTTGAAGGGGAAATGAAAAGTCAAGGTGACAGAAAGGTTATATTCCTGCATTTGCAGGAGAGGAAGGGCACAGATAAGATATGTCTTTGAAAGCTAATGAGAAAGCTATTTGTCAGGCAAGCTGTTCAAGTGCAGTGTCAGCAAGTGAAATGGGCTATTGCCTTTGGGGAAATGATTTACAGCATATGAAAACCATCTTGGTTTGGGAGCCGGGTTGACCATGGCACATCTCTCTTCCAGCTTTTTGGCTCTTTCTCCTTTCCTGTTTCCAGTGTAAAATCAGCCTTTGTATATGAAAAACACTGCATGGCTTTGGCTTGCAGTCATGTGTGTTCTTGGTATGATTTTCACTAATGAGATTGGCATTGGATGCTTCAGTAAACACTCATATTTGCTTTAGGTTTATGTTTACTTAATCTTTGTAGTTTAACTGGCTAAATTTGAACAAAGCCTGCTTAATTTGAGCCTAATAAAGTGTTGTGCTTTCAAAGAGAGTATGCAGAATTAAAAGAATATGCAATTTTTTTTTAAAGTAGCCCTTCCCTTCTCCTCGTCTGTTTTCCTTATCTCCCTGCTGTCTGACCTGTCTCTGGTAGGGATACTTGCATTATATCCCTAGTTACTATGTGTGTATTAAACCATTTTCATGTGGAATAAAGCAAGTTATGATTTTTTAACATAAATATTTTTAACAAATGTTTTTAACCTTTTTTCATAAATACAAAAATTAAATCTGTACTGTAAACAAATTATTTTGAACACTGTGGCTACCTCTGGAAGCTTGGCTACTTGTGATGGGTTTAGGCCTATAATATGTGTTCTGTATACCACCTAAAAATGAGGAAAGGGAGACAACACTCTGTGTGCTACTAGAAAAAGGCAACAGTCAGAGCCAAACGGCATGTCACTTTATATTCTTCAGGCCATTCTAACCATCTTCCTTTGGATGATGCATTTTGTAGCTGTTGCCACTTGGGCAATTGAAAAGGGAAAAGAAACGAATAACATGATTTGGAGGAGTGTGGAGGGATGTGAGTCTTAGAATGATCCTTGGGATTTACAGAAGGCTTTAAAGCTATTTGTGCTGCTTTGTGCCGCCTTGTGCCCTGTGTCAGTTAATATTTTATCTTTACTCCACTTTTATGTTTTAAAACGTGGGAGATATTTTAAAAAGTATTGCACTGACCTCTACCCCGAAGTCTCCTAGCTCTGGCCAACCCTATTCACTTCTTTGATTGAGTATTCATTGTCTTTTCACTTGTGTAAGCAATATGAAATGAATGCTTACATGCCACGACAGACATGTAGAAAATCTTCTAAAATCGCAGTCCAGGTTCAACTGCAAATATGAAACATAAATCCATTTCCATTTAGCCTTTGATGAGTAGAAGTATTAATATTGAGGTCAGTTTACAGTTTGCTGGTATTATGACTATTTTTTTTCCCTTAGTGGTAGAGCACCTTAGTCTGGAAAAAGCATCTCTTTGGATATAGTATGAAATTTGATATACTCCTGTGAAGCACTGTTTCATCCTTTCAAATACGCCAGAACATCCTATAAGTGAAATCAAGATTTCTAAATGTCAAAAGCAAAAAAATATTAGAATGCAATCAAAACATTTTCTGAAAAAAAAAAAAAAAGAAAGAAACCAGCTTCTCATTTTGCATTAGTAAGTAAAAATAGTTCAAAGACTAAATAGTGAAAATGAAGGTATACCAGGTCTACAGATTCTAGATAAAGGATGCTACAGTCCACTCAGGCTCATGGGGTTTTCACTAAAGAGATTCTGCTTTGTATTCTGTAACATTCAGAACTAGTTTTTGGATCAACTCCCTGATGAGACTGAGGAAGGGTTTTGTGTGTTTTGTTTGTTATTGTTACCAACTGCCCGCAACAGAAGGAACCAATAAGAAAGTAGTGCCCTCTATGGGTGGGAGTGCAGAATGCATCTTATTAGCAAGAATCAGTATATTGCAGGAATGGGAAAGAACATTGATTCGTGGCACAGGCCACTATTAACTATGAAAATAATAAGTTGTGCTAGTTTTGTTTTTCTTTTAAGCAGTTTGTTGGTGAAGATAAATAAATAAGAGACAGAGCCTCTATCTCTGTAACTGATGTTTTGTGAAATCAGGATGTTTTATTAAATTCTGACACAATGATATAGCTCAGTCACCTCAGAGAGTGATCTCTGACAAGCAGCACTTAAAGGAGAGGGGCCACACCTTCTAGTATGTAGTACCTAAAACTATGTGTGTTGATTGGCATCTGGCTGGCTAGATAAAATCCACTTAGGGAGTTGATTTAAAATGGAAAGTCCAAGATGTCACCTCCAGAGACACTGATTCAATTGGTCTAGGTAAGTCCTAGGAATGTCGTGTTTTTACCAAGTGGCACGGTGATTGGGAGACACTGCAGGCTTGGAAAGCAATGCCTTTTTGTGCATTTGCCCTTTGCTTCTGTTTACCAGCCAGCACCAAAGTGGGCAGCTCTAGCTGGGCGCCATGTCCTCATGGAAAATGGGAGCTCTTCTACTCTTCTCTCAAAAGCTGGGCGCCATGTCCTCATAGTAAATGGGAGCTCTTCTACTCTTCTCTCAAAAGTCTCATTTTCTGCTGGGTCTCTTCCTTTGCTTAGCTCTTGTCTGTCAAGGAAAGAACAGGAAAATCATTACTTCTGAAGGAACTGTTCCTTTGGCTTTTGATAACTGACAGAGTGAACAAATTTCTTCCCACATGGTATGTCCTGTGCCTTCTATCAACCATTCCAGAGCTGTCACTCACTGAAGCTCTGCCAAGCATGTCTCCTGCTTTCCCGGTGTAGAGGGCTTTCTGTGATCAGCATATTGTCAAAAGTGTCACACATATACAAAGCTTACACATTGATGAAAACCACAGATATTTGCCATCTAGGATTTGAATGTAGCTTTTCCTAAATGCATATAAAACCTGTCATTCTTTGCTGTATGCTGCACCTGGTGTTGTGTGTTAACTTGGGTGGCATCTCTGTTAATCCTGCCCCCCAGTCTCATAAAGGGACCCTTCTACCAACATCACAACAGCTCATATTAAAGGAAACCTCATAGCCATGAAGATAGCTGTTAGCAAAGCCTTTGTTTTTGTCATAACTTATCAATGTCTAGCACGTCCCTGTTCTCTCTTCCTGGTGCTGCTGGGAGACACAACACTGAGGCTCTGATTTGCAGTAGACTTAAGGTCCATGGTCAAGGCCTCCTGGCTTAGAATGTTAAAAGCATTATTATAAGCAGTTAACAAAACCTGTTCTAGAACAGAGAGGGATGATAAACACAGGGTGGAGTCTGTGATAATCTAAGTTATTTAGAAAATTGAATAGAATATCAAATGATAACTTTGCTTTACCTATTCATTTTTTTTTTCAATAATAAGGAATACACCTTTCTTTGTTCACTTACAGAAGAGTGTGCATATTCTGTGTACATTCCTGGGCTGCTTCGTGCTCTTGGTTTGCTAGAGAGCTCAGTCTGTTAGGTGTTTTCAGTGTCTTTACCCCCAACCTCTGCTTTGTCAAGCAATCAAGTGGTCCCAGGAATTCACTCTAATCCTTCTCTTTTTGTGTTTTGTTTTTTAGGTAAGTACTTTTCGTTTTCCTCCTCCTTAATGCTGAGAGAAAATGCACCTGCGTGATGTAGAACAAATGGCTTACAAACACAAAAACCAAAAGATAAAAAATAACACGAGCAGGAAAGCATGACACGCTACCTGATACCAGTAAGAACTGTAAGTGGCCTTCAAATGTTCTTCTCTTTTCTAAGGAAGGGGAGTAACAGTACAGAAAGATGGGGTTGTTGCTGTGAGAGTTAGAAGATTGTAAGGAATGTTCATGAAATATTTATTCTCACCTGCTTTTTGGGTAGATGAACAGCTGATGGTTCTGAGCTGGCTCGCCATTCCCCAGTCGAAAACTATTGACCTAAATGCTACTTTTAGACATTTTTTGAAAATCACAAATGTAAACAGATGTGGGCAATGCTTGCAAGTTTTTGTCTATCTCTCTGTCTGTCAGTTTGTTTCTAAAAGGGAGTCAAGAATAGAAAAAAGTATTTTAACATCTAATTTTTATTTGAATTGGCATGAAACTATCTAGTTAAATGCTTCAGTAACATATGATCATGAATATATGTATAAACTTCATCTAGAAAAAAAATTCTTAAAGCTTTGGATGATAAATGAATATAATGTGGATAATGAGATCAAAGATAGTTTCCTTCTTTCTTTTTTTCATGTCATAGATTGCAGGGATCTCTCTCTTTTTACAAGTATAGCTCCCAGGTACATACTAAATAACATATAAAATACACTTGAATTTATAATGCTTCAATAGTATTTTGCCTGAACAGTCATTCTTTATTTGGCTGTATATTTCAAGATTTAAATATGCATGATAAAAGTATATGCTTATATTAATGTCAGTATAGCCCTGTTAATAATGTATTATGTTTAATGTAAATTGAGATTTTCTATTCAATATAAGTGACAAAATATGTTAATAGAAATACATTAATACTTAATACAAACAAATGGCAATGATCCAAAGATTTTAGAGACTGTTGCCAGTGACTAAATTAATTTCTCTATCAATTACTCTGCTTAACTCAACGAGTTTCTGCTGTCCTGAAATGTCATCTCTCTGTCTCTCCTTCACTTGGCTTTGTCTGTATTCAATTCTGACCCCTTATCCTGCCCCAAACCTTTCTCTAGTACTCCAACACATCCTGGTTCAGCCCTGTCCTAAATTATTGTTCAGTAGGGTCTGTGTATATTGGTTCAGGCTGCCATAACAAAGTATCACAGATTGGTGGATTAAACAGTAAGAATTTATTTCCTCATTGTTCTGGAACTTGGAAGTCTGAGATCAAGATGTCAGCTTCATTGGTTTCTTCTGAAGCCTCTCTCTTCCCGGCTTTGTGGATGGCTGTTTTTTGCTTATATCTTCATGATCTTCCCTCTGTATGTGTCCTAATCTCCTCCTGTTAAAGGAGACTAGTCATATTCGAGTAGGGCCCATGCTAAAAAGTTAATTCTAATTTAACACCTCCTTAAAGATATTATCTGCAAATGCAGTCACATTCTGAGATACAAGGGGTATAGGATTTCAACATATGAATGGGGGGGGGACACAACCCCATAACCATGGGGCTCAGTGTATGGGTTCTGCCCATAACCATTCATATTCCAGTTTTTCACTTAAATTTTCTAATCATTCTATGTAAATTAGTTCTGTCCTCCCCACTTAGAACATGAGTCTCAAAAATAAGTACTGATCATTTTGTACATTTTATTTACTTCATTCATAGTGCCTAGAGGGCCAGACATATAATGTTAAATAACAAATATTTATTGTCTGGAAATGTTGGAAAGACTAGGATAAGAGGACCAAGTGAGGGCCCCTTAGTCAATTTCTGATGACTTGAGCTCCCTTGTGTTGGCGGAAGGAAACCAGTGTCTTAGGTTTCAGGGTAAGGTGTTGGGAAAATGCAGGGTGTCTGTTTCATTCCTGGGGGCCCCATCAGCTTTCTGGTTAGTAGAGGCAAGCCGCTGAAGGGTAATGCTGACTTCTGCAAATGGGTGAAAGTGTAAAGGGTGTTGAACCTGGGCACATACCACAGAGGACCATTTGGGTTTGTGGAAAATAATTACCTAATTAAGTGTCTTTTGACCTAGAGGCAGGTTTCTGGAGAGTAAAACCATGAACACATTAATGGTTCCAAGGTGGTAAATTGAGTGTTCTGGAACTAAAATAAAGTTTAGTTCTTGAAATCATATGTAAGTTCTGAAATCCCACTTAATTCTTTACTAATAATTCTAAATGCATACATTCTAACTTCTATGTAAGATGATTACCTCATTAAATTTCCAACACTAAAAATGTTGGTTTTGTTTGTATACTTCAGTTTTTGTTATATTCCATTTTCCATAATTTCTAGAGCTGACATTAAGAAGTATTTTCAGTGCTGGAGTGCCTGGGTGGCTCAAGTCAGTTAAGTGTCCAACTTTGGCTCAGGTCATGATCTCATGGTTCATGGATTCGAGCCCCATGTCAGGCTCTGTGCTGACAGCTCAGAACCTGGAGACTGCTTTGGACTCTGTGTCTCCCTCTCTCTCTGCTCCTCCCCCACTCACACTCTGTCTCTCTCTCTCTCTCAAAAATAAATAAATATTAAAAAAATTTTTAGAAAGTATTTTCAGTGCTTTAAAATAGAATTATCCTAAATTCAAATTATGCAAATGCTCATTTAATGTAGTTATAAACATGACTCCACATTTTATAGAAAATCATAAGAAAATACAAAACCCACCAAACTTCAGTAAAACCATGATGCTTTTTCTCTTACTTGATGAGTTTTACTGGGTAGTTGTTGGTATTAAATTAAGATAGGCATAGCAATTAGTCCAGTCCTTGCAAAATAGGGGAGTTTAACAAATGTTCCTTTTTTAAATCACTCCTTTAGTTTGAATTTTTCCCAGTATATTAAACATCTGTCATAGAAAAGGGGTGCAGGTTTGAACAGTCGATTGGTTCACTCATTCTCACATTTCAACAGTATTTAGGTAGTATATACCCTGATTTCATGCTGGATACTGGTTAAATAATGATGAGAAGAAGCAGAGTCTCAGTTTTCATGGAGAGGTGGGCATTAACTAAAAGGTCCAAAGATATATGTATAATTAGAACAATAATAAGTGTTATGCAGAGCTAGGAGATTTTGTAATGGGGAGACCTGGTTTTTTGGTTTGGTTTGGGTTTTGGATTTTTTTTTTTTTTTTGATAGCATGTGGAAGATGTTGGGAAATATTTCTTAGAATATAACACGCGAGGGGCGCCTGGGTGGCTCAGTCAGTTAAGCGTCCGACTTCAGCTCAGGTCACCATCTCGCGGTCCGTGAGTTCAAACCCCGCATCGGGCTCTGGGCTGATGGCTCAGAGCCTGGAGCCTGCTTCCGATTCTGTGTCTCCCTCTCTCTCTGCCCCTCCCCCATTCATGCTCTGTCTCTGTCTCAAAAATAAATAAACGTTAACAAAATTTAAATAGAATATAACACCCGAGCTAGGTTGGAAGGTATATGTGTTTCTGTGTGTGTGTGTGTGTGTGTGTGTGTGTGTGTGTGTGTGTGCATTCCAGTAGTAATAGGGTTATGGTCACAGCGGTAGTAGTGGTGGTGGAAAGGAGAAGCAGGAAGATAAATAAATAAAAGATTAGTATTCAGAAAGCAACATGTGCGGAGTCTTGACATGGAAGCAGGATGGAGAGTGCGGTTTACGCAAAGAAGGCCAGTGAGGCTGGGACGCAAGAACAAAAAGTAAGACAGTAGCTAGAGAGGATGGTACTCCTTAATGGAGTCAATTGATGCAGAGCCATGGAGACTATATTAAGGAGTTTGTCTCCTATCCCAAGAATTATAGGAAGCCAATACCACGCTTTAGTGGGTAAAAAGATGAATTCCCTACTATATTCACAATTATACTTTGAAGAGATTTGTTTTGTCCTCCAATGCTTTTGCAAGAAGATAAAAATTTGGAGTATGTACGCTTAAAGCCAACACACACAAGTCCTCCACCTGTCCATAGATCCAAAGACATATCTTTGGTATACCAGTCTAGGTTCCTCTTCCTTCCTTTCTGTCCCATTTAGTAGATTTCATGCAAGATGTTGACCTAAATAACTGAAACATACACAAGTGAATTCCATCCATGGACAAAAAAAACAAAACAAAACAAAAAAAAACATTGTGGTGATATGTTTGATGTTTAAGAAGAAAAATACATCTGTGTAGCAGACTGACTTTTGCATATGTGAAAGAAAATGTGATAAGATAGTATGGTATTGTATTCATCTGACTCTCACAAAGTCCCAGGATGCTCAGAACTGTTCTGACTTGGGGGAGGTGCTGGTTTGTAAATTAGAGGAGCTGCATGCCCATCATTTGGCTGATGTATGCCTGGCTGTGTGAACGCAGACACCTGGCGTATCTTGGTACCATCTATAGATACTAGCTAATCTTGCCAGGCTAAACTGTAGAATCCAAGAAAAAAATTTTTGTCAATGACACAATTAGATGATACAAGAGGATAGTGAAGACTAAAATAATTTGGGAAAGAGATATGGACACTAGGTTAAATTGTTATACTTGCTCTTTTCAGAGTATTTTTTTTCAGCTTTAGAAAAATAACAATTTCCTATTAAATAATTGCCTTAACTGATGTGTTAATTTGCTCATTCAAAACAATTTTATGAATGCTGTCTTATGTTACTCACTTCTATTACTTAACTTGACCATCGTAACATAGCTAACCTCTTAAGAATGAAAGCTTGTAAATACCAACTACATAGGCCAGTATCTTGGTTAACAAAATACTGTACTAGTAATTGTTACATGAAATCATAAACAATCTATTTTCCCATTAAGAACTCTTAAAATGACAAGAAATAGGGACCAGATACGATCATGAGTGGGAGATATTACTGAGTCTGTGGAAAGGATCACCAGATCATAGAAAAATCTGTTTAATTTACAAAGTTGCAGATTAGAAAAACAAATTAGGTATCTAAAGAAAAATCCTTTGGGAAAAGTCTAGATCTCTGTGAGGCGGTGATAAATTCAGGTCTATAAAAATACACCAGTGAAAACAGTTTGACTGGGACACCTGGGTGGCTCAGCCAGTTAAACTTCCAACTTCGGCTCAGGTCATGATCTCATGGTTCGTGGATCAAGCCCCGAGTCAGGATCTGCGCTGACAGCTCAGAGCCTAGAGCCTGTTTCAAATTCTGTCTCCATGCCACCCCCCCATCATGCCCCTACCCTCCTTATGCATTCTCTCTCTCTCTCTTTCTCTCTCTCTCTCTCTCTCTCATAAATAAGTAAATATAAAACAAAAAGATAAGTAAATAAATAAAACATTTTGACTGAGCTGGTAAAATCAAGCAAATGTCCAACTTTGTGGGAAAAAAATGTAGTTTCGTCTGTAAGTGTTTTTAGGTTTTTATCACTTTGCATTGTTTATAGCTGAACTGAATGTAGGCAAAAGGGCGAAAGCATTTTGGCCTAGTAGGCATCCAGAATGGTATAGAGAGTAATTTCTTAATTGCCAAATGACTATTTTGTATCATCCTGTAGGAAACTTAACTTTCAAAAATCTGTCTAAAATAAATAAGAGGAGATTATGGGTGGCTCAGTCAGTTGAGCATCAGACTCTTGATTTCGACTCAGGTCATGATTCCATTGTGGATCAAGCCCCATGTCAGGCTCCATGCTGAGTGCAGAGCCTGCTTAAGATTCTTTCTGTCTCTATCTCTCTCTCCCTCCCTCCCTCCCTCCCTCTCTCTCCTCCTTTGCCCCTCTCCCTCACTCTGTCTCGCTCTATAAAATAAAAATGAAAACTAAATAAATTAAATTAGATAAACCCAAGAAGTTTGAATCTTTTGATGTCTATTTTATTTTGTCTTGATTATATATGTACTACAATCTTTTTGTAAAACATCCAAACATGGCAGAAATGTAAGACTTAGGTAAAAAATGCATGTTTGCTATCTTCCCTCCCCTCTCTTTAAATAACTATTTTTAAGAGCTTTTGTGTATGTGTGTGTGTGTGTGTGTGTGTGTGTGTGTGCATATCTATATCTATATAATCTATCTATCTATCTATATATATAGATATATATATACTTTTTTGTATATGTAAATATATATATTTTTTTAACTGAATGGAAATTCACAACACACTTTTCAACAAACTTTTTTAGCCTAAAATTTCTTAGAGCAGTGGATATTGATGTAGATAAATAGCTGTCTGTGAAGCTTTTTAAGTAGAACAAAAGCAGTACACTCTCCAAGAGAAACCCTGGTATCTAAGAGTAGTCTATAAACTTTGGGTCAACCTATGCCTGGCTTTGCCTGAGAAAGCTATCATCCTCACCATCCCCCCTTGCCCAACCACCCGGACAGATGGATTCCTTTGTAGTTGCCACATGTTCTTTCAGAGCTGATGTGCTCCAACAGTACTATTTAAGGAACAGGCTTTGAGTACCTTACTATTCAAGTGTTGGTAAGAAGAGAGAAAGCTATGGTCCATTTTCCCTGCGTCTTCCCTCCAGCTGACCCATTTTTTAGGACACCTGGAGAGAAGAACTTTGTCATGGGATATAGACAACATTTTCGGTTGCTGAATTGTCTTGGTGTACATGCCAGCTCTTTAAAGGAGTTGTGTAGGAAAACCAGCTGCCAGACCTAGAGACCTCAGAGAAGCATGGGAAGTTGCAGCCCCTTCAGCCAGGAAAAGATAGCTACCGGTCTCGTGGGAAGCTGAGTGTGGATGAAACCTCTGTAGATGAGAGAATGGGGAAGCTGCCAACAGCTAGTTCGTTGTTCAAACAACCCAGTGTGACCTATCAAGGTCATTTTTGGACAGTGCCACACATGGTCTTCTCCTGGTTAAATCATTATTCCTAGACAGGCTTGAATAGTAACCAAACTGACATCTTGGCCTACTTCCTGGTTGGGTGACCCCTGTTTAATTTTCTAACATTGCTGGTTTCTGCATCACTTTCTTCCAAGTAATTTGGTGTTGTTTAATCCTGCCATGTCTTCCACAAAGGCAAGATTATAAAAATCACTGCTTTAAGTAGTGTAATAACTTGTTAACAATTTTTGTAGAAAATAGAATTTTATTAAAGAATTTTACAATAAAATGTTAATTTGTTTCCCATGTTTTTTCTTATTTACATTTTTTCCAGTCTGTATCTAAATAATGTGCATATTTAACCAAACTGTATATATAATTTTGCCCTGTCCTTTTCCACTTATGTTTGTTTTCTATATTGTTTTCACATGATCATCATTTTCCTTATTTAATGCCTTTGTAATATGGGGCAACTCTACTTGTTATAAATTCTCTTTTGTGCCAATTTGAAGTTTGCCTGATTTTAAATTAGTTATGTTCTTAGCTTTGTACCTTAGAGAAAGAGGTGGCTGGTTTCACACGTTTGGGGACACTGAAACTGTACATAAAAATTTGTACAAACGTGCAGTATTCTGGAGAATGTATCCCTAACTTCATCAGATGGTCAGAGATCTATGTGAAGAACACACAGGACTGAGTTAATTCTCCTTTCATAGCTAAAAGAGCAAAGTAGATTGAATAAGTTAAGTGAGTGCCTAATTACCGCCATAAAGTTAATTAGATTGTTGGACTCCTGGAACTTGGTAGCCACCTTTGGCATGTTGGTTGCTATTGTTGTTGTTGTTTTTGTTGTTGTTTGAACGATTTCAATATCATAGGAACATCCGACCAGCCAAGGTTTGAAACCTTACTTATATGCTTTGTTTCACCTGGGTAATGTTAAAAATACTGATGCCTAGTCCTCTCTACCTGGTAGATTTTGGTTCTATTAAATGGTCAGGGTTGGGGTCAAGTCAAGGTGCAGCCAGCGCTGAGAACCACTGGACTTGAAGCCTGAATGAATAGAACATAAAATAGGTTAAGTGCTGTTGGAACAATCAAGATAGAAAAAAAAAAAAATCGAAGAACTCACCTCTATCTTACCTGTATGAGAATATTTTACCTATCATAAAGATACCACATACCCCAAAACTTTTAAAAATTAACCTGGTCTTTTGAAATACCATTGTTTAAACTTTAACACAATTTTCCCTTCCAATTACTTAGGGATGAAGTAAGCAATCTTTCTGCTTTGATAACAGCAAAACTAAAGAAGATCCAGCTAAGAAGGTCACTGAGAACAGTTTTTATTCTCAAGTGGTTAGTTTTTCTAATTTACTACTTTCTGAATGTCACGTAAATTATATCTTTCTTCATTACTAATAAACTATAAGGTTGGTGAAGGAAACTGATCTCAATCACAAGTTTCATGGAAGTGAAAATAATCAGATTTCACTGCAGATCTAGCATATTCAAACAGACAGAACTATGTCAGTTAAACTTTCTGCGTTCTTTTTATGCATGACATTTTATTTTGGCAGGGGAGAGATTAAGGATTTACTATGTCTAAAAATAGTTATAGATTAACAAGGTACCAATATGACTGTTTTTTCTTTCCCTGGCTTATTTAACTGTCCCGTATTTATTTTTTTCTTTTAAAGATAATCCCTAGTCCTCAGTTTCGTGCAGCACTTTCGGTCTTATTTTCCCAGTCAGGAAATGGGAAATTAGGTTCAGTTACAAGGCATTATAGTTGATTCTTATGATCTTACAAATCTATTTTTAATTTTTATGGAATTATTTTAATTAAATTGTTTATCTTTAAACCTATAAGATTGTCAGTACAATGAAAAATAACAACAAAGTGGAAAATTCTAACCAAGTTATTTTAGGGATCATAGGAATACCAAAAGAGAATATTACAATTACATTTGATTTTTACCTAATAGATTTGAATTTCTTTGCTTACAGTCAGCCCATCTGTCTCTTGGTGCCTCTCTGAGATAGTTAGACCTTGATAATCGTTTAAAATCACTCATTTATCAATTGTGTAATTCTTTTCCAGATGTATTTTTTTAATTTTTAAAATAATCTTTATTTATTTTTGAGAGAGAGAGAGAAAGAGAGCATGTGCGGGAGAGGAGCAGAGAAGGAGACACAGAATCCGAAGCAGTCTCTAGGCTCTAAGCCATCAGCACAGAGCCCAACACAGGGCTCAAACGCACGAACCGTGAGATCATGACCCAAGCCAAAGTCTGATGCTCAACCTACTAAACCACCCAGGCGCCTCTATTTTCCTTTCTTTCTTTCTTTCTTTCTTTCTTTCTTTCTTTCTTTCTTTCTTTCTTTCTCTTCTTTTTTATTTTTAGCATGGAGAAATCAGTTTAGTAGGTGTGGAGGGGTTTGGGAACCCACCTCAGACAGAAATGAGAGAACATATGGAGCAGTTTGAGCTCAGGAGGCTGGCAGGTGGGGCCTGCTCTGTTTCATATATAAATCCTTTGAAGTTCAATATCCTTCAGTGCCCATTGACTAACTCATAGGCCCTTTCCAGTAAAGTTTTCCCATGAGTTCCTAATGTCAGGAACTGTCTTTCTGAGTCTTCAGCAGGTGGCATTAAAATCTACTTACGTAATATGTCATTCACCAAATGTACGTAATGGAGTCCCTGCCATGCTTATTAATTGCTAAGACATTGTCCCAAGCTCTGGCAAGACAGTGATAAGCACAACTGATAATTTCTTTCCACCCAGAGTTTTTGGTTTAGCCCAACCTATTAGCTAGTCACTGAATCTTTGAGTGGAAGTAAGTAAAAGGATGAAAGAAGCAATCTCAGTGATATGAATCACAGCCACCATAGAATGGCTGTGTGTTCATTTACATCAATGTATTATGAAAACTAAATCAGAGCGCAAAATAATGATAATAACAATACCAGTAATAATAATAAAGCAGCTCACAGAGTCAATATAGTATCATAACAAGAGTATGGTCTCAGATACACTAGACTCAAATTGAAGGTTCACTTCTTAGTAACTGTGTTTCCCTCTCTGGGCTTTATTCTCCCCATCTTAAAATGTGAACACTGGTGCTGCCTTCATTTTAATACATTCAGCCTTTTTTGTTTTGTTTTGTTTTGGTTTTGGTTTTGGTTTTGGTTTTGGTTTTGGTTTTTGTTTTTGTTTTTGTTTTTGTTTTGGAGCACTGCTTGAATATCACTTACCTTGTTAGAACAAAGGGAAAACATGATAAACCAGACACACCTGAATTCTTGCCCTTGTGGCCCTTGAAGTTTGTAGCAGAAGAAAAATTTTAGTAAGCAATGATGTTAAATACAATGAATGTTTTTGTGCTGGCCTTTTGCCTGATAGCAGATCCATTTCTTGCTTCCCTCCCTTTTCTGCCCTTTGTTATGGGAGGCTATCCCCTGAAGGCTGTGGTTTCCAGGCTTCTTCCGTTGGTGGTTAGATGGATTCTGTCTGTTGGAGGCACTGCCTGCAGCAGCATATCAAGCAGTAGCTGTGCCTCAGTGAGGTGACCCCAGGTTCTGGAAGCATCAGCATTTCTTCTGTTCCTTCAGATCAGGAGTGGTAGTGGTTTCCTATTGTTTCAAGCCTTTCCAACCTGTGGAATGCCTCACAGTCCATCTGTGGCATGTCACTCTCCTATCACCTTGTGTAGTAAATGATATTAAATTCACCCTTTGGAAATAGGTACAGTGTTTCTATTTTCTTAGGTGCTATTTGATACAGCCTTGGGAAGAATGACAGAGAAAGACCCTACATTAGGAGCAGTCAATAAAGGTGTATCCGAGAAAGTAAAATTTAGGCCAAAACCTCAAGTATGAGTAGGAATCTATCAGTGGAGATGGAGAAAAATATTGTACATCATGTGGTGAAAGGAGAGAAAATGAGGCCCATTTTGAGAACTAACAGCATGTGGATAACTGGAGTGTGGGTTATAAGAGAAAGGGAGGAAGGGTGAGAATCTTATAAGGCTTTCAAGTTTTAAGGGTTTTGAATTCAAGTCAATTGGAAAGCATGAGAGTAGAAAGTAGAGTGATATGGGCATTATTGTTTTCTAAAGTGGCCACAGTGTAGAGAATTCTTTGGAAAGGAGGCAAAGGACCATTTAGGACAGTTGCAGATGGTGATGGTGGAGTGGAATAGAATGATGGCATGACAACAGAGAATAGTGAACCAATTTGAGGGACAGATATAAAGGTAGAGTCAGCATGTCTTGGTAATTAATAGGCTTCAGGAGATGGATGGAGTTAGAATTGTTTCCAGAGTTCAAAATAGGGCAACTATTTTGATAAATAATATTTTGGTAAATAAATGGGGTGGTATTCACAGCAAAAGGGAATACTTATTGGAGGAGGAAGAGTTACAAAGTTGAGCTTGAAATATGTGTGAGAGGTAGCCATATGGAGATGTCAGGTATGGTATGTGTGTCTAAAGCTCGGGAGACAGATCTGAACTAGAGAAATTGATTGGGAGTCGTCCATCCACAGATGGTCATGGGAGTTATTTGAGTCAATGAGATCAACCAAGCAGTATGCAATATGAAGAGAACAAGAGGGCCCTGTCTGAGCCCTGGAAAACACCAACACTAGAATAGGAAGGTAAGGAAGAGGCTGAAAAATAAACTGAAACATGAGCAGAGAGTTAACTGAAGAAAATTAGGTGTCTGTGGTGGAAGCCAAGAGAAATAAGTGTCTCAGAAAGGAGGCAGTGGTCAGCAGTTCTGGAAACATCC
Organism: Panthera pardus; assembly: GCF_024362965.1. Taxonomy (NCBI): domain Eukaryota; kingdom Metazoa; phylum Chordata; class Mammalia; order Carnivora; family Felidae; genus Panthera; species Panthera pardus. The sequence goes on from NW_026526765.1 coordinate 111,459,164, forward strand.
ATTGATGAGTAAAACGTCAGTTGGTGGCCTGTGAGAGGTCTTAGTGGTGGCAGCAGAAACCAGATTATGGTGAGCTGAGGTGTAAGTGTGAAGGGAGAGTCACAACAGTGGATATAAAGGAAATTATTTCAAGATTTGGCTCAGAATGAGAAGGAGGTATGCAGGTAGCTGCAAAAAGAAGTAAGAATTGAGGCATGGCTTATCTAAGATGGGAAATGCTTGATTGCATTTGAATCCTTATGGAAGGGATTTGGTAAAAAGGAAGACAGTAGTGGAGGTAATCGATGAAGCTGGGCTCCTAAGGACATGCGAGTGACTGAGACCCAAAGCTCAGGTGGCAGGTTTTGCCTGACTGGTAACAGGAGGATAAAATTGAAATCATGAATATGGGTGCAGACAAATTTGCCAGTTTGATGCCTGAACATGGAGAACTTTCCTTTCTGAAGGTTACTCTCCTTGTTGAAGAGAAATATCATCTGCTGTGTGTGGAAAGTGGGGAGCAAGTATTTGAGCAAAAGAAGAAAGGGTATTTTCTATAGTCTTTAGGGAAAATGGGAGAGCGAGATGATTCATAGTTGTTAGAATTTTAAAATGAATGTAAGCTGCTTGGATTATAGTTATTTCAGAATTATTAGCAGCCTTGCCTTTTTGCATTTTACTGCTAAACCTCCCTGAGTACATTTTCACCCTTTTGACAGCTAGCCGGAAATGATCACTCTGTGCTAAAATGCTGACTTACTGGGGCAACAGTGGCTCAGTTGGTTAAGTGTCCAACTCTTGATTTTGGCTCAGGTCATGATCATGAGAAGGAGCCCATGTCAGGCTCCGTGCTTGGGATTTTCTCTCTACCTCTCCCCTGCTTGTTCTTTCTCTCAAAATAAATAAACGTTAAAAATAAATGAAATGCTGACCTGCCATGTTCCTTTTGTTACCCGCCACTACTGACTGATAAGATGGTAAATTGACGTATTAACTTCTTGATGTGAATTAAGACCTTTTTTTAAGGAAAAAAATCTTAAGTAACACATCCCTCAATTTTACATACAGTTTATGGGGCAGAGAAAGACTCTAGCGCCACAACAACCTTTTTAGGAAACACACGAATTGCCTTCACACCAAGTGTGACATGCATAACATACCATCTCTTCCAAATTATTTGCTTAAAGATGCTGATGATTTGGCACTGGGAGATCACTTGCATAGTCAGAATAGAGCTTTCGCTTCGCATTTTATTTGAAAATAAACCAGAAAATGCATTTCTCTGGATGTCAGTATGGTACATATAACCAGAATGCTAGAAAAATAGCTTCCAAATGGCAAACACCACACAGAAACTGAATTCCATCAGTCAGTTCCCATTTGGTAAACATATGGGAGCTCTTGGGTAACTGAACTATCAGATATTAGTCTAAATCTTTGCTTTTGAAAAGGTTCTTCAAACAGTGCCATTTAAGTTGAAGTGATTCAAGGAGCTCAAGTCATTCTGTGGAGTTACCTTACTGTTTCATAATGAAGTTTGGGAAAGGGAATGGACCATGACAAGTGGCCTTTTCCTGCAGCTGTCACTTCCTTATGTTTCCCACCAGGCCCCAACATGAGATGTTAGACTAAGAAAACCAACAAAATGGAACCAAGTTAATAACAGACATTCTTAAAGCACTGAAAACAAAGTTGTCCTTTTGAACCCCAAACTCCAATTATTTGATATATGCCTCTGTACTTGCCAGGAATTAGTGACAGGTATGAAAATGGAGTTCAATATGAATAATTAATATAAAGGCTCCAAAGTTATTTTGGACACTTAGTTCATGATTTAATTGGGTGGGATATTTTAAAAGTTTTCAAAGCACTTTTCAAGGGGTAGACCTGGGAAGAAAACCACGTAAGCATGGTCTCAGAGAGCACTGTGGAAAATCCCTGACATAAGCTTTCCTTTGCCTAAACATTGCTTGGTAATGAGCCTAGATTTGGAGTGGCCAAACAGTTCACTATCCAGGAGTACAAGGGGGACAATTAATAATGTCACAGGAAAACAGAAGCAAACCCCTAAACAGGTAAAAGCAGGGGTACCTCAGGCAGAGCAGGGAGGTCATAGGCAAAGCGGAATACCCTTGGGTAAGGGGCAGTAAAGCCGTTCACATCTGAGCACATGTCTGCTAATTGTAGTATTTGTATCTTTTGGTGCATCACAAGCATTGTTTGTGATGAGTCATCTCTCAGATGTCCTGTGAAGCAGGTCCTCTCCACCTCCCAACCTGGAATTAGAGTCATCAGACAACATGTGGTCAGAAGGTGGAGGGTTGTAACACCTGGGGAAGAGCTTTTTTATTTTCTAATTTTAAATTTTTGTTCCCAAACCGCAATATCCCTGCCGTTGCTCTCTGTGTTGGCACAGAAAACAAAACAAAACAAAACAGCTTTGAGAATTACCACTGTAAAGATTGTTCTTTGAATTGTGGCCGCAATTACTTTGGTTATAAATTTAAGTGGATTATTGTTGAGATGATTATGGGAATGATCCTCTGGTGTGTTGAAAATTCAAGGAACTTCATTCCCAACTCAACCAGCACTCTGAAAGCCTGAAGAGAGGAATGCCTGGGGCACTTGGCAGAACAGAGCCCAGAGCCCAGAGAAGGGAATTGAGAGAAGGGAAATAGGAAAAACCTTCTGTTCAATGTGGCTGAGGTAGTGCTGAAGCATGGAACTTTTGCCTCAAATGGCAGCCAGAGGATCTTCTCAGAGCTCATCACCAAAAAACATGAGAAATTAGAGAAGGTATCCTTTTATTTTACAAAATGCTGTAATCTTTACCAACTCAAGCTCCTTTTGTCAGCCTTCTTTGTGTAAAGAATATTAAAAAGATCTCCCCACAGGGGCAACTGGGTGCCTCAGTTGTTTGGGCGTCTGACTTTGGCTTGGGTCATGATCTCCAGTTCTTGAGTTTGAGCCCCGCGTTGGACTCTACTGGTGGCTGGGAGCCTGCAGTCTGCTTCAGATTCTGTGTGTCCCTCTCTCTCTGCCCCTCCCCTGCTCATGCTCTGCCTCTCTCTCTCAAAAATAAAATAAACATTAAAAAATTAAAAAAAAAAGATCTCCCACAACCTGTTCAGACAGTTATGAACTTTTTCTTTGTTTCAGTTGGTTTAGATTAGTTATGCTGAGGTAACAAACTACCTTGATGTTTCACTGACTACAACCACAGTTTTGTTTCTTGTTCTTGTTGCACATCCTTAGCTGGTTCATGGTGCTCTCTTCCTTACCGTTTTCATTAAGGAACAGCCCATCCTGAGAAGGCACAAGAAAGGGGAGATGGCAGGGCCACACAATGGCTTTTAGAGCTGCTGCTCAGAAATGCCACAGATCTCTTCCACTCCCATGCCATTGGCCGCAGTAAGTTGCATGGCTATGCTCAAAAACCATGAGGCAGGAAATATGACTCTTGGATAGGAATGGCTTTAGAAATCCTTTAAATGTTTTGTAAATAATATAATCCATCGCAATCCTCCAAGTTAATTTCAAAAATGACTTAAAAAATTTAACATATATTCTGTGTAGTACCCCTCATTCTGTTCCTAATGACACTTTCTCATTGTGATTAGTTACTTCTGTTTTTCTCCTTAGCTATGCTTACAAACTCACACATTACCCAGGAGCACTGTTCTGTTTGGCTTACTCACCTCTCTCCGTTACTTGATGGTGGGACCTTGAGAGGAGGAGCAAGGTGGTATTCATCCGTGAGTCCCTAGCATGTGGTTGGCACATAACAAAAACCCTAATAAGTAGCTATTGGCAGTTCATGAATTAATAGATAAATGACGGACTGTTTGCATTGCCTTCTCCACCTTCGCACCTTGCTCCATTCCAACAAGCAATCTTGCAAAAGAAGTAGAAATCGCAGTGGAATCTTAAAGAATGGCTTGGTGTTCGCTCCATAGAAGAGTATGAGGAGGCAAATTCAAGGAAAGAAAAGTTGATAGATGTAGTTGGACTATTGTTGAGTGAAGGTAAAATTCTTCTTGAATTTTGTATCCTGAACATGAGTCCACATAACGTTAAGCTTGGTTATTGCGAAGTCTGACCCATCCCAGAGCACTAAGGAACTGAGACAATAAACTGCCAGTGCAGTACCCAGTCTGACAAGTCTGACCCTTATTAGATTCCCCCAGAAAACTAATCTTGAATCACCTGCACAGATGACATAAAGTCACTAAAGGAATGTATAAATCGGTAACTATTTTTCATGATTTCTGATGTGACATTTTATTACTTACTCATTAATGAAAATCTGCCCTATCAAAAAGTCTAAATATAGCATTAACATCTAATGTTGAATCTGGCAATTAGATCTTGTTTTACTACTTTCAAAACAGATGTGAAGAGAAAAAAGGGAAAGAGATTGACTACAACACACAAGATTTTCTTCATTGATCAGTGAAGTTTGAGCCTTCCTAAATGATGCCTATGGGAAGCTATCTACTTCTAGGGATGTTTCCATTGTTCACATGTTTGGGGGATTCTCCTTTTGAACTTACCTTCAGAGCCTGTACTACACATTTTCTTTTTAATTCACTGCTGACACATCTCCATCTGCTAAAGGTGGATCTGATTCTATGAAGCTGCCAAAAATTCTTTGGCATGAAGTCTGATGATTAAAGTGGATGATCCATTTGGCTAATGTTGTCTTGGTCAAATGGGAAGCGACTATAAAATCAAGAAGCTGTTTTCTTATGCACGTTGGAAATGGCCTGTGATGATAATTCCTAAAGGGGATATGCCAGAAATGTCATCGGCCCTGATAGCATTCATTGAGCAAGCAAGCTCTATTTATCCATAGAAAAATCATTCTCATTATTTTATAGGAAGTTTTCTTAGTAATTGCTAGAAATTAATATTAATAAAATGATAGGTTATATATAATATTTATATAATTTTAGAAATGTACAGAATCATATATATATATATATATATGCATACACACACATATATATGCATACACACAGCCCAATTAGCAAATTAAATTATTCTTTTATAGCTGTTTTCAATTTAAAAAAAAAATCCATATTATGCTCTTAAGCAAACACCAAATGCCTCTGTTGCATCAGAAATTCCTAACAGGCAAATAATATCAGATAAGTTATTTCATTATTCCATGTTGTATCTGTAGACCAATGGAGCTTCCTTTTTACTCTTTAACCCTCAACTATGTATTACTATGTGGGATAGTCAGGGACTACTTTCAACTATCCATAGTATGCTATGTATCATACTTTTTGTTCTTTAGCATTTCTAGCCATTAAAAATAAATTATACTGTAAGGCAGAAAGTGATGCATTTTTGTAAAGTGTTATGTGTCCTCTTTGCACAAATATATGTAAAAAAGTACATGTATACATATGTATATAAGCAATATAAAATAATGTAATTCCCAAACTCTGAAATTTTCTGCTAATGAATCTGAAGCATTTGATTAAGACTTGATTTAAGCTGTGCCAACATGCTGTCTGAAAATATTTGAAAAGTACAATTTTGGCTAAATCATTTGGTATTTTTGATATCATGTAGACAGTCTTCTTAAATTCTCATTAAATAACTGACTCACTTTATAATTACAATAGGGTCTACATATTCAGGCAGCTTAATCTGCAATTTAATGGCATGTAAATGTTGAGAACAGAATTATTAGAAACTTTGGACATGTCACCATAAACCAGACCCAACAATACATGTCAGTCCCACTGGAAAAGTATTTCCTGGCATAAACTCAATAAATGTTTCTTCAGTACATGAAAAATGAATGATTCCTTCCTTTACAACAATTGATTATATTTATTGATCTCGGTTTAAATACAAATCTGTATTGGTAAATTAAAACATTTTTTTTAATATCATGGAGAATCGCTGATACATCCAAATGAGGTAATGCCAGGGCTGTGGTAAAGCTTTGTAGACCGTGTAAAGAGCTCTTTGTTGAGAGTGGAGTATGGTTTCTGGGACTGGTAAGATGTGGTGGGAAGACCAGGCCTTATTTTAACTGAGTGCTAATGTTTCGATTAGAATTTGGCCAGGTGAGAGCAGATATACTTCTTTTCCACCTCAGAGTTTCACTTCAAGTTAAATGCTTAAAGAAACCAGGAGAAAACGCATCAGCGTTATGTGACTGGGGTGGGAATTGTGTCAACTTGAAGAATTCCTGCCCTTGTAATGAAGATAGTGAATATTCCGCTCTGGTTTCCATCCATCATATAGGAATGGGGGGAAGGGCCCACATGTTAGACCTTACAATTTTCAAAAGAAGCCAAATCTAACCTTGTATGTGACTGTGACGTTCCCTCAGTGCTTTAAATGTTGGATGAAAAGAAAAAAAATAACATGGGGTGCCTCGGTGGCTCAGTCAGTTAGGTGTCCAACTTCAGCCCAGGTCATGATCTCACAGTTCGTGAGTTTGTCAGGTTCTGTGCTGACAGCTTGGAGCCTGGAGCCTGCTTCGAATTCTGTGTCTTCCTCTCTCTCTGCCCCTCCCCAGCTCATGCTCGCACTTTGTCTCTGTCAAAAATAAATAAACTTAAAAAAATTATTTTTGAAAAAGAAAGGAAAAAAAAGGAAAAAATAACAGTGTGTCAGTCAAACTCAGGTCTGCTAGCCACATATGGCTCAAAGACAGCCAGTTCACCCACCCCAGCCTACACCTCTTTGGTGTTGGAGTGATTTCCTGTGTTTCCCTTATGCAGAAGTATAATTATTAGACTCCAGTTTGTCTACAGCTATGCGCAAGGCCAAAGGTCTATAGCCAAGTTCTGGATTTACTGCTGATATCTTTAGAAAATGCACAGAAGGTTTCTCCTATTTTTTTCACCAAGCTTTAAGGATAAATAGCCCAAAACAAAAAGACAAAGTACGTTGGCCATTGTGAGCCTTGAAACGTTCAGGTCAGTTACTAAAATGAGGGTATGTTTCATGTGAAAAGGGTGTCCGTAAAGAAAGGCACAAAAGAATGGGATTAAGTACTTTCCTGCTTGATCTCAACTACTTTACTTCTTAGTGACTTGCTAAAAAAAGATTGTCTTTCATGGTTCCCCCACTGTCCCAACCAAAAAAAAAAAAATTGTACATTTTCTCTTGTTTCGCTCTCTCTTTTTTTTTCCAATCTCCGACTAAATTTTGTGATTCCCCAGTCCCACCTCCTGATTACCTACTTTTGGTTACCTTGGTATCCAAAAGGTGAAGAATAAAAAAGAGATACTTCTCAGTTGACTAGGGTTACCTCTTAGAATATAAGAGGGCAAGGGGCGCCTGGGTGGCTCAGTCGGTTAAGCGGCCGACTTCGGCTCAGGTCATGATCTCACAGTCCGTGAGTTCGAGCCCCGCGTCGGGCTCTGTGCTGACAGCTCGGAGCCTGGAGCCTGTTTCCGATTCTGTGTCTCCCTCTCTCTGACCCTCCCCTGTTCATGCTCTGTCTCTCCCTGTCTCAAAAATAAATAAAACGTTAAAAAAAAATTAAAAAAAAAAAAAAAAGAATATAAGAGGGCAAAAGCATAAGCAAGGATTAAGTGCTAAATAAACCCACTATGCTACCACACATTTCTGGTTTAAAAACTACACTTCATTGAATAATTTAGAATATGCTTATACCATCTGTTCCCTTGGGTATTGACATTATCCATGATAGCAAAATAATCACATGTTAAATAAATTCTAGAAACTGTACTGTCATTCATAATAGCAGTGACCTTGTTCATTCAGATGACCTAGCCTTTTTCTTTCTCCATGTAACTATATCATTGATTTTCTCATATCGGAAAGGAGAACAACTGAGTACATGGTGTTTCTTAAATAGAGTATCAGTTCAGGAATTTGAACATTTCATTTATGGAAATAAAAAATAAAGTGCAAACATATGCCATCTTTGAAGGTAACATTATGTAAGCTTTTGAGCATAATATTTGCTGTCTTTATCTACTTCTTTATGTAAATTCATGGGAGAAATGATCAGATTGTCTTATGCATATTTTAGAACTATGCAATCAATTATCTTCTGGGATTCTGTTGTCTGTCTGGAAAGATATAGAGCATGCATCTCTGTGTAAACTGAATGAGTTTACTTCAGGGTGGATATTGATTTTGTTCTCCCTGAGCTTTTACAACATTTCATGTCTGAGCCACACACAATGTACTCTCTCTCAATGACAGCAAATTTATTCATGTGTTGGAGTCTTTTTCTTCTCAAAACATATTGTATGCTTTGTGAAGGCAGTGACCATTTGATTTTCCTTTTGTGTCTTTCAAAGTTTCCCACTCTGCAGACTTTTCTAAGGGAAAAATAAATAATGAGTACATGATTTTCAATGCTGTAAAATAGGGGAAAAGGTTTAAAAAGTTGTTGCTTAAGTTGGCACATGTCGTAGATGGTGAAGGTTAATGATTTCTTTTACCCACACCTAACTCAGGTATATAGACTGTTCTAACTTGGGCTGCTGCTCTGTGAATCTCTGTGGCATTAGGGTGTGACTGAAAGGGACCTTGAGGATATTTTGAAAGACTTTCCAACAAACTTCTGGTGCTTAATAGGCCTTTCCTGCCAGGTACCTTTCTATATTGCTGTATTCCATTCCTTGGCTTTTCTTTAAAATCACACCTTATCTCGTAAGGGAGGGTAGAATTCAGAAGGCATCATTATTCTTTGCAAAAGGTATCTGAACCATGCATTAAATCATCTGTACCTTCTCATCTCTAGGCAAAATGATACCAATTTATTTGAACATTCTTTCTCAGTCACAGTATCTTCTTCTATGAACGTTCTGTGAGTGCCCTTCTTCAAACTGAGGTAGGGCTCTCGTTTGGTCAGGGAGTCTATAAAGGGAAAGTGACCTCAAAAACCCTCATGCTGTGACCCTGTTCATCACCAGTTTGACCTTCTTGCTTTTCTGGTGAGCTTTTAACTTGATGATTTATCAGTGAATTATCTGTTACGTACATTTGTTGTTGGCAAACCACATTGTCATTCCTCATTTGTATTCACTGTTTGATGTTCCCCACAAGTTACACTGCTTCGGTTCAAGTAAATTGGTTTTTCATATGAAAAAATATTCATATTCAATTTAATATCTGAATGATCTGCCAAGATGCTACCTATCATTTCTTTGACTTCTCTCTCACAAAGTATTCAGTCTCATTAATAAAAATGTCTAGTCCCAAAGCCCACTTTTATCATTTGCATTTCTCCGTTTACACAAAGTTAGTCATAATCTCCCTATTGCTTGGTAAATGCAGTAAACGCTGTAGAAATAACATTTAAAAAAAAATTGGTAAGGTATTTGAAAAAGTCTCTTGAGTTATAGTTGCAGGGTTAGTGGATATATAGGCTAGATGAAAATGCAGATAAGTGGACTTATTACCAGTTGAACATAGATGAGAAGTATTGAATAAAGAGTAAATGTTAGCCTAGTTGGGAGATTAATTCATCCATTCAGATGTACAGAAAAGTGGACTTGAAAGTGACTGTGAATACAGTGGAATGCAAGGTCAGGATCAACAGTTATTTATTTTTGCTAATAAAAATGACTGCAAATTCAAATTCACAATTAATATGAATTGGATAGTGGAATCCTAAGGGAAGTGGTTCATGAATTAAGAGTGTGAGGAGAATTGTCTTAAATCTCATTCATAGATTTACAATGAATAGAGAAATGGAGATGAGTATCTCTTTCTGCCCCCTGAATAGTCATATCACACCTAGAATGTTGGCTTAATTTCAAGAGGAATCAACAAACAAGGATAAATCCAGAAGCAAGATAGGAACAATCAAAAGAACTTTGATCAGGTGGCCTAGAAATGGGAAAATGGAAGCTCTCTTTAGGTGATCACAAGGCTGTCGGAGTAAAAAAAAAAAGAATTATTCCTGTTTTTGAATGATTCCAAATCTGCAGTCAAGAGACAGTACTTCTACAAAGGTGAAATTTAGTTTAGTAGAAATAACTTTACAATATTGGTATCTACTCAAAGTAAGCATTCTGTGCCATGAAGCAGGGTGGTTCTCATACCAGGATGCATTCACCCAAGAGCAGATTCCTGCTTCTCCCTGGAGGGTTTTCATGCATTAGAAGACTGCATTTCCAATCACTTACAACAAATCTTTCAATTATGAGAGCAGATGATATGAAAAGTTCTTAGCATAGTGCCTGATGACATCAATTAAATGCTCAGTAGATATGAGCTATAATTGTTATTGGTAAAGACTAATCCATGACTTTGTAACTGACAATTTGTCTGAAGGGAATAGGAGAAGATAACTCTTTAAAAATTTAGTTCAGCTTCTGTTGCTAAATAATTAAGGTAACTAATAAGGGCCTATGATATGTGTAACTGATTTACTCTTAATTTGTTGCCACTCTCTGTTTTCTGTAATTGCCTTTACATTCTATGTTACCTGGGTTGGGGATTTATTCATCAAATTTAACAGGAAAATTCTAAGCAGTTACTAAATCACAGTTGCTTGTATTAAATTATCTAGTGACTAACAAAGCAATGAATCATATCAGAAAAAAATGGGTATCCTCCATTAATTAAGAGGACTGTTTCAGTTTAGGGACTTGTAGAATCTTAATAACAGTAATATTCTAGCTCATATTAGCTTCGTTGAAATTTATTCTCAGGTGACAGATTTGTTTATCTCTCAGGATTGCAGCTGCTATCTGTTGAAGGGATTCACTAATTCACTCACTTAATTATTCAGTCAACAAATAATGTACCAAGCACTATCTTGGCTTGCACGTGCACTCTCACCTCTGTATAGTATCCTTTTCACTTTTTTTCCCTTTGAATTACTCACCACAGGAAGAGCAGCTTTTCTGATACCTCATGGCCCCAGAAGCTGACCCCAAGGACCCTATCCTTGAACTCGTTGTGTCCCTTTCCTAGTGCATATTTCTCCCTATAACTTATCACCTCTCTTATATATTTCATTTACCTGTATGTCCATCCACCTGCCTCTTCTGGAATGTCCATTCCAGGAAGGCAGGAATATTTGTCTGTTTTATTTCCTCCAAGATTCCCAACACATAGAATAGTGACTTCACAAATATTTGTTGAACGAATGAATGAATGAAGCTTAAATGTCATGGAAACTGGTATTAGAAAGGTGTCATTTATGCTGCTGGGTTACCTAACCCATTTTTGGAGTGCAGGGTTATAAACCAAAGTTACTTGGCTTCAAAACCAACATCTTTATTATTAGTCTCTCCCTCATTTACAAATAATTCCAGAATTTCCATGCTCTATAGATTTGAATACAAGAAGATAACTTTTGTTATCATTTGAATTTAAGAGAATATCAAGGTGGATGTTTACCTACCTGATCCTATCTATACAGATCACTCCTTCACATTATGTTTTCTCTCTGGATTTATTCAGTCTGGTTAAATACATCATGAGCTTCCCTATTATCTGTTATTATTTCTTGGGTCATCAATGCAGACCCTAGAAAAAGCGGAAGGCAGTGGAACAGTAATGGGTAAGACTCAGTCTTTGCCTTTGAGCTGTTTTCAGTCTAGTGGCTAAGCTAGCCTTGTACATGTACAATCTCAGAGCCAGATGATAACCAGATAATTCATAATCTAAACAGTGATACTTTTGAGAAAAAAAGAAAGCACTATTTAATAATAGTATTGGGACAACAGCTTATACGCTTCAGGTAAACTGAGTAATACGGACCCCAAGTTTTAAAAAGTTAACGAAGATAAACCATGAGTGCAAGTTCTTCTTGTAACACAGAGTTACTGGGCATCTACTCTATGTAGAGCAACGTACCAGGGACTCTGGAGACTTCAAAGATCAGTGAGCCATGATCAGTCTATCTTGTGGTTTATAACCCACTTGAGGAGAGAAAACATTAACAAAACAATATGAAGAAGGAAATGATGGTATAGTCTGAATGTCAGCTTCATGTGATATTAGCCAACCACGAGGTTTCAGATAGGATCACTGACGCTGTACTGCCTTTCATTCCTTTCTCATAGGTGGTCATTTGAAGTGCATCCTGTCATAATGCATCAACTGGACACTGAATGGATTATGTGACTTTTTCTAGTTAAGAGACGATTCACTTCTGTCTGTTTATAGAATAGATGTTTAACTCATGCTGGCTGGCTGGCAAACCAACTGAGGTAGAAGGATGAATTGATGTGTTTTTTTAAAAATTATCTAGCAACCAGATATAGAACAGTCTTTGCCAAAGACACCTCCTCTTTGCTTGACCAACTAATCTCTTTGCTTCACCAACTAGAAGAACTTACAGCATGATTATGTTTCATCTTCAGATTTGATAATGATATAAGATATTTGGTTATTTGGAAATAAGCTTAAAAGTGCTTTAATTCTTTCCACTGGTGCTTACTGTTGGCGATTCTTTTGCAGCTGAATTTTGGCAACAGTGTATACCTTGGCGAGTAGACTGTGCTTTTTAAGGATGAAAGTGTGGGAAGTAGTGTAGGACATCTGTTAAAGAAGTCATGTTGTCAAAGCCCAGTACGTATATTAAACTCATTTGTTTCCATTTTCATACCTTTTAAAGCAAAATGTCACTCCTTTTAACGTTCAGACAGTTTATAAAAATACTTGGAGCTATGAATTGTGTGGGACTACCTGGAACTTCAGTGAATGAGCATCATTTTATTCCGTTGGTTTTATTGCTACTTTAACTCAGCCTAAACTTTGGATATATAATGGGTTTGTTAAGATAAGATTATCAGTGGTCATGGGATTTTATTGGGAATGAAATTGAAACTAACAGAATTTCCTGTCCCTGGATTAAACAAAACTGAGAACAAGCAGAAATAACTCAGCTTCTTTCTTCTCTGACTTCTTCTTCTAAGGTATTATTAATACTTGGTCCAACTGCTCGTCTACCTTATTGCAGACAGTTTAATAAATTTAACTTTATGTGATCAATAGGTTTCTGCTGGGCTTTTGAAGAATTGATTGTTAGGAAATAAAATAAGATTTTGGGAGAAATTGCTTCCAATGGGGACTCGACTAGATGTATAAAACTTTTTTTAAGGAGCTGAGAACCTAGGGCTCATTCATCCCCAGATTGCCTTCTTTTGAAATGAAGCAGCTGATTGATTTAAATAAAAGTTATCCTTGCTATAAAGTTGAGTTAAGCCTGCTGACTTTCTGATTTATGGGACTTTATGTTCTTTAAATTCTAAAAGGCATGCCATTAAGTCTCGTTGGTTTTCACAGTCCGAGGAATTAAGTCATGGTAATAAAATTTTCAAGATAATATTAATTTATATATCATAATGTTAGCACTATCTTTTACAACTGAAGCTATAACTGGTCTAAAAACAACACCAATTCCATGTGACTCCTATTTGCTAGATGACTGTACTTAAGAAGCCAAATTATAGATTAGAAAGTTTGTGAATGTCCATCAGATCAGGGGAGTTATAGCTTCTTAAAGAGGTTATGTAGCTTTTTCACTATTCGCTATATTTCACTTTATAATTATTCTTTAAGAATTTTTTTTCACATAAACAAATCAAGTTAGTTAGATTTAGAATACTCAAAACTCTTGTTATTATAATTAATTTCCCATGTCACCAAGACCACTACCCCCTCTATTTACATTTATAATTATCCTATCATCCTTTATTTTAGTACATTTCAAGGTACTATCATTGCCAAAGTTTACACATTTATTTTCATAGAAATATATTTCCTAATAATAAATAAGGGAACACCTTAATGGTTTAAGTTTTTGAAAGCAGTTCAATGGTCTATGAATCTTACCCACACTGTGATTTCTTACTAGCTTTAGTCTTAAAGTATACCCATATTTTTGAGCCTCCTTTATCTATGAGAACTATATTCTCTTTTAGTGCACTAATCAAAACAGAATGATTCTATGCTACTTCTGCAACTGTATATGAAGACATTACCAAAGATGCCACAGACACCAAGTACAAAGAAACAGTCATCAATATTTCTATTGTTTTCTGCTATGTAATTTACTAATTGATCACAATCAGTATTTTTTTTTTATTTTTAGTTGATAGAATTCAGATTTAAAAACTGTAATAACAATCTCATTTTTGTTATTAAAACAGTAGCACAAGGGGCGCCTGGGTGGCTCAGTCAGTTAAGCGTCTGACTTTGTCCCAGGTCATGATCTCACAGTTTGTCTGTGAGTTCGAGCCCCACATCAGGCTCTGTGCTAACAGCTTTGAGCCTGGAGCCTGCTTTGGATTCTGTGTCTCCCTCTCTCTCTCTCTGCCCCTCCCCAGCTCATGCTCACCCTCTGTCTCTGTCAAAAATAAATAAATTTTAAAAAATAAATTAATTAAAAAAATAAATAAATAAAACAGTACCACAAGAGACATTCTAGGGGTGCCTGGGTGGCTCAGTCAGTTAAGAGTCCAACTCTTGATTTTGGCTTAGGTCCTGAACTCAGGCTTCTTGAGATCAAACCCTGCAGGCTCCATGCTGACAGTACAGAGCCTGCTTGGGATTTTCTCCCTCCCTGTCTCACTGCCCCTCCCCCACTCACACACACACATGCACGCCCACTTTATCTCTCATTCTCAAAATAAATAAGTGAACTTTGAAAAAAAAAAAGAGACATTCTAGAATATTTAGATAATACAAACGGGAGAAAAAGAAAATTAAAATCATATAATTTTCCCTATTCAAATTTTTTTTTTAGTATTCAATGTATATTATTTTTATTCTCTTGTTTTTCAATGTATGAATATCTTTCTCCCTGGTTAAAAATAATTTTATTCTAATATACTGTTTTGTAGCCTATTTTTCTTACTAAGTTAATGTTTATGAATATTTCTCTCTGTCATTATTTTAAAACATAGTGTCACATGAGATGCTTTGTTATCATAAGTTCCTATGAAGGATGCCATATACTCGATCCATACTTTGTTGACAGTTCAGAGCAAATGTTAGCATCATAAAAACTCTAAGAATTCCTGATTCCTTATAAAAAAGGCTATCTGTTTTTGTTTCACCTAGAACTTCCTAAATGTATATCGCTATAGAATTCATGTTAAGTTATTTAACTTAACTTAACTTTTTGTAGAGTTAAAGAAGTATTTCAGTACAATCACTTTAATGGGTTTATGATAGTTACATTGAGTGGATATTCCATATTTTCTTTAAGCATTTGGACATTAAGGATATTTTAATATTTTGGAAAACACTGTGGACTTTGGGAATTCCCTTCTCATTGAAGCCATTCTGTACAAGCTGTGTGAAATGTCATATGTTCAGTATTTAAGAAGTGGATTATCCAACAAGTGGCTAATCCTTAAAAGGACAAGACTGATTAATTTTGAATGTGCTTGTTATGTTCTCAAAACATAGAACATGACAAAATAAAAGCATAATCGCAAGCTTATTCAAGTAGTAGGATAACTACTTTTGATCATTTTTTTTTAAATTTTTTTTTTAACATTTTTTTATTTATTTTTGAGACAGAGAGAGACAGAGCATGAACGGCGGGAGGGCCAGAGAGAGAGGGAGACACAGAATCGGAAGCAGGCTCCAGGCTCTGAGCTGTCAGCACAGAGCCTGATGCGGGGCTCGAACTCACGGACGGTGAGATCGTGACCCGAGCGAAGTCGGACGCTCAACCGACTGAGCCACCCAGGCGCCCCACTTTTGATCATTTTTATTATTGAACTGAAACTA
Source organism: Panthera pardus (assembly GCF_024362965.1). Classification (NCBI taxonomy): domain Eukaryota; kingdom Metazoa; phylum Chordata; class Mammalia; order Carnivora; family Felidae; genus Panthera; species Panthera pardus. The sequence continues at coordinate 111,474,857 of NW_026526765.1, forward strand.
TCCACCCAGACAGACACATATCCATCGCCTCCAACTAAAATCCATATATGTCCCTTGCTTCCTGAGAAGAGATGTTGCTCTCATATTATGGTGGGTGCTCTTTGTTAACTAATTCTGTTTGCTAGTGTTTCTTGAATAGCTCCACAATTTCCAATGTATTTCAATATCTAATTGTATTATTATTATGGGGAAGTAGCTAAAGTGAGGGAGCTAAAGAGAGAGTTAAACAGGTCTTTGGAATGTGTAATCAGTAGTTAAATGTCAGCTACTTTATTTAACAAGCAAATGGTGTTCTGGGTGCTGGAATTGCAAAGTACAAATAAAGCAGAATGCCTGCCCCACAGGAACTATAGTGCCATGGAGAGGAGTTTTGAATGTATGAACAGCTATGAAACAATGCACTATAGTCATATGTAGATGAGGGAAAATAGGTAAGAGGCATCTGAATCAAACTGAGGAATGGAGAATGGTTTTTGGAAGAGATGACAAGTAGAAACAGTTAGCCACTCAGAGAAGTGACACAGAAAGTTCTGGCCAGGGGGCTTATTCTTTGTGAAAGGCCAGTGGTGTGAAAGAGCAGGCTGTGCATGGGACACTACTGGGGTTACTTGTGGCAGATACAGGAAAGGGAATCAGAGCATGACCATCGGGGATTGCTGTGCTAAGATTTGGAACTTAAACTGTGAACTTTACCACTAAAGAAATGGGGAACCATTGAATGTTTCCAAGCAAGAGAATCACATGTTCAGATTTCCGTTTTAAAATGATCCATATAGCATTCAAGTGAAGGGTAGGATTAAGGAGAAGAAGGCTGAAAGTATTAACTCTAGGCAACATATGGGCAAAAAAGAGGGATAAATAAGATATTAAGGAAACTGCAATCTGTAGAGAGGAATAACTTAGTCTGGTCTTTGGAGCTAGACTAACTGACTCCTAACTCTGACCCCACCACATAACACTCTTTGTGACCTGGGGCATGTGTCTCATTTGTCCTTTGCCTTGTTTTGCTCATCTACAAAATGAGCATAACAATAGTGTCCAATTCATACAATTTTATGAAGATTAAAGGGTGAATTACTATCATTAACAGTGTCTAACACCATAAAAATAATCTGAGAAATGTTAGCTATTATCTACTTTTACTACTAATATTATTGTTAATTTAATATTATTGTTGTAATAATATAACATTGTTATAATTTTATAATAATGCAATATATTATTGTTAATATTATATTATTTAACATTCATGTCTCTAGGATTTGTGGCCTGATTAGAAGCGATTGCTTTATGGTTGGGTGAATGGGGATAGTGTCAGAGAGCACAGGAAGAAATATGTTTTGAAGGTAGAGAAAGAGTGTGAATTACATTATAAATGCTGGCAGGAGGTACCTGTGGGACTTCCAAATGGAATTTTCTCATGAGCATTTGATTATAACGGCATAAAGGTATGGACTCTGGAAAAAGATGTGCAAATTTTGAGCATATAATGGGTATTTGAAGTCATTGGGTTGGATGCATTGACCAGAAACTGTATGGGTCAGAGGGGACAAGAGCCTGAATTGCTGAGGACAGGTGTGGACCCCAGGATTACTGCTCTCCCATGCGGGCAAGGCAGAGAACACAAATGTGGGGAGGGAGGGAGTCATTCTCAGCCAGAAGCAAGGGGAAATGAGTCAGTCAATTCTTATTCTCTGTCATGGTCATGAACAGATGATGTCCAAATGTCCTGAAAGAATTCCTCCAGCTTTTCAAATTGCCAAACTCAGGCCAGGTTAGAGCTAACAGCTGAAAGAATTATCTTGAATAAATACTGGAAATATTAGAAAAGTCCTGTGACCTCAAACGTTGCCTCCTAGCAATTGCTTTTAATTGCTCTTAAGGACAATACCAGCATCACAGTCTCGAGTATACTGAAAAATATTGGTGTTCTAGATACTCTAGTGTGATAACTGCCCTTGTTCAAATATTCCCCAGAGCTTAGAATCATGAGGATAATGAGTGAGATTTGACACTGTGCCCATCACACCACAGAAATCCCAGTATACAAAAAAGCAAATGGAACACCACTGGGTAAGCCTGGTCATTCCTTGGTGAGATTGTAGCCCTATTTTGGTGTAAACCTGTTACAGACTGTGGTTCTAATCTGTAGATGAATTTAGGTTCTCCAATGGGTATGTTTTTTATTTTCCTAAATGAAAAGTCCCCAACTATCTCTGCCCAGCCTCAGAGAAAGGGAATCTCGGAAGACAGGCTGATTTGAGTTTCCTTTAGAGGCGGCTCCCTGCTGATTGGCCAGTGTTCTCACAAATTCTAGATTCTTGGCAAGGTGGATGTTAGCAGTAATCTTTTCTCATCCCAATTTAAGTACAAGTAATCCCCATGAGACCCTGCCAGGTTCATGGTAAATCATTGACCAGGTATAAGCAAAAATGTCCCTGCTAAGAAAACCAAGGAATTTTACCCATCACAGGACACGTATTTCCCTCCCATAGAGGTTTATGTCTTACCTTTCTTTTTCCTATTTTTTTTAATTTTTACCCTCTTAAGGAAATTCTTATGGGAAACAGCTCTTCTCTAATACTAGACAAAGACCCCTAAATTATCTTACAGATAAAAATATTTTACATTTGTTTTAAGATAAAGCAGTAGTTCCAAAGGGCGTCTTAAATTCAAAAACTATAAATTATACACAGTTGTACATCACAATTAAGTGGGAGGCATTAAGTAATACCTCCACATTGTAAAATTATGTGACTTTCCCCAAATTATGAAATATTACCCTGATTAAGAAAAATTTACTGAAAAGTGGAAACATAGCAGGGACTCCTTCCCTGGTTTATCTTCTTTAATTATGCACATTAAGCAAAAAAATTCTTCTAACTATATTTTGCTTGGGTTTTCTTTCATTTTGATGTAGGGTCCAGACTTCTGGCTGGTAGATTTCAGTTCAAATAGGCTGTTTTTACCTTTGCAGGCACCTTAGTTTCATATTAGCAAGGAACTTAATCACTGGGTATTTTGGAGAGCTGCATGCCTTGTAAGAGTGTAAATTACTATAGCCTATTAAATGAAAAACTATATGCAGTTTGTGATCTAACGTCCTTTCAAGAATAAAAGTACCAATCAGTAAGAATATATTTACCAATCTATTCATTGTTTATAGACGCCCAAACTTATAGGTCTGCCAGTAAAGTATTGGCTGAACAAATAAGAGTACATCCATTCCGTGGAATCTTATGTAACTATTTAAAAAGGGCATGCTAGATCTCTATGCATTTACTGAAAAATGGTTCACGATTTTTTAAATACAAAAATATTTATAGAGGATTATGTATAGTATATGCCTAATTTGTGCAAAAAGGAAGGAGATATGTATCAGTGTGTGTTTGTCTGTGTATATATTATGTGTCTACATATACATTGACATAATAAGCATAAAGAAAAAGTAGGATTAATAGGAAGGAAAAGATAATAAACATTTTTATTTATGTACCTCTGTGTCATTTGAGATGTTACAATGAGCATGCATCATTTCATAATAAAAAAGTATAAAGAAGAGACTCATTGGATAGAAATGTTTATTGTGAAATGGAACATTGTCTTCCCTTTTGAACATGAAAACATTCTGAATTTAACTGATGCTTGTATTTCAACCCTAACAGTGCCTGAATTTGGCTGCTACACAATAGAATATAGCTCTCTCTCTCTCTCTCAGCAACTTTGTGTTTGCTCAGGTCCCGGACTCTGAAATAAATAGGTTGTGTTTATTCAAATCCTGGATAAGAAATTTTTTTCACATTTAAAAATTACCCTTCGCAGTACTCTGAACTCCTCCTCTCTGTAGGTCCCCAGGGCCTCAGTGGTTTTGTTGCTAGAACCCTAGGAAATGGGGCAAGGGCTGGTGAAAACTGTGAGCTAATTAAAGCTGTAACTTTGCTATGACTCTGCTGCCTTAGGTGTGCTTATCTGGTATAATTTACAGTTTCTACAATTTGTCACTCACTGTTATGAAGAACTGACATACAAACAATTATTAAAGAATTTTCTCTTTTTCAATCAGTTTTAATCCAGTGAGAAGACATTTCTTAGAGAATGTTTCTAATAAGAAAAAAAAATCAGTATCAAAGTGTTAGTGTATGAAGACCTTAGTGTACAACATTTAGGTACCTGAGAGGCTGAGTTACGTTCTATTGTGAACAGTAATTTATGAATGAGAACCCACAATTTTTGACCAGAAAATTGGAAAACCACCCATAATCATTTCCATGTGCCCATCTCATTTTCTACATATCTGTAATCAATTTAGAAAAACAATTTACCCCTTTTGAAAATATACAAAATAATGGATTATTTTCTCCTTGTCAGATGCATGTTCTATGTATAGGTAAATAACTGATTTCCCAACCACTGTTACATTGGGTTGATGTTCTTTTAGATGTTAGACACAAATGGATTAAACCTTGCTGCCTACTCAGAGACTTGGTTTGAGTGGAAATGGGGTTTTGTGGAGCTACAGAATTTCTACTTCATCTGCTCAGCCAGTAATTGGTCAGAGCACGACTCTGGTTAGAAATAAGCAACAAGCTTCCTGTATCCATGAACAGAAAACAAGGTAGCGAGAGTAGCCTGGGAGAAACACACGTTTACTTTTGAAGAAAAGCAGCACCCAGCGACCAGTGAGCAGCATATGTCTGAAATCCATTATCTGACATGTTCTTTCCAGCGTTCCCAGAAATGCTGGTCTGACTACTAAGATTTGTTTTTACTTCCTGCCTTTTGGATAAAATGAGTTTGCCAACCAGCTGTGAGTACCTAACGCTGGGGAAGGTGGCTAGATTCCGAAGCCCTTATGTTCATGGATCGCCTTATGCAATCAACAAGCCAATTGATATTAAGCCACAGAGGAGACGGTAACTGCTTTCCTTTCTTCTAGCTGTTTGTCAGTGAAATTGTGTTTTGTTACCCTTTGGTGGCTGCTTTGGAGGTCTGCTGAGGTGGGAGGGTCAGGCTGAGAGATTAATTTTAAAATTCAGCATACTGGATAGTTAGAAAAATATTAACCAAGGAGAAAAGCTGGAAAATAGTCTTTGCTGTTTGGCAAAAGCTGATCTGGTTTCAGAATCTGTAGATTTTAAGATTTTGAAACATTGTTAGTGCTTGTACGAACATCAGAATCCTCCATAATGAATACTTGAAAGAGGTTTTAGCCAAATAATAGGTATATTTACTAATGGCTCTTATTACCAAATACCCAGTATCTCTTGATCTATCCATAACATTCCTCAAGCCCAATGTGCAGTAAATATGTTAAAATTCTACTAAAAGCATTAATTTTCATGTGGTCACTGTGGAGGCCAGGATAGGGTTAGATATTTTTCCGGCAAACAAAATGCCATTTGTAGATCAGTGTTCCAGGATTCTGCTAACTCTATACACCCCCTCACCACACATATGCATGCATGCGCATGCACACGCAAACACACACACACACACACACGCTACACAGGCAAACTCAGGCTGTGTAATAAGGAATCTCAAACTTGAGCCCAGTAATTTCATTAGAAGGAAAGCGGATGTACACTAAGTAAACTCATTCTGTCTTCCAGCATTTTTATGGTGTCAGAACAGGGATGATATGTTTGACTCATGGCTCCCCAAATCATCCCTCAGTTTGGTTTTAAACAGTCATTTTATTCAGCATTTCACAGTGAACATCAGAAGCATTTTATAAGAATGTTCCATTCTCTCTGAAAATGACAGTTCTCCCGAGGTTGATGAAGTCTAGGAAGAAAATTCCAAAATTCTAAAAGTAACATATTTTGCTTGAAGATTATCATTATCATCTTACTCTTCTACTTTTCTTGTTGTAATTATACACACACACACACACACACACACACGCACACACACACACACACAAAGAGTATATATTTTGTCAGGTTTGACCTGGTTATAAACATGAAGTAACATTCAGATGTTTGATTGATTAAAAAAAAAAGTAGTTTTCCAAACCTTCAGAAATGCCTTGGATTAGTTTTCAACTGAAGGAAAAAAAAAAGAAAAAAAAAAGGTTTTATGATTTTATGGGAATGACCTTTTTAAATGTTTTTGAGGGGAAATATTGTATTCTCTTTCCCAGAGTATCAAGGTTTTTCTGTTCAGTTCTAGCACCATCTGAATTTGTAACAGGCTAGGGGCAACTAACTACCAACTATTTTAAGATACTTCAGGAAAACATGTCTTGAGACACAAGACCTGGCACATGGCACAGCTGCTGTCTCCTTACTCCCTTCTGTAATTAGCTCTGTGATACAACAAACCCTGTAAGTTGCCAAGTTCACATGTAGCTGCTACGTCCCTATTCATGTTACTGTATTTTTTTCTGCTTAGAAGTAATCAACTTTCTATATAAGTCAGGAGAATTCTGTGTTTATGTAAACCAATGTGTATGTGCATATAACGTGGACTACTAGCATATTATATCATACCCAGGCGACTTCAAACCTACCTCCGATCATTTTTTACGTTGAACATCACATTTTATTTTGACAAGCGAATATTCCTGCCAGGCGTTTGGCAATAACCAGCATTTTGTAGCATAGACTCCTTGAAAATGACAGGCCCAACTTTTCTTTTAGCATAGTGCATTGCTTATATAGAGAGAGTAAATAAAATAGATGGCTTTTTGTGAAAAGTTATGTAATCATTAAATCATTATATATAGAGCTTTTATCCCATGGAAATATAACAACAAACATGTATTGAAAACATTGGTTGCAGGGGCTGGATGAATGAATGAATGAAGATCCAAATAAGAGAGAATGTATTTTTATTGTATAGCACATTTTTTTTTAAGTTCTAAATTTTAAAACCTTTATTTGAACTTTTTTGTAGTCTGCTAAGAAAACATTACACCTGGAATAGTGTTATCATCCTAGATTCCCTAAAATATACCCCAAATTAAATGGTTACATTTTCAGAAATGCTTGTGGGGATTCATCTAAGATTTGTCTAAAACAGCATCTTTGACTTTATTTCCATGTAGTCACAGTTGTGCTCTTTGGCAGAAAGGACATTGCTTTCTTAATTAGAGTACAGAACAAAGGAAGAAGGAAGGAAGGAAGGAAGGAAGGAAGGAAGGAAGGAAGGAAGGAAGGAAGGAAAAAGGAAGGAAGGAAAGAAGGAAGGAAGGAGAGAAAAAGAAAAAAAATGTAAAGAAGAGGGCCTATGTTGATATTGTAACCTATTCAGTGAAGCATAAAATTTAGGTAATAAAAAGAAATTTGACTTTTTACTAAATTGGGAGAAAAAAGAAGGAAGTCTAACCATTTATGCAAAATATAGCTCACTTAAAACCCAAATGCATTTTATTTATAATGCCTTAATGAAAGAACACTATGTTTTCTTGGAACACATGGAAATAATTTCCAAATTAAAAATTAGCTTTATTAGAAGTGTGACCACATGGTCATTTAATAGTTCTTAATTTTTATTTCAAGCTTCAGTGAAGACATTAACAGCACAGTTAACACAACTAAATATTAATTAAGCTCAATGTTGAAGAGAATGGCAATCCTACCATCTGTGATACTAAGGATTTTCCATATTCTTGAGTTCAGTTTTTTCTCTTTTAATTGCTTTTGATTCTACAAATTCTAGAACTGTTTTTACTGCTGAAAGAAATATAATTTCCTTTAAATTTTATAAAATTTTGGGGCAACTGGGTGGCTCAGTTGGTTAAGCGTCTGACTTCAGCTCAGGTCATGATCTCACGGTCCATGAATTCAAGCCCCCTGTCCAGCTCTATGCTGACAGCTCAAGAGCCTGGAGTCTGCTTCATATTCTGTGTCTTTCTCTCTCTCTCTGCCCCTCCCCCACTCACACTCTGTGTCTCTCTCTCTCAAAAATAAATAAACATTTTTTTTAATTTTATAAAATTTTGATGTCTTGGGGCACCTGGGTATCTCAGTCAGTTAAGTATCTGAGTTCAGCTTAGGTTGTGACCTCACAGCTTGTGAGTTCTAGCCCCTTGTTGGGCTCTGTGCTGACAGCTCATAGCCTGGAGCCTGCTTAGGAGTCTGTGTGTCCCTGTCTCTCTTCCCCTCCCCCGCTTGTGCTCTGTCTCTCTCTCTCAAAAGTGAACATTATTTTTTTTTTAATTGTGATGTCTTAATTTTAATACATTGGGATGAGTAACCAGATTTAATCTGGCTCTTTCACTCCCTCCTCACCCTGGGCCGCAGGGCTTTTGATCATGTAGATCATGTCTTGTTCATGGTTATCATGTCTTGTTTAGTGCCCAGGAAAGAGCCCAGAATAGATCAGATGATAAATACTTGTTTAATAAATAAATGATGAGAAAGCGTATTATTCATCTTGGCACAGGCATATATAGCGCTTCCTGGGTGCCACTGTACAGAGTCTTTGGCAAGACTTTGCCTTTGCTGTTCTTCTGGATCCTTTGTGTTCTCCTTCCTTATTTGCCTACAGAAGCTGCGTACAGACTGACTTGAGACCACTGGCTTAAGTGGTTGGGGATCACAGCTTTTGTTATTACCAGTTCACCAAAGCAGAATTTGGAAGTCATTTCTGTATTCATAAGTATATATATAAAGCTCCATGTAGTAGAAAGGAGGAGAAAAAGTCAAGGTGCAAGTGGGCAGAGGGGAGTTCCTAGAGAGGGAGAAACCTTGCAACCATAAGAAATGAGATATAAGTGCATAAATTAATAAAGTGAGTTACCAAAAATTGTGAAATGTGAGCCCTGGTTCTGTTTGTCCTGCTATCATGTAAAACCCACTGAGATGTCTATCAGAATAGTAAACAAACTAAGAGGAGTGATGAGGCAGAGCTCACTGGCACCCCAACGTGGAAAGTGTCCCACTTTTGTGGAAAGTGTCTGTGCTCTAGCGCTCTGGCTTTTACAGCCAAGTTCAGTGCTGGACTTCCCCCAGCCCTCTGCCCAGATATTCAGTGCCTCTACCCTGTGTCCTCTGCTCCTTCTTGTTTCCATCTACTTCTCTCATACACTCTCTGGCTTCTCTTTTTCTAAATCCTGTAGGTAGGCTTGTTCTATGTATTATCTCTGAGATTAGAAAAAAGCAGGATACAAAGATCCAGAAGACCGGAAGGAAAATAATGAGTTTCAGTGTATTTAATCAGTCCATTTTATCCTCAGGGAGAGGTTACAAAGTTGCACACTTAGATATCTGCCCAATCACCAAGCAATCCGTTTACTTGAATGGTGTATTATTTTGCTAGGGCTGCCATAACAGAATACTACAGGCTTAGTGGCTTAAGCCACAGAAACTTATTTTCTCACAGCTTTGGAGGCTGGCAGTTCAAGATCAATGTGTCAACATGCTTGGTTTCTCTTGAGACCTCTCTCCTTGGCTTGCAGATGGCCACTTTCTCCCTGTGTCTTCACATGTTGGTTCCCCTGTGTGCGCATCCCTGGTGTCTGTCTGTGTCGAAATTTACTCTTCTGATGGGAACTCCAGTCAGACTGGATTAATGTTCACCCTGATGGCCTCCTTGTTGATGTCTTTAAAGACCCTGTCTCAGATACAGTCGCATTCTGAGTACTGGGGATTAGGGGTGCAACATATGAATTTTGAGGAGACACAATTCAGCAGATAGCACATTGTGTGCCTAGAAATGATTCACTAGTATTGCCTATAGAAGAGGAAAGGAATTGCAGTATGATTCCTGCATAATCAGTGTCCTTGTGTTCATAAAAATGTATTTCATCAGTGAGTCTGACCCTGCCAGGAGTGAGACATTACAGAGTATTAAAAAAGGCTTCCCTTTCACTCATGTGGATCCTGAGAAACTTAACAGAAGTCCATGGGGCAGGGGAAAGAGGGGAAAAAAAAGTTACAGAGAGGGAAGGAGGCAAACCATAAGAGACTCTTAAATACTGAGAACAAACTGAGGGTTAATGGGGGTGGAGGAAAGGGGAAAGTGGGTGATGGACATTGAGGAGGGCACCTGTTGGGATGAACACTGGGTATTGTAAGGGCACCAATTTGACAATAAATTATATTAAATATAAAAAATGCTTCCTACTTAGGTACAAAGCAAAGAAAACAGTTACACATTTTGAACAACAAATCTTCATCAAATAAAACCTGTTTCATGTGGAATCTATAATCATTTAAACAGAGCCTAGGCCAACATTTGCTTTTCTATTGTCTTTTTAAATGGGTATTAAATTAATTTCAGTGTAACCAGTGTTTCTCAGCTAGGGCACTTTTACTCCCAGGGACTTTTGACAATGTGTAGGGACACTTTTGACTTCCATAAGTTGGTGGGTGGCTAATGGTGTCAAGATAGGTAGAAGATGGGGATGTAAACACCATACAACACATAAGGAAAACCTCTACAACAAAGAGTTTTTTGACTCCAAATCTCAATAGTACTGAGATTGAGAAACACTTATGTAAACAAATTTGACTGGGGAGTACTTCAAAGCTCTTCAAAAGCCTTATTTTTAATATCCAGACTATTGATATTTTTTAATGTATTCATAAAAGCACTTTCTCTTATCTTTCTCACGGTAACCAATAGATAAATGCTTTCTTAACCTAGTTAAAAATAGACACCTGTCACACTTTTGAAATGGTCTAAAATATTCTGTGATTCAACCTGTCTGATCCTCTGATTTGTCTGAATTAGTGGCTTTATTGCATTGTCAGGGCCTATTATTCTTTCAGTAGAGGTACTACTAAGATTTCATTACAGAGAGCAGAATAAATGACCTAATACATTCTTATAGCTCCAGGCCAGGTGCTAAACATTGATCTGCTTTTCAAAGTGAAGTGAAAAATACTAGGTGAAATTACACAGAATATAACAAATATTAAGTGATCGTCCTACTGACCTGGTATAATGAAGCTCTGTTGGACCCTCACCACCCATCCCCACACCTATGTGCATGGGCCCATTGACTGTGAACGTGTAGGCCATACGGATATTATCCTCAGATTCAGCTCATCCTAATAGCAAAGAGCATCACATTTCATAAACAGAAAACCCTGAGGGAAAGGGAGTGCTTTCTTTGTTGAAAGGCCCTTATTTTTTTAACCAAATAAAATTTCTAATTATCCTGGAGATTTCTTTTGACCCCCCCTTACATTTGGGGCAAAATTGTTGGCAGTCATAGTTCAAACTAGAATGTATTTCCAGATTGCTCATTCTCTCCCCAATTCCACACTACAACCAACTGCCTATGATCCAGAGGTCCTCCAGAGAACTTAAAACTCAGTGTATTTGGAACTAAATGACCCAGGGACCCTCGTCATCTCCCATTTCCTCAGTGATCCATGGCCAGATCAAGAAATCCTCCTCAGTGCTCCTTCCCTTCAGCCTAACCACTCCATCACTAGCTGGTGTGAAGTGCATTTTTCCTCCATCCCGTTGTTGCCATCCCCAGGATGCCCTCCTAAGTCAAGCACTAGTGCTCTTTTGCCAGAAACACTGCTAGCCTCATAACTGGCATCTTTATTCTACTGTCATCCTTGTTCTGATTAGTCATCCACAGATTATGTTTCTCAAATTTCCTTGACACTTCCATGCCTATAGCAGGAGCTTTTCATTGCCGACAAAAAAGTCTCAAGTCCAAATGGTGATCATCTACTCCCTTCTTTTTAAATATTTTTGAGTTATTATTTTAGAGAGAGAGTACAAGTAGGGGAGCAGCCAGAGGGACAGAGAGAGAGAGAAAGAAAGAATATTAAGCAGGTCCCATGCTCAGTGCATAGCCCCACGCAAGGCTAGATTCCACGATCCTGGGATCACGACCTGAGCCCAAACCAAGAGTTGGACGCTCAACTGATTGGGCTACCCAGGTGCCCTTACACCCTTCTTATCTCTCTATTCTTGTATATTTCATTTATCATCCACTATACTCCTCATTTTAGGTGTAAAGAACTACCTACGATACCTATATGTTTACCTATAATTCCCTGCTCCCCCGATTTTGTTAACCCCAACGGATCCTGAGATCTTTTTCATTAAGCCTCTTCTAATTCCTTGTTTCCAAATGGAAATTTCTTCTTCAGCTAGCAGCTCTTCGTTTTCTTACATATCCATCACAGCATTCTCATAATGAACCTCAATTATTTGTATATTTTCTATCTTTCCTCCTCTTTAAGAGTGGCATGATGGAAATAGCTGTTTTAGGAAGAAGAGTTTGGCAGTGGCATGTGACATAAATTGAAATGGAAAAGACTTAATCCCTATCCTAGTAGAAGCAAGTGGTGTAAAATCTTGACAGGGACGGCTTCAATGCAATTATAAAATACATAAATATGTGATTACAATTGTGAGAACTGCTCAAAAGGAGGCAAGGGCCCAATGAGAGTACATGAATAGATAGCTAACATAGTCTGAACATTTAGAAAATGTTCCCATGGGGATCATGAGGCCTGAATATGAGCATATGTTCTATGGAAAACTGTGTGAACCAAGCCCTGATGGAAACATTAAAGAAACTACAAAGATCAGGTGTCTGACATATAATGACACAGGGAGGAGGAGAGTGGCAAAAATAAAGTGGAGAAGGGAGGGAGGGCAATGGCTCTTTTTAAAAAGTGAGTCAACTGAATAATTCTTGATTTCACTTTGGAGAGAAACAGTAAATGAATATGTAATTTGATTTATTCATCGGAAGTGTGATTTAAAAACAAATTATCAGTGTCTTATTTATAATTTAGGATTTTAAAACATTGAAATAAGCAGTAGATAGATAATACCTTTCAACTGAAGTTTAAAAAGGTCAATTTTCCAATCCATTGCCCACTGCAAGGGATAAATAAAAACAGTCATGAATGTTAACCTTTGTCCCTCTCCACTCACCCATCACCTAACTTTACCTGTGCCAAAAAGGGTAGAATAGGACTATTTACAATACTTATGATGTTTATTGCCAGTAAAGTGCAGGCGACTATATGTAATCACAGTGACCTTCATGTGTTTGTCATGTTTCTACATCTAGTTAGAGACATTAAATTACTTACACTTTGCATTTTTTTCATTGTTGTTTTGCTGTGGTTATTTTTTTTATTTTTCCATAACTTTCTCTTGCACTGAACACAATTATTTATACAGGTAAACTGGTGCTGGGAAAGGAAAGCTTCTGTTGTCACTTTTAATTTTACTTTGTAAACTATGGTAAATGAAGCAGTGAATTCTGACAAAGCACTCCAGGTTTAGGATAGCCACCTTGCTATCAAATAGTTTAATGTATTAGTATAGAATATCTGAAAGAAGCAAAAGCAAAAAAGAGCAGTGGTCGGTCAGTCTTCCGGAAGCCTTTGAAACAAGAGTGATGGCCTTGGACTAGATCCATAATGCCATGTTTTCTATGAGCCTAAGAGGAAGGCTACTCCAGCGAAGAAGATAGTTCTACCAGTAGTGGTGAAGAGAGGTATCCTGGAGAGAAGTTTGATGAGAAGGAAGTTGTAGTTGTCCAAGGGAAAGATACTCAGCTTCCCAGACAGGTGGAATGTGTTCTGAAGTTTGAAAGGTGATTGGGGCTCCATTCATGTGGTTCTTAGTAGGACATGGTTTTCCTCACTCTTCAGTCCCTAACATCCCTGGGGAAACAGTTCCTAACATGCAAACTATGTTAGGCATCTATTTATATACTTTCTTTGCACCATTATCTTCTTTTTAGCTGCTCTCACAATTGTATTTATGTATTTTGTTGGTCTAAGAGCCTCCTTCCACATTCAGTTATGGGACCATGGGAACAAGGCCTAAGCCTGTGTTCTAAATCACCATGTGTCAAATGCTTTGTACAGGGCTTGACATATAATAGGCATTCAAGGAGTTTTTGTGAAATTTGTTTTTCCAAGTAGGAATAAGAAAGTAATCAGAGATAGTTAAGTACATGCACACCTTTTAGAAAAACATATTTCATCCATTTCAGCAACTTCCAAATGTGCATCTCAAGCCCTGGCCACTTTTCTCATTTAAACTTTTATGATACTCACTGCCTGAAATTTTTATCAGGGTGTTTTCATGGCCAAAATTGAACTCATTGTCTTAGTCTTAAAATCTATTCCTTTTCTTCTATTGCTTGGTTAGAAACCTTACTTGACTACTACATGCTTATCCAAACTGGAACACAGGAGTCATCTTACTCAGTTTCCTTTATCTTAGCTTCCTCTATCATCATTGAGTTCCATGTATCTCTAAGTGAATTCTTCTCTCAGTCACTTCCGCTCTGTCTTAACTACTCCTGCTTATTAATGGTATCTACTATTATAGCTTCTTTTTAAAAAATTTTTATTCACTTATTTTGAGAGACAGAGACAATGAGCACAAGTGCAGGAGGAGCAGAGAGAGGGGAAGACAGAGAATCCTAAGAGAACCCCAAGATGTGGGCTCCATCTCATAACTGCAAGATCATGACTTGAGCTGAAATCAAGAGTCAGATGCTTAAACCACTGAGCCACCCAGGCGCCCCTACTAATAGAGCTTCTTAAGTGATATTTACATCATTGGTTCCATAGAATCCACCCAGAAGGGCTGTATGTGTGTTTGTCAGATTCTTTTTGTTGCTACAGTGTTATTCACTTTTCTACAGTACTAGTATAACAAAACCTTTTGGGTGGTAGATATTCAGTTCCAAAGGTTTTTAATTGACCCCAAGTATAAACGTACACATTCTACCTCTCTGGTGTTTTTTGTTTTGTTTTGTTTTGTTTTCTTTTCTTTTGTTTTTCTGAGGACTGGCTGAGTTAGAGAACAATGACTCTGTCTAATTCGCATGATGAAAACGTTTAAAATTCGCCTAAGATTTCTTGAAATCTGAGCTTATGATTGTATAAGAATTCACAGTAAACCGTCTCCCAAATATGTAGCTTTCAATTTGTCATGATACATGAGAGTTTACTGTAAGTTTGTGGCATTGAGTCATTGATTTTTAATCCAGGCAAAAGTTAGAAAACAATATATATGTATATAGACAGTTACAGAAGTTTCAAAGTCCGGTGAGTGGTCACAAATTATTCAGCTTGCCCTTATGATGGGCATACAATTTTCCTAAATTTATAATTTCCTTCTGGTCCCCGCCACTTTGACTCAAAATATGTACTTTTGTTTGTACTGTTATTTCTGAACAATACATACTGGTATCCCAGTAAGGTGAGCTATATGATACTGATGTTACCATGGTAATTATTCTTGTATATGACAAGAACATCAAGAATGCCAGCAGTTTTCTGTTCTCTTTGAGTTCCTTTTTGTTGTTGTTGTTCCTTCCCTTCCCTCTTCTCCCTCTTTCTCTCCTCCTTTCCTTCTCTCTTTTAGGAATCCAGTGGCTGTGACACCAAGAGTAACACAATCCTGTATTCCCTTTCTCTTGCTTGTGGTTGGAATCATACTCTGCTACCACGGGAGTCCTTAGTCATTTTGACATGCAAGAGATGAAGAGATTGTGCTTCTCTCTGATAAATATAAATATAAATAATATAAATATATTTGTTGCTTTTTTGGTGGTGGTTTTTAGTAAAGTTTTCTTCCCTCTGAGGGAAAAATTATTTGAATCCTAAGGTTGACAGAAGTCAGAAATTCAGTGTGATGAATCCCATGGAAGCAAAACATTCCAGCCCTGGGGTTACCATTGTCTCTGTCTCCAGTATATCTTCAAAGTCTCCTAAAAACAGAGTAAGAAAATGAAAGTTAACCTTCGCATTACTGGCAGTTTTAAAAACTAAATTGCTATTTTGACTACATTCCTTTCCATGTCAGATCCGGATTTAAGTTAGTATAGGGATGATCGGCATTAAGTTACTCAGGGCTAGTAAGATTTAGACAGACCCATTCATCTTTCCAGGCTATTGTGACTAAGGACTTGCTATAAAAGAACAATCCAATAGTTGCACTCTCTGAGCACTTAATAATACAAATTCAAATATACAAACTAAGCAAAACTGAAGAAATAGATGAGAGAGAGCTAACAATGTATATAGTGCAATTCCACTTTCTTCACCCGCCACCACATTGAATGGATCTGTATCCACTAGTGTGAGGTGGGATATGTAAATCTTCTGCTCTCTCCCTATCTCGGTTCCCATAGGCCTGCCATAGTGTGAACATCTTGCCTTACATTTGGGTTATTTAAGGGATTCTCCATGGTGATATTTACTATACTATATTTTTGCCACAAAGATTGATGTTAGAACTGAAACTAAGTTAGGGCACCTGGGTGGCTCAGTCAGTTGAGGGTCGGACTTCGGCTCAGGTCATGATCTTGCAGTTTGTGGGTTCGAGTCCTGCATTGGGGTCTGTGCTGACAGCTTGGAGCCTGGAGCCTACTTTGGATTCTGTGTCTCCCTCTCCCTCTGTGTCTTGCTCTCTCACTGTCTCCCAAAAATAAATAAAAATGTTAAAAAAAATTTTAGATCTTAAACTAAGTAGTATATTACCCCACTGTAGTTTGTATTACTCTACCATCAAAAAATGTATCTTTGTTTATAAACATCCTTGTATTCAATTTGAGAAGGAACTCCAATATTGATGGCAAGTATAATTACCTTCATTTGCAGAATTAAAAGGATATTAAGATTACATGCACACCAGGAAAAAACCTTGTCATACAGGAAAGCTTTATTTATATACTGGAGCATCCCAGTTCATGATCCTGCTTAGCTACACTTTTCTAGTCAGCTTCCTACAAATATTTATTTCATATCATGTACATGGAACTATAGGGAACAAAGATGGGTCACACCAAGAGCCTGCCTTCATGGAGTTCACAGTCCAAAGAGAGATGACAAATACTGACCATAAATAACTCTTCCGTAAGATTGACATGGCATCCATGCATGTGTTCATTCACTTATGTATTCATTCATTCAATAGACATTTACCAAACAGACACGGAGTTCAGGGCTCTATGGTAGGACTTCAAACCTGGGTAAGACAAATCCCAGCCTTCAAAAAGATCACAGTCTAGTTGCTCAAGCAAAACTATAAGGGAAAATTATACCACATAAGGATGTTAATTGCCCTCTGGGAGCACATGGACCAAACACCACCACCAACTGGACTGCTCAGAGAAGGTCTTACAAATGAGGTGTTGAAAGAGAATGAAGCATTCTCCTGAAAGGCAGTACTTGAACGGGGCACTCAGAGAAAGAACCCACATTATACAGCAATCTGTAGTTTACAAGTAGATTTTAATGTATCGTCTTCTTTGATATCATATCAACTGATGAGAAGACTGAAGCCTTAATAGCTTAACGGTTTTACTCATGGCCATGGAGTTATTTAAATTCTAGAATTGGTACCCAAGTCCCAGTCATCTGTCTAAAGTTTGTTCTCTTGGTTCTATTAAGCACCATAAAGAAAGCAGAAGTAAAATGCTATAACAGCGCTGAGAGGGGAGAGTTTACTTCTAACTGGGCCGGTCATAGAAGGCTTCATGGGCAAAATGGCACTGAGTGTTGCAGGTTGTGTTTAGTTATGTGAAGCTGAGAATCTGGCAAAGATACGGATATAGGAAAATAAGGGAACATTTATTAGGGAACATAAATGAGTGCGGCCAACACCTAATAACTTAAGAAACAATCATGACAAATGGAAATTGGAAAGAGATAGTGAGGCTGCATTTTTAGGGTCTCAAAAACCAAGCTAAGGCATATTTTCTGAACCAAGGTGAGCAACTGAAGATCTTTGAACAGGGGATTCCTACCTATGGTCTTAGTTTTGCTCAAGAAAGAATAAAATGGCATTAATGAAAACATAACCTGGAGCAGCGGAAGACTAAAGAGACTGGTAGAGAGTTAAAGGAATAATCTACTCCAGAGGTAAGAACGTGCTAATTAGCACAAGATGATAGATCACATTATTAATTGTGGTTATTCTTTTTATATCTTCTATATTTTCTTTAATTTTTTTAGTTTATTTATTTTATTTTAATTTTATTTTCTGAGAGAGAGCAGGTGAGGGGCATAGAGAGAGGGAGAGAAAATCCCAAGAGCCTCTGCACTCTCAGTGCAAAGCCTGATGCAGGGCTTGAACTCACAAAACCGTGAGATCATGACCTGAGTGGAAATCAAGAGCCACACACTTAACTGAGGGAGCCACCCAAGCGCCCCTATATCTTCTAAGTTTTCTATAGTGACTATATAAAAATTTATAAGAAAAATATTTTTTAAGAGAGAACAAATATTTAAGTCCTAAAATAGAATGATGCATGTAGTAATAATATGGATAGGAAAGAGACATATATATGGAGAAAGGACTGGCAAGACTTGAAAACTTGTGTAAGAAAGGAAAAGAGGATGCAGTTACCATGATGATACCTGGACACCATAATGGTCCTGGATTTCTGGGAGAAGAGTTGAAGAGTGAACAGAAATAGGGACCGTGAAGAGGAAGTAGCAGGTTTGATAGGAAAGATAATGATTTATTGGTAGATAAACTGATTCTGAGAATTTGTCAGGCCAAAATATGAATATGAGGCAACAAATACCAAACCAAGAATAAAAAGTCAGGATTGGAGATGAAAACTGAAGAGGACCAAGCAAAGACCCTTTGGGAACATCTACATTTTGGAGTTCACCTGCATTTAACAAAGCTTAATTTTTTTCAAAGTCCTAAGTCAATTTGCTTTTTGCTTGTTTATTTTTTTCCAATTCAGAGCCTACTTTCACTCTGTCATATATCATGCAGAACTCTAAATGCAGTTTGAATAGAAGATAAATAATTTACAGAAACATCCAAAACAAATCAGATTTGGTTCCTAAATACTTTATTGCTGAGATCTCTCAGATGCTCACTAAATTGTAAGACACATAAATTGCAAATGCTTTGTAAATCGGCATTCATTTTTAAACTGCCCATTAATTTCAAATCTAATTGTCATATTGAATCCTGAAACTTTTATAACCAACACATGTTTACAAAAAGTAAATCTCAATAAGACACAAATGACCCAATACTATTATTACATTCTCAGCAATTAATATTAAATGAGAATTTGTTTAAGAGGCACAATTTCCAGATATCAACCAAAATTGGCCTGATATTTATTGTGGATGAAACTACCTGATTTTGGAATTACAGAAGAGAACAGAGAAGGAACCAACAAAAATAATGTGCCATTCCCCAGTCACTGGTAAGAAACTTCTAGTCACACAGTGAGAATTAGCTATGAGATTGTATTCTATCCTTTCTATTGTGCTGTTTGTTAAAAAAAAAAAAAAAAAAAAAAAAAACAACTGTCAAAATAGCCTTTTCTTTTTAACAAAACATTTCTTCCTGGAAATTCAATAGGCTAGATGTGGGTATTTGTGTTACTCCCTTTTAGTAGTTCTGGAAGCACTTTTATCAGTGGTTAGATACATTATTTTCCCAGGAGCTTACCTATTTTATTGAGATCATTTCAAATGCATTTAATGTCCTCTCTAATGGATTTGTTTATCTTTTTCCTGAAACTTCTTTTTCCTGAACTTGGCCAGGGAAGTTACTTTATATTTGCCTTATTATGTGAGGACCTCACTGCTATAACCCACAGATTATGGTACTTTGGCATTCCAGGCATACTTATATATGCTATATATATAATATATATATATATATATATATATATATAATATATATATATATATATATATGACTTATAACTAAAATCTGTAAAGAATTTATGCTTAAGATCTCTTATAGAGAATTACAACAAAAGATGCTTAGTCACTACTTTAAAATAATAAACATTAGAAATGAGTGAAGTAGATCAGTTTATTAGTCACACTTAGACTTAATAGACAATGTTTTCAAAAATTGGAAGATCTCATGGAGGATGAAATATTCCATACATGTATTGTATAAATATGTATAAATATGGAAATATAATTTTATCAGAGTTTCTTATAATGGCATTTGGCTATAAATCCACTGACCTGAAATACTCTGTGAGTAGATGCTAAGTATGTCGAGACAGCTGGTGTAGAGAATGCAAAAAGTACTACCCCACTTAGCTGGCAAGTAGATGTGAATTTTCTACTTCTGACTCTGGTGAATCTGTGATGAATCGAATGTTTACTCCGACCAATTTAAAACATCTGGATGATTCTAACTTTGGGGACATATTGCTTTATATACACTGAATGCCTGAAAATTGGTCGAATTTTAGATTTCTTTTCTTGATAAATGATACTGCCTTAATTTTTGCAATACTCAAAAGATTCACAAGTGCTTAGCTCTCATCCTTTTTTCCCACTTAGTTAAAATCTTCTACCTTTTATCTATCACGCATGCAGCTTTTAGAAGGGCAAACATCTGAATTATTATCAAAAGTTCTCAAACACACCAGTTATGTGTGTACACACTATGAGACTCTAACCCCCTCCAAAAAAATTCCAGCATAGATGGCTGTACGTTGGTATTGAATAACTGCTAGTTTGGGTTATTATTTTCTCAGAACCACTCCAAGAAGCTCTAGTTGGGCTCTCCTCTGGGTTTCTCTGATAAATCAATCTTAGATTGAGACTGACATGAAGACAGAGCTTGTGGACAGAAGACAGAAAACAGCTGTGAGCAAAATAATTCACCTTTGAGAAGTAAACAAATATAAGACACACCCATAAGAGAAGGTAGTTACAGCTGTCTTCCCTGCAAACTGTAGAGGAGTTAACCCAGACAAAAGAGTGGGGACATCAGCAATGCAGCCAGATCCAGGGCTCAGTGTCTCATTGAATTAAGACAACTTCTGTATTCTTTACAGACATTCTCAAAAAAAAAAAAAAAAAAAAAAAAGGATCTCAAAACAGGAAGAGGAATAACCTGTGCGCCATTAACATTGTCAGTTGTCTTGTCATGATGCAGCTGACTTCTTATTTATTTCTTAGTATTTAGGCCTGTGCTGGGCAATAGAAATATTAGGTAAGCCACACCTGTAACTTTAAATTTTTTAGTACCACATTTGAAAGGAAAAAAGAGGGGCACCTGGGTGGCTCAGTTGGTTAAGCATCCAACTCTTGATTTTGGCTCAGGTCATGATCCCAAGGTGGTGAGATCAAGCTCTGTGTTAGGCTCTGTGCTGACAGTGCTGAGCCTGCTTGAAATTCTCTCTCTCCCCCTCTCTGCCCCTCTCCCACTTGTTCACACATTCTTTCTCTCAAAATAAATAAATAGAATAAAAACTAAAAAGAAACAGGTAAAATTAATTTCAACTATGTATTTTATTTAACTCACTATACAAAAATATCATTTCAACCTGTAATCAATATATAAAATTATCATTGGGGTGCCCGGGTGGCTCAGTTGGTTGGACAACCGACTTCAGCTCTGGTCATGATCTCGCGGTTTGTGAGGTAAAGCCCCACGTCGGGCTCCGTGCTGACAGCTCAGATCCTGGAGCCCACTTCAGACTCTGTGTCTCCCCCTCTCTCCACCCCTCTCCTGTTCACACTCTGTGTCTCTCTGTCTCTCAATAATAAACAAACGTTAAAAATTTTTTTAAATTATCACTGAGGTAGGGGCGCCTGGGTGGCTTGGTCGGTTGAGTGTCTGACTTCGGCTCAGGTCATGATCTCACAGTCCGTGAGTTCGAGCCCCGCATCGGGCTCTGTGCTGACAGCTCAGAGCCTGGAGCCTGTTTCAGATTCTGTGTCTCCCTCTCTCTCTGCCCCTCCCCTGTTCATGCTCTGTCTCTCTCTGTCTCAAAAATAAATAAACGTTAAAAAAAATTTTTAAAAAAATTATCACTGAGGTATTTCAAATTCTTTCCCTATTCTAAAGTCTTGGAAATCCTGTATATGTATATAAATATCAATTTGGATGCTAACTTTTCATTAATTGTACTTGATTTTTATTTAGATTTCATAAAATTTATAATTGGAAATGTAAATTTACTTACTCAAGCTGTTCCAAATGTACTTAAAATTATCCAATAATGGAATCAACTATTGGTTTTAAAATGTAGTCATGAATTAGTAAAAATTAAATAAGACTAAAAATTTAATTCAGATTAGCCCCTTTTCAAGTCTTCATAGCCTTGTGTGGTTGGTGGCTGCCATATTGGAAAGCCAATATTTAGACTGTCTGGGTTACCTCAGACTCTGCCACTCATTGGCTGTGTTATCTTGGACATGTTCCTTTCTCTTTTTGTTGCCTTAGTCTCCTCATGTGTAAAATGGAGATAATAATAGTACCTACATCAGAAGGCTAATCAGGATTAATGAAATAATATCAATAATACATATAAAACACTTAATACAGTGCCTGACATATAATGAGTCCTCAACAAATATTTGTTATTTGTTGCCTTTGTTAACAAATGCCTTTGTTATTATTATTGTTTGTGTTATTGTCATGTATTTTGCTTTCATAATTTATAACATTATCAACTTCGAGTGTCTGGCAGAAATCAAGTTCTCATTTTGTGAAGCAGATAGAGGCTGGACCACATGCAGAAATGTAAGCCCCTCCTTCTCTAGACCCATATCTCCAACTGCCTAGATGTCCTGCTATCAGAGTGTCAGCCTGGCTAACCTCAAATCCCCTTTCTGCTTATGTCAGCTATCCTTGGTAGAACTCACACATTTCTCTCCAAAACTGATTTCTCTAAACCCAGGACCTTAGGGTCATCACTGAATTCTCCTCTCTCCTCACCCCTGTCAGTGATCGTCAGGTGCCCCCAAATTTTCAGCTTAGAGACTTATGCCTTCCTGCCTTTCCATGTCCATTGCCACCACCTGCTCCTCTTATCTGGCCAGTGCAATGGCCCCCTAGGTACTGAGTTTCAGCTTCCAGTCTCCAACCATTGCATTGTGCCTGTCAGATGCTGCTGTTGGATTAATCTCCTGAAAATGGTATTTTTATCACATAACTCCACTGTTCAAATACTTTCTTCACTGCCTGTGACTTCCAGAGTAAATGCATCTCCTCTATGAAGCCTTTCTTGACAAATTTTTGCCCATGATAGAGCATCCAAATGATAACCCTGTTCCATGTGTCAGTGCATCCGACCCCCAGACATCCTTCACAGCCACAGAGCATTATTCCACACACTGGGGTGTGTGGACCCTTGGCCCCACAAAGACTAATGCTGTTTTGTTGCTGGTTTTGCTTCACAGGTTTTGTTTGTTTGTTTGTTTGTTTGTTTGTTTTATGTCCTTATGTCTCTATAATGCAGCACAGTACTCCCTCTGTATGTTCTCGTTTTTTGTATGAGCTAGCTAATGACACTCCTTGTCTGACATTCAAGGCCTCGAAAATTAGCCTCAACTTACTTTCCTGGTCCTATCTCTGCTTCTCATCTACACAGTTTAACTCCAGTCAAACTGGTCTGAAGTTGCCTCAGATATGCCTTCTCTTGTTTCCCTCTCCGTGCCTTGGCTCATGATCCCTTCTCCTAAGGTGTTCCCACTCTCCTCTTGGCCTGCCCAAATGCTCCTCTTTGGTCAAGGTCTATTTCATCATTCTTCCATAACGACATCTGCAGAGCCTCACGCACTGCACTGTGCTGTGGTGTAAAGATGGCCTAGCCTAATGGAAGGAGGCCAAGCTCAGGGTCTAAGTAAAACTGTCTGATTTCATGACCAAATTGCCTACACTCTCTGAGCCTCACATTCATACTCTATGTAATTAGAGTAACAAAACCTAGGCTTCAAGGTTATCTTGAATATAAAGGATAATGTATATACTGATGTTCATTGTGAGTTCAGAGAGATATGGGAGCTCTGTTATTTTTAGTCTGATCATAGGGCATCTAATCATGTAGCTTTTGAAATATCTTTTAGTGTAAGATTTCACTGTCATTTGAATCACTCTAGAATATATGTTTTATTCCCAGACTACAAGTTTCTGGACTATAGCTAGCATGTAGTTGAATGGTGGGCATACACATACAAACAGATACATATGGGGATACTTACAGATATCAAAAGAGAGAGGTGCTTTCATGTAGATTGACTCATTTAATCCCTACCAGAAGGCATCAGTCTGTGATCAAGTTGGTAATGTTTCTATTTTATCCACAAAGAACTGGGACTTGGAGAATTTGAGTCCCTCCCAAATCAATCCATATCTCAAAGTGATAGTGGCAGGAAATTCAAACAGAATTTACACATTTTTCCCCAAATCTCTTCAATTCTATTTTTTCCCACATTCCCACAAAGAACATTTGAAATTGCTACCCTTGAAAATCCTCTCTTAACATGATGGTAAGGGAATAATAGAGTGTAAATCCCCAATGCTCAACATTGCTGTAAAGAATGACAAATGACACTTGAACTTCTTTTTTCCTGAAAAAGAATAAGAACAGTCTGTTGTTAAATACAATTAATACATATACATAATATGTAACAAGTCTTTGCTGCAGAAAATAGTCTTTTGATTGGAAAATCCTAAAAGTTAGATGATTTCTTTCCCAAATGCTCTCTAGTATCAGCAAAGTTTAAGTCTGCTTGATTTCATATCTGGACCATAATAGTAGTCACGCCAAATATAGAAAATTGCCCATGAAAGACACAGAGCAAAGAAAACCTTGCATAAATTATTGTTTTTAAGTTTATATTTACACACAGAAAATCCTCTCTAGCCAATGGAGGGGCAAAGAACATTCATATGCACATATGCACAGAACATTTCAGGGATAGCAGTTAAAACTTCTCATTAAGGAGACTCAGGTTAGACCAAAGTTAGTCCTCATATTTTGACAAAGGACCAGGATAGCTTACCAATAAATGAAATGATTGTTTACTTACTGCTTTTTACTAATTCTGCATGTAATTTATATAGAGGGCCAACGCAAAAATTGTCAGTACAAAGTTACAGCCTTTCTTTGCTTAAGTTTAGGTTAATCATTAATATTTTTCTGTCGATCAATACCCGTGAGAAGCAAAAGATGTAGCGGTGCTCTTCAACCCCATGTATTTGCCAAGTGAGAAAAGCCATGTGCCAGACTTTTTAGAGCTTTGTAATGTGCTTCAAGCATTTAGCTCTTGTCACTCTCAGTGAAACTCTCTTATATTTAGATATTGTGTTTTACTTACTTTTGTGTCCCTTGTGCTACTAAACTAAAAACCTTGCAAAAATAGATGCCCGACAGTGGTTATTTAATAAGTGAGTGAATGAATTAATGAAGGGTGTGCTGTTTCACAGAGAATACTATTAACTTGGATAGGTAAGTGTAGTGTCTTTAAGCAAAAGGATACAGTATTCTTTGAATGCTTGCAATACTGTTAAGAGTTTTTAAAATAATTTTTAAAAATTTCAGAAATTTTTTAATATCCACTAATTTTTTTTTGAGAGACAGAGAGAGAGAGAGAGAGAGAGAGCATAAGGGGGGGAGGAGCAGAGAGAGAGATGGAGACACAGAATCTGAAGCAGGCTTCAGGCTCCAAGCTGTCAGCATAGAGCCCTATGTGGGGCTCAAACTCATGAACTGCGAGATCATCACCTGAGCCAAAGTCAGAGGCTTAACTGACTGAACCACCCAGGCACCCCAACAGGTTTTAGAATAATTTTAAAACATGACCTTTGTTATAGGCTGAATTATGTCTTCCACATATGTTGAAGTCCTAATACCCAGTACTTCAAAACATAGCTGTTTTTGCAGGTAAGATCTTTAAAGATGACTAGGGTTAAATGAGGTCATTAGGGTAGGTCTTCTTCAAGTATGACTTGTGTTCTTATAAGAAGAGGAAATTTGGAAGTATGAAGAGAGACACCAGACATGTACACACACAGAGAGAAAACCATGTGAAAACACAACAAGAGGGTAGCTGTCTGCAAGCTGAGGAAAGGAGCCTCAGAAAAAACCAAACCTGCTGAAACTTTGATCTTGGATATCCAGCCTCCAAAATTGTAAGAAAATAAGTCTCTCTTGTTTAAACCACGGTCTGTGGTATTTGCTAGGGCAGCTTAAGCAAACTCACAACCTTTGGCCAATTGCTACCTTTGGAAATCCTACAAATGAAAATGATGGTAAGGGAATAGGAAAGTATAAATCCCCAAGAATAGTGGGATGAGAAAGGAGACAACTGGAGATGCAAAGGTATATTTTAGAAATGGAAAATAGAGAACGAAACAGCCAGGTTGGGAATGCTAATTACAAAGCGCTTAAAGAGGAAAGTGTAAGGAAAAGGAAGCCATTCCCTTTGTGGACATCTGGGAAGACTTGGGAATTGAAGAACCAAGTATATTTTAAGATAAGCAGAAATTTCTGGAAAATCTGCATATGAAGTGGATTTTTCCATAGGTCTTCCTCTTACGCTGCACAGGTAGAGACCAGTTCCACTCCATCCTCATCAGAGGATTGGAAATTTATTCAACAAGTGGATTCCAACTTGGAGATACCAGGCACAGTGGAAGGTAGAAGATTAAATAAAAAGTCTATCAATTGAATAGAGAAGCCCTGACTTCTCTAGTGAAGCTTAGGGACAGGAACTCTGTCAGTTAGGCTTCTAATGCTTAGGCAGGAGACTGAAGAATCCTTCTGTAGAAAAATGGAATCACCATTGGTGATTATGTGGCTGCCTGGTGGAAAAGGCGAGGTTCTTTATTCCCCATGTACCCTACACTGAATCCCAAGACTCTCCAAGCCCAAGCCCACTTAAGTCATGCAGAGCTCCCATTCAGCATTTTAGTATCTTCCTCTTTAAAATGAATGGACATCCAAGGCCCCACAAATTTTAAAGAAACTTTCAACATAAAGTCCAAAACAAATGAAAATTTTAATAATAACAACAATAATAAAAAAAGATATAAAAACAATTTATGGAACAAATAGAAATTTTAAGCAAAATGTAGTAAACTTACTACATTTATAAAACAAAATGATACCATACAAAATTAATAAGAACAAAAACTTATGAAAATATAAAACAATGATAGGTAAAATTAAAAATGCAATGAGAGAGCTGAAAGATGTAGTTTTAGAAATCTACCAGCAGATAAAGAGACAAAGAGATGGATAATAAAAGCTAGGAAGATTGGAAAAATAATTCTGTGTCTAAGATCTAATTACTAGGTGTTTGAGAAAGAAAGAGAGAGAAAGAAAGAGCGAAAATAGAGGAAATAAACTTGTCAAATAAAAAACACAAAAATTTCCTTAAATTGAAGGACATATTTTTCTTCATTAAAAGGCTTATGAGTACCTATCACAATAATGCAAATAGACCCATTAGAAAAATATGTATTGACATTTCAGGCCACAGCTACAAATAGAAGTTCCCAAAAACTTTAAGAGGAGAAGAAAAAAAAAAAAACCCACACAGTACATTTCTCATAGGGGTTCATGTGGTATTGATTTATCCTCTCAAAAGCACATTGATACCTACAAGACAATGGAATGATGTATTCAAATTTCTAAGAAAAAATGATTTGCAGCCCATAACTCTAAAGCCAGCTAAATCATCAGTCAAGTGTGAGGAACTGATGAAATAATTGATACGCTTGACCCAGGCAGAAAACATTTTTCAAAGAGCTATTTAAAATCATATTGGGAAATTCTGGAAGAATTACTGATAATGCTACATAAAATTAAGCAAATTTTTTAAAAGAGGCAATTTACAACTTCAGAAAAAAGAAAAGGTTATTCAGTAAGTGAAACATAGTCATGACATCATGTGTAGCTTATTAATAAACATTACATCCCAGGGATAATAAGATAAAAACTGAATATTTATTAGCCATCAATTGTTACAAAACTATAGTAGGAGGATAGAAGCAGAGAAGTGGGGAAGGGAGCTGGGGAAAGAGTGAAAAATCATTCATTATCCATAATGGGAAGTTAATACATGTGTGGCATTAAATACAGGGAGAATGGACTAAAAGAGTTTCAGAGACCCGTAGTGAGAGGCATAGCACAAAGAACCCTTGTTTCTTAGTCTATGCTTATGTAGTATGATTAGGGGAAAACAGTTAAATAATTGTTTTGTGAATTTAAAAGGAACCAAAGCAATCAAATTTCCCAATATGATAAATGTCCTGTGTCAACTGGCATGATCACAGTTAAATGTCTTGAATTGGGATTGTTCAATATTTGAGTGGAATATTCCATTTCCCTTTTAATACTTGATAGATGTCACATTGTTGCTTCGGTGGTACTGTTTGCTGGCAGAGGTAAGACTGGCTTCCCTTGACCTTTCAGGAAAAAGGAGACGTGAAAACCTGGCCAACCACCCCAGCAGTTTTAGTGCTGGTGATGAGTGAGGTTGGAGACATTGAAGGCAGTTACGTTGTTCAGGTTATCCTATGCAGTTCTCATTCTAGAGATGACTTATCACTGATACTTTCCCCCTCTAGTCGTCTCACCAGTAAGGGAGATAATCATGTAAGATAATCAGGATAAGACGTCACTATATCAATGTGAGTTGTTGAATTCACACTTCAATGAGATTATCTTTACAAAGAGTAAAATAAAACCCATGATTTCCGTGCCATTGTTGACCCTACTTGAGTGAAACCACAGCGTAAGGAAGTTGGTTTTCTGTGCAGGGCTTTGCAGAGTACATCTGGCTCCTTTACAGTCACATTTTGTCTGTCAGAATTACCATGACCCAGGCTGTTCTTTGCAGGTTTCCAGTTCCCTTTGGCTCAAAAGCATCCAGATAGTTTTTGTGACCTTCAGCATGGTTGGCAGAACACACACTGTGAGAGCTCCTTGATTTAACAGAAAAGTCCTGTGCTTTGTCCAGAGAAGGGGCTTTCCAGCACAGGTTCCTCTGGCATATCCGACTGCCAGGCCTCCTGAAAGCCAGGTGTGTCAGGAATAGAGTAAACAGAATTTCACAACATCCAGACTTTTCCCTGTAGAGCAGCACAGTTCTATTGCTGAGCAGCTATAGCCAATGACCCCATGCTGTTCCCTCGCTTTTCTACTAATTGAGAAAAACAGTGGCTGCAAGAACATCAGCAGAACTAAATGTAAATGGAGTCAAAAGAGAGAGACACACATAGCCCAGTGAGAAGCTCGAATATTTTAGTGTAATACCCTAGTGTTCTGCACCATAAGCCTGGCATTGCGGCACAGAGTTCATTTCTCACTTTCCCTCCCATTTCTGCCCTCCTCAGTCGATCTCTTGCATTATCCACATACACATCTCTGTCCCCTGTAGGATCCCACGTTCCTATGAATGTGAGACTTGTGTATTTCTTTCACCCTGCATTTCTCCCACGGTTTAGTGCATTACTTTGCACATAGTGAGCCCTCAAAAAATCAAGAAAGATTTTCAATTGCATTTTCCAAATGCTGTAATATGTTGTAAAACACTTTTCACTCTGTATTAACTCTGTGTCTCATTCACTCCTGTGTTTCCAGAATATATTGCCTGTGGTCTAGCACACTGGTGAAGCAGTCAACTCTGAACCCTCTCTAATTAGAAAACCCAGCCCCCACCTAGTTGTTACTTGTCCTTGAATTCTTAGAGATTCATCATCTCTAGAACCAGTATATAATGTCAACCTCTTGAAGGCTGAGATAATATCTGCATTGCATACATTAATATGCTGATACATATTAAACTTACACATTCATTTTTATTACTCTTATCAGCATTATTTATTATTACTATTATCAGTTTCCTCATTCCTAAATAGAAATTATGATGCCAAAGTCACAGGGCTATTGTGAGAATTAAAAATGTGTGTCTGTGTATGTATATATGTATGCACACACACACACAATCTCCATGCATATATATGCATGCACATAGGTGTGAATATATACCTACATATACATATATATGTACACACATGTACACACACATATAAAATACATACATTGATAGAGCCTAAACCTAGTAAACACTCATGCTTGGTCTCATTACCACTAGGAGTACTATAAGTAATAACCGTTATAGTTTTCTCTCTAAAAGGAGGTTGGTAATGAAAAGCTTATAAAGTTGTAAGCATTTTAAAAGTTAATATATCTCTAAGCTTTGCAACTGTGCCTTGTGATAAGCACTCTACAAGTGTTTGCTTTTATTATTTCTACTAATAGTAGTAAAAAAAGGTGATTGCATAGCATGGTAAGCTGGTAAATAGTATACGCTTGATAAATTGTAATTAACAACTTTCGTGTTCATTTCCTCCTATGCGGGTAGCACTGATGGGATATTAGCGGCAACACATACTTTCATGATAATATTAATTACCTTTGTACACACTGGGCCAAAAAAGTTCTAGGATGGCAAAACATCTTGGCCCAGAAGCCTGCCCTCGGCAAAAAGACAAGATGTGAGTGAGGAAAATATGCCTACAGGAATTGTGAGGGTGGCAGTTTGCCTACTATGTATAGTGATTTGCCAATTTCCCTTTCACCAACTATGACAGTGACACTGATGCTAGTGGAACAACCTGCATGACGCTTCAGGGACACATCCCTTTTTCTAAGGCTGCAGGCTTGCCAAGGAGACAGGATGCATGCTTGATTCCATCTGCTGTCATTTATCTGCCAATACAAATAGCAGGCCTCCGTGGGTCTGTTTGGCAGCCAAAATGACAGACTATATTTTAGCAACTCAAAGGAAGCCACTTCTGAGCATTAAAGATGGAAATATACCCCATGATACCTTCAATCCAAAGAAATGAGTATCCAAAATCTGAAACATTAGGCCCCACACGGCATTGTCCCTTAATAACGGAGTAAAGATACTATTTCCAACCTACACAGATTAAACTTGCTTGAAAGAGCTTGAGGAAAACTTTTTTTTTTTTTTTTTTATCACTTTTATCTTCTACTTTTAACTAAATTACATATTTTCTGGAACAGTAAAACTTTAGCTTGATTCAAGTTTCATTGGAAAGGAAAAGCGAGGAGACCACCTATTATATTTGTGGTGCTGTCCTTGGTATATGCCCTTTGGCAAAGATGAATTTTGCATGGCGTTTGAGTTAAAAATAACCAGTCTTTTTTTAAAATAATGTAAAAGGCAGCACAAAGAACTATTTCCTCTTTATTCAGAGATTTCCACACAGTATATATGGTTTGGAAATACAAAGTCAAGAAAGAAGAAGGAGGGAAACTTTTTAAATATACATGGTTTCATTTATAATCTGTTTTCACTACAATGAGATAATATTGGATATAGAATGGAGAAATGTAGGCACACATGGAATGTCAAAGCAGCAGCCTTTAACACGCTGAATCAATGACACTTATGTTTGTATAAGTCTGTACGTCTAGTGGGGGAAGGAGAGGAGTTTTTCCTTTAAATCTCTTTCTAACCACTTGGCCTCTAATTGGGGCTCTTCCCGTTTGTCCCCTATTTTTATCTCTTGTTCTAGATATTCTTTTATTGAGATGGTCATTATCATAATGTGCCTTTTCCTAGGCAAAATATAAACAGTATGTAAAGTTAAATCCTGAGTCCTCATTTCCGGCTTTGATCTTGAAGTCCATTTTTGTTATCAAATGCCTTTGAGTCTGTGTCTTCAAACTCAAGTTGCATTCATTGAGATCAGTATGTTACTTTGCATTTGTAGGCCTTCTGATCTCCTAGATTGACTCTTTCCCAAATTCTCTTTTGACATCAGAGGTTACCATTCTCCTAATCCACCAGTTTAGAAACTGCAGTCATCGCTACTCACTTCATTTCCAAATCCAGTCCATCCTCAAGTTCTGTTAATCTTTCTTCCAAACCCAGCTTCCTCTGTCCTTCATTCTCCAGCACATCACCCTCACGCAAGTCCTCACACGCAGTCATGCCTGGACTTGGACACCAGGCACCAACTGGCAAGTCTGTGTCCAGGCTCACTTACCTCATCGGTCCCACCTGCTACTTCCAGCTGGTGTATTGATAGACCTCTTTTGATCCTGTCACTCTCCATCCAGGGCTTCCCCAGCAGAGGGCACAACTCTCACAGGTGATAATCCTGGCCACAGGGAAAGTCCTCCCTCATCTGTCTTTGCAGCTGTTCTAAGCTCCCAACAGCTATTGCCACGTGAAAACACAGGCCCGTGTTGGCAGATTTTCTGATTTTTGGAGCGCAGAAATCAAGACTTAAAGAAAAAGGTGATTTAATAAATATCTACTTGCAGACAGACTATGTCTGAACTTTATTCTGTGTGCTAGAAGAGATACGGCAGTGAACAAAACTGTCAAAAATTCTGCCTTCATAATGCTTCTTGTTGGAGGAAAAATGAATGCTACGAAGAAAAATGTGTCAGAGAAGAAGGTTGTGAGTATGTGTGCCTGTGGTAGAATTTTAAGTAGGGTGATTAGGAAAGATGTCATTGCAGAGGTGGCATTTCATAAATACATGCAGGAGGCAGATATGTGAGGCAAGGATGTACGAGGCAGGAGGAGAATAAGGAATATTGCTGCCATGATGAGGAACAGTAAGGAGGCTGAGAGAAAGTAGCAAAGTAGAAAAGTTTCTACTTAAACTTTCAACTTTCAACTTCAACTCTTTTTATTTTTAAATCGGCCAACTGTGAACAGTATCAGGCTCGCAGAGTACCCCAGTACCAGAGGAGGAGCGCCTGGGTGCCATGAACATTAAAAAATAAAGCAAGAGGGATCAAAGTTGGAGATGAAATGTAAGGGGATTCCTGGGCAGGGCTGAGGGCCAGAGCCATGGCAAATCCTGTGTGTCTCGGTGGCTCTTAGCAGTGACTTTGGCCTTGTTTCTAAGTAAAACAATAAGCCAGCAAGGAACTTTGAACAAGGTTTTACCAAGATCACTCTGATTACTAATTTGGAATTAGACTTTAGAGGGATAAAGAAAGAAGCAGGAAGTCCAAGGAGGATACTTCGTCACAAGAAATAATGGTGGCTGACCGAAGTTTGGGGCTGAACAACTGGAAGAATGGAGTTGCCAAAAAGCCAGATGGGACAAATTTAGTCAGTCCCTTAAGAGCAGTTTTACTTCTGAATCCCATTCCGCAGTGGACAGCAGAGGTGTCCATTTTAACCTTACCACAAGAGAGAGTTCTAAAAAATACATTCTGTACCCAGGACATTCAGAATCAAGACAGAAAAGTTTAGCTTCCTCTTCTGCTTGCTTAGAGTCCACCTGCTTAATTCTAGGTTTTTCTCTGAGGATCTTTCTCTGGTAATTGTATACTGTGATTTACTACAATTCACACAGAACCAGCTACCCTCAAAATTCCCAAATATAACACAAAAATTCCAATATTTAATAAGAGGCACATATATTGTCATGGTAGAGAGATCATTTAATTACAGAACGAATCACCTGCTGAGTATGTCCTATATGAATATTAATTGTCTTTCTTTTCCCTTGGAATGACTTTCAACAATCTCTGCAACTCACCTAGTCTTAATTATAATAATTAAGCATGTTCTGCCATGACTGCAGAACTCCAAGTTTTTTCTTGTGCTATTTACCCTTTTTGAAATATTTTTCCCTTTACCTTCTTCTCATGCAAATTGTACATTCTTTAGAAGCCAAAGTAACCTCATAAGGTCTTTCGACTAATTGAACCCCACACTGATGTCTCCTTTTCTTTGTGTATTTATAATTTCTCTACACCAATCATTTTTCATTTAAATATTCTCTGAAATGTTTTGGTATGAAATCTTACCTTCCCTGAAATATGAGAACCATAATTTGCTCTTTAATTTGAACTCTTTTTGTTTTTAATTCAGCCAACTGTGCACAGTACTAGGCCATGTATGTAGCAGATAAATAACAATGTGATGATAACGCAGTGAATAATCCATGAATGTCTAGAACGTCTGTTCAATTAAACTGGTCACTCAAAACATATTCACAGATGCTTTGTCAGGCATTGCTAGATTTTCAAGCATGGAAATAAAACAGAGAGAGAATCACTTACTGTGAGTATAAGATTTTTAAGAAAAGAGAAGATGTTAGAAGTCACTTTTTTTTTTTTTTTAATTTTTTTTTTTCAACATTTTTTATTTATTTTTGGGACAGAGAGAGACAGAGCATGAACGGGGGAGGGGCAGAGAGAGAGGGAGACACAGAATCGGAAACAGGCTCCAGGCTCCGAGCCATCAGCCCAGAGCCTGACGCGGGGCTCGAACTCACGGACCGCGAGATCGTGACCTGGCTGAAGTCGGACGCTTAACCGACTGCACCACCCAGGCGCCCCTAGAAGTCACTTTTTGAGAAACTGGTTTGGGAAATTTGTGTACCCAAGATTATGGAGAGCCATCTTGTGGGCAATTCAGTTTCTCACTCAAATAAGATGTTTAAAGTGGTTCTCTCTCTGTGGTAGCAGCAGAATGACAGAAGCACGGGCGCGCGCGCACGCACACACACACCCCCACACACACAAAGACAAAAAAAACTATATTACAATTTTATACAATTAAACATATTTACCTAATTCCCATAAACTAATTGTAGTCTTTACAATGTTTTCTTAAATTTTTTGAATATCTAACAATAAGAATCCCAGCAAAGAAAGTATTAAATATCAAAACATGACTTATGCATCGTCTATAAAAAATCTTACAAAACTAAGACCAGAAAAGAAAAACAGTCCTTAGAGGTTATCTCTTCAAATGATCCCTTCAAACTTTTTGAAGGTTTAAGGGTGCTTTGAAAATCTGATTAAATCTATGATTCCACTTGCTTGAGAAATGCAAATATATACAAAATTATGCATATAATTTCAGATGTTTCACCAACTTCCCTGCATGAAACTGCTCATAGACTTCATAGTTTAAATTCCTACATTATATAATACACAAAGAAGATCTGGAAGTTTAGGGTTGAAAAATAACTTTTGATCCCCTTATTTCTTCATCTCTAAAACACTATGCTCACACAATTTCATAAAATAGGTAAATAAAATCATGATGAAATATTTTTGCTATATTGTTTGAGTCTCTAAGCTAAATCTTAGTATGTATAGTTTTTAGTTTCTTAATGTGTCTGACATCAACAAAGATAAAATTTTGATATTAGGCTAATATCATTTATGATATCTCAAAGATCCTTGATGTTCCTCTATCCAAAACAAAAGATGTATTTTCAAATTACATCTTAGCCTTGAACCCACAACCATGGGTAAATTAAGCCATTATGAGGGTGACACATTTGAGCAAAGGGTCCTGAATCATATGCTACCCTAAGTACATAAATAGAGTCAAACTGCTAGTTCTCTATTCCCTCATCCTTTTTCATTGAGAAATCAGGTGCATTCACAAAAATCACCTCTCATGCGAGACCACTGGAGCTCTTTTTTTTTTTTTCTTTAACATTTGTAATAGTTTTTGTTTCATCTCTTGCTCTTAAAAATCCTTGTAGCCTATGTCAGTGTATCCCAAAGTAGCTTCTGTGAAATGTTGTTTCCAGCATAATATTAACAGGGGCAGCATACAAAATGGTTCTACGGTCAAATAAGCTGAGATTCACAAATTTAAAATGATATATTAGTGGAAGATTACCAAAGTCTTTAACAGACTAAAGAAATATTTTAATCTTCATGAAAGAGATACTACGTGAATATCCCAAACTTTATTAAAGATGGAACTTTTTGTTTGCTTCTAGAGTAACTAATCCAGTTGGTACCCCATGCAAAACATTTCGAACAAGCTAAACTAGAGATACAAAGATAGATAGATTTTAAAATGTACACAGATTGCTTGAATAAATCTCAGGATGGTCAGAAATTGACTTGTATAATAATCTGGGAAAGGAAATTTTACCTTAAATTATCAAAATTCAAATATGATTCATTTTAATTTAGTAGATAATTTGATATAATAGATAAAGCAATCACCTGAAAATGAGTTAACATGCTTTATTCCTCAATACAGTTATGTTGTTTTTCAAACAACTTATTGTTCAAATTTAATAAGCAAATTATTTTACCTTTCCAGTTAAAGTCAAAGAATTCTTGTAGGAATAACAGAAACACTGTGATTGGTATAAAACTTAGTTTAAGATGTGATTGGTATAAAACTTAGTTTAAGATGCCTTCTGCAGTAATTCCCAAGTAGCATACTAAAAAGATGATTCACTCTAATATTCACTGATTTCCAGGGGAGAATGGTTCAATTATTCTTCAGATGTTCTTTACCTTCTAGAGTAGTCACATTCCAATTATTGCACCCAAAGCTGTTAGAAAGACTGCAATAAAACTGTTTTTTCTTAAAACTGCCAAGTCAGTATTTTCCAAACTATTTTATTTTTTAGTCTTTATTTTTATTATTCAACTAAACACTTAACATCTAAAAAATGAGTATTCTATGCAACCATTTGAGAAAGTTCTCACATTTATTTCCATTTTAAATAGATAAAGTGGTTTTTATTCCATGTTAATAGAGAAGAGCAATTGTATCAATAATCTAAAAACTGTGAATTTGTGATTATGGTGACAAATTGACTACGTGCTCATATCATCTATAATTAAATAGAGGGATTTAAAAGAAAGGGAATGGAGTAGGAGGGAAGACTACCTCACTCCACCCACACACTATTACCACCCTCAGAATATTCTACCACAGAATATTCTGAAGAAATGTTATTGAAGAGGCTTAACGACTCAGAGAGCAGATATATCACACTGTGGGTTTGCAATGTGGGGCTGAAACAAGGGATGAGAGGAACACCTCTGTTATGGTCAGAGGTGGCTTCTCTGGGAAGCCAGCTCTGAGATTGGGTACAGATGTTCATGGAAAAGTGTTCTCAGGATTGACACTTTTAGGAGAGGGAAGGAAGATGATTAAAGCCTCAGTAGAAGCCTCAGCTGACCCTATGGCAAACATGAGCTACTGTTTGGGGAAAAAAAAATGTTTAAAACAATGAAAATTTTTCATAGGAAAAAAAAACAAGGCAATTATTAACTCAAAGTAAAACAAAAGTTATAGCATAAAGGACATATTATCATATGCACATGCAGTAAATAAAATTTATACAGTAATTATATGCAAGCAGTATTATAAATTTAACTAAAAAGTGTGATGTAACTAGGTGAAAAAAGAAAGGGGGAGCAGTATAAGAGAATTAAATCTTTCTTGATTACACAAGAAATGAATGGATAATAGCTAAAAATTTCAAAGTCAAGAAAAAAACAATGTAAACATCACTTAGAAATATAGAGTTAAATACCAGCAGAAACAAAATGATTTGGTTAAAGGGCATTCAGAATAACTACAGAAAATAAGTTGTTTTTTTTAAATAAGACTTTGAATGTAACTTTTTAATTATATGTGCATAATTTCTCTTTGTCATGATTGATTGAGTCAAGCTGTCTTAAAAAGCAACCTTCAAAATGTTGTGACAACAAAGGTTACCTTTTTTTCCCCCCACGCTACATGTAGCTGCCTCACTGCAGTATGGAGGCTGATCAAGAGTTACCATCCTGGACTTTGCTAGTCTCTCTGGCAGAGAGAGGGGAAGGAAGGGGTGGAGGATCTCACACCAGCAATTCAGTTCTTGGCCACTTATGACTTTATGATATTGGTCAGGACTAGTCAGATGGCCCCATTCAACCACAAGAGGTTTATTAGGTGCTCCTACATGTGATTTGTAGATGGAGAGCTAGAAATACTGGTCAATAGTTCAAATGACTATCACAATTCCTGTCATCAGAATTAAATAAAAATAAAATGATTACTTCTAGCTAAAAGTTTAAATATTCATTTATATAATATGCCAATATCTGTATCCCATATTCTATCAATAAAAATTAAATATCTGTAAATAAATAGATACATAAATAAAAATACTTCTCTTACATAGGTATAATTTACATTTTTATATTAGGCCGCTTTATGTATCCAATATTTATTTCTTAAACAAACAAACAAAAATTTAATACCTTCTGTTTACCAGGCATTATTTTAGATCCTGAGTATTCAGCAGCAAGCAATACAGATAGAAATCTTTGTTTTTAGGTAGCTTACATAAAGTATTAGGGTCAGGGAGACTCAATAAACATAAGACGTGGCATTATGTTATATAATGTGTCAGGTTAGAAGTGCTGGGAAAAGACTGTGCCAATGAAGGGGAGTTAAAAGCAGAGGCTGAGGGTCTGGTTAGAATTTCAAATGTGAAATTAGGTGAGGCTCACTGAGAAAAGGCCCTTTGAGGCAAGAGTTGAAGAGGGCCATGGGTGTGCACAATGGATTCCTGGGCAGAGGGAGCAGCAAATACAAAGTTCCTGAGGCTAGAGCATCCATGCTCTCATCAGGAATGGAGTGTAGGCTGGTGAAACTGCAGTGAGAAAGCCCAGGCAACAGTAATAGGGAGCATAGTGTGTATATATGAGACACAGAGACCATGCTACAAAGTGCTATACCCTCGGTTCTTTGCTTGAACTTTAGTGAAATACTTGAACTTGCAATGGAAGAAAAATTGCTCACCACTTAGCAGATGGCCAATATTTCATATAAACCAACTTGGCAACATCATGAGGAAGACAGGAAAATGTAGAATTTGTTTATATTTTCTGTCCATTGTGAATTGCTTAAAGGTCTTTCATGCTTTATATATTGCACTAAACATTATCTTTCTGCAAAGTATTGCCATAAAATGAAGCTTTGAGTATAGCAAAAAGACATTATTTATTGAGATTCTACAATATGACTTCATTTAATACACAGAATACTCCAATTAGTGAAATACAATGTTCACACTTTACAGATGAGACCATTGAGGTTCAAGGGGTATAAAATGATGAGTTATCAGGCTGTAGGAGAACTGGGATTTAACTTCAGGTTGGTCTGACTAACTGAAACAATCTTCCCTACTGTCTTCATCTGACTCCCAAAATCGATCTTGTAACACACAGATTTCCTAGGTCCAGGGAATTGAATTTTTGGTCTAAAAACTGACCTGCCAGGGGCGCCTGGGTGGCTCATTTGGTTGAGTGTCTGATTTCAGCTCAGGTCATGATCTCGCAGTCTGTGAGTTGGAGCCCTGTGTCGTGTTCTGTGCTGACAGCTCAGAGCCTGGAGCCTGCTTCTGATTCTGTGTCTCCCGCCCTCTCTGCCCCTCCCCCACTCATGCTCTATCTCTCTCTGTCTCAGAAATAAATAAACATTAAAAAAAAATTTATAAACTGACCTGCCAGATTCACACTACATATGGAAATAGTTTCTATTTATAGTGACATTTGGTCTGTAGAGAATGTCGCTGCCAGCCCTGTTGGTAACTACAAGAACTAGAAAGCATTATTTACAGAGAATGATTCACAGTAATAATTAAGAATTAACTATACTTATGATGATAATTTTGCCTAACTTACTAGAGTAAATGGAATTAAAATGCACTCTGATTTGAAATTCATTGTTTTTTTTTTTCTTTTCTTTTACAGGTAAGTTTGGAAATAATTTATTTTGCTTATGGAATAAAGGTATGATGTCACTTTTTAAGTTTTATTTTAATTGCTTTTAACGTGGTGCATAAGAGATGCTGTGTTTCATCATGCATTTTTTTGTTAATGTTGCTATTGTTGCTCTTGAACATTTCTGAAGGTGTCATTGTGGGTTTAAGGTATTTGAGTCAGGCATTTTTAAGTATGTGATTCCATAAAGTAAGTCCGTGCAGGGTATTTATTTGGGCTTCTGTGCTGGATAAAAGGAGGTGGATCGTATTGGGGGTAAGGGAAATATAAGAAGAGGGAAGAATATTCATGCAGTGAGAGTCTATAAAGCTGAGAAGGGCAGTAACCTTCAGCTCCAGGCATATAGTGTACAAACACCGTGAATATGTGCCCAGGAATGAGATGCCTGTACATGCAGACTATTTTCATTCACTCTTCTAAGCCCTTGGTTTTGTGTTTTCTTCTATTATCATGCCAAATTTCTGACCAGGGTATGGCTGATATGTATCTTTGAAAAAAGAACGGCTGTGCCATTTTGAACCAAAGTCAAATCTTAAGTTAGAAAGCCATAAAAAGATCCACTTCCTGGAAACCATGTGAAAAGGGGAAAAAGAAGAAAGAAAATATATATATATTAACCATTGCAGAAAAGAGGACAGAAATTTCTTTAGACCTTCTAGATACACAAAAGAGAAGATAAAATTTCAGACACTTGAAAAGATTTGGGATTTGTACTGGGGAAGGGAAG
Source organism: Panthera pardus (assembly GCF_024362965.1). Lineage (NCBI taxonomy): Eukaryota > Metazoa > Chordata > Mammalia > Carnivora > Felidae > Panthera > Panthera pardus. The sequence continues at coordinate 111,514,840 of NW_026526765.1, forward strand.
CAGCCTGTTATTTTGCCTACATGGGACTGTAGCATTATTGGTGTGCATTGTGCTTTTGTTCATATGTGAAAGATGTGACTGTGCGAGATTTGAATTAAGTACATCACTGAAGTAAACCTATGTTAATTATAAATGGTATGTTTACTTTATTAAAGACAGATTTGTTAAAAAATGAAATTCAACTGAGTAAATTTGAAGATCTAATTACTTTAACAATTGAATTGGACAGCAGTCCACTTAAAAGTAGAGAGGATCTCTAAGAATTTGTACAAAATGGAAGGCTTTCATAGAGCAATGATGAAGCAAAAAAAAATATTAACAAAAGAAAAGGATTGCTTCAGAGGTGGTCACTTTTCCTTAGGGAGAAGAGCAGAGGGTTTTATCCTACAGTTTACCTCATCTTCCTTCTGGAGAGGGAGAGGCCCCACATTCAGGACTCCTTGGTCCCCATCAGAATTTTCCTGACTGACTGGTTAAGACTACAATTCTAGTGCAGGTTGAAACTACAATTAGATTATGTATGAACCTCTGGTTTGAGGACTCTACCTAAGTGACACCATTTGGGGCCTGTGGTTTTCTTTTGAAACAGACTGTATGTGCTTTAGAAGTTATTGCAAGCTTTACTGTTAAATGTATACAAATAAACAGAGATAGGAACACTAATTCTATTCCTAGTCTAAGTTCTGCCTAATCAGAAAGATGTGATGTAGCTCAGAAGGTAAAAAATGTTCTTGCACCCCTGGTCTGGATGGGTAAAGACTTTGATCTTACTATATTTTCACCAATATAACATATCAATGTCAAAGTCATGATGGAGTCAATATTATCACCCTGAGTAGATCTTATAAAAAAGGAAGGACTGCAAATATTTTCACTGAGAAAATACAAATTTGGTACTTGAACCACGAAGCCTGCAGCTCTTTTTTTTTAACTAATATTTCACTGCTGGATGGAAAAAAGTAGAATTAAAGGACGTTATAAAATGCCACATCTTTGGGAAAATACATGTATTTTTTTTCTCTCTTTCTCTAAAAATCTAAGTATCACGGAAATTCTGTAGCCCATCGGCCAGCAAACTTTTTCTGTGAAGGGCAAGATAGTAAATATTTTAGACTTTGTAGGACCCAACATCTTTGTAGTAACTATTCAACCCTGCCATTGTAGAGGAAATGCAGGGACCCACAGACAAATACATAGTGAATTAGCATGGTGTGTACCAATAAAACCTTATTTACAAAAAGAGAGGTGGGTGGGATTTGCCCTGGGGAGGTTTCCAGTCCCTTGCTCTAACTTCCTTTGAAATGTAAAATTTTAAGCAATCTTAAAAATTTTTGGAAAGGTATGTATTTTGGTCACCTTCTAATATATAGGTAAACCCTTAGTATAAATAGGAATGAAATGGTGTTCAACAATACTTTAGAGAAAATAAATATATGTCTGGAAAGATTTGGTGAATTTAAACACTAGAGGGCACAAAAGGTTATTTTTAAGTAAGGATATTTTTGTAAACACAACTCTACAATTATGAAAAGCTGCCTCAATAGAGCAGTGTGACCTCAGTGTGCATAATTTGTCAGAAATGTCGGCCTGTATCTCCAGTGACCTCACTGGCCACAAGAACTTGAAGTGGTTGACCACTCTGTGTGCTATAATAATAGCCATATGTCTTTTTTTTTAAAGCTTGCTTTTGACCTTTTCATACAATGTGGCCAAGCTTAGATTTATATAGTAGATTTTCCCCCCATTTTGTAAGAGAAGACTCATTTGTTAAATTGCTGTAGGTTCTAGTTTTCATGTGGTGTGGGACCTCTTTGCAGTAAAACAAAATTATTTTCTATTTTCTTATCTTTCTAATCTTAAATAGTCATAATAAAATAATACATGCAAGTATAGTTTAGTTTGTTACTTTGATTTTTATACTACTTTGAGGGTTTTATTTCATAAAAGTGATTCAAAACCCTTAGGACATCGGGGGCACCTGGGTGGCTCAGTTGGTTAAGTGTCCAACTTCGACTAGGTCATAATCTCACAGCTGATTTCCAGTGCTGCATTGGGCTCTGTGCTGATGGCTCAGAGCTTAGAGCCTGCTTCAGATTCTGTCTCCTTCTCTTTCTGCCCCTCCCCCATTCATGCGCGCGCGCGCGCAGCGCGCGCGCGCGCGCTCTCTGTCTCAAAAATAAATGAACATTTTTTTTCTTTAAAACCATTAGGACTTCAAGCCCCAAAAATGTTCATACCTGTTCATCTAGTAATTCTACTTATACGTATTCGGATTAGAGAAATAATTTGAGATATTATAAAGATTAACAACTGGTATTATTGCCACAGAAATACTTCTATTATTGAAAACCTGAACATACTATAAGTCTTCCTGATAAGGTAATGTTTAAATAAATTTTGATGTTAGTGTCAGCCAGTAGAATATTATCAATCATTAAAAAGATTTTCAAATAATTTTAAATGATATGGGAAATTGTTTATATATAACATGAAATGCAAAGCAGAATCCAAAATCATATACACTAAAATCTCAATCAAATTTTAAATTTAGATACATAAATTTATGTATGTACACATAAAAATAAGGAAGAAAATGAGCCAGGAGATTTACAGCAACTACCTCTGGGTGTAGATGATTTTTCTTTACTTCTTTTGCTCTTCTTCATTTTCCAAACATTCTATAATAAGCATTCACCATTTTATATAATCATAAAAATATTATTCAAGCTGCAAATGATTTCAGCATCTCAGAGCACTTTTTTCTGTCTGATTCCTAGGTCAGTGCTGATAAAAGCCAATTATAAGAAAAGTATATTATTTTATGCATCAGAAAATGCATTTAAATGATTTATTGATTGTTAGGCAGGCACATCATTAGAGTCACCTTTTCAACTCTATGGGATAAGCTAATTTGTCTCCCTTCTGTTAGGGCTGAGGTACCCGGACACTAAAGGGGAATGAGGCCACAAAAAAGACCAGGGAAGCAAGAGCCTGCTGCCAAGGCCTATGGTGCTGAGATTTAGCACAGAACTTCCCCAGAAGCTCCCTGGACTATGGTAAAGCAGGCCACGTGCAAAACACATATGCGCATGCTCACACTTGCACGTCCCTCTCACCCTGTTCTTCCTTCAATATCTGCTTTCTGCCCTGACTTTCCTTAAAAGTGGACCTCAGGGAATGTGCGTGGAGAGGGCTGGAGATAGAAACAGGAGACTTGCGATGCCAAATTGGACTGCGTTCTGAGCACAAAATTCCATAGGGTGGCTTTACATAAAATATTACAAGAAGTCCCATAAATAATATGGACAGAAAATGCCACAATCATGTGACAAAGCAAAAGCTTGTCACTAGTTTCAATTCAGCTTTTCCTTGTGACTCTTTTAGTAGCAGGAACGATGTGCTAAAAATGTAGTTTCTTCCTTTTTTATTTTGTAAAAAGACATCTGAAAGAGTGAACATGGCATAAGCAAAGTCACAAAGTTTGAGCTACATAGAATACTTTTTTTTTTCTTAATTCACTATGTATTTTTTAACATTTCCATCAGAGCTTTTAATCCCTGGTGCCTAGGAGATTGAGAACTGAGTGACGAGATGGAATTGAGACTACCTAATTCCTTCAAACAGCCCTTATGCTTTAATTTTCTCTGTAGATACAATTTTCTCTTTATTTTTTAATTTTGAACCAAATGGCTTTTAACATAAACTGACATGGGGCGCCTGGGTGGCTCAGTCAGTTGAGTGTTCAACTCTTGATTTTGGCTTAGGTCATGATCTCAGTGTGGTGAGATCGAGCCCCATTGGGTGGTGCAGGGGGAGCTCTGTGCTGAGTATGGAGCCTGCTTAGGATTCTCTCTCCCTCTTTCTCTCTGCCCCTCTCCTGAGCATGCACGTGCATGCTCTCTCTCTCAAAATAAATAAACATTTTTTTTAAAAATATCATAAGCTGACAGAATCAGCCATTTGGGATTGTTCACAAAGATATTCAGATAGTCTGAAGTTTGCCAGCTTATTATCCTCAAGTGATAGTTACTGGTTTTTATATATGAAATGTTCTCAGACATAGCCAGGTGCAAATAAATCTATAAATATTTGAGCATTAGCTATTGTCTATTGGGTAGATATATGAGATATGGCTTATCTAAACTAATTACTAAAGGGAATAGCGAAACTTTTAATCCTTTATGGAACAAAGCGGAATTACATATCCCTTAGAAGAATAGCAGAATTTAGAGCCAGATAATGAAATTCCTCTGGAATCTGTCTTCTAAAGAGTTGGAGGGATTCGTGTAGCATATGTTTACCTAGCTCCTACTGTGCTGGGCAGTCCCAGGGTTACATGGCCCCAGAAGTTCACAGCCCAGCAGAACATTGAGCATATTGCTCTCATTTTATTCATGGCACTCCCTCAGAGAGAAAGGGAGATGACAATATGCATTATGCCCTAAATAAGAAACAAATTAGAGAAGTAAAGATTACTTTCCATTTACCATAGACACCTATGACATATTTATTTCCATTTACTCATATCCATATCTCACCAGACAGCCCATAGCACATTCATGTCCTCGTCCAATCTTATCTTTTTTCACTACCTTATTTATTAGTTCTCAGATAACCTGAAGAAGAATGGATCTGAGCTTTTTTCACACCTGTAGTAGGTTCATGTTAAAATCCAGGGAAACTGTGGACAGACCTTTTTTTTTTTTTTTTTTTTTCAGCTAAAGTATGTTAGTTAACATTACCAATAAGGACAAAAAGCTTCCTAAATGAAAATGAAAAGTATGAAATGATACAGTAGTCTAAAAACTATGTTCAAACGATGAGTATGTTCTAGCAATCTGCTGTACAATATTGTGCCTATAGTTAACAACACTGTGTTGGCACACTTGAAAATTTAAGATGGTAGGGCTCATGTTATGTGTTACTACCCACCACATCCATCACACATCCAACACCAAACAGACCCAAGGAAAATTGTGGAGGTGATGGATATGTCTATTACCATGATTGTGGTGATAGTTTCTTGGATGTGGGTATTTGTCCAAACTCATCAAACTGTATGCATTAAATCCATGCATATTTTGTGTAACTGTTATACCACTATGAAGCTGGTTTTTTTCAACTATGGCTGTTACAGATGCCAATGTCTTGGGTATTGAGAGAAAGGAGGATTTGAGAGGGACAAATTTATGACACTATCTTCCTGGCTTTAGTCTTTCCTTCTCAAATCCTTGTGGAGTAGAATCAAATATTAATTGTTTGAAAATTCTTCTTTAATTATTTACTCCCTTTCTGAGAAACTGTTGATGATGTTTCACTTCTAAGTGGAACAAATTCTCCACTCCTGACATAACATTCGAAGTTTTGCACACTCCAGTCTCAGCCTTTCTTTCTTACATTTTCCTAGTTATCACTGCGTATAATAACCTGCCCTCAGAATGCCAATAATTTCACCATGCACAGGATATGTCTTCCATCCTCATGCCTGGATATATTATGCTTCTAAAGAGCAGCAGCTGCTTATACTTGTTATCAGACAATGCCAGTCACCGTGTTATAAGTGTTTGATTATTACATGTCAATATGTATCTCCTATCGCGGTCAAATCAGAGAATTCAATCACTTAGCAAATCTATATTGGACCCCTACCACTAGTAGTCCCTACTCCAGTTGCTGGTACACAGCAGTGAAAATAGCAGAGTCTCTTAATTTCTTTTTCTTTTTGTGGAGCTTTTTTTTGGGAGGGGGAGGGAGAAAAACAATGCAAAATATACAAACATATACAAAATAACTATATGATGATAAGTTCTATGAGGAAAAATCATGCAGAGTAAAGAAATAGAGTGATGGTGATGTTATTTTAGATTGAACAGTCAGAATAAATAGCTCTTTCTATTAAACTGATATTTGGACCTTAACAAAATGAAAGAATGATACAGATATCTGAAGGAAGAGCATTTCAGGAACAGAAACAGCAAGGGGAAAGGCCCTGGGGTAGGAGCAGATTCATTGTGTTCAAGGATTAGGTAAAAGACCAGTATGGAGGGAAGGGAAGGGGAGGGGAGGGGAGGGGAAGGGAGGGAAGAAAGAAAGAAAGAAAGAAAGAAAGAAAGAAAGGGAAAGAAAGAAGCAAGCAAGCAGACAAGACCTGTGTGGATGGAATCAAGTAAACAAGATGAGAGAGGAGAAGGAAAAGAGGTCAGAGAAATAGGAATGAGATAGGAAAGGGCTTTTGTAAGTCATGGTAAAGAGTTGGGATTTTATCCCAAGTGAAGTGAGGAACCAGTAGAGGGTTTTGAGGAGAGAAATGACATACCTTTCCAAAGTGTCGCTCTGCGTGGTCTGGTATTCTGTGAAGAACACACTTGGAGCAAGGGCAGGGGCAGGGAAGATGGTTAAGAAGCCACTGCAGTAGTTTGGGCAAGAGACAGTGGTGACCTGGACAAGGCTGGTGGTGGTGGAACTGGTAAGAAGTGACCAGATTCTGAGTATAATTTGAAAATAAAGCTGACGGCATTTGGTGTTGGAATTCCACAGGGGGTAAGAGAAAAGTAAATGAGCCAAAGATGATTCAAGGATTTTTGCCTGAAAAAATTAGAAACCTGTGTTTTAATTTGCTGAGTTGGGGAAAGGCAGGGAAGAGTAGATTTAGTGATGGCATGATGGAGACATGAACCAAAAATTCAGTTTGGGCATCCTAGGTGTAAGAGTCCTATTTGTGACAGGGGCTTCAAGCCCCACCCCATTTCTTATTGACTCACCTCAGAGTTCACCTGTATGTGTGATGGGCGATTTCTATATGCCAAGTCAACTTCTCATCTGAGACACCTGTACACGTTCTCCAGTACAAAGGAGCTTACTAGATTGTGTGTGGGCCACCTAGAAGAGCTTGTGACTACTCCCAGGGGTAACCTACATACATTGAGGAACTAGGGGTAACTTACATACATTGAGGGACTACTTATACAGCGGTTCCACACTCTCCAGGGGGACGATGCCAAAGCATTTCCGTACCCCTTAGAAGGTCCCCAAGAAGATTGAGCTCCATTTACTCACAGCTTATTAATGCACACTTTCTTGACTTTACTCTCTTCCTGCTGCCCTAAGTGCATATATTTATTTCCGCGCCTTCTCTCCAAATTAAACACCCATGCCAAGACCTTGTAGGGTCTGCCTGGGGGGGATTTCACCTGAAGACTATTAGAAATCCAAGAAGGAGGTGGATATAACTAATGGAAGGATTAGTCTTTTACAAAACTATTTGAAAGCCGTTTGCCCAAGATCTGAATATGGGTAGGCTCCTATACATACTTATTCCTTCTTCTGTGCCTCATGTTCTCCTTTCCACGTGGACACACTGATGGTGATCAATGAACAGTCTGAACTTTTAGCAGAAGCTACAGCAGGATTTCTAGATGGTGGTAGTTTGAATAGTACTTGATGACAAATTGATTACAACTAAGGGGATCTTGAGGACTTCTCTTGAATGTGCATTTATGCAGGAAGCACATTGTTTTTCCTTCCCCAAATGCTTATTTTAGGTGGTTTTCGAAGAACTGGTGGAGATTATGAAGGGCTAGCCCATGCGATCTTTTGGTTGTTGTCATTGCTTTTTAATTGTAGTTTGTGCTCACTCATACTTTTTCACTACCTTGGCTCAGAGTTCGGAAGCATGAGTTGTGTGACATAGTGCAGCCAGCAGTAGGCAACGTCAAGACTGTACTCATTTCCAAGCAATTGTTTAAGGGAAGGTGAAAACAAATAATTTTCTCTCATTTTTTTTAATGTTTGTTTATTTATTCTGAGAGAGAGAGGGAAAGAGAATCACAAGTAGGCTCTGCTCTGTCAGTACAGAACCCAACACAGAGCCCCATCTCATGAAACTTGAGATCATGACCTGAGACAAACCCAAGAGTCAGATGCTTAACAGACTAAGCCCCCCAGGTGCCCTCTCTCATGTTTTGATGAGATATAGGCACAAGTCTTCTTGCGTACATTGTATCCCATTTCACAGTAATTTGTCCTTTGCAAGAAATATCCAGAATTTGGTTCTTCTTGCTGAGCAGTTATTCAATAATTTTAAATCAGTGGGATCATTTATGTGCATAAGATTTTTTAGCCTAACTAAAGAGTTAACTCAAACACCTAAAAATACCCCCATTTTCACATTACTAAAATGGCAGTATTCTTATTAGTGACTCACGTGAAGTCTCAGGAGACTAATACATTTCCATACGGTACTCATAATCATACTAACATTTCATAAATAAATAGTTCTATATTTTTAAGATAAATAGGCAACATTTGCTTTTGAATCTATTCTCCAATTTTCAGTGCTTGTTTTCTTTGGTCAAATGGAGAAATGGAAAAAGAACAAGTTTCTGAAATAATGGGGACAAATAATGCCAATTTCTTATTTTAAGAATTTCTTTTTAAAGCATTGTCCATTAAAAAATACAATGATGTGGCAGCTGGGTGTCTCAGTCATTTAAGCACACGACTTCCATTCAGGTCATAATCTCACAGTTCGTGAGTTCAAGACTCACATCAGGCTCTCTGCTGTTAGAGCCTGCTTCAGATCCTCTGTCTCCCTCTCTCTCTGCCTCCCCCCTGCCTGTTCTCTCTCTCTCTCTCTCTCTCTCTCTCTCTCTCTGTCTGTCTCACAAATAAATAAACATTAAAAAAAACACACAACCGTGTAGAATATTTATGTACACCTTTAATAACAGAGATGTAGGATACCAAGGCTGCATGTCACCTGTGCACCCTCTGAAAGGTCTGGAAGTCACTCATCAGGTGGTGAAGGATAATAAGCAAAAGCCTTCATGGCTAGCTGAAGCTCCTGGCTCTTTCTTTGGGTGAAGGCAGAGTGATGAGAACCTCTGTGTAGAAGGGGACACTCTGCAAACATCTAGCTGTTTTCATAGAAGAGAATGTTCTCACAGCCTGGCGTGAAGCGCTCCTCTTTGAATCTATAAAGCTTTCGGCATTTTTCTTTTTGCTTTTTTCTGGCCCTGGCTCTTCCACCTCTAAGGGGCATACCATTCTGTCCTCTCTAGTGAAATGTCTGCAGACCGCATCAAGCTGCATCTAATTTGATTTTAAATCATATCATCATAGGTGTTAAATGATGTGCGTGCTTATCTGGCTTTCCAGCACTTCTCTCTGTGACCCTTTAACAGCTCAGCAACGTGTAAACTATAAGACCTACTTAAACTAACATAAATTCAAAAGTTTTTATTCATGGACCTTTGGTTGAAATCTCATCAAACTAAAAACTTAAAAGTCCTGGTGGGAAAAAAGAAATTTGGCTATCTGAGTTTTTAGTAGCCTATCTTTAGTTTTATTATAAACGTAATTTCTGGGGTGCCTAGTTGCTCAGTCGGTTGGGCGGCCGACTACAGCTCAGGTCATGATCTCGCGGTCTGTGAGTTCAAGCCCCGCATTGGGCTCTGTGCTGACAGCTCAGAGCCTGGAGCCTGCTTCCAATTCCGTGCCTCCCTCTCTCTTTGCCCCTTCCCTGACTGCTCTCTCTCTCTGTCTCTCAAAAATAATAAACATTAAAAATGTTTTTATAAAGTAATTTCTATTTGTTGTAAAAAATTTTAACACTACAGAAAAGAAAGTTTAAAAATGTCTATGATCCCAATATCCAGACATAACACTGAAAACATTTCGGTGTATATTTTAACTAATTAGATTTAATTGTAAAATGCTTTTCATGAGTAATTAGATTGTATTTAGTATTAGCAATTTCAAAATTCACTTCTTTTTTATTGAAATACAGTTGATATATAACATTGTGCAAATTTAAGGTGGCCAAGATGTTGATTTGATACATTTATGTTGCAGTATGATTGCATTGTAGCCTTAGCTAAAATTTCTATTCCTTCACATAATTATCAGTTCTTTTTTTTGTTGGGAGTAATTAAGATCCAGTTAATTAGCTAGTTTGATGCTCATAATACAGTATTGTTATCTATAATCACTATGCTGTGCATTGAATCTCCAGGATTTATTTAATATTTGCAAGTTTGTACCCTTCAACCACACCACCCTCCACCCCATCTGATAAGCCCCATTTTACTCTTTTTTATGAGTTGACTTGTTCAGATTCCACATGTAAATGATATTATACAGTATTTGTCTTTCTCTGACTACTTCACGTAATAATCCACAAGGCCCAGCCATGTTGCTCCAAATGCTGGGATTTCCTTCTTTCCCATGGCTGAATAACATCCCATTATATACGCATACTGCTTTCATACTGCACTCCTCAACAAAGTATTAATACCAACATCTTGAAAAAGCCACTGCATACTTTTTATAGCTATATTTGCTATTCTCACTGAACTGCTGGAATGAGGTTGTATTAGAGTGGAAAATACACATCCTTAATTGCACCTGAAAAGTTGATTATCTGAATCTGAGATGCTCCACAGTCCTCGGAGCACGTGAACACCCTGACTCTGGACATGACTCTGCATCACTTGCTCTTTGACTGGATTCCTTTTCAAGTATCAACTCTAAACATGAGCCGAGAGTATTCAGTACTTATTTGTATTAAGTTCTTCAGTATCATGGAGACTAAAATTAGGTTTCCTCTGTCAGTCTTGTGGTGTTGTTTGACCTTGACCTACATGTCAAATTTTTGAGAAGGTAGCAAGCTGACTTTTCCGTAGGCACATCAGAAATAGTAGGTGAAAAACATATTAAGTGATGTTGGGATTTTCTATTTCATTTATTACTGTAATAGAGTCTCTTTCTTGTCAATAACAAGCTAGACTTAACATTTATATAAAATTCATTAAAAATATAACAAAAGGAAATAAAAAATTAAACCCATAGAAAAACTGGAAAATTTGCACTTATTGAAACACCAGATTTATAGATTTTATAGGATATTTTGTATAATATTGATAACTCTGGAATATTCCCAATCATCCCATTCCTAACCACCTGACTGAACTCATAATTTACTAAAAATTACCGTGTATAAAAAAATTCTGAAAGCATATTACCTAGAACTAAACTGGAAAAAAAAAACCTCACGGTAACCATTTTATCACTTAAAGGATATTGATTTGCATAATTCGTAATCTTTCATTGTATCTTTAATGTTTACATTTTACCATAACTTATTTTTGCTAATGAGATATAGGGATTCACATTTACTATGTTCTTTATATTACATAGAAAAAAAAAAAAAAGAAAGAAACAACCCACACTCTCTGCCTGTACAAAGTCCAGCCTTTAAAGCAGATTGGATGTTAAAGCATAGAAACTTGTATCTTAGGTATAACATAATATACAATCTATGAATATTATTCAGATGAATAGTATTATAATAGAACAGTTCTCATTGTTCAAGTCCAGTGTGATAATCTCCTGTTAAAAAACAGTCTCTTAAATGTTACCAGCATAATCTAAGTGGTAGGTACCCTGGTATCCACTGTAAAATTCTTCAAACATTTATGTATTTTTGAGAATTTTCATATTACTCTTTTGGAAAAAAAAAATCTCATTTTGATATGGCAAGAACCATAGTCTACATTTTTTTTTCTGAAACAAGTTTTATATGCCCAATCAAGTTTGTGTCTTAAACATCTGTAATTCAGCTCATTCTGGACTACTGCAAGGCTGATTGCCCTATTTATGGCACGCTTATTTTTCTCTTTGTAAAAGATGCCAGGGCACAGTTTGTCAGCTTTAATGTTGTGAGCACTACTGATACAGTTTATTGAGAAAACATTAACCACCATAGGTTACAGAGATGACATTTTTATGAGGTGAGATTTTTCCCAGTTGCAAATCTCTCTCAAGAGGGACCAGGTCCCATTTTCTTTTCTATGCCCAACCACCTTGCACTGATTTAGACCCATGCTTGGCACTACTCATGAAACAAGAACTTCGTTATAAATGTGTCTCTCCTGCAAGCCTCCCAGCTTCGTATAGTTCTATGAATTGACTGTTGGAGAAGTGTTTCCCCTGGGCCAGCTGCTGTGAAAAGTGTTTTACCTAAAATATCTCATTTGATGTGTTTTTAATGTTGATCATCTGAAAAATTACCATCTCTTTAGTTATACTCATTTTTTTTTCATAAACAAGACCTCAAGCCATTTTCCAATTCTATAAATATTTTATATCCTTTCTCTTCCTACTTCCTTGATACTTGTAAAAAATGTCAACCCAGTCCAATTTCCCATCAGCCTGAAGTTTCGGTTTTGGTTCATTCAATTCTGAGGTCTATTTGGGCATAATTATCTTCACCATTGATTGTTAGCATGTATATAGCATAGTGCTTGGCACATAATAGATGCCAAATATGTATTTCTGACTGGATGGGAGGAAAGAAGGGAGAAAGGAAAGTTGGAAGTGAGGGAAGGAAGGAAGGAAGGAAGGGAGGGAGGGAGGGAGGGAGGGAGGCAGGGAGAGTTAGCTGTTGAACGAAATTTCATAAACTAGTTTACTAGGCCACATCTCTTAGGACTTTGTGGTTTAGTTAAGGTCACTTAGAATATCAAGAAAAATACTTACTTCCCCAAACATTTCGTTATCTAATATTCAATACTGCTTAAAAACCCGCAGCTATGATTTTGTTTCTTTGACTGCAACTTATTTTATTGTCATAGGTAAATTCATTCCCTTAAAAGTTAGGTATAACCTATATATCAAACTATTATAAATACAATTTAAATTAAAATTTGAATCAGAATTTTCTATAAATAGATGACTTTAGTTGATATCACCTAACCAATGAAACACAACTGTTCCTTCTCCACTTGACCTCTACATTTTAAAGGCAGTGAATTTAACAGAAGTCACTAATTTAGAAATGGCATGGGGCACCTGGGTGGCTCAGTCGGTTGAGTGGCCACTTTGGCTCAGGTCATGATTTCATGGTTGATGAATACGAGTTCAAGACCTGCAGTGGGCTCTGGGCTGACAGCTCAAAGCGTGGAGCCTGCTTAGTATCCTGTGTCTCCCTGTCTCTCTGCCCCTCCCCCACATGCTCTCTGTTTCTCTCTCTCTCTCAAAATTATATATATATATATATATATATATATATATATATATATATATATATATGGCTTGTTTTCCAAAATTTAGAGGTAAGCCAGAGTTTCACTCAAGGCTCATCATTTACCACTTACCAAACAGGAAAGTCATTAAACTCCACTGAACCAGTAGAACTAAAATTAATGATAACAGTGGAAACAAGGGCCAGGATGTGTCCTATTTTCTTATTAATGCCATAATTGTATAAATGTCTGTTATAAATTCCTTAGGTGTTTTTGAGGTATGGCTAGAAAATGGTACCTTAGGTTTTGTGCCTCCTGTTACAAAATAAAAAACTAATAACATAAATACACATTGTTTCTTTCACTGTTACTGAAATACCCAGATTTCTATTTTAGCTCCTTAGTGAATTGCAACCATTGGTTAGACAGGCTGAAAAGTGTTTCTGTGTGTATTGATGTAAAATATGCAAAGGGAAAATGCAGCACGGAAGTGGTAAGTGGTGCATTCGAACCCTCTGACACTGTCACTTTTCCCCAAGTCTCGCCATCCTCTGGCAGGCCTCCTCTCTCTCGCTCCCTCTGTAACTCTCTGGCTATCACAGCTGAGCCCATGCAGCCCTGCCCTCAGCCTCAGTCTCCAGGCTCTGGAATTAGGGATCTAAAGAGCTTGGGGAAGCCAGCTACCATGGAGACAAGATTTGAGATAAGCAAAACTGACTCAGATGCACATCTCCTTAGTTAGTTTTCTGGTATCAGCTGAGCTACTTAACCTCTGTGAGCCTCAGGTTTCTTGTCTTATAAGATGGCAACAATAATGTCTGCCTGAAAGTTGGTTAAGATGAATTAAGATTAGGGGCACTTGAGTGGCTCAGTCAGTTGAGCATCTGACTTTTGATTTCTGTTCAGGTCATGATCCCAGGGTAGTGGGATCGAGCCCTGCATCAGGCCCAGTGCTGAGTGTTGAGCCTGCTTAAGATTCTCTCTCTCTCACTCTGCACCTCTCCAACACTTGCTTTCTCTCTTTCTCTCTTTCAAAAAAAAAAAAAAAAAGGTTAAAAAGAAAAAGATGAAATAAGATTATGTAACTATTGTGCATATGCCTGTTCTTTCTATGAAAATTCCAAACTTCCTCCATGACTTACCTCTCCAAAGAAAGGGACCATCCCCCTCATTCCGTCATTCCTCAGTTATATTCTAGGCCTTTTTGGGTTAAAAGCATAGGTTTTATAATTGGGAAGACCCCAATTTTAATCTCAGATCTGCCTTTCCGTGACTGTATGATCACAGGGGCAGGTTACTTCAACCTTCTAAGCCTCCTTTTCTTCTGTCGTAAAACAGAATAAAAATACAACTAAACTCATAGATACAGTTTTATGGAGATAATAAAAGGAATGCTAGGCCTTCATCATAGAATAAATACCAAATTAGTGGTTGATACCATCATAGTAGAATATGGAATTCTAAAAGTATACTCTGACCTTGTGGTAACCTTTGCTTCACAAACTCAGTCAACACATGAGGAGTGTCAGGATGAGGAAGGGAGTCTGGGGGTAACAAGGGCGACAGTAAGTACCCAGGAATGGGAATGTTTATGAATGTTGTCTCCGCTAAATGGATATCCAGATTTAGCGAGATATTGAACGCTGTCATGGAAAAAATGCACAGTGCCAAAGTTGAACACATGAGATTGTTGTTATTTAGAGATTCTTGGTATTTGGGGTCTTTTTCTTTCTCCCAAGGGAGGGATTTTGTTTCTCAGCCTGGTAATTCCATCACTGCTTTTACTTGTTTGTTAACATAGTTCTAAAGAGCTGAAAAGAGGCCATTTCTGTCCTTATTTGGTATGTGGTCAACAATGAGAACAGCATGGGTTGGAATCAGTGTTGCAAATGCTTTTTCAGTTAAACAACCTGTCTGCAGGATCCCCCAAGTTTTCAGAAAGTAAATGGGAATGTTCCTATATTTAGGGGAAGCCCAGGATTTTTGAACAATTGTGAAAAAATTCCATGAGCTAGTTGAATAGAATTCCTTGCCCTTTATTTTTTCTATTTACTTCTAGTCAGCAGAACGAATAGAAGGTTTTCATCCTGCAAGTAAGAGTTTAATATTCTGTTGAAGGATTAACTTGTAAAATATTCTATCCTTTTATACTTATCATAGGAAGATTTCAAATGGGAGAAAAAATTAGTGATCAAAATTTAAGATTGATACCCCTTTTGCAACTGGTAAAATGGTATTCCTACTTACCATGTTTATGAGGTGACCCATTTTACTGTAAAATTTTTAAAACTGAAAGTGTTTCTAACAGTATACAAATAATTTTTCTAGCAGACCAAAAGCTTAACATTATGAGTAGTGGTGCTTAAAATCTAGTCTGGTTGTTTTCAAGAGGCTTTCACATAAATTACCCTACATTCCTCTCAAAACCTCTTCACAGTAGCTTTCCTTTGGATGAGACATGAAACGTAACAAGGTCAAGCAGCAGTACTCAAGGTCACACGGCAAGCTGATGGCATGACTGTTCCTCTAATACCCTGTATCAGGACTGCCCTGCATATTTTCCCAATGATGCCTCATCAAAAACTAAGCCAAAAAAAGAAAAAAAAAAACTAGTCTGAGGACAAACCTGTAATTCATTTGGTCATAACAGTGACAGTATGTTTTTTTTTTTCTGGTTTTATTATTTTATTTATTTATCTCTTGCTACAATTATGGCTTTGTCAGAGGGAACATGTAAGGAAAAAGAAAATAAATAACTCCTACCATAGCAAAATATTTCGCCCCTATTTGGGAACACACAAAAAATATAATACAGGTGATGCATCTTATTTTCAAGAAGCCCTGATGTTATTGGTTTGTTCATTCATTAAACAAACATTATTGGGACTTTTTTTCTCTGGTCATTTGCTAGGCACAGGGCATTCAGTGGGAAAGCAGACATGGTCTATGTCCTTACAATGGTTAGGTATAGCAGGAAAGCTAGATGTTAAAATAAATAGTAATTACAAATGTGCTGACAGTGATAAGAAGAAAGTGCAGAGTGCTATGGAGACTTCCCTTGGTCCGGGAAAGCAGGGAAGGCTTGTCAGAGGAAGTGGCTTTCAAAATGAAATTCCTGGGGCGCCTGGGTGGCTCAGTCGGTTAAGCAGCCAACTTCGGCTCAGGTCATGATCTCGCGGTCCGTGAGTTCGAGCCCCGCGTCGGGCTCTGTGCAGACAGCTCAAAGCCTGGAACCTGTTTCAGATTCTGTGTCTCCCTCTCTCTGACCCTCCCCCATTCATGCTTTGTCTCTCTGTCTCAAAAATAAATAAACGTTAAAAAAATTTTTCAAAATGAAATTCCATAATCTGTCCTTTCTCTTACCAGTTAAGACCTCAGGAGAGAGGTTTTTTGTTTGTTTGTTTGTTTGTTATTATTTTTCTCAGTCTACACTCATGGATACAATATTGAAAAGAACAAAATTTTCTGACTTTTAAAAACTTTATGCACAGAAAATTGGACAATTATTAACCCAAGAATACTTTTTTACATATTAAAACATAGTGTTTAGTTTTTTATTTCAAATGATTAGCATATGTTAATTCCAAATTTTAAAATAATTTGACTCTTGGTTTATTTCCTGTTGACTACTTAGAAAAGTCTCCTAGGACTCTATGGGTCATTTAGTAGATACTTAATAAACATAGAATGTATTTCCCTTCCCTCTCATTTTTTTCTCCTTGATTTCTTTCCTTCAACCCCATTTGTTCAAGTATTTACAAGGACCTCAGTGCTTTTTTGATTAAAAGGGGCTTGATTTAATTATGTCTGAATTGCTAAAAAGAATTCTAAAATGTTCTAATGTAGATGAGAACCTTAAGTGTATAGTACAGTATTTGGATTCACAATCCAGTTTTATTTATCTTTCATTCTGATTTTTATCATGTGTCTTGTCAGCTGTTTTATTCTATGTGTTAGTAATATTAGCTCTTTAATTACATTTTATTTGTTTGTCTACTGAAACATATATGAATAAAGTATGCATTGGTAGCAGCTTAAAACACAGAAAATGCTTTCCTAATAGTCTTAAGAGTATGGGTACTGTCATTTCTGTTAGCATTCTGTTAGTGTTACAACTTGTAGAATAATTGTTCTCCATTTTAGAACAGGGAAGAATTGACCTCTAAATCAAGTAGACACATGTAAGGTTTAGAATGACTATTTGAAGGTGGATCAAAGCAAATGCTAGCATTATTTTGCAGCATTTCCATTTGGAATCATAATCAATAGTTGATTTTGATAATACATTAATGTAATAAAAACCACAGTTGCCGATACTGAATAAATACTAGTTTACAGAAATGCGCAAGTCCCCTTGTTAAATTTCCTTTTGGCACATTCTTTTGCAATGGATCACCCTGAAAATAGAATTCTTACAATGGACTTCTGTCAGAGGTAGCTGATAAATGAACCTGAAGTGAGGTTGCTTGCTCCTGAGTTCACTTGTGCTACCTTTAAGTCTGTGACCAGCTACCATTTCAAAATACGTTATCCTGGACCCTATCTCTGCCTGCTCTGGTTTCCTGAGGCAACGTATTTCAACACAATGCAACTCCACTAATGTAACTCTTTGTTTCTCTCAAGTTCAGCTCACCAACCCCCCACCTGTCAAATAGTGACTTATTGTAAGCAAATGCCTATGTGGGTTATGTTTAAATTTTTCCACTTTTAGATTTGGGAGTTTCAATTTGATTCATGGTTGCTATCTCCTATAAAGGAAATGCTGAGTTTCTGTGTCAGACAACAAACCCCAAATTTGCCACTTGTAACATCTGGAATCTTGGAACCAAAATCCCAGAAATACTCAAGAGGCAAGTAAGATGCCTTATTTAGACCTGCAGAGCATAACATCTACATTATTGGCAGGAGGTGGGCATGTTGTTCAGATTTAAGGGATGTTAGAAATTATTGGATCACAGTTTGATGGTGGCAAAGTTTAGATCTCAGAATCTGGTTTTCCCAGGGATATAAGTTTAGTTTCCAACTTGTAGAAGAAGGGTTTGTCCCGGGATGGAATTTCTCTGCCACTGAATAATCCGTTCCTGGTAATATTTTTATGGATAGATAAGTGTTTACCAATGACAAAATATTCAAAATATTACTTTATTTCCTTTCCTACCATCTAGTACATGTGCAGTGAAAATTATAAACAACTGTTTCAAATATAAATGACAGCAAAGGTTCATCCTAGCAGACTTATTATTTAATTTTTAATTTTAATTTTTTCCGGTTGTCTAAATTCTCATGTCTATAAAGACTAGCCAATCCTTCAAAAGGATATTGATATTTATAGTTGAAATCAAGTCTTAATTTTACTCATGATTAATATCAGAATTAAGTAGCTTATTTCTATGACCTTGCTGAGGCCTGGTAACCTAAGAGGGGATGGTGTATAACTGTACAGAAGAAATGAAAAGGTGGCGGTAAGGAACTATTTAAGGAAAAAAATAACATTAACATCGGAAGATACTTCTTGCACCTGTATCCAATTTCACATTAGGAAAAAAGGATGAAATTATCCATTTCCCTGGTCGTAATTTTACATTTACATTTACATTGTTTTTATCCTGCTTAAGATTCTAGTTGTCTGATCTCAAGAATCAGGGGGGAAAATAAGAAGGAATGCTTTGGCAGTAATGAAAAAGACAACTTTGCATCTCCTTTATTGTGTTGCTTTTAGAAAAAGTTGGACGTTCCACAGTATTTTCATTCTGCATTATTACTATGCCCTAATGTTTTATCAGTTAGATATCAGTTAACAGAACATTCTTTTAAAAATGTAAATTGGAAGGATCGCTGGGTAGCTCAGTTGGTTAAGCGTCCGACCCTTGACCTCAGTGTTCATGAGTAAGCCCCACATGGGTTCAGTGCTGACAGCGCAGAACCTGCTTGGGATTCTGTTTCCCCTCTGTCTGCCCCATCCCCGACTCATGCCGTGTCTCTCTCTCTCTCTCTCTCTCTCTCTCTTGCTCTCGCTCTCTCTGTCTCTCTCTCAAATAAACTCAAAAGAAGGAAATATTAAAAATAAATAAATTTTAAAAATTTAATGTAAATTGAAATGGAAACAGAGACCTATGTTAGCCAAAATGCCTATGACTGGCTTTCGCCTCTCTGGGGAGACGGGGTCCGCCCTGGCATGTAAGTATAATTCGAGGTAGCAGTGAAGTCATGTTTTTTTCGCTTGCAAAGTTGTATGTGTGGACTGCAGCTTTTCTTTTCAGAAAACACTGAGGCTATTCCACCTCTAAAATGCCAAATGCCACCAGACAGAAGGAGAGTTTCGTGTTGGGTGCGAGGTAAAAGAGGCTCATCTACCCCTCCTGCTCACCAGTGTGTTTGTGTGTTCCCCCTCCCCGCTCCAGCTGCTCTTGGGGACATCCTCCTTACTCCCAATTCTCCTACACTGCCTGACCTCAGTTGCTGATGAAGCCGCTCTACTAGATACCAAGTTGTTCAGCAACTTGTTAGCTCTGCTGGCAGTGCTTGCATTTTCTAAGAGTTGCCCTGACCTGGAGACTAAATAGTACAGAAGAATGAAATAATGAGAGCTGGAATTTCATACCCCAAAAAGGGCAGACTCCTGTAGGTATAGGCACGTTCTCAGTCTTTCTCAAAAATACCTGGGTGCTGGCCACCCATTTTGCTCTTGTGCAATGCGAATCCATATACAAATGCAAAAAGGTGTCGTTCGTGAAGCGTTCAAATACTGCTGGTTGATTCAGAGAGAACGTGTTTATTTATGAACTCTTGGTTCCTCCAAGTTTGCTGCTGTTTGGTCAGCTCTCACTCACGCACTCTTGTGGCCCATCTGTCAGATAACAAAGAGGTGAAACGATAGAAATGTTTTCTATTACTCATTCACAAAGCTGATATGGAACCTGTAGTGTTCTCAAGAACCCTTGATGTGCTCGGTGCTGTTGTGAAAATAAGTGTCCTGTTTGCTTACTTGAGCTTTTATAGAAATTCCATGAATGTTTTGGAGCCCCCTGGGTATGCAAGCGATAGATTGAGCTATCTGGGTCTCAAAATTTGGCAGATACGGCAATGATAACTAAGTTCAACTCTTGGCCAATTTTGTCCCGTTCAGAGCGGGTTAAATTTCACTCTTGGGCACTCCAAGCCTCTCTAATCTTATCCGGGAGAAGCGGAGTTCTGCCTTGGTTTACAGTTGAGGTCACCCGTGCGGCAGTGTTTGGACAGGGACTGATGGAATTACGTTGCATTGTTAACATGAAATACCACTCTGCGGTGAGGACTGATGATGGTATTGGGGTCCTTTGACTCCTTGCATACAGTATCTTGAAATACATGCCTCCCTGAGATATGCTGGACTCATAAAACATGCGAAGGACTCTGTTTGGCTTTCATCATTTACTTAACGTGAATGAAAGTTGTTTCAAGGGATTTATCAGGGAGTTAAGAAATGTTTCTAGGGAATAGAAAATGAAAAAGAAAATTGATCTTTGTTGTCAAAGTCATGCGTTATAATTGACTCTCCAAGGTGACGCACCATCTCCTTGAGGGGAAAGCTGCCAACAGCTTTGAAAGTGATCTGCCTGTTTTCTTCTCACACTGACTTGCAGGGAGGTGCTGGTTATTTCAAGACGATTAAATCCTTGTGGAAGGTTTGCAAATAATGATGTCCATCCCTGTTTGTAAGAGAAGTTGGAATAAGGAAAATTATATTAGGCAGCTAGTTGTGTGAAATGTAGTAATCTTTGTTTAATTTCCCCCTTGTAGATATGTAATCACTTCTTTTTTAACAAAGCCTCTCTGTTTACATTTTCTTTAAACTTCACACTTGATACAAAGGTCTGCTCACATTTAGTCATACTTTTCGTGTGTGTGTGTGTGTGTGTGTGTGTGTGTGTGTTGTGCTTTTCAGGAGTGCCATGTGACTCTGCTGTTTAATCAGGACTATATTTAAAAGCAAATTTGTGAGAGAGTGTTTCCCATGTTATTAATGAGATAAGGTCTGAGTGAAGCAAGCTCTGTCGCAAAGGGCAAGTGTCATGCAGCAGGAAGTCCTGGCCATCCCTTCCACCCCTGCCTCAGCCAGGCTGCCACCTCCCTGTCAGTGCATACCACCACACAGAGGAAATGCCCTCACTCAGCCACCGGTGCCTCCTGTGCCTCCTGCTCCGCGCGGCGGGCCCCTCTGGCCCCCGGGCCCTGTACCAACTCTGACTTTCTGCAGTTTCCAGCGATCCTGGCACTTTCCTTACAAATGGCTTTTCTTTGGGATCTTCAAGGAGTCACAGTGCCAGGACAACCTCCCAGAGCCAAAACAAGATTGCGTTTCTCAAAGTCCTACAGGTATCACTCTTTACTTTTTGTAGCTGGGAAGAATTTTTTAATCAGTCTCTATGGCTTTAGCCCCCTCCCCCTGCAAATATTCTTTTTCCCTGTGTCGATCTATGTAACTTGTAACATGCTTTAGTTTGGCACTATGCAAAATATGAGTGACAAAGAAATGAACCTTAAAATAGTTGGGGTGTGTGGGAACCTGAGAAATAGCAGGAAGTTGACTAACTCTAAAAGCTGATTTTGAGAGTCAAATGGTGAACTTAAAAAAAAAAAACCCAAAAACCAAATAACAACATTCCTATTACCCACATCTGGAAAACAAGGGTCTTAACATACCTCATGGAGTTAATATAGCCTTACACTGGTCATACTAACTTTCAGTGAATCCTTCAAATGTCAGGAAAGGGGTCTTGTTTGATTAAACAGGCAATCAAGCAAAAGGAAGGAAATGCTATTCTCATGCTCTAAGGGTTTCTGGGCAAATTCACGTGGAAAAGTGGAAACTGTCTCTGCGATCTAGATGATAATTATCTTGTCCAGGAGAATTAGACCCCATAAAATCAAAGTCAAAGTTTTGTTAATCTTTTATGTCTAAGGATTTCTGCAGAAATCACATGAAGAATCTTCACTTCACCACCTCAATAATGTGTCAATGACAACTTTGTTTTACATCCAAGTTAGCTTATTTTAACCAAACAACTAGAAAGAAGAAAGAAGACAGAAAAATCTTTGATTTCCTTCTTTGCTTGAGTATGCTAGCTATTTACAAGGAAAAGATTGATTCTTCACACTTTTTTTTGTTTGTTTCTGATTGGTTAGTCTGTACCAGTAAAAGCTGTTTCAGGAAGAGCAAATACAGTTGAAACTGTTTTGCAAAATCTTGAGAATGTCTTTCTTATTTAGACCAAATGTAACATCTAGAAATTACTAGGCCTATATAGAAGTATGCATTCAAGTTGGATTAAAATACTTTCTGACTTACTTGCATAAAAAAATTCAAATTTTGGTTTAAAATAATTCAAGGAAATTATTTGTTTTAGGCAGTATGGAAGATAGTGCCCTTGGAATTTATTAGGGAACTATAAAATCGGAGAAATCAAATTATGAACTTCACCTATAGTAACAATGCATAAGCAAAATTTGACAAGGGATAAGTAAAAGTTGACAGCTAAAAATGTAAGTAGGAATTTCATTTATTTCTATTTCAAAACAAAATAAATACAATGTATTTTTATTATTTATATTACTTTATCAGTTACGTATATGGTTCAACATTAGAAATTATATGCCCTACTATATATTTTACATTCTAATCAATCCACATCTCATGCTTATTATTTGGATCTCATGCTTCTTATGTGCATGTTCATAATTGTTGTAAGCTCATCAAGGATATGTAACATTACAGTGCATGTTTCCAGTAGATGGTGGCTTCTAGACTCCCCTCATCATCGAGATCTGATAATAATTCCCAGGCTGTCATACATGCCTAACTACTGGGTAGTGTGAAAGGAATAGCATGTTGCACTAGTGTTTCAGAAATCTCAAAAAATGCAGTGTAAGCTCTACTGTATGATTTGCAGATATATTATGCAACTTGCCTTAGTCTGGCAAAGTTATCTTCATTGTCTGTTGGTCAAGTTCTGATCCTTTCCAAACTACAGCCCAGGTTCTTAGTTCTAACAAGCCTCTTTCATAGCAAGAGGTAAGAGTGACATCCCGAATCACCGTCATGGACCAATCCACTTTGGCACCTGAGAGACTTTGTCCCTCATTGATAGGTTTTTAATGTGAATGCGAATTGCCCATGTAATAATTAAATTATTTGCATGAACTGTCTTCACTATTCTTTGGGTCCTGTTTTGTCTCTCTATTTGGACTGTAAATTCTTTGAGGCCAGGGGCTCCCTTACATGTGACAGGAGTGCTATTAATTCATATTTGATGAAGCATTTTGCTATACTATCTTAGTTGGTATCACTGCTTTATTTGCAAAGCCAAGTTTTTGAAATAATCAGGGCCTATCAGAGGCCAGGGGTTCAGGAGATAGTTAAGGAAGTTGGAGGCCAGTTGACCACTCTGGTCTCACATTTTCAGAGGTCTGTCATTGCTCAAAAAGATTATGCATTCAGCTACAGCAGTGTACTGGCAATAATGAAAAAAGATATTTATCATCTAACTGTAAACTTTAACAGGCCACACCACCTCAAATGCACTGTGAATCAATATAGGTATATATGTGTACACACACACACACACACACACACACACACACACACACACACACTTAAATTCTACATTTATCTTCTGAATGGCACATTTTTATTGCCTAGCATTCCTGGGGTTAAAGGTGTTAAACTAATATAAATGTTTAAATTTTCCCACAATTTTGCAACCTTGTTTTTGAAATTTTTTTAATTGATTGTTTAACATATGTGATCCTTAAAAAAATGGAAGTAGCTTAAGCTTATCTTGACCCTTGAGAGGGTTTGGATATGATTTTACTATTAAAGCGACTGAAATAACTGGGCATCAGCTAATTTTTCTTCATTGAATTTCCCCTTTACAAGACTATTGGCTCGAGAAAAATATTTCATATTCTGTAAAATCCTGAAATGTGTCTAGTATAATATAATTTTTTTCTTTGAAGATGGAATGGACATGAATGCATGATACTGATGGTACACTTACCTTTAATCTGGAATAGTTTTCTTTGGCATTGTTTTCACTTTCTTGTAGCATTCAGGGTAAAGGAAAGCCAAGCCTAGAATCTGGAGAATTCAGTTAGAGTCTGATTTGTTAAAGTAAGAGCAAATCATATACATTGGATGACTCTTCATCTCTGAGAAGTACAATCTTAGACAGTAAACAATGCTTAAAATAGATTTGAAAGTAGTTTTTCAGCAGTGACAAAATTTTTGTCTTCTGTGGGCAAAATACATTTTTATAAAAAGCCAAATATGATTAATATATAGTGTATGAAGCCACATTTTATTTGATAGAGAGAAAAAGAGGATTGCACACTAAGGAGACTAATTTTCCTCTCTGGATATGGAATGAGTGCCAATTATTACTTAGAGCCACATCTTTCATATATGTTTTCGAGGAGAGTGAAAAGGGAATGATGTGTTCCTCACATTAGGTTTGAAGAAATAATGTGTGAATTTATGTTGGAGTTTTAAATATAGTACCTAAAAGTTTGGACAGAAAATGATCTGGGAAGGAAAGAAAGAATGAGGAGCTAAGAATTAGCAGGTTGATGGACTCTGCCAGCTCACCAAGGGAACAACACTAGGACATTTTGTTTGTCTAATTGCTATTGTTTGAAAGTATTGTAATGTTCAAGGAAACTTTAAATAGAAAGTTACCCTTCAAGAGATGGTCTTGTCTTCCAACCAGAACAATTCACAAAACTTTCTGCTTTCCTTCTTCTCAGAAAGGGATGCTAAAAGAAAAAGAAGAAAAAACCACATAAACATTTTATGTGGTGATTCTGGGGTGGTTGTATGCAAATAGAAAAGAAAGCCATCCAAGGTACATTTAGGACAGACATGATTCGCCTAGCATCCCACAAGCCAGAAGCAGAAAGCAGTTCTAGTTTTCTTGTCTCTTATACTAACAGGGGTCATGGAATACTCTAAATAATTGAGATTCTCAGAAAATCTCCAAATCTCTCTTTGCCAGTAGTTTCAACATCAACATCAACATCGCTCCCCCAGTGGTTTAACAGAGCTGCTAAATAGGTGATTCATTAAATTCATTTGCACATACCTGTACCTCTTGTAGAAGGGCTAAGAAGTAAATATTTTTAACGTGAAATAGACTGATCAGTGGAAAGGAGAATTAACAATCAGATTAAGAAACAAAAGCACAAGTGATATTAGAGTCATGAAAGGCCACATCTACTAGAACAAAAAACCATCAATGACCTTAAGTCATCCCCTGTGCTCTTACAAATCTATGTTTAGATCTGCAGCTTGGATCTGGACATCTGATAGAGGCAGACATGAGCAGGGACAAGAGGAGAGTGCGGTCTCAGCTGCTGTGTTACGACTAAAACCTGAGCCTTAGCACCTCAGTCGTTGTCAAAGTAAGCCTAGCAATACCCACTAGAAAAGCAGGCTGGAACCCAGGCCTTAGGAAGGGAAATGAGTGCCACCAACAAGTCAATACACTGGGATATAACTTTCTAAGAACCCCATTCATGCCTCCTATTGCACAGCATTTGTGTAAAGCTTTTCAGATGTAAGAGATGTGATAACTATTGTTTTTACTGTCCTACAGCTCATCTCCATTAATTCTATAGGGTAAGTGAGGAGAAATGCCACCAAATAAGGGAGAAAGAATTGAAGGTTCAGGGATTAGAGGCCACACACACACAGGTGTGCGAGCACACACACACACACACACACACACACACACACACCCCCGGAGACTAAAGTCTGGAGTAATATAAGTAACAAGTGAGTAATTGATAAGATTTAATTTCTCTTAGGCACTTAAATGTGCCATGTCGTGTTCCCAGTAAGGTACATGTGTTGTCTCACTTCATTCCACAAAACAACTCCATGAGGTAGATCAACTGTTTTCTTTCTTTTACAGCTGAGGAAACCAGGCGAAGTTTGAGAAACTTGCCCAAATTTGGACCCTGGCAGTCTGTCCCAGAGCCTAGACTTCTAAGTAGTCACTCTGCTACCTCTAGTTTCCTGAGTAAATCCTCTCATGGCCACACAGGGAGGAGTGTGCCCTAATGAGAGGTGCAATTCTAAAATTTTTTTGGATGTTTATTTATTTTTGAGAGAGAGAGAGACAGAGTGCGAGTTGGGGAGGTGCAGAGAGAGAGAGAGAGAGAGAGACAGACAGACAGACACACATACACACACACAGAATCTGAAGCAGTCTCCAGATTCTGAGCTATCAGCACAGAGCCCGCCGCGGGGCTCGAACTCACAGACTGCGAGATCATGACCTGAGCTGAAGTCGGATGCTTAACTGACTGAGCCACCCAGGTGCCCCAAGAAGTGCGATTCAATAGATTTACTGTCCTGCTGGGCTCAACTCCGAATCTTTCCCTGAAAAGAGATCATTTTGTAATTTGATGTAGAACATGGCTTGGTGGTCAATGAAAATAGAAACTTACTAAATAATACCTAAACTGTCATCTAAACTAATTGGTATTGGTTTAGAGCAGTATTGAGCAAGAATGCCCAATTGTAAGTATTTCTTATGTTAAGAAACAATGAAACAAACAATCCCTAATTGGTGAGTTAAGTGGCCCAGCTCTATCCTCTCACTGGGTTTTGTTTGTGGGCTTCCATCTGGCTCATATCATCTAGCCAAATACATTGGTCATGTGGTTTTATTTTACTGCCAAAATGTTGCTTCTTGGCCAGCTGTTCAGTGGAGCCTGAAGATTGTCTGAGCTTAAAGAGGTCAACTTCATCCTGTTCCGTGCCTATTTATTCCACTGGCATTGTTGCGAATATTAAACTGGCCTTCTTAACCATATTCCAAATGGAGAGTAATAGCATTATTGAAAATGGGAAGAAATAGTTACCTTATAGGCCACATAACAGTCATTATAGGAATAGCAGAGAGGTTGACAATCACTGCATATGTGGGCAGAGGTAGCATAGTAGAGGGGGAAAGACTTTGGCTTTAGAGCTGAACAGATGAAGTTTGAATGCCAACTCTGCTGCTTTCTTGACTGAGTGGTTTCCCTAACTGTCATCAGTAGATTCCATGTCTATAAATGGAAAATATAAATGCCTACTTCACAAAGCCATTGTGCCCTTCAGCAAAAATATGTATTTAACAATCAGCTGCTTACCCCCTCTTTCTTTTATAGCATTTCCCACAGTTCTCTTACCATTTCACCAATTTTGTGATGCTCTTAGATAGGTTTATAGGTTACCCATCGTCATTGGGGCTGCATTTGGTTACAGATTAGAGCAATACAGCTGGCGGCTTGCAGGTCAAACATCTGCATCGTTGGAAGGTGGTGTGGAGTGATGGTTGGGAGCTGGCTGGCTCTAGACCCATACAACTGAGGTTCAAATTTCCATACTTTCATTCACAGCTATGAGACATTGAAAAGTTATTTAACTTTATTGCTTCAGTTTCCTTATCTGTAAAATGAGATGTTGTGAGGAGTAAGTGTGTTAATCATATGTAATTCCTGGCACATGAAAGCACTAAAATAAATGTTAGTTATTATTAATACTAGAATGTAAGTTCCATGTGACAGCGATTTTTGCCTTCTTTTTTCCACCTCTTTAACGCCTGTAAGGGTGTGTGACGTAGTGTAGGTGGTTGATGTATACACATTGAATGAATGAAACTATCAGCAAATATTTCTAGACCACTGACAAGAATGGGGACACTCTGCTTCCTTTTCCAAAATTCATGGAAGAGAGAGTTAAAGTTGGAGAGACCTAAGAGTTCATCTGCTCAAACCCATCATCTTACATTGAAAAACCTAAAGATCTAGAGAGACCCAGGTTATGAAATTTGATGGTGTCACAGCCAGACCTGTACAAACCATGGTTCTGTGTGCTTCTGCACGAATTTTTTTCTCCAATGTCCCACCCCCTCACCTCAGTGCAGATCCCATTTAAATCAATGTCTTTGGTAAGGCGGCAAACAGAATGATTTGGTACCCACTTTCTACAACTAGGGAGGAGTGCAAGAGTCAAAATTGGGTAGCCACCATGAAAAGATGGGCTTCTAAATACTAGAAAGAGTCCTCTAAGGAAGACTACACTCAGACACTTTATCTACAAATCTAAAAATCCCATCCTACAACAGCTGCAATAGGGATTTGGAAGAGCCTTTTCGTAACTAGGGTTTTTGCAGAGGGCATTAGCTAAGATTTTCTAAATTGAAAGAAACATATCTCAAACATCCAAAGGAATCTGTGCAATTAGCAATGCTGACCAGACACAGAGTTAAAGAGGGGAAGTAGGGCTTGTGAGTTCTCTGTACTATCAAGACAGTGCATGCAGCAAGCACAGACAGAAAGATATAAAATTGTGTGTGGTTATTATAAAAGTACTGATGCTATTAGGTGGCTGGGAGCTACACACCAGCCTGGAGCACGGTCAGATGTGGACTGGCAGGAGATGCAGAAATCAAGGTAGCAGAAGAAGGAAAGATACCTTCCACTGCTGAGAGTTTGTAATCATGCTTGTGAGTATTTCTGATGGTCAACATGAGAGCCATACTATGCTTAAAACTATAAGTGTAATGGATGTGAGTATTCGTGGTGAATAAAGTTTACAATATTGTCATTATGTTGATTCTAGATTTTTAGCTAGTAGAATTTGGGCTATAAGTCATTAAACTGAGGAAATCCCAGCACACAGTTTTAAGGGCTAGTACCTTAATTGAGTGGGCCAGAGAAGACTGTTCAGACTGACCATAGCAAATAATGAACACTTTCCTAGAGGGGGAACATCTGCTTCTGCACACCTTCATTTGCTGCTTCTCGCTATGGAGGCTCCTGCCCCTGTGTGCTTTGCCACCGCCGAATACCCACCTCCTGCCTTGCCGGTGTCCCCTCCTAACCTCCATTATGTTTTTCACATTTGAACCGTAATTGAAGAGCTTCTCTAATTTTCTTAACAAGGGGCTGAAGAAAGCCTCTTAATTTCTGTAAGGCTGAGTTAGATAAGTGCCCAGAGTGACTGTGAATCAGAGCAAAAGAAAATCTCATTGGCAAGGGAGACGACATTATGAAACTAATAAACTTGTCAAATTGTATAGTTTGACACCTAATGATAATGTAAATTTGGAAGGGGAACAACTAAAATATTGCAGAGAAAAGATGGATCTGTGGATCCTGAACTGAAGTCGGATAATATGTATCGACTTATTACTTTATTTTACTTTATTTATGTAAAGTACATATTACTTTAATTATGGGAAGTCAATCAAATGTGAAAGGCAGATGTTTCAAGAGCAATAAGTATGTAAGCCCCTTTGTGAAAAGAAAACTGGAGAGTGAAAAAGATGAACGTTGTGGTGGGCTAAAGGAATAAGTTAAAAACTAATGTTCCCATGAACAAACACTCAAATGTAATCAGAACTCACATAAAAAGATGAATGCAGGGGCGCCTGGGTGGCTTTGTCGGTTAAGCGTCCGACTTCGGCCCAGGTCATGATCTCACGGTCTGTGAGTTCGAGCCCCGCGTCGGGCTCTGTGCTGACAGCTCAGAGCCTGGAGCCTGCTTCAGATTCTGTGTCTTCCTCTCTCTCTCTGTCCCTCCCCCACTCATGCTGTCTCTCTCTGTCTCAAAAATAAATAAACGTTAAAAAAAAATAAAAAAAAAAAAGATGAATGCATTCATTCACAAACTATTTTTGAATGCCTATGATAAGCCTGTTCAGTAGTGGGCTGGTAAATGTTAACAGCCAGCTTTCTGTGAAGACACCAAAAGGAAAAAAAAAAAGGCTGTTTGTAATATTTGCTGATTTCAAAACTCCTCAAATCCTCCCAGTGGCCCATTTCAAGCTGTAGAGGTCACTTGATGGAGAGTTGGCAAGAGGTGCATTGTAGTGCAGGCAGATATGTTGATGTAAATGAACTCAAGAATGTACATAATGTAACAATGTAGTCAAAGTGCTAGGAACTAAAGAGTTTCGAATGTTTATTACTAGTGTTTTTAACATCATTTATTTAATAAGTTTATATCATTTAACTTTTTTAACGTTTATGTTTTTATTATTTTTAATATGAAATTTATTGTCAAATTGGTTTCCATACAACACCCAGTCTCATCCCAACAGGTGCCCTCCTCAATACCCATCACCCACCCCCCATCAACCCTCAGTTTGTTCTCAGTTTTTAAGAGTCTCTTATGTTTTGGCTCCCTCCCTCTCTAACTTTTTTTTTTTTAAATGAGACAGAAAGCATGAGCCAGGGAGGAGCAGAGAGAGAGGGAGGCACAGAATCTGAAGCAGAGCTCCAGGCTCTGAGCTGTCAGCACAGAGACTGATGTGGGGCTCGAACCCACGAGCTGTGAGATCATGACCTGAACTGAAGTCGGATGCTTAACCGACTGAGCCACCCAGGTACCCCATATCATTTAACTTTTTACAGTTGTAGGTATAATGACCAATTTAGAAATACTCCTGAACATGGAAGAGTCTGCTTTTTCAGCTGGTGTGGACAGCTCTACCACACCCCTTTGTCTGGTGTTTTACTAGCCACCTGACATTATTAACCTTATATTAGGAATATAATGATAAGGAAAATGGATGAGATCTTTGCTCTCACACAGCTTACCTCTTAGTGGAAGAAAGCATAAACAAGTTAACAACTAAATAAAACAACGTAGGTACTGAGACAGGAGATTCTGCTTGAAGAAATCAAGGAAGCCTTCATAAAGAAAAGAGCTATTTAGTTACATATAATTGAAGTGTGTCCATTCCATATATCCATGAGTACATTTGCAGTCCTAGGCAGGCAAGACATAACTAAGAATTGCACCCAGTTGATGGAACCACATGGATATTCACCTCATTATTGACTGTGTTCTTGGTCATATCAGACTCCAGTCTCCTCACTGAATTTGTCTTTGCTTCTCCTTAACTGTAAACATGCAAAGAGGAGAAGGAAAGGGGAGTGGATATCATACTTTCTTTTACCTTGTTTTGTGTAATCCTCAAAAAGTTCCATGATATAAAATATTAAAGTTAAAAAAATGAAATTTAAAAATCAATAGTAGTAGTATATCCTACAGTAGTACCTTTTTTTGGCTTGGTTTATCTGTCCATGTCAGCCCTAAAAATAGAGATGTCATAAGCTGGGAGAAATAATGTGATGCATTTTTTTTTATTTTCAAAAGTTATCATACAAATTTAAAATGTTGGATTACAGGGAGAGCTAGTCAGCCCAACTTTTCTCTAACACATAAATTTTAAGATGGTGCCTGTAAATATTAGGCATCTAATGCTTGTTGCTTGATCCCTTTTGGCAATTAACTTGTCTTTAATTGATTTGTGGATTATCCACTTGAAGTTGCTATGGATAAAGGAATGCAATGGCAGAATTTGTTTATATAGGATAGTAAAATGGATTGGCTAGGAAGAGAGGTCTAACTTTGTAAAGTATCCTTGGTTTCCAGAGGTTTTTCTTTTCACATAATTGCAGTGTTTAGATGGATGGAGAGTGAAAAACTAGCTGAATCTGATTAGTGTTCTCATCTAAAGGGAAGATTTATGTCCTGTTTAGGCATCACATTAATTTGATGATGTAAGTACATTCTCTAGTGAAAGAGTGGTAATCATATGAGAGAGAAAACCATAACAGAAAAATCCTTTTGCCATTTTTGGGTTGTACTTGATAAAAAGTTCTCATCCGTGAGTTCCACAAAGCGTCACTGTCCCGATCTCAGATGAACTGAAAGACAAAAACATTTTACTGCTCCTATAATTGTTTTACGTATGTATATACTTACCATTTCCTAGAAAATGACTGGGTATTTTCCCACCATAACCTTCTGTAGCCATTTGTTATGAAGTTCAAAATGTGTTAAGCAAAGCCAGTTGCCAGCTGCCAGTGGTGCTGCTGCTGGTGGTGGGCACGTTTTTGTTCTGTGTCCCCTTGTTGAGGAAGAGGATACTATACAACTTCTCTTGTGTGAGCTACTCCCCTAACCCTTGGCTGAGATACTCAGGGACAACCACCGTCAGGTGCCTCTTCCTTTTTTATTTTTTTTTCCTTTTTTTAAATATGAAATTTATCATCAAGATGGTTTCCATACAACACCCAGGGCTCATCCAAACAGGTGCCCTCCCCTCCCTCCCACCCCCCATCAGCCCTCAGATTGTTCTCAGTTTTTAAGAGTCTCTTATGGTTTGGCTTTCTCCCTCTATAACTTTTTTTTTCCTTCCCCTCCCCCATGGTCTTCTGTTAAGTTTCTCAGGATCCACATAAGAGTGAAAACATATGGTATCTGTCTTTCTCTGTATGATTTATTTCACTTAGCATAACACTCTCCAGTTCCATCCACGTTGCTACAAAAGGCCATATTTCATTCTTTCTCATTGCCAAGTAGTATTCCATTGTGTATATAAACCACAATTTCTTTATCCATTCATCAGTGGATGGACATTTAGGCTCTTTCCATAATTTGGCTATTGTTGAAAATGCTGCTATAAACATTGGGGTACAAGTGCCCCTATGTATCAGCACTCCTGTGTCCCTTGGGTAAATTCCTAGCAGTGCTATTGCTGGGTCATAGGGTAGATCTGTTTTTAATTTTTT
This sequence comes from Panthera pardus, assembly GCF_024362965.1. Classification (NCBI taxonomy): domain Eukaryota; kingdom Metazoa; phylum Chordata; class Mammalia; order Carnivora; family Felidae; genus Panthera; species Panthera pardus. Next base: position 111,547,476 of record NW_026526765.1, read on the forward strand.
GAGGAACCTCCACACTGTTTTCCTCTTCCTAAAGAAAATCCATTTGGACTGAGACAACAGATATGTCAGAGAGATCTCACTTGCAGAAATGCCAAGAAAGGTAAAGAAGAAATTATTGGCAGGGGAGACAATTGTCTTCTGTTTTGAAATGAACTTGAAAGGCTTAATGTTTCTGTTAGCTCTAGATGACTTAAAAATAGCTATGTTGCCCACCCAGTATTGGTAAAAAGGAAAGGGACTCTCTTTTCTTGTTAGATTATTTGTATATAGCCCTTAGTGCCCCATGAGAATCTATCGGTTCAAGATGATGGGTGTGAATGTGCAACTAGCTGAGAAAAAAAATGCTTAGCCTTAGCCATATTCGTATAACCAGCCCTCGGATCCAGAAATAAAACATGACCAAGGATACCCTTTCATGCTCCCTGCAGTCACAGTGCTTCCAAAGATAACAACTATCCAGAATTCTAAGAGCACAGAAGGTTTTTTTTTTTTTTTTTTGCCTGTTTCTGAACTTTTTTATGAATGAAATTATATAATAGAAACTCTTCTGTTTTGGCCTCTTCCCATCAACATTGCAATAATAAAATTCATATACATTGTTTTTTGTGGTTGTAGATTGTTCATTCTCATGATAATATATCATGAGTGAATATACTGTCAATTACTCATTAATGTTATTGTTGACTCATAGTTGGGTATTTCAGTTTGAGGCTATTATGAATAGAGATGCTATGAACATTCTAGTGTATGTCACCTGATAAACAAATGACTATGGTCTATGTGTAAGTGTGAGTGCATGTACATATGCTGGATGTATCCCAAAGGGTAGAATTTCTGGACTGCAGTTTATGCATGTTTTTAGATATCACCAAATAAGTTGCCAAAGTGATTGTACCATTTATATAATTTCTGAGGCAGTGTTCCAGTTTTCCACATCCTCGCCAAAGGGCAGGCCATCTAGGTATTCCATTTTCAATGACAGCATCTTAATAAATGATTACCTAGGAGATGGATATTCTGATTCATAAAACCTGATTTTCCAGGAATAGTATGGCATTCACATTCTGTTTCTCCTCGTGGTGAATAGAACACACCTATGGAATGAAGGCCTAGTAGAAAACATGACACATTGTGCAGAAACAGAATTGACCCCATCTTTGATATATATTCAGTTTAAATCTATAATCATATTCTTACACTTTATCCAGATTGATTTGTCAACCCAGCAATAACCATTGTGAGTCAAAACAATTAATAATATTTTATTCTATTTTAAAATGTCCATCTCCTACTTTTGGTTCTAGCTATATATCCTATGCTCACTTTAAATGAGGTTTTCCCTCCCATAAATTATTTCTTAGAAAAGTTGTTTCGGACTTTTCCTAAGCCAACCTAACCTGTTTAAACACACTAGCAAATACATAGGCAATGTAAGTTATTATACAGTACATTTCCTTTATTCTCTTTCTTCTTTCTTTCTCATTGTGTCTTTATTTATTTTTTTAATGTCAAGATCCTGGTGACATATAATCCCCTTTTGTATGTCATTCCCTCTAAAGCTCATCATAAACTGATTTATGATACCAGTCTGGTTTCTGGTACATCAAGTAAGTAAGCTGACCCTGGTTCAGTTTGTACCATGTCAAAGTGTGATCATTAATTTTAGACAATGACTGAAGACATTTAGCATGTGTAATAACTGTGGTTCCTATTTCTCGAGGCTTTCAAAATCCTATCCTATGTCTCTCTAATTGGCGGCATATTCAGCAGAACACAAAGGAAAGTTAAGGCAGTAGAAATGTATTCTTGGGGTTTCATGACATGAAACAATGTATACTTTATTACTGGACAGATATTTTATTTTTTATTTAGTTAATGTTTACTTTTGAGAGAGAGAGACAGACAGACAGACAGACAGACAGACAGAGCATGAGTGGGGGAAGAGCAGAGAGAGAGGGAGACACAGAATCAGAAGAGGCTCCAGGCTCCGAGCTGTCAGCTCAGAGCCTGACGCAGGGCTCAAACTCACAAACCATGAGATCGTGACCTGAGCTGAAGTCGGACACTTAACTGACTGAGCCACCAGGTGCCCCTCTGGACAGACATTTTAAATCATGAACTTTGAAAATAAGAGTTTCTATATAATGTCACCTGACTTGAAAATTAGGAAAGGAGTTAAGGATTTATAATGTTCTCTTTTAAATTTTAATCTCTACCTTAGTGGGCTCTTGAAGTTGTTATATTTGAGCTTCACTTTTAAATTCCTCAGAAATGAGGTTTTACTAAAAATATAATCCTCAGAACCAACATTTGGTGCCTGAAACTCCTTGGATCCCACTGGAACTTGTATTAATTCTTCCAGGTCCCGAAAATGTTCTTCCCAATACATACCAAATTGCAGCCTAGGATAGCTAATCATTTTGTCAATGGTAAATTAAAATTTATCACTGAGCTATGGTAAATTAAAGTCTACAGAATTCACTTTAACCAGTGTTTCAGACTATCAAATCTTTTAGCAAAACTGCTAAAGAAGACCGGAATGGCTTATCTTTGTTTTCATTCCCTGTTGTCCTGCCTGCTGGACAGGGCAGATATGAAATATTCAAATTCATACAGAAAGGGGAGTGCTAGGGGTGAGGATCATCCTTTAAGTAGATAATCAGCCTATAGTCATCGAATGCAGATGGGTCCACCAGGCATGATCACAGTCGACCTCCATTTGGGAACTTATTCTGAGACAGTGGTTTGTAAAAGAATCTGACAGCAAAATAAAACTTTGGAAAATAAAATAAAGGGCATGATTTTTTCAGGCTTTATTTTTACCTTAGAAAGCTTTTTTTTTCCTTTTCTTCTTTGTTTTCAATCATTTTATTATATTTAAATAAATAGCTTATGCTTGGTACTAGAAACTGAAGAGAAACTGACACTTTTGCTGAAAGGAACAAGACATTTTGTAATTAAATACTAAGTTCTATGCCTTAGGCCAGTGCCTCTAAAAATTGGATGTACACCCATCTCCTGACGATCTTGTTACAATGCAAATTCTGAATGAGTAGGTCAAGAATAAGGCCTGAGATTCTGCATCCCTAGCAACCTCCAAGATGGTGCTAATGATGCTGGTCCTTGGACCCTGGGATGAGTAGAAAGGGTTTAGGATATTGGAAGTGCAAAGGAGAAATCCATACTAAGAGGTCACCAGTCCTTCTGCAGGGTTAGTACTGTCACCATCGTGGTGGAAAACAAGAAAACTCAGCTGGTAGTGATGGCACATGATATGGATTCTATAGAGCTGGTAGTCTTCCTGCCTGCCCTGTATCATCAGATGAGGATCCCTCTGCATTATCAAGAGGAAGACTAGGCTGGAGCAGCTGGTCCACGGGAAGATCTGCACCACGATCCCCTTCACACAGGTGAACTCAGGAGACAAAGGAGCTCTGGCTAAGCTGATAGAAGCTATCAGTACCAATTATAATGACAGATATGATGAGATCTGCCATCACTTGGGAAGCAACATCCTGTGTCCAAAATCTGTGGCTCACAGTTCCAGACTAGAAGAGGCAAAGGCTGAGGAAGTAGCCTCAAAACTGGGCCAGGTGTATGCTGTTGAGTTTTCTGTGTGTAGAAGCAATGGTCTCCTTCAAAAAAAAAGAAAAAAAGAAAAAATTTTTAAAAAGAATAAATTTTTCAGAGAGCGTAAATTTTGCAAATAAAATACAAATTTCTACCTCCATGTGAAATCAGTCAAAATTCAATTGTGGTCCCCCTAGTAGGATCCAAAACTAATCCTAATTATTGTTAGTATAGTAGAGACTTCATAACAGAATACACTGATACACTGACAAAATGTGTAGACCCTGAAAATGAATCATGGGGGTTCTTGTAAATGCTTAAAATAAATACATATCTGTAGTTTTTAATGGTCTACTCCTGGTTTCATTGATAGAAACAGTGTTAAGATAAACACCAATGACAGGGAAGATGAGAACGAAAGACAGAGAATATAAGCTTTTTTTTTTGAGATGTTGAGAATGAGGTTTCCAGAACATTTGCTTTTCCATGAATTATTTAAACCACTGAACAAGAGCCCTAAGACATATCTAAAGTAAGAATTTAAGAGACTGAGTCTGAAACCTGGCCTCATCCTCCAATATTGTTTCCATCCTCAGAGAAAAATTTATGTTTCTGAGAAAACTGACCAGTATCCTATATCACTGAAAATATCAGGAAGTTTGTGTTAAAAGTTCAGTGATTGTTGGCCACACTTCAAGCATTTTTACTCATCTTTTATGATCAGTTACAGGGGAGAGAGGAAGGCAAGGGCCAAGACATTTTTTTTAGCTTTCCTTTGTTGAAAATGAAAACTAAGGGATGACTAAATAGATAGAAAGGGTTTTATTATAACACCCATGAACAAGTTCTTTCCATAAATTATTTTGTATATTATATGAAGGCTAATATATTTTTTCATATTCCAATCCGACATCAGACTTCATTTCTTTTCTGTTTGTTGTATAACTCACCGCAGAAAATATGATTTCTTACTTTTTTTTAACGTTTATTTATTTTTGAGACAGAGAGAGACAGAGCATGAACGGGGGAGGGTCAGAGAGACAGAGACACAGAATCTGAAACAGGCTCCAGGCTCTGAGCTGTCAGCACAGAGCCCGACGCGGGGCTTGAACTCACGGACCGCGAGATCATGACCTGAGCTGAAGTCGGACGCTTAACCGACTGAGCCACCCAGGCGCCCCTAATTTCTTACTTTCAATATAAATATTCTTTATTATCATAGTGATGAAGTCCCAGCACTTCAGTATTTACTTAGGTTACTTTTATATGGTAATGATAATATGAACTCTCCCAGTGTTTGCTTGGAAGAGCAGCAGCTCGCTCTACTAGATTTTCACTCTCGTCTTTGCTCATCGTACAGTATCAGGCAAGGTACTTAACTTCCATATACCTCAGCCTTCTCACATGAAATTGATTGTGAAAACTATTTAACGACTCTATCCCTTTAAGTTGATAGAAATAACATTACAAAAGTAAAAATAACTATAAATGACCCAGGGTATTTACCTACATACTTCTTCATAATCAAGCAAATATTGATGATATTAACACCAAGCTCAGGAAAGATCAAAGATGATCAATGAATAGTTCAATTAAAGAACAAAGAATAGTTCAATGACCCCTTGAACTTGTATGCAATCCAGTCATTCATTTAACCAATGTATGAGCATGTATGATCTGCTAGACACACGAAGCCCCAAATTTTATGTGTTCAAGTCTGATATACGTTGCTTAAATCAGAGGTTGGCAGACTTCCAAAAGTGACTCTTTTGCTAACATTATTCTTCTGAATAATAGTAATTATTCTTTCGATACACTTAGTAAGTAAAAGCAAGAGTATGGCTCTGAAAATGAAGACTACTTTTGTCTACCTTCTATTATTTGGTGCTTTAAGACAGAAACCTCCCTGATGCCTACTTTCAAATGGACTACTGTGAAATATGTGGGTTATTTACTTGTCCAGTTGATTCAACTGATTGATGTCCAACTAGTAATGAGTTAATCTCTGTCACAGTACCAAAACAAAAATTTTGATACTATTAAGATAAATTTGATCATTTTAAGGTTTCAGTTTAACAAATGAGAAAAACAAAAAGGATTAGTAAAAAAGCATGAAGAAGCAAGTCCAAATATAGTTATTCACAGTTTACAGAAGAGGATGTCTGTCATCTCTCAAGAGCCAGCAGACCACCAAATATCCACATTAAAGATGAACGAAAACACTGGGAGAAATGATCCTGGTAAGAGGCGCCATATGTTGTAGATTCTGGTATTTGTTAGAGCTAAACAAAGAAGCTGAGTCTTTTCCGGGATGGGTCTTGGAATAAAATAAAGTGAGAGGTTATGCTAAGTATGAAAGTAGGTATTTACAATGTTCTTTCCCATTAAGATCTTCAGAGATATTTAAGTCATAAGAAATATCAGCATTGCTTTCAAGTACCTAATTCAGCTTAGAAAACAAATCGTTATCGAAAGAGCGTTTAGAACATCATGAATTTAAAATGAATAGTTTAGCTTCATGACTGAGCAGAGGTTCCTAAGTTCAAATTGTGGCTGTTCCATTTATGGGTTATATGGCCTTTATTAAACTTCTTAAAGGTACTCTGTTCAGTTGCCTCTGTACCTACATCATCCACTGCTGTATTAAGTGAGATGATGCATGCATACAGTAGTGTGGCATATAGAAGCAGTTTATGTTAATTATCATTACTTGCAAGAATAAGCTACAGATTTCTTTCCATTGAAGGTAAGCTTAAGTGTCATAACAAGCTTGGCTATAGAACAAGAATGAGTCTCTCCTTTCTCTTCTGTAGTGCCCATTATTAAAAAGAGGGAGAGAGAGAGGCAGAGGGAGAGAGAGAGAGAGAGAGAGAGAGAGAGAGAGAGAGAGAGAGAGAGAGAGAAATAACAAGCACCAACCACTGACCCTTTAAAAATAAGTGGGATTTATGGGGCACCTGGGTGGCTCAGCTGGTTAAGTGTCTGACTCTCGATTTTGGCTCAGGTCATGATCTCTTGGTTTGAGTCTGAGCCCTGCATGGGGCTCTACGCTGACAGCTCAGAGCCTAGAACCTGCTTCAGATTCTGTGTCTGCCTCTCTCTCTGCTCCTCCCCTGCTCTCTCTCTCTCTCAAAAATAAATAAACTAAAAAAAAAAGAACTGGGATTTATATCACACATACATACATGCATATGAGCATATAGGTATGTCTTTGGATACATGTGTATATTTTTGTGTGTGTCTGTGTGTGTGTGTGTGTGTGTGTGTGTGTGTGTGTGTGTACATACATACCACTGCCTGGGAAATTGGATTTCTCATATCTGTTAACTATAACGAAAAGCCAGGACCTAGTCAAGTGTTATATATGCAAATGATGTTCAACATATATTTACAGAATTTATTTATTTTTACATTTCAAATTGATGTTACTGATTTTTCTACTTGAAAATCAATTACAATCACCCCTTTACTTTAGTGAATGGAGCTATTTTAAGGGACTCTGGGCCTCGTATCAAGTAAGATGAGCCCATGTACAACTAAGCTCTTCAGTGGATTTAAGTTACATAACTATTAAAGGAGCCTGTAGATCATCTAGTATCCACCTCATAATATGGTTTTCTCACTCTCCGTCCTTCCTTGCAAATGCAGCTAACTCTGTGTATCAGTTTATCTCGTATTTGTGTAGAAAAATGGCCCCCAAAGAAAGCTGACTGCTAATCTAGAACTGTGCTCTCCAACAAGACAGCCAGTAGCCACAGAGCACTTGAACTGTGGCTAATACATGTGAGATGTGCTGGAAGTATAAAATGCACAGATTTCAAGTACGAGGTGGGAACAAAAGTGAAAAACATCTCATTAGTAATTTTTATTACGATTTCTTGTATAGGTGGTAATATTTTGCACCTATTGTGTTAAATAAAATATATTATTAAATCAATTTCACCTGGGGGGCTCCTAGCTGGCTCAGTCTGTAGAGCGCGTGACTCTTGGTCTCAGGGTAGGTTCAAGCCCCATGTTGGGTGTAGAGATTACTTAAAAATAATTCTGAAAAAAAATAATCTTACCTCATCTTTAAACACTTTTCATGATGTGGCTTTTAGAAAATTTAATATTCCATGTATGGCCCCTATTAATGGTTCACATGATATTTCTGTTGAACAGCACTAATCTAGACAAAAGTGACTAGAAAAAAATAGCTAAGAAAATAATTCATAGAAAAATTATTTAAAAAGTGTGAAATTTGAAGTGATAAATAATAAATCCTATGAACAAATCCAGTATAGCCCACAATATGCTTGTGTTCAGGAAAGAGAAAATATTTTCAAATATTTTTGAAATGTTCCAGTCAGTGCAAAATTGTTCACCAAGTGAGAATTAAAATGTTAGCAAACCAGAGCTGTTAATGGAAGTCAGATTCCAGGAAAGGCAAGAAGACTAAAAACATTTCTATAAAGTAACAGGGTGAAAGCAGCAATGAGAGTATTTATTTTAGTAAATTTTCTAAGGGAAAAGTATATGCTATAGTAGTATTAGTGAATTTGCAGATTTGTGAAGATCCTAGATGCATTTGGATGTCAAGGATATAAAGAAGTCTTCCCCAGTATTTTTAAATAATTTTTAAATGACCCTTTTTAAGCTCAAGACTGTAAGGCTTAGACTATAGTGGCCCACCCTTATCTGTGGGTGATACGTTCCAAGCATCCCAAGGGATGCATGACACCACAGATAGTACCAAACCCTATATATGCTTTTTAAATTTTCTGTACATGCATACCAATGATGAAGTTCAATTTCTTTTTTTTAATTGTTTTTATATTTATTTACTTTTGATAGAGACAGAGCACAAGTGGGGGAGGGGCAGAGAGAGAAGGAGACACAGAATCTGAAGCAGGCTCCAGGCTCCGTGCTGTCAGCACAGAGCCCGAGGCGGGGCTCAAACTCACAAACCATGAGATCATGACCTGAGCCGAGATCGGACGCTCAACTGACTGAGCCACCCAGGCGCCCCTGAAGTTTAATTTCTAAATTAGGCACAGTAAGAGATTAACAACAATAACTAATGATAAAATAGAGCAGTTTATGACAATATACTGTAATAAAGGCTGTGTGAATATAGTCTCTCTCTCCAAGTATCTTATTATACTCTACTCTTCTTCTTGTGATGATATGAGATGATGAAATGCTTGCACGATGAGATGAAGTGAGCTGGATGACACAGGCATAGTGATGCAGCATTAGGCCACCACTGACCTTCTGATGATATGTCAGGAGGATCATCTGCTTCCGGACTGTGGTTGGCCATAGGTAACTGAAACTACAGAAGGAGAAACCACTAATAAGTGGGGGAGCGGAGAGGCTACTGTATTTCATTAACTCTTTCAAGGTTTCACAGCAATTTTGAGCTATAACAAGAATTCATCCCAGTGTGATTCCCAAGTTCCTGTGACAAAATGTCTCATGAGACCTTGGTCCCTGGAACTGCTCTGGAAAATAATGCTTTCATGCTCAAAGAGTTTTCAGAAAAGCTATGTATTCTGTTTCCCTGTGGAACATTATCCATTCATTAGCACATTAAAGACCCTGGGAAGTACTTAAAACCTATTGAATTTTGTTACATTTCTTTCTCAAACTTATTTTACCACAGAACACCCTTCCCCTTCACATGGGTTTTTTTTACGGCATGTCATGTGTACATGCTGGAATCAATCATCTAGAGAGCACTGCTGTATGGAAATACTGAAATATATTCAACTGCTTCCTATGATCTGTTATTGTTGATTTTTATTATTGATAACAAGTGAAAATGACTTTGGGAAAATATAAAATATTCAGGAAGATATGTAATATGATGTTTATATGGCTCCTTTCTAGCTTGATCAGAGAATCAAACCTGGGATTTAAAAACTTAGATGCATTTCTTAGTTATAATATCCAGAGTGTGTGATCCAGAGAGATTCAAAGAAAGCTGTATTTAGGATCATCACTGTCTACAAGGAGTCTGTTGTCAGTGTACATAGAGTAGGGTTTGCTTCTAATAAAACTAAACTTCTAAGTAAGAACTTGGAGAAGCAGTGGCACTATGACAAACACATCACTGCCATCAGAAATCTAATGACGGTACAGTTGGTGCTGGTTACCTAATGGACAGAAATGTCATAATGTATTTCTTAGTTTACATTATTTTTTTATTTTCTGACTTTTTTCTATAAATTGTGCTAAAATGCCATCAAGGATCATGGACACAGATTATTGTCTATAGTTGCTACAGCAATGAGAAATTTGTAAGAGTCAAAATAAAAAATAAAACCTTGTTATTTAACTATTCTTTATTTGGAAATTGAGCATTTCTTCAAGACATGTATGTCTCTGGGAGCTTGGAAGCTGCATACTTACCCTGGAGTTCCTGATTAGTATCCGAATCCCATTTCTTTCATGTCTATCTGACTTCCATTATCTTGGATTCAAAACATGATCCTCTAGCTTCCTCTCAGAAAGAAACCATTTAGGAACATGAACTCAGGGTAACAAGTTTCAAGAGCTAATGACATGCATTCTTCCAGCTCTGCTTAGCCAGACATTCTTTTGAGATAACCAGCTCCTTTGGAGTTGACACTTCAATGAATCCTAAAATACACTAAACAAGGATATGAGACTATTGAGCCCTTGGTTTCCTTATGCAAAATGTAGTTCACTGAGAAGACTGTCTACACCAAGCCATAGGCCATATATATATAGACATAAATACTATACACATAAACATGTGTGTATATATGTATATATATATATATATATATATATATATATATATATATATATATGACCTCTGCACTCATGAAAGACTGATTGGGATTGAGAACCTAGATGCTAGTTCTGAACTGTGCCATATAGCCTTGGATCTTTCTCTCTGCTCTGTACGTTAAGGCCATTTTTCTCTTTCCTCATCAGCTCACAAGTTTTCTGTGTGAATCAAATAAGATGTGTTTCTTAAACAGCATAGGAATATAAAGTTGTATTGTGGGATGCAACATTTGCTGGTGGCCATCATAGATTATGGAACCTTAAAGAATCCTTGAGAGATTGTCTTCAACATTCATAGGAAATCATATATGAAACTAGTGGTTCTCCTGATTTTTCACTTAGGGATTTCTCTAGGTCTCTTTCTCACAACATCCCTCCCCACTACCAAAGAAAAGTAGTTTACAGTAATGTGTTGCATATAACGTGAATGAGGATGGGAATGAGGTGGTAGGTAAGAGGGTCCACAAAATGAAGGATTCTCATGGCATTCCTTGATTTAAGCTAATGCTTCTATGATTTCTTAAAATGTCTCCATGCCTCTCAGAATTCCCTAAGAATCACTTTGAAAGAAGGGAAAAAATGACTTTATAATATCATTTTGAATGTTCTAGTAGAATTGCATGTAGATTCTGTTGAGTTCATCCAAGAGAGGCTTAGTCCTGGTCTCTGGAGTCAGACCAGATTGGTCTGTTCCTTCACTTCCGAGCTGTGAACCCTCTCTCTTCTTCAGTGTCCCCATCTGTAAATAGAAATGATAGTAATACCCAATTCATAAGGTTTCTGTGGGAATTAGTGAGATAATATTGTAAAATTCTTTCTATAGTGCCTGTCATATGATAAGTACCCTGTAAACATTAGATGTTTACTACTTCTACCGCTGCTTTTTGTAGCCATCATCATTAAAGAGGCAGGTTTATGAATATCCTTCACTTGTACTTATTCCTTTGGAATAAGTAGCTCTATTAAGAGAATATAAAAGGGGCTAATAATGGAAAACAACAATAAGCTCTTGGCTACCAAGTTCTATTCTGGCAAAACTGCAACATGTTTTAAATGTTCTGTGTTTTATAAAAATGAATATAGCATAAATAAATGGCCGTGACCTCTTTTTATGGCAAGCTAACACTTCTGTGTTCAGGGTTTAGAGAAGTTTATATAGGTGTTATTTTTTTCGAAGATACTAGTAAGGAAACAAAATAATTAACTGTACCTAACTCAAAATATTACTCACCAAGTCTGTGATTGTACTTGAAGACAGTAACTTAGATTCTAAGGTCCTAAATCTCTTATATTTTATTTTTATTCAAAGAATAATAATCAACCGTAACCTCTGGAGTTGTTCTCAGCGCACACCCATGGACAAATGAAATTCATAGTTTCCGGTTTACTTTTTAGAATATTAAAATTAATTTTCTTAATGATTAAAAGTGTGGTTTTGAAAACACTTTAGGAATGGAGCACCTGGGTGACTCAGTCACTTAAGTGCCCAATTCTTGATTTTGTCTCAGGTCATGATCTCACGGTTGTGAGATCAAGCCCTGTGTGGAAGTCTTTGCTGGGCATGGAGCCTGCTTAAGATTCTTTCTCTCCCTCTCCCCCTGCCCCTTCTCTAATCATGAGTGTGCTCTCTTCCAAATAAATAAATAAATAGATAGATAGATAGATAGATAGATAAATAAATAAATAAATGGAAACATTTGAAGATTAACAAAATTTTTTCTTTAGTAACACTATTGTTTGCATATGTAATTTTAAGAAATAAAATTCCTGTAGAATTTATTAAATACAGGTAGCAAAGTGTCAGGAAAATACTCTGCATAAGTAGTGCAAAACTTAACATAGATTATAGGCCCGCATCAAATATGTAATAAAGATTAGCTACATCTTCAGAATGGAGAAAACAAGGCTCTTACAACCTATAAACCCTTTGGGACACCTGGGTGGCTCAGTCGGTTAAGTGTCTGACTTCAGCTCAGGTCATGATCTCCCTGTTTGTGGGTTTGGGCCCCGTGTCGGACTCTGTGCTGACAGCTCAGAGCCTGAGCCTGCTTCGGATTCTGTGTGTGTGTGTGTGTGTGTGTGTGTGTGTGTGTGTGTCTGCCCCTCTCCCACTTGTGTTCTCTCTTTCAAAAATAAATAAGCATTAAAAATTAAAAAAAAAAAAACAAAAAACAAAGAACCCGTAAATCCTTTAACAAATCTAGTGATTGATGTGTTTGCCTCATATGGATACAACTTACTCTAAAAATAATTGGGAGGTAACCGTCAACTAGTACTCTTTGATTAATTTATGTTTAAATGTTTATTTATTTTGAGGGTGTGTGCAGGGCAGGGGAGGGGCAGACAGAGGGAGAAGAGGGAATCAATCCGAAGCAATCTCTGCGCTTTCAGCTTGGAGCTTCACTAGAGGCTGGATCTCATGAACCGTGAGAACATGATCTGAGCCGAAAGCAAGAGTCGGATGCTTAACTGACTGAGCCACCCAGGCACCCCAGTACTCTTACATTTTAAACAAAAGGGAAGATATTTCACTTTAATAGTATTTCTCTGGCTAATACCCCAAGGTAGGACATTCTAGACTCCAACTCCACTTGCCCTTACTTCACTTTTAATTCTTAACATAGCTACCTGTAGAACTAATACAATGTAAATGTACAAATCTCTGAAGTACAGTTTCGAAGAATCCTCCCTAGAAGAGCTTTTGGTAATGGATCAGATTGCTGGGACAGGCAAGATGGAGAATTGTTTTTTCATTGACACTTTGTAGGAAATCCCCTGGTGGGAGTGGGGGTGGGGGACTGCCATTAACAAATATTACACCTAAATATTTTGGCTGTAAAATATGAAAAACTAACAGCAGACAATTTAAGAAGCATGCATGTTTGATTTATCTAAGAATTGGGTGGTGGCGGGGTGGGCAGGTTTCAACAGAGTGACTGATGTAAACAGCTTGCTTTTGAGATCCCCTTCTCCATGCTTCTCCCCTTCCTGTGCCCCTGCACACCTTCATGTTCTCAGTCGAAGCCGTTGTTCTCCCTGTATTCTCCTTAGCAGAATTTGCTCACAGTAAATTGTAAAAAAATGAAGAAGAACTCAAAGTATAAATAAGTCCTTAGACACGAATTAGTGCTTTTTTTCTCTGAGGAATATTTGCATTCTGACATGAACTGAGCATTGTGTAAACAGACTAAATCCCTAATGGGGCTACATCCTGTGTCAGGCACACAGAGCTTCCCTGTGGGCAGCAGGTTTGGCGGGCAAGCCAGATAATCATCTATTACTGAGGGTGATATGCTGAAGATGGAGAAAAACAGGAAGGAGAAAAGGCCAAAAAGATTAAAGGGAATGAGATTTCGATGTATTCAGTCCATTCTGTTTTCCTGGCCTTAGGCTGGGCCTTTCAGTGCTAATTTGACCAATCCTGACAACAATTCTGAGAGGTGGGCATTATTATCACCCACATATCCTTTTTGTTCACAGCCTTGAAAACAGAAGTCACATGGGGAAGGGGCCGGCTGAAGGTCATATGGCTCACAGGTAGCTAGGCAGCTGAGGTTTGGACCCTGGGATACCTAGCCTTGGGATTAAACTTTTATTAATTGTACCTGCTTCCAAGAACAACCACGAAGAATACTTTTCCAAAAATATGATAACAGTCATAAATAGGAATAGAGAAATAATCACAAAATAGCTCTGTCGAGGTTACTGATGAAGAGGGAGAGAGAATGTAAGGTTGTGGGTTTTTTTTTGTTTTGTTTTGTTTTTTGTTTTTCCCCTGCAAGGGTTCCCTCTGCAGATCACTTTCCCTGACTGTCTCGTCTTGTGAAATTATACCTTCCCTGGTGGCTGGGAGCTGAGTGTGCCTTTCTTTCTGTCAAGGGCAGCTTGAAGTTCATGCAATAGTTTATTTGAAGCTTGTGGGTACCAATTCCAGGCAGCAAGATACTACTTGCAGAAACTAAATGAGCTTTCTTCAGAGTCACAGCAAAAAGACATAGGACAAAATTGATTACCTTAAGGTGCCTCCACAGTTTATTTATTACTTCTTGAGCCAATTTGTTTTCCCAGGGGTGGCACTGTTATAGTAGTCAGTCTATTCTGTATTCTCATTTTATGAATAGGGCTCATCTGAATATAGTCATAGACATTGAGTCTAGACCATTTTTTTCAGAATCACAGAGATGAGGAAAATTCCAAACCATACTGGTTCCAAATGGCAACATTTATTTTTGGAATCTTTTGAACTATTTATATTATGTATGTGAATACCACATTGATTGGAAGCCTGCTCCTGTCTGTTCATTAATAAGGGTATGGTAAGCTTAAGATAAAACCAAGGCAGTCAGCTCCCATCTGACTTTTCCTGTTTCCACCTTCAACAATTCCCCCCATCTTTTTACAGAAAGGTGTGTTTTAAAGAACCAAGTCGTTCATCCCTGAGAGGGAGACACTTGTAATGCTACCATAGAATCTTTAACAAGAAAAAAGCCATCATTATTATTCTGCATATGTCTTTCTTTATTTTAAGTTGATCCTTGGGTAAAAATGATGAATGCACATTGTATGGTTCAACTCCATTTACAGTCACTAGGCATTGACCTCCCCTGCATATAGGGGCAAAATATATATGTTTCTTGAGTAACAAAGATTAATAGCCACAAGCATGACCATGAGCAAGACTGTGAAAAAGACGTAATTCTTCTTTGCCTTCCTGCTTTTTTCCAGAGTCTGGGCACCTTCTAATTTTCACAGCTTCCTCCTCTGCAAAATGGGTGTTTTGCTCTCCGCAGACTCCTATTGTTGTTATTGTTCAGGGTTGGTTCCCATGATCTGAGATGAGGCAGGCAATCTGAGCCCTTTACTATGGATAAATGTTTTGAGCACTTTATACTGTATGATCCTGGCCTGGGCTGAGCTCTGAGGAAACACTGGTGAATAAAACAGGCATGGTTTCAACCCTCAGAAGCCTGACAAATGAGTAGGGAAGACGAACATTAAACTTGTCATACCAAAATTAAATGCATAATCAGATAAAGTGCATCAAAGAAGTAAAGAGCCCAAAAGATAAAGAGGAGAACCAATTAATATGGGAGTGGAAAATCAAAGCTTGTGGAAGGAAATAATATAAAAGCTGAGGAAGGAAAGGTCAATAAAAATTAGTCAAGTGAAAAACAGAAGAAAGTGTCTTAAAAAGGGGGAAAACATTTACCAGTAACATTTCAAGAAGAGATGGGAAGAGTCAGATTTCCATTGTTTTTACTAAGGAGAGACTGACTGATTTATCTCTTCCATAAATGCTATGCGTGCAACGTAATTAATAGAATATAAGAAGAAAGTTATTTCAGGGCACCTGGGTGGCTCAGTTGGCTAAGCGTCCAACTCTTGGTTTTGGCTCGAGTCATGACCTCATGGTTTGTGAGTTCAAGCGCTGCATCAGGTTGTGTGCTGACACTGAAGAGTCCTCTTGAGATTCTTTGTCTTCCTCTCTCTCTGCCCCTCCACCCTCACTCACTCTCTTAAAATAAATAAACATTAAAAGCAAAAGAAATTTATTTCAAAGAATGAGGAGGTGAGGAGAAGGCCCGATGAATGCTTTATGACCATGTTAATGTAGTTCCTCTTTCCCTGTAAACCTCAGTAAAACAGTGGTGGTATCAAAGGGTTGCTAGAAGGCACTGGTTTCCCAAAACTGGTAACTGGTAACTGGTTTCCACAACTGGTAACTGGAACTGGTTTTCCACAACTGGTACTCACAACTAACATAAAAATCTAAACAACTTTGAAACCATTGTGCTTAACTGTGCAAACACAGCTTCAGGGAAGGTCCTCCAGGTCACCTCCTCCCACTTGTTTCCCAGAATTCCTTACCACAGAGCTTCTTTTGTCTGACCAGCTGCCAGTCTTACAAGGTTCTGAGACCTAAGGAGAAAGGATGCTGTTTAATATGGAACTGCTCTGAGATATAATGATTCTGTGCATTTTATGTGTAAAATGCAAGCAGCAAGACTTTGGTAAAAAGTCTTGGATCCAGTGCACCAAGGAAAAAACTCCCCAAGGAGTCTTCAATTAGAACTCTTTAGGATGTGGCAGAACTGGAACCAAAATCTCCCCATAAAAATGAATAATGCCCAGGCCACATAAATTACAAAATCGGATCCCTAAAACAACATTATAACAACTGATTTTAATTGCTCTAATAATGAGCTCGAGGGAGGCACACTCAGCTTCCTGAATTTCTTTTAGATATGAATGTTATTCTTGTCAACAATGGATTAGTGTTATGATTATTCTGCACAGGGAATGTAAAAACAAAACAAAACAGGAACAAACAGATGGACAACAAAATTTTATACCATTTCTATGTCTCCTTCACTTATGAGAAGCAGATTATAATAATCCTATGTGAGGGCTATCAAGAAATTACTCACAAAGTTCCTCCTTTCCATTTAATTTTAATTTTTCCCCTCATCTTGAAAAATATAGGAAAAAATAGTAATAATCCCTGAGGGAAAAGAAAGAAGCTAACAGAGATCCCCTTACTGGTGAGCAATTTATGTGAAAGCAGCCAACTCACTCTCCCTTACCTCCTTACGACCTAGGGAACTGAATTTCTGGGCTTGTAACTGGATTTTGATTAAGAGGCACCTTCTGTAACCACAGAAGAGTTTTTCTTTGTGGAAAAATTCAAACTGCCAACTTTGTTGTATCAGTTCTAAATGTGTTCCGTTATAAATAACAAGATACCTGAACCTACAATGACTCAAACAGAGAGGAGTTACTTTTAATGAAGTGGCCCCTGGAGGCATTTCAGCTGTTGTATGATGTTATCAACAATTGCTGAAGGCCAACATCTATGCACTTTTCTTGGTTTTTCCTTCATGACGACAAGATGGCAACTGCAGCCACAGATAACATGTTTGTGTTCCATGCAGTGTTGAGAAGAGGGAAAAGGAATGGAGAGGAAGGGCATCTCTAAATTTTTCTATTCCATTTATCAGAAACACAAAAGCCTTCCTCAAAGCCCTTAAAAGATTTCATCATATAGCCCATTGGCCAGAACCATACCATATGGCTATCTCTAATGGGAAAGAATCAGAAAGTTAATATTTACTCTTTAGTCTCTATAATCAGTGCACCAAGAATGATGAGAGATAGAAAAGGCTATATGAACAAGACTATTAGAGGTGGCCACATTTGACCTATATTAATATAGTGTTTTCAAAGCCTAAAGTTAATTTGTTAAGCTTTCTCAAGGACAAGAGGATAGGGAAGAACTAAAATCTTTGTGCCAAATGCAGATTAAACCTTACAAAGAGCGAAGAGCAAAGGAAAAATCAACTAGAAATGATCAAAAAGTATCTTGATATCAGATCGTACAAAACTTTAGGCAGCCAGTCAATAATGAACCCTAAGGTTTTCTAATCCACAAGGTAGATAATAAAAGCATTTCTCCTAGTTTTCAAAAATGATGCCCCCCTCAAAAATGTGGTTAAGAGAGTCTATACATTTATATAAATACATGGATAGATATAAAATTAAAAATCTGTAACTGCTTAAAGTGAAAATTTTATGTTCTTTGCAGGAGAAAAATAAACAACCACAGTAACCATTGCTGTCTCTTAGTCATGAAGCCATGATTTATGCCATGTCTATAAGATGAACACAACAATAAATAGTAACTGTTAGGGATATTTTAGCCTTATTAACCTCTGAAACAATCGATGGCAAATAAACCAGCTTTAATCAACTCAGTAAATTGTTTATTCAGTATCCAGGATGCAACAAATCTTCTGTTAAAGGAGAACTTATGATTTAAAGAGTGAGAAAACTGGCAGAGAAAGAGAGATGACATAGGAGAAGGCCGAATAAATGGGCTGTGGCTCAAGGACCTGGGAGCCATTGTTTGGAAGGGTGTATATGAGATTGAGAATGGTTATGCTGAAGTATAGTAGCATTTGATTAGAGTCTTACAAAATGATGTCACTCAGAAAAATGTAAGTGGAAGTGACAGAAGTAGGATATAGAGGTCTGTGTGTGAGTAATCCAGCATGGCTGTGTTGTACTGGACTCATAGGAGAGAAAACTTGAAAACAAGAATTTGGATTGTAGAAGGCCTTGAATGAGGAAATCAACATGGGGCAGAGAGGCTTTGGATTCTGAAGGGAGTTGCTTTATTGAAAGATGTGTCTGTAGCTGTGGAACGTGGCTTTTCTAAAGACTATCAAAGTGGTTCTGGGAAAAATACTAGCCCGGAAGCAGATGATCCTCCTTCTGACACACCTTCAGAGTGTCACATCAGAATGCTTACATCACTCACCTCACTTCATCTCATCACATAAGCATTTTATCATCTCACATGATTATAAGAGGAAGAAGGTGAGTACGGTATAATAAGATATTTTGAGAAAGAAAGAAAGAAAGACCATATTCATATAACTTTCATTATAGTATTTTTTACAATTTTTCTATTTTATTTTTAGTATTATAATTTATCTCTTACTTTACCTATTTTATAAATTAAATTTTATCATAGGTATGCATGTATAGGAAAAAAATAGTATATACAGGGTTCAATACTATCTTCAGTCTCATGCATCCACAAGGGGTCTTGAAATATACCTCCTGTGGTTAAGGGAGAACTCCAGCATTCTAGGATGAGATCATGTGCTATAGGAAAAATATGAGTGTTAGGGATTGAATCGTGTTCTTCCAAGATTCGTGTTGAAATCCTAATTCCAGTACCTCAGAATGTGACTCTTTTTGGAGATGGAGCCTATAAAGACATGATTAATGTAAAAAAAAAACAAAAAAAAAAACGAGGTCATATGGGTGGGCCCTAGCCCAATACAACCGGTGTCCTTATAAGAAGAGGAGATTAGGATACACAGACAGACACAGCTAGACTTTGTGAAGAGAAACGGAGAAGATGACCATCTACAAGACAAGGAGAGAGGCCTCTAGAAGAAACCAATTCTGCTCACACCTTGATCTTGGACTTCTAGCTTCCATAACCGTGAGAAAATAAATATCTGTTTAAGCCAGAGTGTGTGATATTTGTTATAGCAGCCCTAGCAATCTAATACCATGAGCAGATATTATTTTTGTTGAAAAAAATAAGACGAGTGAGGTAATACACTAAATTCATGGAAGTAGAATTAGAAAGGAGGCAGTTTCTGGATCTTTTGTATAGGTATAACATCATTGAAATTTGCAACTATAATGCAGTGGGGTGTGGAGATAAAAGGTCAGTCATGACTGAGCTGTAAAGACTGGGAAATGGGCAAGTTGAGAAGGACAGTAGCTTGATGGAAAAAAAAAAGATCGCTATGGTTTCAGCTGTGTTTCCATTCAGGAGGTGCTGAATTCTCAGTGTACAGGCATCCATCAAGAAGTCAAAAATCTGTGTCAGACTTTAAGAAAGTGATGAGATGGCCAAGTAAGCCAATATTGAGTACAAAGTGCCAGATCGTGAACCACTGAAGAATGAATTGTGGATTCCTTTTAAAGAGCTGAATCAGGGGCGCCTGGGTGGCGCAGTCGGTTGAGCGTCCGACTTCAGCCAGGTCACGATCTCGCGGTCTGTGAGTTCGAGCCCCGCGTTGGGCTCTGGGCTGATGGCTCGGAGCCTGGAGCCTGTTTCCGATTCTGTGTCTCCCTCTCTCTCTGCCCCTCCCCCGTTCATGCTCTGTCTCTCTCTGTCCCAAAAATAAATAAAAAACGTTGAAAAAAAAAATTAAAAAAAATAAATAAATAAAGAGCTGAATCAGTATGACTAAATTTCTTTTTATGTAATTTCAGTGACAGACAAAGGTCTTTTATTTTAAAACCAAATAAACAAAGAGACCTCATCTTGCTGATGTCTACTGCTTAAAATTTCTTTTGAGAAGGAAATAAAAACAATTTTTTTGTGTTTGGGTCTTTCTTACCTTTGTGTTTTGCACAGAGGTAAGACCAAAAAGGCAAATACTTCATGGAAAGGTAAAATTATGATTTGAATTCATACAGTTTGAATATGTGAGATTAGATTCTGTCTCAAGAACAGATTTTAATCGGCATTAGTGGGGAATGGAAGAGCATTGAGACATGCCCGCTCTCCTTCTGGAAGAGAGTGTGTGGTGCAAGACAAGATGCTCTGAGTACCACACAGAAGAGGCTAACTGGGGCCGTATGGAAACAGCATCCAAATCTTATCAAAATAGCGAAGGGATCCTGTTTCCCCTACTAAGGGAAAGTTGGCTTTGATTATATATTTCACTTCTGCGCCATGTTTTGCCTAAACCCTACCCATTAGGGAAAATCAAGAATTTAGAATTAGTTTTCCATGTCAGGAGAGTGCTCCCTGCTTTTATCTCTTGTTACTAAATGTCCTGCTGGTTCCCGAGAGTAAAGCTTAGCTGACGTGCTTGCATGAATTGTTTATATTTTTCATTAATTAATGTGACGAACGTATTAAAAATAGGACTCCTTGTTTTCATCCTGAGGGCTTATACATAATAGCAACAACCTTTAGCAAAATACTGCATTATTTATTTATAGAATGGTTTTGACTCATTTAATAATGCTCTGTAATTAATTTGTAGATTACTTTTTGACTTTGCGCAATTTAGTGTTATGTTCCTGCAAACGAAAACGTTTTTGCTATTGTTATTTAATATTGATCAATTTCCCTTACTGTTTTTAACACTATTACATCTGTAGATAAAAAGGTTAGTGTGGTTGGAATGACCAAACTTCTGTGATAACTATTTATTTTATGAATTTTTTTAAACAACTACTATGTTGCAGGCAATGCTCTAGGTATTGGGGGCAGGATATTGAATAAATAGAAAATGAGTAATTGCCTTTAGGTGTTTTATGTTGTTTTACATTCTCACTTAACCCTTAAAGGTTTAAGTTCATATCATAGGAGGAGGACCAAAATCAAAGAGCACAAGCTAATGAAGGAATTTTTAAAACCATGTTATTTTGTCCCAGAGTGAATGCACATGTACTCAGTTGTATACATTCAAAACCTAAAGTCTTATTATAATCATTAATCCAAGTCTTGGGCCTTCACACATTACACTATATTGCACGATAAAAGATTAACCTGTGTTTAGTACATTTCAGTGTCAGGCTATAAGGATTTCAGTGAATAGAGAAAACAGAGAAACTTGATCAGACGATGTCATTTCTGAGAACAATTTCTTTATGAAGCAAGCATTCTGATTAGATTTAACATGGATGTGTAAGATGGTTTATATCATTGCTTTTCTCTAGTGGACTTGTTTAAGGTATGACTCCATGAAAGCATTTGCATGGAATTCTGCCATATTTGCCTGATCCTGGGGCTCTAAATCAACAATACTGATGTAACAGTTGGTCAAATTAGATGATAAATAGCCCAAGACTTTCCTTTCCAGTCGGTACAGTCTCATGGAAAATCACCTTTGAATCCAGCAGATGGAATGATGCCACTGGGTGTAGCCAATGGGAAAATCCTAAAGGAAGTCCCTGACTAGTCTGTCTTCTTCTCTGCCTCACACTCTTGTACTTGGTAAAGCATTCAAAATGGCCTTTCTTTAGAGGAGGACACAGTCAACGATTCACCTATTGACAGATAGCTGTTTGTGGACAGTGTGGCTGGCCACAGTACAGTGGAAGCAAGATGAGTTGACAAGCAGATGAGTTGCCCCTTTGGATCCTTCCAAGCTGCATGCTCAGATGAAAAGATCAGGTATAGGAGAGGCCAGAAAGTGTCTGTCAAAGAGCCTACCTTTTTTACTCAAGCACAAGTACTCAGCTGACTCAATTCCTCAAAGAGCTATGTGAGGGTGAAAGTAAATTCATTGTCGACCTTTAATAGCCCTGAAGTTCTAATGAGGTCATAGATGTGAAAATGATATTTGAAATCACAATGCAAGTACAACATACTTTCATTCATCATTTCAGTACCTGAGGAAAAGGTAAAAATAGAGCCACAGATTTTACCAAGGTCCTCCATGAGATAATTTTGTTTGATAATCTACTGCAAGCACCTAGAAAGTGTAGCTCACCTAGGCTGTTGATTTGTGAATTAAGTATGGCAGCTGCTTTCCTTTGTGCTACAGCATGTCCTCGTGATCCTTCCACCATGTGATGTGTGTGTGGGAAATCTATACTATTTTTCAAACAATGTGAGACAAATGCTAGCTAGGTTCGCCTAGGGTATAAAGTATCATAGAATGAACTCCCAGATAGCAGCTACACTTGTATCATACCTGCTGTATGCCGTTCTAATGTTCTATATATATTAAGTACTTAATTCTTAGCAATAAACATAGGAGGTATGTGCTATTATTACCCCCATCTTACAGATGTGAAAACTAGGTAGAGAAGATGAAGTGATATGTTCCAAACTAGAGAGATGTTCTAAAAATAGAGAGATGAAGTGGTATGCTCCAAATCACACAGCTAGTAAAGAGCAGAGTCAGAAATCAGATATTTCTGGTCTGCCTCCAGAGTCTATACAATGAACTGCTGCACCATATGCTTTTAAATATTGGTTTTATGAATATTTTGCTATTTCTGATATGGATGTTTTTGTTATTTATATTTCTTCCTTGTCTTCTCCTTTGGATCTAGGACCACATGTAATATTACCAGATTTTAGCTCATAAGAGACTTCTCTATGATTATACATAAAATTGTTTGTGGAACATTTATGCAACATTAAATGTTTCTCCTTATGAATTATCTCATTTGATCCCCTCATTAGTCTTTAGAATACAGAGGGCTTTATCCTCATTTTGGAAATGATGAAACATCAAAAAGATTAAACAATTTGTTCAGTTTCACATTACAAGTTTGTAGCAGTTCTAAGATCAGAAATCAGATTTCCTTGCTCTCAGTCTCCAGTACTTTTTACAGAATATAATACTGTTCCTTTATTTTTTTTTTGTCTTAAAGTTTGAAAAAAAATGAGAAGAATCCCAGTAACACTGGAGAAGAATTTTTTCAGAAACATTTAGAGTAATTTTAGAAGTTCTTACTAAAGTAGAGGGTTTTAGAATAATTTGTAAGTTCTCACTAAAGTCGAAAATGAGGGGCAGCTGGGTGGCTCAGTCAGTTAAGCATCTAACTACAGCTCAGGTCATGATCTCGCAGTTGGTAAGTTCCAGCCCTGCGTCAGGCTCTGTGCTGACAGCTCAGCGTCTGGAGCCTGCTTCAGATGCTGTGTCACCCATTCTCTCTGCCACTTCCCCACTTGTGCTACCACCCTCTCTCTCTCCTTCTCTCTCTGTCTCTCCCTCTCTCTGAAAAATGAATAAACATTTTTTAATAAAGTAGAAGGTGAAAATGCATTATATTAACAGTGGACTAGGTCTCGTGAGTGCATATAGCTAGGTTCCAGTTTATTAATTTTTACTCTCTCATTTCTTAGCTGGCTAATGTGAACACCTTGACAGGACAAATCTTGAGTGCTCTCTTGCTTTATGCTACTGCTTTTTCAAGGTAGCTCATTTGCACTTGTTTATCATTCTCTTCCTTCACTTGGTCCCAGAAGCTGTGTTGCTAATTATTGACCCAGGCAAGCCTCAAAGAGGACAAAGGCAGATAAAATTGGAGTGTTCTTTATGTAGAATCAAAATGCATTTTGCATTTTTCATAAGGAGCAAGGCATTTTTAGCCACTCAGTTATATGAGCACTTGAGTTTCTGCTAAGAATCACAACTCATTTTTTCAAAAAATTTTTTTGATATTTCATTTACAGCCAGTTTCCTGGAGTGTCATTGTGTGTGTGTGTGTGTGTGTGTGTGTGTGTGTCTGTGTATGTGTGTGTATGAATTTTTTCTTTCTGTATTAACCTGTAAGACAGAGCAGAATAATAATGTATTTGTTCCATAAATATTTCTCAAAGAGCTACCAAGAGTAAATAGTGCTAAATACAGTGAAAGTTGTTTAGACGTAAAATTGCCTTATCACAGGACCTAACCCATGGTAGATGCTCCAGAAATATTTATTAAACTAATGAGCTATCACATAAACTGTATCCCCCTGCATTGGTATCTATTCAGGGAAGTATGAATTCATTAATCATATGAAAATCAGGAAGGAATTTAGGAATCATCTCATATAGCCCTTTTTATTTTAAGAGATGAATAGTGTATTATTCTTAGTAAACTATTTAGGAGTATACTCTTTTCATCCTAATGTGTTTGACAGGTTACACCTGTGTCAGTATCTATAGTCCAGAGCATGATGTGAGAAGAGCTAATGAAAGGCCTAGAACAGTATTACCCGTTGAAAATATAGTCTATATCACAATTTAAAAATTTTAGTAGCCACTTTTAAAGGGTTCAAAAAAGTAAAATTAATTTTAAAATGTATATTATTTAACTCAATATATCCAGCATAGAATCTCAAGATATAATCAATATAAAATTATTAATGAGTTGTCTTAAATTTTTTGTACTAAGTTCTCATAATCCAGAGTATATACTGTACTTTTGAAACATCTCTATTTGTACTAGCCATATTTCAAGTACTTAATAGGTACATGTGGCTTGGGGTAGCCCTGTTAGACAATATCTCTAGTATCACAGGGTAAGATTACTATGCTTTTTTAAAGCTACAGTATTTTTTATTGCTTATTTTTAAAGCTTGATTTTAATGTAAAAGCACAAAAATAAAATTTAACCTGACTCAACAAGATATTTAAAAAATTAGAATAGACTTGTAAGCATTAGAGAAATTGAATCATTAGCTACCATTTTAACCACTCCTCTCCAAATTAGTAAATAAATAAATCACCAAAGTATTGGCTCAGATGGTTCTACCTACAACTTCTACCAAACTTTTAAGGAAGAGAGAACTTCCTTGTTTGTAAATTGTCTCAATTGTCTCATTGTAAATTTGTAAATTGTCTCATTTACAAGTAACTGTCCTCATGTATATAATTAGTTTCCTTTCCAGCACTAGTAGAAGCTTAAATTCTTAACCCATTTTTTAAAAATGTTATCAGAGAATAATCTTAGTTATCCATACTGTCTATTATTACTTTTCACTTCCTTCTGAAAATGGCCAATTGGTTTTATTTTTTTATCATACCATTTAATAGATGGTTGCATGGGCCAACCACTTAATATTAAATGAAAAAAAAAAAAAAAAAAAGGAAAGTAAGAAGTTACCTGTCAGAGGAATCTAAGCTTGTCAATTATTTTTAGAGATCTATAGACAAAAAATAAAGGTTTTCTCTTTCTTACTATTCTTCAAATTCCTGTTTCTAATAAGAAATTCTGCAGAAGCAAAGAGACTACTGCATTATTTGATGTTCAGTCCACAAAAGGTTAATGTAATCGTGGGCTTGGATCTTACCTTGACCTTTTCTTGGATCTTTGTTCAAAGTGTAGGTGAATATGATGGTGAGATTTTCTTCTTTTAACTTCTTCAGCTTTTGAAGTAAAACTAGGGCTGGTGTAAGAAAGAAAGGGGCAGAACAGAAAAGCCAGATGACATTTCTCAAGTCTTATGAATTTGCTACAATATGATCGCTGTGATCATTTCATACTCAGCTTTTCAAAGGGGTATCACAGTTTCATTTTATTTTTTGGCCCAAGGGATAAATCAGTAGACTTCTACAGCCTTCTCCTCAAAAGCTAACTCTGAATCTCTGTATGGTACCACATCAATAAGGTCTTCCTTTTTAGTTACCAGGCTATGCAGGTTTCTATGTTTTCTTTAAATTCTTAGTTCTTTTACAGCTCCTATGTACAAGCGTGAATTGCTATTAATATCAATACAGTGAGGCAATAGGCAAGTGTGTTAGTTACATTTTTTTTAGCTGTAGCAGAAAACTGTAACTCAACTGGATTAAAGCATAATCAACCCTAAAGCAGAAAGCTCATGTCACTATAAGCAATTCAGTGACATTATCAAAGGCCTGAGTCCTGTCTGTCTTTAGTTTTTGCCATTCTCAAGTACTTTTTTTTCTTTTTTGTTTTGTTTTGTTTTGTTTTTGTTTTTATTTTTGACATGTTTACCTGTGATCTTAAGGTGTCTGTCACAGTTGAAGTTATCAAATTCAGATAAGTATGAGTGGTGGGGGAAAAAAAAAGAAGAAGGATCTTCTTTTACTACTTCTTTTAAGATGGAAAAACATCTTTCCCAAACAGACTTCCTGTGTCTGCCTTCTCTTCAATGCCTCATTGTTCAGAATTGCATCACATGCTAATGTCCTTACCAATTACTACCACAAAAATGGTACCTACATGAATATTTGGGACAGTTGAGTTCCCCTCATGGAAGCAAGAGCTGAGGCTCACCTCCCCGTAAGTACATGCAATGGTGTGTGGATATTTGCATTGTATTAAGGGTCTAGTTGGAAGGAGAAATGGCTCTTGATTAGGCCCCCTATAGAGTTAGCCACAAGGTAATCAGAAATTTCACTATAGAATAATAAGTGTTACAGGGAAGCATCTAAGTCCAGGATGCTATAGAAACACACCAGAAGGGCACCTAGCAAGGGCTACCAGAGAGTCAGAGTGGTCTTCTAAAGAAAGTTGCCTGACCTGAGATATAAAGGACATGAAAAGATAACAAGGGAAGGGTGATGGAGAAAAAAGAGGGTTTCAGATAGACAGAATATGTGCAAATGACTGGGGATAGGAGAGAACATAGTGGGTTTGGGGAGATGCAGAAAATTCAGTTTGCCTAAGGTACAGAGCACAAAGGGGGTGTCAATCAGAAAGAAAACTGGAGAAACATACTGAGATAAATAATTAAAGATCTAAAAGTCATACAGAAATTTATGCTTCATTTTGCTGCATTGTAGAGCCAATGAAAGATTTTAGGTAGCAAATGACATAATTAGATGTGCACTTAAAAAAAAAATCTCTTGGGACACCTGGGTGGCTCTCTCAGTTAAGCCTCAGAGTCTTGATTTCAATTCAGGTCATGATCTCATGGTTTGTGGGATAGAGTTCCTCAGCGGGCTCCTCTCTAACAGTATGGAGCCTGCTTGGGATTCTTGATCTCTCCTTCTCTGTCTGTCCCTCCCCTGCTCATGTGCTCTCTCTCTCTCTCTCTCACTCTCTCTCTCTCTCTCGAAATAAATAAAAATTTAAAAAAATCCTTGGCTGCTGTGGGAAATTGATTTGTATTTGATAAGAGTGGCGGTAGGAACAGGTGGGAATCAATTATAATAATCCCAGGGGGGAAATGGTGATGGGGGGACAGAGAGGTAGATAGATTTAATCGACATTTAGGAGTTTTGACTAAGCAGGACTTAGTTAATAGGAGGTGAGAGAAGTGGAGATTCATAATTACTCAGATTTTTTGGCTTGGACAACTCGGAGGATAGAGACAACATTTATTTAGGATTTAGAAAGGAGAACCCAATTTGGAGGGAAGTGGACTGATTTAAAGTGTACTTAATTAGTTTGAGAGGACTATTCTGTCTGAAATTCAAGAGAGATATTCCTGTTCTTAGAGTACTTTCACATGCTAAGTGATATATTCACCAATAAGTAACATAGACCATACTAGAGGTACTATAATTTGTTTCAGAAGGTGCTAAGTAAACAAGCGATGGATACAGTTTAGAGAACAAACTGCTGCTTCCTCAGAGATAAAAGAATGGGAGAATCTGAAACTGGACAAAGGGGAATTGTAGAGGGACAGGAACACTGCACTCTCTATGAGGTTTGGCATTGCTCTCCATTGCCAGGGCAAGTATACAATAAAATATAGTTTGTGAACTAGCTGTATTGGTCAGAACCCTGGGATCCTAAGAGAAAAAAATTATACATGTTACCTACAATGATCTTTATTGCAAGGTGTGTTAGTTAGCTGTAGATACAGTAATGCTACATAACAGCCAACCATAAAATATCAGTAGCGTAGAACAATAAGCATTTGTTTCTTGCTTGTGTGTCTGCTAATGGGCTGGGGTGCCTTTGCTTCAGGCGCAGGTTGTGTTCATGTTTGTTCCTTGTGTTTCCCCTTCTTCTTGAATCAGTGGTTTCCCAGGACCTGTTCTTGTCATGGCAGAGTTGAAAACTCACAGAATAGCAAGTGGAAACACTTTGTAACTTGTAAGGCCTCAGTTTGAAATAGGCAATATTATTCATGCCCACATGCTCTTGGTCAAAACTCATAATATGGCCGAGCTTGATATCATTCAGGGAGTTGGTGGGGGAGGGAGAGGACAGGGAAGGGAGTGAATATTTGCTGAATAATAATCTAATCTTTGACACGAGGCTAGATAGAACTTGGAGATGTCATGGGATTTGAGCCATCCACCACATAGTTCCTGGTACATCAGGGTTCTCAACTGGGGTGTATCCACTCAGCTTCTTAGACATAATCAGAAGAGCAACCAAATTTGACCATTTCATGGTCATGATTAGTTTCCTTTAGTTTCATGCAACACTATCAGTTTATTCCTCTAGGACTGGTTAGAGGTTGATATTACCTCCCTCATCAACACTACATGTGAGTGATAAGAACTAAAACAATAAAAAATGATTTCATTATTTTCCTTAACATGTAGCTTTTGGACTTCTTCCAAAAATCTAGCACATTTTTAAAAGCCAAGGTAAGCCCTTTTGGTGGTTATTATACCAATAATGTATCTTAATTATCTCTGGAAAAGTATGTGGCCCAT
Organism: Panthera pardus; assembly: GCF_024362965.1. NCBI lineage: Eukaryota > Metazoa > Chordata > Mammalia > Carnivora > Felidae > Panthera > Panthera pardus. Next base: position 111,576,469 of record NW_026526765.1, read on the forward strand.
GGAATTGACATAATGTTCCCATCGTGTCGTAGCTAAGTTGCATACCTTAGACCTGAAGATATCCTTAAAATATGCTATCTCTATATCTCTCCTTAACTGCTGCATAAAGCAAGAAATTTTAGCTATTTTGAGTTTCTGAGTTGAATATATATGATTACAATTGCATTAATTGAAACATAAATTCTCAAGCCCAAATAGTCTTGTGGTGTTTGAGTATAACTGTGTGTGTGTCTTATTTTTAGAAGATCATCTTTTAATATGGATACTAATGACATAGTTATAAATTATTCCAGAAGAGCTCCCTTTTTGTTTCCATCTACTTCCCAGTTCCACTCAGCACTTTTCTCAGTTTGTTCTGTGGATTCTGTGCTGCTAGCAATGACCAATGTGACTGAATATGGTTTAAAAAAAGAGGTTTTTTCCCAGATACAATTCTGTCCAAGGTTCCTTTTCATACTACCAAGACAGTAATATGTGACTGCATCTCTTCTCTCCATCCCATAGACATTTCAGAGCAAAGCTCTGGCTTCTCTTTTATGATTATTGTCCATTACAGACTCTCCTTGATGTTGGAGGACTTCAAGGGAGAGGAAAGAACAGGGAAACCATGAAGACAAGAGGAAGAGCAAAAGGCCATATTTAACATATATATTCATGTTGAATCTTTTACATATTAAGTCCTCCTGAGACTCCTAAATATTAGTTGTTAACAGGGGTTGTGCATGAAAAATCAGATTCCAACCCTGAGCATAAATATCTTGTCCAGGCAGGCAGTACATGTGAGCATTCATCACTGTACCTGTCATAGGAGGAGGTCTTAATCAAGGCCACTTCCCAAGAGTGCTCTCCCGGGGAGTGAGAGAGAAGACATAGTCTAGGTAATTGCAGATGTGCTTTGAGAACCCGTGAGGGTGCCATATTGGAGGAATAATTGTAGAAGAGAAATCAGAAGGGATATGAAAGCACAGTAGATATAGTAAAGTGAGCCTGTGAAGATACAGATTGAATCAGATCAAGTTTAACATGAACATTGTGAGAATTGGTGTCCTGTCCCTGGGTTAAGTACTCCCCTGCTGGGCTGGGTCCTTAGAGCAACAACTTGAGAAATCGAATAACTTTTTTTTTTTAAGAATATATATATTTTTAGTATTTTTATTTATTTTTGAGACTGAGAGAAACAGAGCATGAGCAGGAGAGGGGCAGAGAGAGGGGGACACAGACTCCGAAGCAGGCTCCAGGCTCTGAGCTGTTGGCACAGAGCCCAATGTGGGGCTCAAACTCGTGAACTGCGAAATCATGACCTGAGCTGAAGTCGGACGCTTAACAGACTGAGCCACCCAGGCACCCCGAGAAATCGAATAACTTTAACTTATTCTTTTTACTACAAATAAATTTGTCAGTTGAAAAAATAGTAGACCACTTAATTGGTTTGTCCTAGTGAAAAATTAACAAATTCAACAAATGATTGCTGCTCAGTTGGTGAGTGAGTGAATAAACAAGAAAGGAAACAAGAAAAGGAGGGAAGAAGGAAAGAAATGAAGGAGAGAAAGCAAAGGGAGGGAAATCAGGAAGGAAAATATGGGTTCTAATTTTACTGTTTTGGAAAGCCATTGTCTATCATTAATAACTTATACCCTCTTAAATCTTGTACCATTTTTTTTCAATCTTCACAAATTAGATTTATCACATCTCAATGTGCTGTGTTCATTAAATGGTTTTTGGATTTTAAATAGATGATTAACAGTGTTAGCAGCTCAAATGTTATTTACAGGTTACCGAAGACCAAATTGGGTAACAAATTACATCAAATAAATATAATTACAAGTAAATGCTTTTCAGTTAAAATTCAATAAGTTGTTATGATTCAAAATATTTCCCCCTAACTTTCCCCTTTTTTAAAGACTTCTCATAAATAATACCTTATACTTAGAGAGTGTCTGTAAAGTCTGGAAACAGTTTTATGTTTTAATAGACAAAAGATATCTTTTTTGATATTATGTATAGTCACCTATGTTTCCAAAGACTAAGTGTCAAAAACTGTTCTAAGTGCTTTACATGTGTTAATTCATTTAGGCTGCTTGGCTAGTATTTCTCTAGCCTTTTCAACACTTCATTCCTAACAAGTGAGTTTTCCTAGCACACACATCCACACATGCGTGCATGTGCACGCAAGCACGTGCGCACACACACACACACACACACACACACACACACTTTTGCAGTTGGAATTCTGGCTATTGTGGAATTCTAAAACAGGAGAGCACTAGACTGACCACAGAGATTCAGAAAGATGTGTCTGGGGATGTGATCAGGACTATCTTGGCATTAATGGGTGGAGGCCAGGTGTCTCCTCACCGACCCTTGACAGTAGTTTTGCTTCATTGCTTTTGAAGTGATGTGTAGCATTTTATTTTACTCTTTGATGTTTCTCTTGATACCTACAAAATTGGCTCAAGGTTTAAAAAGTATCGTCACATCTGCATTTGGAAAAATACATTTCTAAGAGTTATGATATGGAAATTTTAAAGTCATTGAAAACTTTGTAGTTTGTAGAAAGAATTTCAAAACTAAGTACTTTTTGCTTTTCCAGCAGAATTTTAACTGTGCCCGTATAAGTATTGCAAGTGTGTCAAATATATAGTCAGTAAATCTAGGAGACAAAAATCTAACAGATACTGTAAGTATAGGTCACCTCAAAAATATTAGTAACATCTTTTTATACAGACTTGGTTGATGTTTTACCTGCACAAAAGAAAACACACAATATCCTGGCTAAAGTTGATATAGGACCAGCCTAAAGCTAGCCATAGCTGTGTGATTTCCATGATTTCTCCCCATCAGTGGAAAATTACTCTCAGCTGAGCTGGAGTCTGCAGACTGTGAGCAAATGTCTGTTTCCTTTCCACAACTGAGTGTTTGAAACTCTTTTCAATTGGTAAAATTACCATTAAAGGTCAGAGATTAGCTTTTCATGCATGATGGATTCCATTTGCTTTAAAAGTATTATACCAGAAGGGTAGATTTTTTTTTCTGAGTTTAGAGCCAAATTAAAATTCAAATATTCACAGTTTGAGCCAACTCCAAACCATTTCGTTTCATTTATTTTCCTTTCGTTTCATTTTTTTTTTTTTAAATAGGGAAGAAGGGCTTCTGGAAATAAATGTATACATATTCTCCCATATTTGGAATTAGCAAATAGTGTAAGGATACTGAACACCAATTCCCTATTTAGTTTAACTTGTCTTTCATTAGATTCTAAGCACTTAGAAAGCAGGAACTTTGTTTTTGAAATAAATACCCTTCGTAGTTGGTAGCCTGTTCTTTTCCCTGTGTGTTGCCTAGTTAATGACGGCCCCCAAAGAATATAAAGACTGTGTTCTTTCTTCTTTTTAAAATAAAGGAAGAATTTCCCAACTTCATGACTGGTGATAAAAGATCATAAAAATTAATCTACATGTATATTGAGCTAAAATAGTATACCATCTGCAGCCATCTTGTGCAGAAAGAAGCTAGGCTTACATAGTTTATTTCTGTTGTTAATTATACACACACACACACACACACACACACACACACACATCCAGAAATTGTGAAATAAGAAGTAAAAAAAAAATCTTGCCTATTATTCTATCACAAGTACACAATAATTATAGTTGACAGTTTTAAAAAAATATTTCTTTATGTATTTTCTCTTTCCTTGAATTATAATCAATCTGTAAATGTACTTTTTGTTTCTGCTCTATTGACTACAAGAGAATATTTCCCCTCTTTTAGAATCTTCTTCTTTTTTTTAATGACTTCTTTGTACATTTGAAGCAGTTTCAGTTTATATCTACTGCATATATTTTATAAGTTGCTGCACCTCAGTGAACAGACAGGTTTTTCAAAAATTGAGGAGAATACAGAAAATTTTGTGATTTTAATTAGTTAATTGCTGCATGTGCAAAAATTCAATCTCATATCCTTCATATCAAGTTATAGGTATTCAATCTCATATCCTCATAAATTCAATCTCATACTCTCATATCAATTTATAGGTATATGTCTCTAGTTATGTGATATAAACAAGTTATCCTATTGTACTGTACCTCAATTTTCTCACATGTGAAATGTGGATAATACACAGATTGGGTAATGGCTAAATGCTGTATTTGCTATTGTTAGTATTGTTTTTAGTCTTAATTTCCTCCAATCTGACAGAAAAGACCAATTTGAAACAATGCACCAGATTTGTTAGTAACCCTGTGACATCTATTGAAATGTCTTTAGTATATCACACACCAGAAGAAACTGTGACTTATCTTGAAATGTTTATTATGTGGTTGATTTAGAAATTCATCCCTTTCTCATTTGTCAAAACTGTATTATTCCAGGCGTATTTTACAGAAACTGGAGAACTGTCTTTAAAGGAAGAAGTAAGATCAGTGACATCCAAAATTCCGTATATTCTTTAATCTTTCTGCCTTCCAAGACACTAAGATTGGGTACCTTAGACACACATGTGCCTTGATTTGAGGAATAACTACTGAATCAATCGTCATAACAGAAGGCCTGGAAATATCAGAAGGTAGAATGCATCATTTATGCCAAGCCAGTCTGCTCTTAGCTCCGAGAACATTCAGCTGCATAACCTCAAGGGAACTACATGGAAAAAATGAAAGGAAATGCCTTGGGCTTTAGAGCTTTTCATTTCCTGTGAGCAACACATCCCCTGCTCTTCTCTCACCCATATCCCTGCATCCTCACATAGTGTCTTCCTGCTAATTCACTGCCTGTGCGTGAGCCGGTCTTAAGTTATTGATAACTATAATAAACAGATTAAGTCAGACTTAAGTTGACTCTGTCGCCTGAAGAGTCTGTGGCCCTTTGTTCGACAAACAATCCTGCCTATAATTTGGGGTGTCATGTTATATTGCAGTGATGTAGAGTAGGATGGACCTAAAATATATCTCATTGATGAAAAGACTGTTGAGGAAGCCTAGTGGTCCTCTGCCTGGGTGCTACTATCTAAGTGTAGCAGTGTGTTAATTGATTTTGATAAAGAATTGAAAAAAATCATTAACTGGGCTCCCTCCCACTGACTGAAGAAGGCAGATAACACATGTACACGGGCTCTGTTTGCTTCCTCTAAGGAGTCATATGAATGCAGCTGCTTCTGAAGTGCCACAATGGGGCCTTCTCAAAACCTTCCTTGGCTGGGGTCTCCCTTCTTACCACTTGCTGCCCACAAAGCCATTGAGAGCTCTCAATGTTTAGACCAGTGCCAGAAACATCTTCTTTGGCTGAGATATGTACTGATCTGCTAGAGGCAGCTGGTATGTGAAGAGGGAATATCCCCAGCTGCTAGATCTCAAATTATCAGCATGGCTTCACAACTGAAGAGATGATACCTGCCGGTCCTGTGGCACTAAGGCCATGACCAGGATTTCTTGAGTCACCATAGTCTCAGTCCCTAAATAGACTTGGAAATACTCCAGTGAGACAGCACTTAAACTTGGCATCAGGTTTGGACTTAAGTGTCTCAGGACGTGCTTTTTCATTTCTCTATCACTGCCCATGTATTAAGGTCACAGACATTTTCAGAGAGCCAAGAAAGACAGGTGCCCAGTGGTCATGCTGGCATCTCTTCTCCACAGTCCACTGTGCCAGTTTTCACAGCCCCCATCAATTATTGGTGAAGAAGGCTTCTCCATCCACAGCTGAAAGTGATACCATCCACATTCTAGAGTTCTTTATGCAAAGCTGTGTCTGTGGATAAGTTAATAGTTGTGAAAATTTAACTGGATATGACCTTTCCCTCTTCCATGTAGATCACATGATTTCCCTACTTCTCTCTCTACCTGAGCATAGTTTATATACACAGCAGCAGCAAGATGGAAATTTACTCTGAGCTTCATGATGTTTTCAACCTGCTGAAATACTTATTCCTATTTGCATTCCCTTCTTCCCCATTTCTAACCCAAGATAGACTTCCCTTCACTTGCTCTAGAACACAGTCTATTTTTTCCAGCTTTACAGAGGTATAATTCATAGACAAAAATTGTGTGTATTTAAGCTGTGTAATGAATTAACTTCATATGTATATACATACTAAAATGATTACCACAGTGAAGTTAATGAGCCCATCCATCACCTCACAGTACTCCCCCCTCTTTTATTTTGATGAGTGTGGTGAGATCACTTAAGATCTACTCTGTCAGCAAATTTCATGTATACAGAACATTTTGAATGGTAGTCACCATGCTGTACATTAGATATCCAGAACTCATTCATCCTGTAACTGAAAGTTCATACCCTTTGACCGACATCTCTCCATTTTCCCCACCCCCTAGCCCTTAGTAACTACTGTTCTATTCTCTGCTTCTATGAGTTTTACTTTTTTATATTCCATTCCATATTCCAAGTAAAAAAGTTTTACTTTTTTATATTCCACATTTACTTTTTTATATTCCATAGTGAGAGTGTACATTATTTCTCTATTTCTGTCTGGCTTATTTCACTTTCCATAATGTCTTCCAGGTTCATCAATATTGTCTCTGGTGTCAGGATTTCTTTCTTTCACATGACTAAATAATATTACATTGTGCTATGTACATTTTCTTTATCCATTCATCTGTTAATGGAAATAGATTATTTCCATTTCTTGGCTATTGTGAGTAATGCTGCGATGGACGTTGGAGTGCAGATATCTCTTCAAGATAGTGATTTCAGGGGGCCCTGGGTGGCTCAGCCGGTTGAATTTCCAACTCTTAATTTTGGGTCATGGGATCGAGCCCAGTGTTCAAAGCTCCATGCTGAGCATGGGTCCTGCTTAAGATGTTCTCACTCTTTCTCTCACTCTCTCCATCTGCCCCTCTTACATGTGCTCTGTCTCTCTCTAAAAATAAAATAAAATAAAATAAAATAAAATAAAATAAAATAAAATAAAATAAAATAAATAAAATAATAGTGATTTCATTTCCTTTGGATATATTCCCTGTACTATAGTCGGATTGCTGAATCATATGGTTGTTCTATTTTTTGAGGAACCTCCATACTGTTTTCCACATGGCTGCACCAATTTATATTCCCACCAATAGTGCACAAATGTTCTTTTTTCTCCACACCCTTGTCAACACTTATCTCTTGGCTTTTTGATAAAAGCCATTCTTAACAGGTGTGAGGTGATAGCTCATTGTGGTTTTGATTTGCATTTCCCTGCAAAGGGAAGGGTGTTGAACACCCTTTCATGTACCTGTTGGCCATTTGTATGTTCTTCTTTGCAAAAATGTCCATTCAGATTCTTTGCCTCATTTTTAACCAGATTATTTAGGGTGTCTTCTATTGAGTTGTGTGAGTTCCTTGTATATTTTGGATATTCACCCATTTCAGATACGCGGTTTGCAAATGTTTTCTCCCATGCTGTAGGTTGCCTTTTCATTTTGTTGGTAGTTTCTTTTGCTGTGCAGAAGCTTTTTAGTTTGATGTAGTCCTACTTGTATTTCTTGCTTTTGTTGCCTATGCTTTGAGTGCCACAAAAAAAAAAAAAAAAAAAAACAACAACAACAACAAAACAAAACAAAACAAAAAAAACATTCTGTATTCAAAGATGGAGCTCAGGTAGTATTTTTTAAAGGACTAAATTAAAACTATATCGTAAACATGAAAGAAAATCATTTTCAGTATTTCATGAACCTTAGGGTTATACTGATTCCAAATCCAAATACAGATCCCTGATAGTGCCTTTGGGATTGCAAAGCCCCATAGCTCTGAAGCTACAAGCATTTACAATGTGGGGGGGTTGAGCCATTATCTCTATTTACCTTTTGATCAAATATTTAAGCTATTCTGAAAAGTTTGGAAACTTCTTACCCTTATTTGTCCTCTCATTTCTTTTCTTATTTCTCTCTCTCTTTACATTCAAACCACCTCAAATCTCCTTTGTATTTCTACTCAGCAAAATGGAGACCCAAATCACACCAAAGTGTCTATATGCTCCCCTCCCCACACCTTAACCTTTCAGAGTGAGGTTTTTCTTTCCTAAATATTTAGGGAGAAAAAGAGTCAAAAAGGCCCTGGACATTTGAAGAAAATCTGTCCTTTTCCTCTCCCCAAGTTAAAATACTTGCTAGGACATTCAGAAGCCATTCTGATATATCTGGCTTTTAAATCGTGTTCACTAATGACCAGCCTATATAAATCTATGGTAACTCCAGTTTTGGTGTTTTGTTTTTTAATTTTTTAAATTTAAGACAGTCAGATCTTATTAGAAAAGGGACATGTTTTTAGGCAATAACACTGAATTTAAGATCTGTTGTTGATTGATTGACAGTATCTTTAGTGTGTTTATTTTATTAAGAAATGTATGTCAAGCAAGTATCCATGGGTATAGAGATGTGTGTGTCTGTGTGTACGTGCATGTTTCCATTTGTGGGTATTAGTTTCACACCTTCAGAAAATATACTGGTTTCAGAATAACACTGATTTAAGCCCAGGCAAATAAATTAACATTTCCATTTCTGTTAGAAATAACACATTCACATGCCAATATATGATCTATCCACATGATCCCCTAACACGCAAAAATAGTAAAGTGTATTTTTGGTTCATGTTGTAAGCATTGTGAAGCTGTAATTTTTTTTTTAATTTAACTGTTTCTCATTAACCTTCCCCAGGGTATCCTAGTTCATATGTGTGTGCCAGAGATTGAAAAGGCCAAAGGACAAGGAAGAGCAGGGATGTGGAGAAGAAAGAAGGGACTTGAGAAAACTGACATAATAAAACAAAACGGTAGCATTTCAGTGTTTGCCAAGGAACAAACACATACAACAATCTCACTTTACAGTTTCCAAGTCTCAATTCAGACTCTTCTTTCCTGTCACAAAATAGTGGAAGAGGCATGTTCTGGTCTAAGTTACCCCAGAAGTAAACCCCAAGACAAGGAGTGCAAGCAGTGTATTTAGAAAGCTCGTGGAAAAGAAGTAAAGGAGTGTGGGGAAGTGAGGCACAGAACGGAAGGTCACAAATTCTGCATCATCAGGCCAGTTACTGCAGTTGAAAAGTGAAGCCCAGACCCACTGCTGGCCTCTGCAAGGCAGTGTGTGCAGAACTCCTCAGGGCTATCTCCTCTAAGAGGCAAGGTTGCTGGAGGGACTTCTCTGCCAGCTACCCCATCTATCACCTGTTTTCTGGGGATCATTAACAACCCACTGCTTCTGGTTTATTTATCTATGGGCTAAGCATTAAACTATGGCCAGAAAATAGCCCTTAGGCAGAGATTCATAGATATTAAAAAAAAATCACCTTCTGGCAGGGAGTTGCACGTTTTTGGAGTAAATGGCTTTGAGAGTCATAGACACCGAGTCAATTTTACCTGAATATGTGTACGAGTATTTGAATCAAGGCCTCTCTTTGTTCTGTGTGTTTGAAAATTTTTAAAAGAACTATTATCATTTTTGTATTGGTATTTTGGCATTTGAATATATAACATCAAAGATGATCTTAATAAATAGAAGGAAAATTCATTTAATGTATCACAAAAATCATATGTACAGCTATAGGTTTATTTGAAGTTCTCTGTAGACCGCCATTTGAAATAAAAGCTTCGAACATAGGGTGAGATTTAAAGATATTTTTCTGCAAGCTGTTTAATTATAATGGGCTTTAAAAATACTTTATCATATCATAAACCTTCCCAAAACAAAATGATTAATCATCTTCTGAAATCTGTGAAAAATGTTTCTTAAATGTCACTCTCAGTTACTGCTTTTAGAGCCAAGTGGTAAAACAATTGTTTCCCCACCAGCTGAAATGTGATTTCACCCAATATAAGATAAAATAATCCTGTGATTAATTCAGCTTTCTCTTGATTTAGGAAGAAAAATGCAATGTTCTATTTATGACTAATTCAGGGATTTTAAGAATTTCTCAAAAAACAACAAAAACAAACAACCAAACACAACTTCCCCTAAATCATTTCAGCACTAAAGCAAAAACAGAGGACTGGAATGCCAAGGTTAGAGGGAACTTTAAAAGTGCCTTTCACTCCTCAGAGCCTGACTGCCCTCTATCACATTTTTGCTGGATAGTCTTCACCCAAACCTCCAACACCTCTTCTCTCATAAATTCCCTCTCACCAACCCTAAGGAGCCCATCCAGTTTTTCTTAAGAAAGTTCTTTTCATAGGGGCCCCTAGGTGGCTCAGTCAGTTGAGCATCTGACTCTTGATCTCAGCTCAGGTCATGATCTCAGGGTAGTGAGTTCAAGCCGTGTTGGGCTCCAGGCTGGGCATGGAGACTACTTAAAGAAAAAAAAAAATCCTCTGTATAACCCCAATCTCTTCATCAAGATTTACTGATGGAATATCAGTTTTACATTGCTGCAGGTGCCTCTTAGGCCTTGCCTTTGCTTTTTGTCTCTACCATTCTTCACATGGAATTGCTTTCTTCTTTCCACCAGCTTAATTTTGAGCCTCATTTCTAAAAGGATCCCCTCTCCTTGAATTCTTCTCTGACTGTCCACTTCACAAGGAATTTTCCTTCTCTACTTTCTTATCATAACATTCATGATCTGTGTCATACATTCATTCATCTGCTTCCCCAGTATTTATTGAGTGTTTCCTATGTGTTAGGCACTATTCTCATCATTGGAGACATAGGAGGATATAACACAGGCAATTCCTGTGCTCATAGAACTTCTGTCCTATTAGGTGAGATCTACAAAGAACAAAAACATTTCAGATAATGATAGGCCTGTGAAGTAAATAAAACACATTAATGTTGTGTTTCCCTGGGAGTATGTCTCTTACTCCATCCATCCCTCTTTTTATTATAAACTCCCAGAAGCAATACTCCTTCTTTTATTCATTTGTATTTACCATAGTGACCCATAAATATCTACTGATCCATCTTTATAAATATTCTTCTTAATAGGTAGTATTTGATCATTTGGGATTTATGTGAAGTTGAATTAAGTTGCTAACATAACTATAGCTGCTATTGCAAGGAATGACATATTTTATACTTGTGGAAGCCTTAACCATTGTCACGGTGTTGATAGGAATGTTTTGTTCTAAATTGTTACCTCTTAAACTGTCATAGAGGTGTAGGACTTAGTTTCACTTTCACCTCTATGCTTTACTTTCTTTGAAATCAAAACATATTCTGTGGTCACTTAACCCTCTCCTAATCTCTGTTGATCCCTCCCATGAGAACATATCAGACCTCCCATCTTTCCTTTAGAAAGATCTGGAAGTTTGAGTCACCTACTTATGTTTAATTTCATGCTCAGCCCAGTGTTGATCTTTGTGATGGTTATAAGGAAGTATGAGGTTCTAGTTAATGAATTCTCTGTATACAGTGCCTAACAATGACACATGATGACTCAAATTAAGTAAAAAGCTTCCATTTATTAGCACAGAATTCTTCCCTTTGAATTAGCATATGGCAGTGACCCTGTCTAACCTAGTAAGTTTAACCTTTTCTTAAATGCTGGTGTGTGTGTGTGTGTGTGTATGTGTGTGTGTGTGTGTGTGTGTGTGTGTGCATGTGCACGTGTATGAACACACACAGGCACACACATACACTTCACTGATTTCTTCTGAACCAGTTTCTGAATTAATATGTGGCCACATCAACATCCATTGTATAAAAGGAGAGTTTGGTTCAAAGGAGTTTGGCCTCCCGAGACATCAACTTATAGCTACAAAATACAGAATAATCATAACTATTTTAGAAGGTCATTTTGAATATAAGAAGATAAAATAAAGAATCAAGTACACAGTAGTGTTGAATAAATGCTAGTTTTCTTTCCCCTTCGCTGGTTTATGTAACCAAATACTTATTCAGCTACTCACTCAGATATGGACTAATGATTAGCTAAAGAGTAACAATACAGATTTTTTTTTTTAAATTAAGTCACTAGGATTGCTTGGTTTTATGCATGGATGGAATAGTCATTTGACATTTCATCATAATTAATTCTCCAATTCAAACATTTCCTCATTAAAGGCCTGCAATGTTTACCATTGGAAATTCCACTGCGTTAAGTTGTTGTTGTTTACTATATCTACTATTAAAATATAAATACCTGATAGCCCATTGTTGCATTAGCTATTTCACATAAAGAAGTTTCTTATATATTAATACAACAGTATTGGTGGGTCCTAAATAGTGATTCAAAGAAAACCTGGTAACACCACCACCACCCATACCCCAAATTTATTTTGTTTGACCTCACACTATTGGCCAGACAGAATTTTTTACATTTTGAGTTAGCACAAATATTTAAAATGGGAAGATCTCTCCTATAATTTCAAACCTTTCTTTACAAATGAGAAAAGTTGGTCATATTGGGGCTCTCATTCCTGGGGGATTACCCTAACATCTAAAACTCTCCAAATTGTTCAGTGATCTTTTTGTCTTGCTTTCAGTGCCTTCTGAAAGAAAAAAAAAAGAAAAGAAAAACAGAGAAGATAGTATTATTTTTGTAGTTTCTGCTCATATTTATTTTTTGGAATGCTTGTTATTTTCTGTCAACATCTGAATATTTCTGGATTTCTATTATCCTTCAGGGATAGCTACATTTGGAAGTATCCAGCAGACATAATTCCTACAACAAACTTTTAAAAATTCTTAATGACAATCACAAAATGCTGTTTTTCATTTTCTCCAAAAGCATCCTGTTAAACTGTTCCCAGTTTTAATCCCTAAAAGACACACAGAAAATCTTTCCTCTGGAACAATAAACGCACTTGAAACATGAGAATCATGATAATACGGCAGTGATAATTTTTTGTTCATTCCAGAATCCTAATAATGGAACAAAAAGGAGACCCTTTCTTCTTTAATGGTACAGGTTTAACATGTCTTAAGTCCTTGACTGTGTGCTGTGTGCTGAGTACTCTTGTAAGTATTTTACTTGTAACATCTAATAAAATTCTCCCAACTGCCCTGATTATACCCAATTTACAACTGAAAAGACTCAGGCATAGAAAAGTTAAGTAAAGTGACTGGGATAAGGGGCCAAGTTGGGATTTACACTGTGCCACTCTGAGTCTGAGGTGTTCCTAGCCACTTTTCAGTTGATGCTACTTTCTCTGTATGGCTCAGAGCGTTAGCCTCAGTGCCCCACCTTAGGCTTTTGGGATTTATTTAAAGATGGGAAATATCATTGCCCTTTCTCATTATTTGAGACACAAAGGTAGGATCACCATCTTGTGTGATTCCAAGGGGACAGTTCACATTGTAGCTTGTGTAAACGATAGCCTCTGGAGCTGTGCATTGGTCCGCTTTGCACAGACATGCAGTAGCTCTGTCGAAATGACCCCTCACACAAAGTGGTTTCCTCTTTCTTCCTTTAAATGATTCTCAGTGAGACTAGCTGCCTCTCAAAAGCAGCTTCTACTTAGGTCTCTCATGCTAGGAATCAAAGGAGACCATTACATTTCTACAATTGGTTTTACATAATCTTAATACTGCTAGGCAGTCCGTCCAGGTGAATTGAAATCCTCTGCATCTATTTCTTTCGCTTCCAGTCATGTTCAAGAAATAATTGAAGGCAAATGTCAGAAATCATCTCTGAGAAGTTGGAGACAAGTTGCTTACAGTTTTATTTCCCTGAGATGGGTGAGTGGAGTGGTGGTAACTTTTCCATACTGTTGCGGAGCTTAGTATAAAATGGTGAGTCACCATCCTCCAGCAGCACACACGGTGACCCTACAGCCAACTGTGCCCAGTGGTGTGTGACTCCCATTGAGTCAGGAGAGTCGCTCAAACATTAAAATTTGACCTGGTGGCCAAATCTGCACACACAGTGACCCAGTTACAAAAAGGAGAGAATTCCTCAGCATTACTGTAGCCATACTATTTCCATTATAGAACCTATTTAGATAATGACAACAACAATGGAGAAAAAGAATTTGGTACTTGAGGCCTCTGTTGAATATCTCGTGCTGTTTCAAAAGACTACATCCTAGTTACCTTAGAGAACAAAGTCTGTTTCAGAGAAAAAAATATTGACCATCCCCAGTGAGCAATCAAGCAGAATGGGAGTCAAAGGTTTACACTTAGATACACCTGTTTCACTCTGGGCTAAAATCTGTTTCTCTTTTGTCTAATTGAGTAGAAACCTAATCCCAGTTCAAAACTATTTTCCAGGGACTGAGTGAAAATAAAATCATCCCTCATAAGGATTTTAATACTTCCTCCTCTGCTATGGGGACACTGCTGGGCCCCAGCAACTATCTGAGTTCACAAGTCACTAAGCATTATTTTAAAGGACAATTTAACACATTATTTTGCTACAACCGAGCAAAATATTATTGTTTTAGTCTGGTCATTCAGGTACCCAAACACTGAATTTATTATCTTACAATCTCATGTGTTCGATTATTATAGAGAAAACCTTAACAAGAATGACACTCTTCTACCCAACTAAACTGTTAGGTCCTCAATGGTAGCAACCATGTCTTGTGCTTTTTTATCATCTATGGGATCTTGGATGTGCTAAATCATGAGTAAGTCCCTCTGGGGAATGTTTGATGCCTTTCTTCATTCGCCTCCTTAGCAGGAAATAGTACACTATCTGGAAATATTAAATATGCCACCTTGCATGGATCATTTCTTTTTTTTTCTATTTTAAATTTTTAATGTCTATTTTTTAGAAAGAGACACAGAGAGAGAGAACACAAGCAGGGGAGGGGCAGAGAGAGAGGGAGACACAGAATCCAAAGCAGGCTCCAGACTCCAAGCTGTCAGCACAGAGCCTACCGTGGGGCTCAAAGTGAGATCATGACCTGAGCAGACATCAGAGGCTTAACTGACTGAGCCACCCAGGGGTCCTGTCTGAATCACCTCTTACAAGAATTCCCTTTCCTCACAGATCCCATTTCCAGGGGCTTTGTTGCCCATGGGACATACTATGGTTCTCAGTGTTTAGAGCGTATGAGGTTTTTATGGGCTTAAGAAAATATTTGAGCGGTGCCTCGGTGGCTCAGTCGGTTGAGCATCCGACTTCGGCTCAGATCATGATCTCACAGTTCATGGGTTCAGGTACCGCATGGAGCTCTGTGCTGACAGCTCAGAGCCTGGAGCCTGCTTCGGATTCTGTCTCCCTCTCTCTCTGCCCCTTGCCCGCTCATGCTCTGTCTCTCTCTCTCTGTTTCAAAAATAAATAAACATTAGAAAAAAATATTTGAGAATTGAAAAATTGAAGCAATTGACTCCAAAATACAAAAAGAAAATGGCAAAATTAAGATTAGACTTTAATTAAATACTCAAAGTATAATGTGTCAACTTCAATAATTGTGAAACAAGTTATTCATAAAACTTTATTACATTCATTATTATTCAAAAAAAAACTTTATTACATCTGCAAACAACTTGTGGACTGAATTTTTGTCATCTTACAGGTATTCCCGAACATGCTGGATGATTGCAGGGAAGTTAGGGCCAGTCATTAATTAAATGAATTTAATATTAAGCAAATACTTTTAATTTTTTATTTTTTAACCAAGGAATTCTAAAAGCATAATTATTATAATTATTCTTTCCAGATTTTTATAGCAAAAATACTGTAAAACGTGAGAAGTGGGTCCATTTTTATTTGTTGGGTATGATGTTTGATGGAACCCACAAAAGTGTTACAATAGCCCTGCCTAAGCTACTACCCATTTGTACAACTGTTATTTTTAAAATAGGTTTTTTTATTTTATTGATATTATAAATGGCTGCATTTTAAATTAATTATAATTTAGAGTTCCTGTAAAGTGACTCTTACAAAAAAAGATTAACTGTCAATAGAGAAGTCTATGAGTCAGCCAGGGAATAACTTAGGTCTTGGGGGAATCTTACTCACCAAAGAATTGTCAGCTGAATGAAGGCTTGAATTTCATGGAATTGGGCAGGGGAACTTTTTCATATTCTCTACCCATATGGAATAACAATCTGCCCTGCATGTACAAAGTATTTTGGCATTATCTCTTCTCACTCATTTGCTTTTAGTTTTCCATAAAGCCGATTGTCATCCTTAAGACCCGACTATTTTGCAAAAATACTAGACACAGCACTCTCTTTGAGAACACAGGGAATGCACTAGAGTGGTTCCTCTGAAAATCACAGTACTGTGTTGTTTGGGAGTATTTTTTTATAGTTCACTGAATGCCTGGAATGAACAGGCTGTCTTTCTCCCTAGAAGATCACAAATTGATACACAAGGTCAGGTTAAATAGTATCTAAGTTGCTTTCCTATGCCTTAGACAGGAGCTATCGGACCTAAAAACAGTATTTTAACTCTAAATATAATATACATATGGAAATTTTTCTTGAGGAAGGAAAAATTAGTTTTAATTTTGAAAAATAAAAAGTGTCAACATAGTAAAAACAAATGCACTGTTTTTTCAAAAGTTACTGTTGAATACCACATACATATATACACCTGCTGTCTTGTATCTAAATACATGAAATATTTATACATTTTAGTTCCTAGAGTGAAAATAATGATTCATTTCTAATGATTTTAGTGTCGTGCCCACCAAAAACAAAACACCCTTTGATCGGGGGTGAGAAGCTTATCCACTCTATCATATTTGCCTAAAAATTGCTTAAACGAGTTTAAAAATAATTCTGCTTTTGAGATGCTGTGCAGTTTTTGAGGTACTAGTTTTCCTCAAAGCTCTGAGCATGTTACTTAACTTCCTCTAAACCTCAGTTTCCTCAACTGTTTGATGAAGGAAATGATAGCAGCTATCTCATGAGTTTATTTTAAACGTTAAAAGAAACGACGTGTGTATAGACCCTCTGCCTGTCACATGGTGAGCACTAGGCGAACAGCGGTTCTGCTGTCATTGTTAGATTCCTTCCCCCAGAGCCTGAAGACCTGAGTTCTCTCTGGTCTGGTTCTTCCAGTCAACTAGGTGAACAAGTACTCTCTCTGTACTTCAGTTCCCTCATCTGATAAATGGGTAGATAAAGTCTTCATGTGTTTATCATAAAAGTGAATGTGCTAGTACATGTAAAACACTTACTGACTCCAAACAGATTTTCAGAGCACTTCACCAGAATGTTGCCTTCCCCTCCAGGAGCACAGCCATCTCTTTCGTAGGCTGATGGGTAGTCTGAGTTAGGCTGATTTTATAGGATGCCAGAAGCACTCTCCCATTTTCCTGCCAGATGTGGGGAAACTCTTCCTGGAAAAGTCATTCCTTTGAACCAAGCTTCCAAAAGGTCCCTAGGAGAATTCAAATATTCTCTTTCTCAGTTGAATAGTACATTACCTAATAGTTTCTCCATATTAAGATGGTTTTTCCTAAATATTTAGGAAAGAACCTTTCCCTCCTCAACAGTGATGCTCCAGCAGCTCAGTGCTTGCCTAAAACTTTTCCCAGTGTATTTTGTACCCTGTGCCTTTGGACTTGGGAGAAAATTTTTATTGTAAGGATGTGGGAACTCTGTTTTGGCAAAGAAGGTGTCAACAGTAGCTTTCAGGGATAGAGGTTTACAAAAAAGAAAGCAGGCAAGACTTAAGTTTCAAAATTCCAACCATGAGGCAAATGCCACAAAAGGGCACAGGAAGAAAAATCTGTAGAAGTCTTATCTGCCACTGTTGACCAAAGATTTATTCTGTCATCAAGCAAACATCCTGTGAGCCAGATCTTGTGCTAGGTACTGTGAGTGCAAAGGGGAATAAACCCCATTCCCTGTTTTCAACCAGTCACGTATCATGGAGGTCCAAGTGTCTCTTCAGGGCCAGACACTGGGAACACACAGATGGGAAGCCCCTTGGTTCGAATTAGTGCCAGAATCTAAATATTTGCTTGATCTGAGGCACATAATTCAAACTGAAAAGCATAGGACTAGAGGAGTTGACTCCTGAGTTAATTCCTGACCCACCCCCCAAAAAAGAAAAGAGAGAGGAAATGGGAAAAAGGACGATGCTGCCAGAGAAGCATGTGCAAAGGTCTGAAAGTAATAGAGATGCCAGTGTTCTCTCATTAATCCTAATGTGCATGTGCTGTCCCATTTTACAGAAGGAGGTATCGAAACTTACTGAGGTTAATTTGTTTTTGAAGGTAACACAGTCAAAATGAGTGGCTGAACAGTGACTAAGGAACTCCGATGTCCCTATAATTTCCAGTGTATGCTGCCATACAATGTAAATACATCACACCCAAGTGAATCATCGTCATCGTCACAATTAACCCAAGATGTTCATAGATTGAATGAAGCCAAGGCGACAGAACTTCTACATTTGTCTTGGACTTAGGTGGCCTTTACTGCTGCTTGTGTTAGAAATTGAAGGACATGTAAGGCATTTGCTTGAAGAGAAGGGAGAAAGTAAAACACTTGCCAGGCAAGGGAAACAGCACAGGCAGATCTGGGGCAAGGCATGCTCTGTTAGTGGCTGTCACTGTAGTTTATGAAAAAATTACGAAAAATTAGTTATTGAGGGCAAGGATGAATGATAAATTGCATCCAAATAGTAGAAGTTGTAATTTACCACACAGAGAAGGCTGCCATCGATTATATAAAGAACGGGAAGCTACTGGAGGTTTTTAAGCAGGGAATTTAACATTTCGAGGCTTATGTCTTGGAAAGATAACTCAGAGACACTGCAGAGACTAAACCCTCAATGCCTGAGACCAAAGTGGGGAGGGGGGGGACCTATTTACAATCCATTATGTAAAGGGAGTCAGTGGGTTGGGGTCAAAACTAAGATAAAAACACAAACTAATTACTTTGAATAAAAGTATTATAGTAACGTATACTTCTGCTTTCCCCCATTTTCACTGAATTCTCTTTTAAAGTTTATCTTTAATAGTAGGTATTATTTATTGAGCCCTTAATATATGCTAAACACTTTGCCAAGGTTTTCCATGTTTCAGTTGGTCCTCACAAAGCCCTATTTTGTCTCCATTTTATAGTGGAAGAAACTAGGGCTTGGAGAGGCTAAGTAACTTGTTCAAGGTCAAAAAACTAGTCATTAGTGAAACTTGGATTTGCATGCAGGCAGCCTGATGCCAAAGGCCACTTTTTAACCTGATCCTGTATGCCCTCCCTAATTAATAGGCATTATCTCAAAGAGCAGATCTTTATTTGTAATGTGTGGTCAAGGAGAAATTGCTTGGATTATTTTACCGTTACTTTTAACATGGCCAAGGGAAAATGTTATTACATGAATGTAAATTAAATGGGCCCAACAAAAGTTTGCTTTCTAATAAATCTTTTGTCTGCATTGTCTGTTCCATCAGGCACTACATTAGCATTAGAGCACATTCTGTGTGCATACATTTCTGACAGACTACTTTCCAAATCCTACTTTACTGAACATTTCCATTCACTTTCCAATATTACAAAGAGGGCTTCACCTAGCATTGTGATTTTTTCTAGTTGTTTTATCTCTTTCAAAAAATCTTTTAAAAATGATTTTTATTAACATAATTTAATTTTAGAATATTACTTTATATCTTAGGATAGGTAAAGTTAGGAAACACTTGATTAATTAAACATTGAGGTTATTATAAATTTGAAATCAGAACTGAAGTTAATGATGTGACTAGTCTGGATATGCTCTGATAATGTTTGTATATACTGAAACAAAATAACAGATAAAGAGATTATTTTAAAAAATACAACAGATGTTGGTCAAGGCAGATATTTTTGCTCTTGGCTTTGTCTGTGTCTATATAATAACAAGCAATACTTTTATAGAAAGTCAGTGGTGAATAAAGCAAGTACATTGATTTCTTTAAGTGAGAATTGTTGTCTTAAATCTTTTCTTTCTAATGCCTTATTTTTCTCTTTAAGAATGAGACAGCTATGGACACCTGGGTGGCTCAGTCATTTAAGCATTCTACTCTTGATTTCAGCTCGGGTGATGATCTCATGCTCCTGAGATCAAGCCCCATGTCGGGCTCTGTGCTAAGCCCATGTGGAGGCTACTTGGGATTCTCTCTCTCCTCTCTCCCTGCTCCTCACTCACTTGTGTGCTCTCTCTCTCTCGAAATAAATAAATTGAAAAAAAAGAATTAGACGACTAGAACAAGACTATCAGATTTTAAATCTACCATTAAAATGTCATCTTTCTGGGGCACCTGGGTGGCTCAGTCGGTTGAGCATCCGACTTTGGCTCAGGCCATGATCTCATGGTTCGTGAGTTCAAGCCCCGTGTTGGGCTCTGTGCTGCCAGTTCAGGACCTGGAGTCTGCTTCAGGTTCTGTGTCTCCGTCTTTCTCTGCTCCTCCCCTGCTCGCGCTCTGTCTCTCTCTCAAAAGTCAATAAAGATTAAAAATTTTTTTAATAAAAAAAAAAGTGATCTTCCTGATTCCACTTCCATGAAGTATCTAGAGTAGTCAAACTCATAGAGACAGAAAGTACAGTGGTGTATGTCAGGGGCTGGACGCAGTGGGGAATAGAGAATTATTGTTTAATGAGTACAGAGTGTTAGTTTGGGAAAATGAGTAAGTTCTGGAGATGGGTGGTGGTGATGGTTGTGCAACAAAAGTGATTGTACTTAATGCCATTGAATTGTACACTAAAGAGGATTAAGATGGTAAATTTTATGTATATTTTACTACAATGAAATATAGTTTTGACTTATACTTACAGAGAACCAAAATAGAGTTATTTGATAAAAAGAATTTTTAATACATGGGCTTTGATAGACACAGTCAATCCCTTTATTTCAAAGTAAAATGTATTGGGGCACCTGGGTCTCTCACTCAGTTAAGCATTCAACTTCACCTCAGGTCACGATCTCAAGGTTCATGGGTTTGAGCCCCGTGCTGAGCTCTCTGCTGTAATCATGGAGCCCACTTTAGATCTTCTGTTCCCCTCTTTCCCTGCCCCTCCCCCGCTCTCTCTCTCATTCTCTCAAAAACAAATAATTAAGAAAAAATAAAGTAAAATGTAAAGATTTGGCTTTAAAATGGTGGGTAAAAGACCTTCCTACTCCAATATTTCCCCAAAAAACATCACCCAAATCAGTAGTACGAGGAACAAAAAGGTAAATCCCATATTTGAGGAAACTAGTTGCTGTCTGTAACTTCCAGCCATAAGTAAAGATAGAAGTGGATGGAGAAATGGCCAATGAGTTAACCCAATAAGGGTACAATACTGAAGAGAAGTAAGCTGAGCTGCCCCCAGAACCCCAGAAAGGACTTTGGAAGATGAGTGGGCTCTGAAAATAGGAAGTTGGCAAAAGCGTGTATAACATATACTTACCTGTGAGCCTTCTCTCTTTCTCAGTATAGTCAGTATACCTCACATCCCTCCCAATAGAAGGCAGATATTTTGGAATAATTGGCAGGGGGTGGGGCGGGGGGGAGAAGGATAACTGTGCACACAGTAGGATTGAATGAACATCTGCAAACTGATTAGTGAGACCTCCATGAAGAGTGACAGGGGGAGAAGAGAAGGGTTAGAATACAAAAGAAATACAACATCACTTAAGAAATTTGGGGTTAGATCATTTATTTGATCCCTACAATGTTTTTTTATCTCATATTTTGAATTAGTGCAAAGTTTTGAAAGTCAGTTACAAAATGCATTTCATGTCAACATTATTGATCCCAGGCATAAAAGCGGATTCTAGTTTTTAGTTTTTTTTTTTTCAATCTTTATTTTTGAGAGAGAGAGACAGAGTGCGAGTGGGGCAAGGGCAGAGAGAGAGGAAGACACAGAATCTGAAGCAGGCTCCAGGCTCTGAGCCATCAGCACAGAGCCTGACGCGGGGCTTAAAATCACGAACTGAGAGATCATGACCTGAGCTGAAGTCAGACGCCTAACCGACTGAGCCACCCAGGTTCCCCAGATTCTAGTTTTAAAAAGTTGTTTTCTGTTCTTTTTAGTAGAAAATGGCATTTGTTGACAAATGTTGAAATCCATACATTATCAGAGGTCTCACATATTGTTACCTTTTAAAAAGATCATTTGTTAGCCTGTATTACCTAATGAGGCATCAAAATGCCATCTGTTGTGTAGGTAACAGCTCACCACCATTACCCACGTTATGAGATTAGCTAAAAACCATAACACACTTTATGGCTAACAGACTTGTGATATTGTTATATATACCCTCCTCATAGTCTTTATAAACCTAAAAATTAGAAACAAGGGCAGTGAACTATATTGTTTAATCCTGGATATCTTTAAAACTGAAATTTGCTGGCTATTAAATATGTCCGTTGTTATACCTGTAACATACACATGATTTTTAATGGATTTTCATTCATTTCCACTGTTCAGCTAAAGGGGACAGGTGGCTTAAAAACAATTCCAAATAACACAGCGGCGATTTTTAATCTCCCTCCACTCTTCTCCCATCACATGCGCACACGCACACACACGCACACGCGCACGTGCGCACACACACACACACACACACACACACACCAGACACATCTGGATACAAATACTTTTTCTGCCACCAGTGATGTGACTTTGACAAATCACTAGTTTTCTTTATTCATAAAATTAGTGTTATCACACCTAACTTGCAGGGTTATTGTTATGAATAAATAATAAAATAGTGTATATAATATACTCAGCAGGTGATTAATAAAAAATAGTGATTATTATTTTTGTGTGTGACAGCTGTATTGTTCTTAATTAATTTTTAAATACAGATTCAGTTTTTAATAAGTGCAGAATGATTTAGTTTTTCCATGTCTTTTGTCAATCTTTAAGGTATTTGCCCATGTTGCTTACATTTTCAAATTTATTGGCATAAACTCATTCATAATATTTTTTCATTATTTTTTATGTCTATAGGAATTGATACTGATAATTTGTGTTTTCTCAATTTAGTTTGATCATAATTGCCAGGTGTATGTCAATTTATTTTTCTTTATAAGGAATCAGCTTTGGCTCTGATGATTTTTCCTTTTTATGTATTTTTTTTCTGTGTCATTGTTTCATACTCTCATGTTTTTTTTTTAAATTTTATTCTACTGTTAGAGTTTAATTAGCTGTTCTCTTCTAGTTTCTCGATATTGTATCAAATAAAATAATGTCAATCTTTCTCCTTTCCCCACTTTTTGTACTGAAGTGTAATGGACAATTAAATTGTATATATTTAATTTTTTAAAGCTTATTTATTTTGAGACAGAGAGAGAGGGGGAAAGAGAGAGAATGGTCAGGGAAGGGGCAGAGAGAGAGGGAGAGAGAGAGAATCCCAAGCAGGCTCTACATTACATGCTGAGCCCAAGGCGGGGCTCAATCTCAAGACCATGAGACCATGACCTGAGCTGAAATCAAGAGTTGGAAAACTTAACCAAATGAGCCACCCAGGGCCTCTAGAACTGTATATGTTTAAATTGAAGTGTACAGTGTGGTGATTTGATACATTTATACATTATGAGATGATTATCACAACCAGGGTAATTAACACATCCATCACTTCACATAACTAAACACTGGGGGTGGGGAGGTAAAAATGCTTAAGATCTACTGTCTTAGCAAACTGCAAATATCCAGTACAGTATTAACTATAGTCACCATACTGTACATTAGATCTGTAGAACACTTGTATGCTTTGACCAGCATCTCTCCATTTCCCACACCCCCCATTTTGTAGTACCACCATTTGACTCTCCATTTCTAGGAGTTGAACTTTTCTTCTTTTATTTCAGATTCCACATATGTGTTGTCACAAATGACAGAATTTCCTTCTTTCTCATGGCTGAATAATGTTCCATTATATATGTATATGTGTATCACATCATCTCCATCCACTCATCCATCCACTGACCCTGAGGTTCTTTCTAAATCTTGACTACTGTGAATAATACTGCAATGGGCATGGGAGTGCAGATATTTCTTTGAGATACTGATTTGATTTGATTTGATTTATTTTATATTATTTTTAGATATAGAATCAGTAGTGGGATTGATGGACATATGGTAGCTCTGTTTTTAATTTTTTGAGGAACCTCTGTATTGTTTTCCAACCAATTTACATACACTCATCTCTAGTGTTTTGTTTTGTTTTTTTATATGCAAGCTGTCCCAATACATGTGAGGTGATATCTCATTGTGGTTTTTATTTGCATTTCCTTGATGATTAATGATGAACACTTTCCCATGTACCTGTTGGCCATTTGTACATCTCTTTGGAAAAATGTCTACCCACGTCCTTTGCCCATTATTTAATTGTATTATTTGGATTTTTTTTTAATATTCAGTTGTATGAGTTCCTTATATATTTTGGATATTAACCCCTTTTCAGTCTTCTCCTATTCCATAGGTTGCCTTTTCATATTTGGGACATTGTGATTCGTGAGAAATATATATTTAGTTATTCAAATGAACAAAATATATTTCTCACACATACTTGATCTTAATTCGCTGGTTCCTGGTTCTTGATTCCTAAAACCCTTGCATTTCCTGTGACAAAAATGATAAAAGTGTTACATGTTATGCTAATGAGGTAACTTTTGGGAACACCCCTAGGTAACCTAAGGATGGGGACTGGTTGCCAGGGGAACCAACTATGATAAGAAGGTTGGCACTTTCAGTCCCCCCTACCCTTTCCCAGAAGTGGGAAGGGGAGAGGGGCTGAAGATTGAATCAGTGTTCAATGATCAGTGAGTAAATCAATCATGCCTATATAATGAAGTCTCCATAAAAATCCAAAAGGAGGGGGTTCAGAGATCTTCTAGGTTGGTGAACATGTGGAGATGGGGTAGAGTGGCTTGAGGGAAGAGAACCAAAAAGCTCTGTGCACCTTTTCCCATACTTTGCCCTGTGTATCTCTTCCATCGGCTGTCCCTGAATTATATCCTTTTATAATAAATTGACCACTTAGTGAGTTAATAAGTTTTCTAAGTCCTGGGAGCTATTCTAGCAAATAGCAAATTAATCAGATCCAAGGAGGGGATCAGAGAGGAATCTCTGATTTATAGCCCCTCTGTCAGCAGCGCAGGTGACAACTGATTCTAAGGAGAGGGTTGTGGGAACCACCAATCTATAGCTGGTAGGTCAGAAGCACATGTAACAACCCAGGCTTGTGACTGGCCTATGAAGGGGAGGGAGTGCATTTTTGTGGAACTGAGCCTTTAACCTCTGCAATCTGATGCCTTAGTTAGATAGTTAGAATTGATTTGAATTCTGGACTCTACTGATGCCAAAGAATTATTATTATTTTTTTGGTGTGGAAAAGCCCACTCTCCCCTCAAAACACAGACACATATTGGAATTGGGAACAGAACAAAAAATAATTTTTTTGATGGTTGCCTTTGTGAAGAAGCTTTTAGTTTGATGTAAAGATTCAATGCAATTCCTGCCAAAATTCCAATGGCTTTTTTCACAAAACAGAAAAAAGAATTTTAAAATTTATATGGAACCATGAAAGACCATAAATAGCCAAAACACTCTTGAGAAAGGACAAAGCTGCAGGCTTTATACTTCCTGATTTCAAGCTATATTACAGAGCTATAGTAACCAAAACAGTATGGTACTGACATGAAGACAGACTTACAGATCAATGAAACAGAATAAAAAGTCCAGAAGTAAAGCTGTGCATATATGGTCAATTAATTTCTGACAGGGAAGCCAAGAAAATATAATGCGGAAGGGGTGACCTCATCAATAAATATTGTTGGGAAGTGGATAGCCACATGAAAAAGAATGAAAGTGGATCCCTATCATATATCACTCACAAAAATTAACCTGAAATGGATTAAAGACTTAAATATGAGACTCGAAACTATTAAAAAAAAAAAAACTAGAAGAAAATAGGGGAAAAACTCCTTAACATTGATCTTGTTGAGGATTTTTTTGGATATGACACCAAAAGCACAGGCAATAAAAGCAAAATTAAAATATGTGAGACATAAAAATCATGATGGTTAGTATTCTAACCCAGTTTTTAACAAAAGAGGTAGAAAATCTGAAGGTCCGAAGCCTTCAAAATAGAATACTCTGGGATTTTCCTCAGGAATGAAGGGATTTAGCTCCAAGGAGATTCACCCATTTAGGAAAGTCCTTGAATCCAACTGTATACTAACTGAAGGTAGTCAGATGAGAAACTGCTTGAATCTGCCTGAAATTCCCCTCCAGATAAGGAAAATACCACATTATTTCTCAATAATAAGGAAATGATACAAGAACTCAAAGTGACTTGCTCTTATTTATGTTAGGATGCAATATAGAATATCAGGAAACTTTTTAAAAACTGCACCTCCGTAGTTATTTTTCCCAAAATGTTATTTGACGTATTTGTAGTGCTGAATTTAAGCACATTTGACAGGCTTGAATGTTTTGTTAGTTCGTAACATCATTTTCAAAACTTTGCTCATGACAGACTGGAAAGTGCAGAGTATCTACTGTAATCTGGAAATAAGAGTTGACTCAGAGTACAGATTCCAAAATGGACAGAGTACTTCAAAGTAATAATATCTGAGAAAATTTGCATTGTATGGTGGAATCATTCTTTAACACCTCATTTAATGGATTTCAGTTACTGCCTCATGTTTAATTCTTGGTGCTTGGTAAAGGTCATTAGGCTTATAAGACATGCTCACCATTAAATGATAAGAAAAGGCTGCAGGGTGGCAGGGAGGCGCTTTTGGTTGGCTCCGTTGGTTAAGCAACCTACTTTTGATTTCGGCTCAAGTCATGAGCTCAGGGTCACGAGATTGAGCCCGGTGTTCTGTGAGAGAGAGATTCTCTCTCCTGCCTGCTTTGGATTCTGTGTCTCCCTCTCTCCCTCTCATTCTCTGTCTCTGTCTCTCTCTCTCAAAAATGAATAAACATTAAAAAAGAAAAAGATTCTCTCTCTCCTTCTCTCTCTGCCCCATCCTGCTCACGTGTGCACTCTCTCTCTCTCTCAATAAACAAACAAACAGATAAATGATGAGAAGGGAAATCACATTTTAGGGTACACCTAATCTACTAGTATGCAGTAGATGGGAGAAATTTTATGTGGTATTTGGACTCTCTTTTGTGTTGTTGTTGTTAAGGTTTTTTTAATTTATTTTGAGAGAGAGACAGCATACAAGCAGGGGAGGAGCAGAGGGAGGAAGAGAGAACCCCCAAAAGGCCCCACATTAATAGTGCGGGGCTCAAACCCACAAACTGTGAGATCATGACTCAAGCCAAAACCAGGAGTCGGACGCTTAACCTACTGAGCCAGTCGGCTGCCCTCTCTTTTTTTTTTTTCCTCTTAATACTTGCATTGGTGGTGGGGTGGGGGTAGGGATAACCAACATATCAAACACATTTATTGAATAAATATAAAATTATCTTTTAAATTTATGCTATTTAAGTTAAAAAATTGAGTCAATGAAGAAAAATATCAAGTAAGGAATGATATGGATTGTGTGCCAAATGGCAAAACTTGTGGACATCCAAATGATTGAAGTTCAGTAAATATTGTATTATGTACTGGTTTCATTCAACCAAATACATAAAGATAAATGACCCAAATGAACTTATACACCTGAGATACATTGAAATGTTGTGGTGACAATAGTCAAAGAGAAGTCTATATAATATTATATACTTTGATACAACAGTTGAGTGTTAGAAATATTAGCAGCCTCTGGACCAAATGCGTACTCTCCAAAGCTCTTTAGACAAGAGCTGCATGGTCCTAATGTCCAGTCCTCTTAGATTCAGACATCTTTGACAGCGCGTACACTATTATATATTTGTTTGCTGACAGGAATTTGGAGGGCAATGTCATATCTGCTCCATTCAGAGAAGCTTTTCAGAGGAAAAGAGTCACAACACTCAGATTATAAATCATTATTTCAGAAATGTACATGTGAAAAACTGCCTTAGAATGGAGGAAACACTGTAATATTGAATGAATACTGTTAGTTGTTTTATTTGTCACTACCTTAAATATTATGGGTAGAAGTTCAATTAAAATTTTAAATCTCAGTGGCCTGATGATACTCTGCATCTTTCTTTCTCTGTAATGGCAACCTTGATGTACCCATCCAAGAAGCATTGAGTATTCTGATTAGTTGCATACATTGTCAGATATTCCACTTAACACTTGTTTTCCTTGGGGACAAGAATGATGTATTAGACATTATAGGATGGTTATACAGTGTTTAGGAGATACCCAATAAGTGCGTTAGAATCTTCAGAGTTAGATTCTTAGAATACACAGAACATTGAGCAAGGAAGGAAGGAAAAGTTTATAGGGCAGCACTAACCTCTTACGTGTATGTGACAGCAAAGGGAGGGACAGTGAGCTAAGTAATCTCGCTGGGACAGAGAGCCTTCTGGGGGATGGTAAAATACAGGGCTGGATTATTTCAGCAAAGTTTAACACACAGCATTCAGACATTACATTATGTTATCGTTGTCATTTCTTGTTGAAATGGCCACCAGAGGATTTTTCATAGACCTTACTTGGAAGGGAACAGTGCTTCAGATAAATAATAGTAGTGGCTTACTTGTACTCTGTTCTTTCTTCCTTTTCCCCCATTAAAATTCTGAGGCGATAAGAGACGGACCTCCTCCCATAAACCCCTTCCCCCCTCCCAAAGTGAGTAGTCTCACAAACCTTCTTTTGAACTTCTAAAAATATGTGATTGGCTAATCTGCCTTAAGGTACCAGCAATACACTAAACATGGGACAGAGCTAAGAATGTGTCACTGTTCCTGAGCAGTCATAGGACAACTGGAAAGCTTAAGGAAGTAACTATATTGAAAGTTGTTTGTTAGCATTTTCCTTAGGAAGCCTGAGGGTCCCTGAGAGGAGACAAAATCACAACTGCACCTTAAAGTGTGACCAGGGGAGGAATTGAAGCTTTTGTTGCAGTAAGCAGCCAGAGCCCCTGGAGGGATGCCTTACTGCATTAATTTTCCAAATCCTTTGGGTGGGTCACAATTGCACTCCAACATCCTGCCTGCAAATGCTAAATAAATACCAAGTTCACGTCAGCCTAGAGAACCAACGTAGTAACTAATGTAATTTGAAGAATCAGATGCTTAAATAATTTTCAGTTGATAATTCACATGTAAAGTCACTGAAGTTGGTATATCCAGACGAATACATATTCTCTGTGCAAATGTCCAGAAGGATAGGCAGGGTGATCAAAGGGTCCTTCTCTTAGGAGTGATTCAAATCATTCTAGATTATGTCTGCTACAATAGAACAGTTTGTATTGCAGTTGTAGGAGGTGGGGCAGGGATTGGTCTTCACAATAATAGGATGTTAAGATAGGAGCTTCATTCCTCACTGGAGAGTGGTGAAGACTTAACAAATGCAGAGCCTTCAGTGTACAGAGATCAGTAAAATTTGCATATGATTTTCAAAAAGAAATAAGGTTTAGAAAACATTGTGCAAGGGAACAGCCTTCATACATGTAGTCACTTGTCCAGCAGTAATATATTTGATTCTTCAGTTCAAGCATTCCAGCACGACCTGGTGCAATGATTCCTGCTGCCCTCTGTTTAATTTTCAAGAGTCAGTTTGCATCTCTACAACCAAACCCAAAGCGTGACATTTCATTAAAAAGGCTCAAAATAACAACTGCTAAGCCTTCAATTTCTCTCAACTTTGGTTCTGATGAGAGTGTTTAGTTTCAGTGTGAGACTTTGGGAAAATCACTTTTTTTTTTTTGAAGGGGAGAGAGACAAACAACTCATTTGCAAAGGGGTGTGTTCCTTATAAAGGTGGTCAGGGAATCTTACCCTGAATAACACAGACGCCTCATTTCCCAGAGAAGGAAATTGTTTTATAAGTTTTGAGAGGTCTGTCGGCTTGGTAGGTTTACAGTTCTGGTCCCTGGCGCTCGTCTGTCTGCCCCTTAGCTTTGTAAGTTTAAGCAATTGACGCGGCAGGGCTGGGTGCTTTTTTTTTTCCTCTCTCACTTCCCTGCGATGTTTTGAACTGCCTTCCTACAGACGTCATACAGCCCTTGAGGAATAGTTTCTGCCTGGAGAGATTGAATGATAGTTCTCATTCACAAAGGCTTGGAGTCAGATTCTAAGCAGGGGATACAGCGGAAATTACATTCACAGGTAAAAGCACTGGGCCCTACTGAAGTGCGGAGGGCTCCTTTCTCTGGCTGGCTTCTTGGCTGCCCCAGAAGAGAGTTTGCCTGTGGTCGCCCTGAAATGGAACTTCCCTGACAGCTCTCTTGTGTTACAGTACCTCGCAGTCTGTTTCTTTCCCTTTCACTCTACCTGAGTACTTTGCGAGTGTTGGAAATCTTTAAACCTGTTATGAGAGATTTGCAGAAAAGACAAAGACAAGTGGCTCTTTCACTGTGTTGGTTTCCCTTGTGACCAGATGAAGAATAGATTCAAAATTCAGTTCCTCCGTTGGCAATGCAAAACATAAAAGAAACTGTTCACTTCCAAACAGCCTGGTGCTGGAGTAAATTCAGCATGAAAGAGGAAAGAGCTCCTGTGTCTTAGAAGCTTCCTTATGTGCTGGACTGGGGCCTCAGCTGGATTCCGGGGAATTTGGATTTCTTCAAGCAGCCTCCCTTGGGAATGGAATATATTTAAAATCATCTTTGTAGAAAGACAGCTGAAATGTATTGATCAGAATACTTGAAGACATTTTTCCCTTTTTCCTTTTGCTTTTTTTTTCCTTCTTTCTTTTTGTTTTTTGTTTTTTTGTTTTCCTCAAAATGAGCATTATTATGAAGCCAAGATCCCGGTCTACGAGTTCCTTAAGGACTACAGAGGCAGCTTGGTAATGTGCTTTTTCTCTCATGCTTCTCCCCTTTTAAGATTGACGTAATACTTGAGTCTTTAGTAATTGCTGAGGAAGTTCAGAAGTTAGGTGTGATGTTAAGGCTTTGTAAGAAAGCATGGTATTGGCAACACTTTTATTGTCTAATTTATGCCCATTTTTTTCTGCTATAAAAACAGGGGTGCCCGCAGTTGTTGCTGTTTTTTTTTTTTTTTTAACTCCATGTGGACTACAGCGATTCATCTCCTGAAGATTTTTAGGGAAGGAAGGAAACTTGTTGGGAGCTTAGGTGAAAGCTTGTCCTTTTTCACTGTCTGGTTTGGTCTTGTTTTCTCATCTTTCTTGCCTGCTACAAGCAGGCTGGTAGGTGACAGTACGCCATTGTCTTTAGAAGATGCCTTGGCGTTTAGCACAGATATGTTAGAGAAATTAATAATGTTATATACCTTTAATCATATGACTAACTTGAATTTAACTGAGTGGCTACATGTAAATCAAGTTGCTTATCATTCCATCATCTGTGTTTTGTTTTATTAATAATGTTCTCTGGTAATGTTTTTTGATAACTTTAGTGTTTTCACTCTAATGAAAAGTACCAGTTCAAGATTATAAAAATTATAAATTCAATCTAGAAGCAAATGTACAGGTAGAGATGCAGTAAAAATGACTTGCTTGATATTCATCGCTTTATCTAACACAACAATAGAACAAATATTTGATTCAAAAAAGTATCTTAAGTTCAATTTATTGTGATATTTTATTCTACCATTTCCCCCAATATTGATTTGATATGCTTGTAAACAAATAGCCCTTAAGGGATAGTTTCCCAGTAAAGTGACTTCTGTGTCTAGAATAGCTATTTACAGAATACTTTTCAACGGCTAATCTTATTTTATTTATCTTAGTACTTGATTATAAATAAATAAGCTCCACTCTTTGGAATGGAAATAACTATGCCTCATATAGGGGAAATGAAAACAATAATGGAGTGCAGGGGTTTGGAGATAGGATAGAAGCAGACAGGCTAAATGTGTTACGTATTATCTAAGCAGTCAAACAAATGCAAATACTCATGATATTTGCTTAAGGAATTCAGCCCGTGTTTATGTGGTTGGGTTATCATTTGCTGTTACTGTACTAATGTTTCATAGGGGGCTAGACTCAAGAACTGTTCCTTCAGTAGTGTGTCTGTGATTTTTAAAAACTATAGATGCAGACTCTGTCTCTTATGTCACTTGTGATTCCTTATAAAAGAATATATGCAAAAAAATCTTTTTAAGTAATACAGGCAATAAGTTCCTCCTGAGTTTATTTATGGAAAATCTTGCATCTGCAAATTAATTTGTATGGTTCTTTTATGCCAAATAATGAATCCTGGGAAATACTTAGAATCTTTTTTATTAATCACCACAGCTAATATAAATCTCTGACCAAAATAAATGGGTAATCAGAATTTATAAAATATATGAATTTTATTAATTTGTGATTTCTCTCCTGGCTATTTGAAAAGCTAATCTGATACCTGAGTAAATAGTATCTAACCAACCTATTTCCCTTTTTACCTAAGCTTCCAGGAGACCTATTTTTAAAGTCAAGGTTCAATGGGCAATAATTGGTTCTTTGCAGGTGTCTGGTAACAGTGACAGTCTTTACTCCTCTGAGATTGACAGTCTGTTTTTATCCACAACTATTCTATTTTATAATTCTGAATTCTATAAGGTATTTTTCATAAATAAATAAGGTAACAAATCAAAATAAATTTTTAAAAATACTGACTTGTGGCTGTGTATATTGTTCCATGTAAGTATTTTGCATGGTGTTGGG
The DNA here is from genome assembly GCF_024362965.1 of Panthera pardus. NCBI lineage: Eukaryota > Metazoa > Chordata > Mammalia > Carnivora > Felidae > Panthera > Panthera pardus. The sequence goes on from NW_026526765.1 coordinate 111,608,932, forward strand.
GTCAGAATGTTTTTTATGTAAGAAATAAATGTCTCTTTATGCTAATTATTCCTAGGCTTAACAGCACAGTGGGGATGCCCCTCCAGTTATTAATCTTACATCTGACTTATTAATAACGTAACTGCTTGAGTGTATCACTGTTGTCTCTAAATCTTTTGGCCTGAGGTTGTAAGTGCTGTAGTTACAGTTTTAACATTCCAATGTCCTTTTTTCACTCAAATACTATACATACCTTTATTTATATTTATCTATAGTGAAATCTATACAGATCATCGATTAGGTATATAGAGGAAATATATGTATGTATATAGATAGATACTTAATTTTTAGAACTAACAGCATAGTTCTCCCCGCGCCTCTGCACAGGCCCCAGGGAGCTCTGTGGGACAGTGTCTTCTCCTTACCAGCTTTTCTGTTATAACTTCTCAATCATACCACCCCCCCACTCTGCACCTCCTTTCCTTTTCAGATGCCAGAGACTACTTCATCCTCTTTACAGTTGACTTCCCATAAAAGAAACCAAATGATTTACCAGTAATCCCTCTTTCACATGGTTTTATTTCATTCTGGACATCAGAATACTTTGTTCTTGGAGACCCGTCTTTTGGCTTGACCATCTTAAGTTTGCTTAGTAAATCTATTTTCTGTTCTATTGGTCCACTTTTTCCAAAACTGTCTAGTCCCCCTTGGATGCTTCCAAGCCGAATGCTATCTCTTGGAGGTTTTTGAACTGCCTTCTGCAAGAATCCAGTGCTTCAGATTACTTTTCCTTTACTTTGTTCTGTCTGTATCTCTCCAACCAGTACCAGAAAAAGCAATCCGTACTAACTTGGTGTTCACAGCCCTGTGAGATAGTCACATTTTTGAAAGAGGTTCATGGCAAACTCCTAATGATAATTTATACCTTTCGTTTTAGTCCATATACTTAAAAGAAAAGCCTTACTTATAGTTAAAATTTTATGAATTTCGAAAAAGTAAAATAAAAATAAACTTGAAATCAATTTGTTTCCTTGTAGTATAGATGTCAGGAATTTAGAATATTACATAACAAGAATAAATACGAGGTTACTTTTATTTATTGAACTGATATTTAGTGAGTACTGAGTATGTGCCAGGTTCTAACAGAATATGATTATAGTATTTATCCTTTAGCACTCCTTTAAAAGTATACATGTGTGAAATCAAGAAAAACTTAATATATGTGTTTTCTTACACTCATAAAATTTTAATAAAATTAGCAAGCTCATAGATTGGGGCATTGTTTGCCTTTCTAGTTTTTTCAGTAATAATAGTCTGCCTTTAAATTCTGTCAACAATTATATATTATAATAATACTATAATATTATAGTATCTTCCCATTTATAAACCTATCCTAGAGATACTTTTCACTAGTCTAATTAAGACTTATGTAATTCAGTTTAAATGAAAAGTTATTAACCTTCCAAATATAAGTATAAAGAGATATTTGGCTTATAAAACTGGATTTTGTTCTTTCCTGCTATTGGATGTTCATTATTTGGCATATGCTTGTTTTATTTAAGATTGTTCATTATGTATGCTGGGGGAAAAAGAGACACTACTATCTAAAATATAACTGTGGGGTGTTTTTATGAAGTAAATTTTGAAACATTATTAAATATGTGAAAATCATACTCAGGATTAAGACATACAAAAAGTTTGGAAAGCTCTTCCAAAGCCTTTGATAGTGGTTGCTTATCTGTGAGGGTAAAAGTGACAGGAAGGGAGGTAACGGAATGTCATTGAACTTCATTGCATTATTGTATGAGTGTTTTCATCAAGGAAGTATTTTATCTTGATGTTTAAATATATTCAAAATATAACTACCATGTGCAGAAGCAAGCTCATAGTTTTATGTGTAAATATCTACACATCTGGTAAACAACAGTTTGCTCAATGTCCAAAACATGGGGAATAAGCATTTCAATATGGAGCAAATTCGATTATCTGAATAATGTCGCTGCTCAGATCAATAAATTATTGTGTTTTTCTATCAACTCTCTCTTCCTAAGGTAAAAATTCAGGCTGGCTGAGAATTCTTATTTTGACCTCAAGACAATGTCTTCTCCTTATCAGCTTTTCCGTTATAACTTCTCAATCACACCGCCCATTGAAAAACATTGATTGGACTAAAACTACTAATTTTATAATTGAAAATAAAAAGATGTAATAATATTGATTAGTATTTTGGAAAATTCCTCATAACTCTCACTACCCCTATCTCAACTGTTTTCATTTTTTTGCTTAGCTGGTATATTTGAATCAGTTGTTGTAAATACCATTTTTGTGTTCTGCTTCATTTAACATAGTGGCATTTTTCTACTTTTCTAATAACAATACTTGTAGCTTTCATTTTAATGAGTGTATTTTATGAATGAAAACTCTGTGGAGAATTTTATGTACAGTATCTTATTTCGTTTTCAAAACCACATTGAGAGAGTTATCAATCCACACTCTGCAGAGGAGGAAATGAGACTAAAAGATAGAATAACTTGGTCAAGGACCTTTAATTGCCAGGGAAGCCTGGGATCATAACCCAAGTGGGCCTGCTCCAAAGACAGTGCTGTTTTTACTTCAGCATGTTGCCTCCCTCCACTGTCTACGTAATTATCATTTTAATGACTGTAAAATTGTGCATCTTTTGAATATATCTAAATACAGTATTGGATATTGTAGAAATAGATTGGAAGTTGTCTTTTTAAACATATGATAGCCTATGAAGTTTAGTGATGGTGATGGGTGTTGAAAATGGCTGTTTGAGAGATTACTGCAGTTATAGCCTCTAGGCTAGTATATTCTCTTTTGGTAGCAAATAAGGTCATGTGTTCCCAATTACAGAAATAAAGAGCAGAAGTTCAGCATCTCCCAGTTTTGAATAGATCATCTTTCTTTGTTCTTGGAAAGCTCTGTAAGTCTTCAGCTTAGAAATAAATACTATATCTCAGACTTTGTATGAAGTTTCATACTGTTTTAAGTCAGCTTTGAAAAAGGTACAGAATCTTATTTCCTACATGTTTAAAATTTTATTTATTTAATTATTATTATTATTTTTTTTTATTTTAGAGAGAGAGAGAGAGAGAGCATGAGTGGGGAAGAGGGGCAGAGGGAGAGAGAGAGAGGATCTTAAGCAGGCTTCATGCTCAGCACGGAGCCAAACACAGGACTGGATGCCAGGACTCTGGTATCCTGACCTGAGTTAAAATCAAGAGCTGGACACCCAACCGACTGAGCAACCCAGGCACCCCTTTCCTAACCTTTTATCGTAGAAGCTTTTATAAATGGGAAAACAAATGGAATTTGCATACTTCCTCCCTGTGCAATATACTCTGTGACTTGGCTTAGGTCAGTTCAGAGTTTTGACCATATTATAAACTTTTTTTGATCCTATTATGTAAGCTTATATCACCTCTGTTATATAATAGACTTAAAGATACACAACTTTTAGAAGTTATTAAGATCCCTTGAGTACTTTTTTAAGATTTTATTTTTAAATAATCTCTACACCCAATTGGGCCTCAAACTCACAACCCTGAGATCAAGAGCTGTGTGTTACACTGACTGAGCCACCAGTTGCCCCCAGGATCCCTTGAGTATCATTTAAAACATAACTAGGGAAGCACAGAGTGGATCACAGAAAGATATAATCTTTAAGGTCATAAATTATGATTCCCTGAAAAAGTCCTTTGTCCTTTGTCCAGCCTACCTCTAACTTGCTGTGTCCCTGTAGAAGCCACCTCATCCCTCTATAGGGATGTTTATTCACTGTAAATTAAAGAGGGTGAGCTAGATCCATGAATTTCAAATATGCTTTTCTCCATAGACCACTTTTTATAAATGAAATGCTAATGTACATAAGTGAGTATATATGGAAGATTTAAAATTGTATGCATATTTGATATGTAGAGGTAAAATTGTTAAAACATACATATATATGAAATATATAGGTAAAAATACATAAACATACATATAACAAAATCACCACTGAATTTGCCCTTTTCCCACTATCTCAAATCCAATCCCTATTCTTGCAATACCTCTAAAAAGAGCTTTAAGGTTCCAAGGAATAGTATTTGAAAACCACTAAGCTAATGAACTACTAAGATCCTTTTTTAGTTCTATTTTCTGTAGTGTTACCCTACCACTGGAGAGTCATTTGTGTTTTTTGTATCCTTATGCATCCTAGGATAAACTTGCTGGTAATAAAACTTCCTGGGAAGTTCAAATAACAATAGTTCACATACTTCTACCTTGAAAGACTTTAAAGTTATGGGATGATTCTCATTTCTGAAAAATCACAGAAGAGTTATAATAGTTAAGATTCATTAATTTTATTTAGCATCTTCTTGCTTTCTACAAACTTATTTTAGACTTGTTTTGGGTGTGATAATCATCATTGATTACATGTATGCATAGTTGACATGTCATGAATTCAGCATCGTGGTTGGTAAAGAAATGATGAATTGGTACTGAATCCTTCAGAAGAAAGATGTTTCTTTAGTTTGGATGTTTCCCAATGGGATTTTCAACCCACTTTTTCTGTCATGTCACTGGAGAATAAAGTTCAAGGTAATGTTCCCCCATGCAACACTCTTCTCAGGGACACCGCATTCTATCAGCTCCACATTAATAGAACTAGCTGTGGATGTATGTGCAGTCCACTGAGTCCTATATGTAGTTCTACTCTTTTCCTCCCTATTGATCTGGAGCACATCAGATCAGTTTTGTCCCCATTACAAAAATTTGCCTTTTAACAAAGATGAAGTTTAGCTCATCTTATTAGTCCCTTTGTCAGTCATTCCAATCACGTAGTAAATTTTGCTAAGTCAGAATGAATGAGAACATGAATGTAATCATAGATATAGAGATGGTTAGTCATGCATCCATCCAACTGTGATTAGCAAGATAGAGAAAAGTAGATTCTAAGATGAAGCGGAAGGAGCGTCTGGGTGGCTCAGTTGGTGGAGCATCTGACTCTTGATTTCAGCTTAGGTCATGTCCCAGGGTCTAGGGATAGGGCCCCACTTCAGGCTCCACATTGAATATGAATCCTGCTTAAGATTATCTCTCTCTCTACCCTCTTCCCCATTTGTGCTCTCCTTCTCTCTTAGAAAGAAAGAAAGAAAGAGAAAAAGAGAGAAAGAAAAAAGAAAAAGAACAATAAATTAAGATGAACCTGAAAAAGGAACACTGTTAATAAAGTCTTCAAGGAGATTTTTCTTAGGGAGATATACCTGAGAGCTATGTATAAATATTCTGAATAACACTGATGTTAAACATATAGAATTGTTAAAGCCTGGATAAAGGTATCAAGCATGGGACTTGCAGGTTTATTAACTACATTGGTGAAGAATGTAGTTACAAAGAAAGCACAGTCTTAATTAAAAGCCAATATAGATTTTCTTAGGAGCCCTTCCAGAGATTATCCAGCTTCTCAAGAGATAAAGCTGAGGTTTGAGATTTATTAGAAAATGGATAGTAGAAGTAAGGTACATTCTAGTCAAAAGCACCAAATCTCTCCAGGGATCAGGGGCTCCAGAAAGGACTGGGATATCACAGGGCGGAAGACAGTGAGCTTGGGCATGGTACTATTAAGTGTAATCATGTAAAGATAACTAACAAGAGGCTGTGCCTATGACTCTCAAAATACCTTGCCCTGTGGTCAGGTTTAGCATAAAATAGGAAGTTCTTTAAAAGAATGGAGAGTAGGGAGAAGCCAGAATCTATGGATACATTCTCTTAGTTATCTCGCTCTTAGCAGGGAAATTTAAACTATATGTATTTATTATTAACCTTCAGCCTTTTAAGGGAGTTGTCTCTCTTAGGAACGTCCTGGGGGATGGGTGACGATGTGAATTGGGGAAGCTAAGCTAAACTGCACTTCAGAATAATAGAAAAAAAAAAATACAAGAGAAAGATTGTGGGCAAGAGGTGAGGAAGTGTGGCTAGAGAAGTTGGAGCGAAGATCAGAAAGGAGGCCAGAATGGAAGAACTGCATCCAGTTTTGAACCAAACATCCACCATGTAGCGCCATACCCCATTTAATCACACTGCCACCTTCCGGGCAAAAGCGGTAATTAATGGATTTGAATGTAGAAGATACTTTATCCCTTCATCTCAGCCTTAAAAACTTGCTCCAGAGGACAAAGGGAGTCAACTGCAAATCTTATTTTTCTACTACACATGAGGGAGAACAAGAAATTAGAAAACTAGAAACTAGGTATAGAATATATACATATCAGGATTGCACCTTCCAAAGCTTTCTTACAGAAAACAGCCCTCATATTTTACAATCCGCAGTTAGGACGTTTTATTTATATCTAGTTCTAATTTCCCTTGCTTAAAATTTAACCCGTTTCTACCTAGTAATCTGTGGATATGAGGATAGTGAGTCAAAAGATAAGTAGATTCTTTTTTAAGACATTTGAAAACTGCTAGTAAGTGACCTTGTGGTCTTTTCTCATTTCATACCACACAATGTTCATTTTGAATTGTAAAGTAGATGGCACCAGTGTGACCTGCTAAAAAAAATGTTTTATAAAACATAGTTTCAATATGTAATTGTTTTCAGGCTTCACACAGAGTGTTCCCATTGTAACTAATTCTCCTTCCTGTTTGAAATACATCCAAGATGAGGAATTCAACTCCTTGTAATTAATATGCATGGAATATTCATATATATATATTTCATATATATATATTTCATATATATATATTTCATATATATATATATTTCATATATATATTTCATATATATATATTTCATATATATATATTTCATATATATATATATATATATATATATATATGAAATCGAGAAAAAAATAATTCCCAACATCCATGATTTCATGCTATTGCAATGTGGCACAACATTTTCTTTGTGTCAAGGAATTTATATGACTGATATTGTTTTAGTTAGGATAAATTACAGCAGAATGTGTCAGCTTTTAACCAGTGGCATTCTAGAATGTGAATGAGCCATTGCTGTAATGCTCTCTCTGATGCTGCAGCTTTATCATGGAACAGCAGGTAACTGACCTGTACCTGGATCACCAATGAGTTAGGACAGCAGCTCCTAAGCCTGTAGTGATAGTCCAAGTAGTAGCTGTTGTAATAACTACAATATATTGAGCATCTACTGTTTGTCAGACATTGGATTTGGTGCTTTACACAATTCAGCTCATTTTGTCCTCAGAATGATCGTATGAGGTAAAAGTGAAATCACCCAGCTTGTTAATCAGGGAGCTAAAGAAAAATGTGATCTAATTCTAAATGCCAATTTGTTATTGTTGCCATTGTTGTTCTTGTTTTACTTGCTTTTCTCCACTTTCTGAACTGACTCCGTGATGCACAGTTCTGCTTCATGGTATTCCGAAAATGAGTCAGTAGGCTTTTTCCTTTTAACCTTGTGCAACTCAAGAACATCTCTGTATTTTGTCTGCCTTCTTTCTTGAGCTCTTCATATAAGCCTTAAACCATGAACCATGCAGATGTTTCAAGAAATAGAAAATGGACTTTGACACGGCTCCGTTTTTTGGAGATCTAGCTAGTTCCTGAGGCATTCAGTTTATTGACTCTTCCCCTCAGTCAGACTATAAACTGCACTGCCTTCTTCCTCTCTGGCATTTGACCAGTCCGTAGAACCATAAACTCTTTGAAATGAAAGGGACCACAGAGAGTAACCTATAATCTAATTCTCCCCATCCCTGACCCCATTTTGGAAGCAGAAAAGTTTTGCTAGTCTTTAACATTTCTAGTCAAATAGGGTCAAGAAAAACTGTTAGAAACAATGTCAGTGCTTATGTGGCAAAGATTTTTATTGGAGAAATATTTTTTTTAAAAAACTCAAAAAAGGGGGAGCCTGGGTGGCTCAGTTGGTTAAGCATCCGACTTCAGCTCAGGTCATGATCTCACAGTCTGTGAGTTTGAGCCCCATGTCGGGCTCTGTGCTGACAGCTCAGAGCCTGGAGACTGCTTTGGATTCTATGTCTCCCTCTCTCTCTGCCCCTCCCCAGTCACGCTTTGTCTCTCTCTGTCTCTGACAAATGAATAAACCTTATTTTTTTTTAAATAAAAAACTCATAAATGAAATTTGAAGTCAAATAGAGAATTAAAACTTTGTCTATTAGGCAAGTGTGTGAAAGCAGTGCTATTATAATTTGTATGGGACTTTAATGTAATTCTAAAGTTAGGTCTGTGAAGTTAACTTATACCATGATAATGACATCATCACTTCTCAAACAACTGGATAAGAGGATTATGCATAGAGAGGTATGGAGGTTGAGGCCCCAGCAATCCCCTGAAGGAAATTCAAAGCACTGTGTTGACCAAAGTCCTCCCTAGACAACTGAACCTGATCATTAAATTTTTTGGAAGTCACATAGTTAATTAAGTAGCTAAAATTCATGTCTTGAAATTCTGCTTTCCCAATATAGTATTTGCAGCAATAAAAATAGTGGTAATTACTATTTACTGAATGCTTACTATGTGCCAGGCACTATGTTGCGCATTTGACAGGAATTATCACATTAGGTCCTCAACATAAATCCTGTGAGGTACCCATTATTAGTATTCCTCATTTTGTAGTTGAGGAAACTGAGGCCTCATGAAGTAAACTGACTAACCCAGGATTGCAGGGAAAATAAGAGAATTTCATGGGTTCGTATCCCTTAAAAATTATAAAATATTACCTTTAGTGATAGTATATATGTAAACACATCAACTGAGTTAGTAAACCTAATGTCCTTAGCACAGTGGCTGACTCCTGTGAGTGCCTAGGAAGTGTTGTTCCTTTTTTTTTACCTTTGTTTGTAGTGTAACTTATAAAAAAAATCAAGAACTCTACATGTGAACAATGACTTAACCTATAAGGGCTCTTTTTCCATAAGGCAGCCAGCCTTCTCGGGCACATCTCAGAACTGAGCACTTATACAAAGCTAGGTATTGTGAATAAATCACACTAGCGCTGCGATTGAAAGAAGATATACTTCTATTCAGAGGGGTTAAAGCAATAAAGTACACAGAGAAGGGCGGAGTATAAGAAGTCAACTGGATGCTAAAACACCTCTGATTCTGTTGTTTAAAAATTGGTCAGAATCCTCTAGGGAAGCGGTTCCAGGCAGGGGTTTAATCCGAAAGAAAGAGACAGTGCCTGAACATTATCGCCGGGTCCAGCTGTGAAGACTTTCTCCATGTAACCTTCCTACTCAGGGCTGCCAGGTGGTCCAGTCTTTACAACAATGTCACTGCCTGCCTTTCCCTACCTGTCCAGACCCTATGCTCCTCCCCTCATACTCTTGGTTGTGTTGTTTCCAGATTGTTCTCTCTGTAGCCTGACTCTCATTTTCCTTACCAGGCCCCAGGCTTGGTAGGACCCCTGTTTAGTTTACCGTTTCATCCCAGCTCAGCAAAAAGGGCTTCAGCCTCCTTCTCCATTTCTAGAAAGACAACAAGCTAAAAAACGAGATCTGGTTAGATCAGTTCCTGGGGCCTAAAGTGTTACTTCAGGATGGACTCTAAAGCAGAGGGGCTAGAAATGTGAAGAATGCAGTGGCTTAGTGAGATCTGGCAATTAGATTCCAATATCTCTGGTATCTACTTATTTTTTCATGAATCCTTACCAATAATAATGTGTAAAGGCATTACTTTGTCATAATTACCAACTGCACATTGGGTTAAAAGGTGTGATTGAGGGTGCAATTGACTACCCTGGGGAAAAAGTTGGCCCACTAAAGATGCTCTGAGTTTCTTGCTTGGAAAATTAGTCCCAATTGTTTGAGTCTTCTTGTTAAAACTGAATCTAATTGTATATGAATCAGCAAGTGTTTTCTAGGGTAATATAAAAAACAAAAGGCAAATCTGCTTTTAGTAAACGTGCTTTTAATTGAGATGTGATTGAAATTGAGAAAACCATTTTATATACATAGGTATGAAATTACACCCTTACCTAGAAATACACCTGAAATTTCTCCATAATTATAAGACACTTCTCATGTAAATAAAGAACTAGACAGTCCTCATTGTTTAAAGTCAGGATGGCTAATCTTTTTCATCCCTGGTCAGTTAGTAATAGCCATACACAATAAAGTACTAGGAGCTGCTTTGGGGCTTGGAGAGAAAAATTGTTGCCATTAATTGGTGATATCTATTAGAGAAAAAAGGGGCATAATGTAGCTGCTTGCCATTTAAGTGGGCCTAATGACCTCATAATCATTCTTTATGTGTAAACTCTGCCATTAAATTTGCATGCAAATAAAAGTTGTAGCAAAAGCAGGGTTTATACATAGATACAAATGTGTGCTTTTTAGAAATTTTGACATGTTTTTGGTAATTTGTCACCTAGAAAGAACACACTATGTGTGAATCCTGCAAAGCATTAAAACTCTTTGTGGATATTGCAAACCAAAAATAAAAAGTAATTAGTAATTTTGGTTCTCAATGGCCACCCCTGTAATCACCGCCCAGATTGAAAATACTATATCAACAATCCTGAAGCCACCTTTGTGCCATTTTCAGCCACTGCCCACCCCCTACAAATGTAACAACTATCCTGATTTCAAAAATTGCATTATTTTCTGCTTTTGAATTTTATGTAAAAGTAACAATACAGTATGTACGATTTTGTGTCTCGGTGTTTTTTTTCTACAAAATGCTGTTTGAGTGTTTATCCCATGTTGATATATATGTAGCTCATAAATTCTCATGAACTTTTGTCTGAAGTGTAAATTCAGGGTGAAACTCAGATATGCTAATTGTTTACATCATAATTTGGTGTATAGGACTACATGAGCACTTAAAGCTGTTGTCAGTTTACAGTAATCATTTGACTACAATTTAATGTCCAAACTCTTGCTTAGATTTGCCCCCACCGAACATTTCTTACGGGAAATCTTCCTAGACCTCCCCGTTCAGAATTAAGACTCCTGTCTCTGTGTCCTCATGAAACCTGGGACATGTCTCTATTAGAGCTCTTGAAGCATTGCAGTAGTTGTCTGCTGAGTGGCCTGCTGTAGCCCCTTGGACTATGGGTGTGTTGTAGGGGAAACTGAGTTTTCTCATTTTGTACCGTTGTGCCCAGCACAGTGCCTTTGCCATCATGGGCTTTCAATATCTGTTGCAGGAAGAGAGAACAGTGAGTTGTTTGTTCTCCATTACAAAGAAATGTTACAATCTGTTTTCATTCCTAATTTTTTTTTTATTTTTTTACTTTAGAGAGAGACAGAGAGTGAGGGCAAGTGGTGGAGAGGAGCAGAGGGAGAGAGAGAGTATCCTAAGCAGGCTCCACACTCAGCGCAGGGCTCAATCCCACCACCCTGGGATCATGACCTGAGCCAAAATCAAGAGTCTGATGTTCAACCAGCTGAGCCACCCAGGTGCCCCAGTTTAATTTTTTTTTTTTTTTTTTAATAAATGCCACTCTGCTTACAGATTGTACGGAGTGAGTTGTGAGATAGGGTTTGCTCTCTGTGCAAGGAGTTGTAAAGTATCTGAGATGACTTTTGCTTGTCCTGTGGTTTTCACCTGTAGTTTACCATCTCCACTGGTAATTCTTATCTCAACACTTCTCTCCATCCCCTCATATTTCTCTTGTTTTAGACTCTGTGCTTCCCAGGTTTCCTCAACGTTTTCTCCTTGCCTGAATGACTCATCTCAGCATCATCAACTAGTAAGAAACAGGGCAAACAGAACATGCTAGTGTGTGTTGCACATATTAATCACTGAGGTAACATGGCCGACTTCTGTCTCTATCCGTGGGGTGGTTTTTATGTGCAACTAGGAGACCAGCTGGAGGGAGGTGCTAAGACCACCACTCCAGGCTCACTCTAGCTTCACTGTGAACATTTTGAAGCCTAACACAGCTGTCACAACTGGCAGATTCCACAGCTAAGATGCTGAGTCAAAGAGTCAAGCTTGTCCTAGAGCCCTAACAAATGGAATTGACCACTGACCTCCAAAGGCTGAGTTAGCATTCCTGCTTGTACTGTGAACACTTCCCGTTATTAGTTAGCCTTTAGCTTTATCACACTTCTAGACTTCAATAGTTTGGAATGCTAAGAAATTAAGGCCTAACCCTTAATGATAGAGGAAGTGATTTGCTTTTATTGTTGTACAAAAACATTTTCTACCACTGGATCATTTAATTTGATTCTGTAGTTTAAAATGTACAGTTCTTAAAGAAATGTTCTATTTCTGTAGCTTTTCTATTAGTTGCAAAAGTAAAGCGCATTTTTCATTGTTTCATTTAACAATGTTTATTAACACAGTTTTTCCCCAGACATCCTACTGGCTGTTAGAGAGACATTGATGAAATATATAGTCCTCACCTTCATAAAATTTCCAATCTAGTGACTTTGTAAAATATTCCTATGGGGCAAAGGATTACTGCTACTATACCTGCTACTATATCTCTTGGAATATTTTTTAGTTTCATGATAAGAGGAAACATTTGTAGTTTAAGGGTGTTTCAGTTGCTCTCAGAAATCCAGTAGTGAACAGAAAAACTTAAAAATTATTCTCACTGCTTGCATTTGGGGAAAGGGGGTTGCATAATATGAAATAAGTCTAGAATACTTTATTTTCTTAGGCCAAAATATTTTCCCTGGGCTAGAGGGATATTTTCATTTTAAATAAATTGTTTATTTAATCACCTCCTAACAAGGTTGTGCCAGCCAAGTTAAATATTTAAATTTATTTTATTTAAATAAACCTTAAAACCAACACATTTCTTCTTCACTTAGTTGAATTTAGCCTTTAATTTTTCAAACTTAAAATAAACTGGGAAATTTTAATGTACACATAGAAAGGGAACATGTGAGGGGAACATCAGGAAAAATAGTTGGAAAGAAATGAATTTTAAACAAAAGTAAGTCATAGAATTAATATTTGACATAATTTAACTGACTGTCCAATGTCCGTCTTTACGGATAATCTTTAGGAGACTTTTATTTTTATAGATCTTAGTTAAATGTTATAAAATGTTTAGGGCCTTGTTTCACTAATAAGGGAAATGAACTTTTCCTTTCCCCAGATAACTGCCACTAGCTAGTTTGCCTGCTTTCGAAATAAACTCATTTTACTATTACCATGGTTGAGTTATGGTTATATTCCCGGTTATATTCCCTTATAACATCGTGTAAAATCCATGCCTTGAACTGGGTTAATCTACGCAAATGACCATTTCATCCAATGGGATCTAATAGGGGCTTTTGAAAGAACTGTCAAAGACTAGATTCCATGTTGAAAATCAGAAGGCAACGTCATTCGTGTCCCACTCCAGTTCACCATAAAGGATTTGCCCATAAAGGTTACAATTGCCATACAAGGGAACGATGGAAAACAACCTGTTTGCCAATGTCAGATTATTATCAGACTTTAACGATGAGCCACATTATTACATGATTCTCAGCCATACATCTGGACTACAAGCATTTCTGTGCAGTTATAACAGCTCTGGTCCTATGCTACTACTTGTGAAGTCAGTCTAACTTCAGAACCCACCCCATTTAGTATACCCTGTCTCTTCTGTACAAACTGTGGTCAATTCCATAAAGAACTTGTATGGACTTTAGCCAGTAGTCAGAAAAAGTGTGCTATTTGGTTTATAAACTTTGTTTATGAGACTTTAGTAAATTTTAAGGTAATTTCACACTTGAATCACCTCCTTCTTCCACCTATGTATCCTTGGTCATCCCTTCTTTTTTTTATTTTTTTAATTTTATTTATTTTTGACACAGAGAGAGCAAGCGAGCATGAGCTAGGGAGGGGCAGAGAGAGAGGGAGACATAGAATCAGAAGCAGGCTTCAGGCTCCAAGCTGTCAGCATAGAGCCTGACGTGGGGCTTGAACTCTCAAACCATGAGAACATGATCTGGGCCGAAGTCGGATGCTTAACCCACTGAGCCACCCAGGCTCCCCAGTCATCCCTTCTTAAATAACTAGATTTTGAAGTTTTGTTTGTGTATTTTTCTTTTTCCACTTCTGGTTTGTCTAGATGGTGATTATACTTTCTTTATAAAGTGCTGGTAATTTAATGTGTAATTCTTTTAAAATCCTCACATGAAATTTTCTAGTAAAAAAATGCTTGAATTTCCAATACACAAATAAATTTTAGATAATTTACTTCAATAAACTGGATAATTTGTTCAAAGCATCAAACACATTTGCTTCCATAATTCATGCCATTTGTGTATTAGTGAATGTATACATAAGAGATACAGAAAGAATACAGAATACAGACCTACACACGCAAACTTGGGCTTCCCAAAATATTTTAAATGAAAGTACCAAATTCCCTTGGTGCCAATCGCTCTAGGCGTTTTCACTCAGTCACTTCCTAAATATTGCATAGGGATAAACTACTCTGTAAATTTCAATTCACATAAAGTAGATTTAATTGAATACCAAATGAATGCTGTATTGTCTTCTCAAATATTTCTAAATAAAAAGGTGCTTTAAAGTCTTCCTTGACTTTCTATATTCATTAGTGCCCAAACTTAGAATGTGAATCTATTTGAAGAGAAAAAAAGAAAAAAAAATTACTCTCAGGACAATCTTTTTTTTTAAATCGTATTTTTTTTTTTAACGTTTATTTATTTTTGAGACAGAGAGAGACAGAGCATGAATGGGAGAGGGTCAGAGAGAGGGAGACACAGAATCGGAAGCAGGCTCCAGGCTCTGAGCCATCAGCCCAGAGCCCGACGCGGGGCTCGAACTCACGGACCACGAGATCGTGACCTGAGTCGAAGTCGGACACTTAACCGACTGAGCCACCCAGGCGCCCCGTCAGGACAATCTTTTTAAATGCGTGACAGTCTGTTTTGGCTATGATAGAATAGATTCATGTAGTCAGGAGAAAAGTCTGTGCCTTGTGTATCAACTCAGGTTGGAACTTGCAATTTCTTAAAACATTTGGTGGGAAAGGGAGTTAAATCCATGAAAACTTGTATAGAGTTTGGTCTCAATCCTAGCTATTTCTGATTTAGTATAACATCCTGAATAAATTAATTCATGCTACTGGAGAGAAGGAAATATTCCCTGTAATATAGACGTTCTGACTAAGGGAAGTAAAAGTTAGAAAATAAGGCCTGGTTTCCTCAGAATAATTCTGGTGACTTAAAAGATATTTGGGGAAGGTCTGAGTAGGTCTGAGTTGCTTTTACTGGTAGGTGGGTAGGTGGAAATTATGCTACATATACAGATATTTAATCTGGAATCTTTAATGGAAAGTGAGTTCTTTTTTCTCAGTTATCTAAGAAACCCTGTAAGCATTTTACAGACAGAAATAAAAAGCGCTTTGAAAGTTTGGCGTCACATGTTTAATCTTCCTGTGCCAGAAATAGGCCAGATGGCCCTGTCTTGGAATAGCTTTATAGATACTCTGTTTTGTTGCATGGGTAGTTTTAATCTTTGATATCATTTGGATATCAAACTTTATCTGCTTGACTGCATTCAAAGTATCTCTATCTCTTTAGGCCCTGACATATGACAGCATATGACAGCCTAGAGCTGAGCTAATGAAATTCAAAGGCTGCTTGGAATTGCTGACATAATTACTGAAGAAATTGGGTAGCTCCTGAAGCCAGTGGACTTCAAAATTAGGGTCTACCACTTACAAACTGGTTTGATTCTGGACAAGGGGTTAAAACTACCCATGGAGTTCCTGTGAAGGTTCAATGGAAGAATACATGGAAAGTGCTCACCGGGAACATCTGGGTAGCTCAGTGGGTTAAGGGTGCGCCTCTTGATTCTGCCTCGGGTCATGATCTCTCGGTTCATGAGTTCAAGCCCCTCATTGAGCTCTGCGTTGGCATGCTGAGCTTGCTTGGGATTCTCTCACTCTCTCCCTCTCTTCCCCTCCCCTACCCACACTTCTCTGTCTCTCTCAAATAAATAAACTTAAAAATTTATTTAAAAAAAAAGGAAAATGCTCACCTGGCACAATCCTGGTTTCACAGCAAGCTGAATAAATATTAACCACTTTATTATTATCAGAAGGCAAAAAACTCCTATTAATGTTTTCTTGTTTATGTTTTTATAACTTAAAGTTGTTAGTTCTGACACAAGTTATGCTTTGATACAGTGTACTATTTGAGGATATAAGGATTTTAGCTGTTTAGAAAATGGTATATGATATGACATATACATGATTTTCACATCAGAATGTTCACGAGTGCAATGATAATGGAAATTTTACTGAGAAAATGTCGTGACAGCTCTAGGTGAAACCTAATTATTCTTTAAGTTGAAGATTAATATGCATAAATCTGAATCTAAACTTATTATTCTATTAAATAAATTCACAAGAATATGGAAGAAATTAACTTCACTGCTAGCTAAATCTAGACTAGAAGCTTCTTTGATACAGCCTTTTTAAAATATATATTATTTTCTTTATTCATTCTTTAATATACATAAATGATTTCTATTTCAATAGTAGCCTATAATGAGGCCTTAAGAAGATAGAGATAGAGTTTTTTTGGAAGTAGTTCAACCAGGCTTTTTATTTAGGATAATTTTCTGTTGTTTTTCATAGAGTAGTTTCAGTGTATTTCTATAAAGACAAATATATAGTCTCTTGTACGTTCTAGGTACTGGAGATATGATAGTGCCTCCTTCCTTCCCTTCATAGAGCTTACTAAGCAAAAATAATTAAACAGACTGTTTCCAATATTGCAAGTGCAGTGAAGACAATACCCAAAAGACTGGTTAATGAGGGGGGTGTGTGTGTGTGTGTGTGTGTGTGTGTGTGTTGGAGATGAGCTTTTGTTAAGGTGGTCAGGGAAGCTGAGAACTAAAGGAACTAGCAGAGCAAAATTGGGTAGAAGACGATTACAATGTAAAATCCTTGAATATCTAGTAGGTATGAAGAGCAGAAAGAAGGCCATCTTTTTCAATCCTTTAAAAAAAGGAAAGAAATGAGAAAATGCCCTCTAAAGACCTTGAATTTATATGGTATTCACATTCACATTTGCTGTGAAAATCTGGAAATGTCAGAATCATGGGTTCCCTGCTGTCAATCCTCAGTGTTGATCTTTGTCTGGGTTGTTTTCTTTGTGTATCTGACCCTGACCTCTGGTGCTAGAATGTTGTTCCTGCAAGCCCTGGTAGGCCAAAGTCAGAGAAAGTGAACTTGACCTAGGGATAGAAGGAAAGACTTCTAGAGTACAAGTGCCCTCACAATGCTTTGTTGTAAATCTCTCCTCTTTATGCAAAGTGTGAGGATCTCCTGGGATTTGTTTTGCTAGATTTGAATGGCGTTTTTTATTAGGCCCTCTATTTTCCAAAGCTTCTTTCAGCCAAGGAAATGAAAGAACTTCCAGAAATGGGTAAGAACTATTTAGTAATGTGACCACTTAAAAACAAACAAACAAACAAACAAAAGAACAACAACAATAAAAGTAGCATCTATATTTCTTCATGGTAAATATACCTTAACTTTAGATAGCAAGTTTCCCATGAAGCAATCCGTATTGAATTGTCCTTTGCTATGAGTACATGGATTTCAGTGTCCTGATGCTATGGGCTAAATTTAGTTAAGGTTTGAGTTCAAAATGTAATTGGTTAGTAGATATATGTGTGTACAAAAAAATGATTATATGAGCTAGCTGGTGTAATCTTCCCAAAGCATATATTGACCTTCAGCTGGTAGTAAGGTATGCTCACTGTGACACAATAAATAGCACAAAAGACAGAAGTTCTAACTGAGAAGACTGCTCACAACATATGTAGTGTTCTTTTCTCTGGCCACCTGTAAGCAGTTCATGAATGGATTCTATTAGCTTCAAAGAACAAATATACTCTGGGCTGTATTAACCAAAGCCCATCACCGGTTATCTCCACCGCCATAATTCTGTGCTCATAATCCAAGTTCTCAAGTACTTTCTGGATCATAAAACAACAAAATAATGGCAAAATCGATAATAACAACAAAAATAAGTAACACAAGGTTTTAGTGTGAAATAGATTGCATTCTAATTCTTCTGAGTTCCTAACATTCATTATAGATGGGTGGGTGGATGGATAAATAGATAGATACAGAGAAATATATGCACATATACATGCACACTATATATTCTGTCAACCGTAGCATATTTTTAGGTAACGCTTAGCATTCATTGACCATAGAAAATAACAGTTTCCTCTGCCCAGATATGTCTCTTTAAGCAGAGATGATAATGCAGCTAAATAGAACTACTTAGAAACAACTCCAAAATGAGCCAGAGACAGTAGAAAGAAAGAATGCTTCTAAACATAGTCCTGTGTTCCATGAACTCAGTAATATCACTTTATACCATCTAAACTTCACACAATTAAATTTTACCAAGTTTACTGTTGTCCTGATGCTTTCCATTTCTTTTGATGACAGTTTTGCCTTCTTGGACTCCAAGTAGTCTAACTGGGGCTTATCAGTTGATATTTATCTTAATTAAAACAGATTTTTTTCATCCTTTTGCTCTGAGCCTCCTACTTTGAGTCTGAAAGGTCACTTTAAATGTGCACATTATGTGGGAAACCACATAATGAATTCATGCCGTATTAAAAGGAGGGTTCTTTTTCTCAAGTTTCAGAGCTTATGTTGAATAAACCACTTGGTTTTGTCTGAATTTTTTAAAAAGGAGCTTATTGTGCTGTTTCTTTAATGCACTCACAACACTAAGTGAGAAAATCCTAAATTTTCATTTAATCTTTTTTCAGAAAAATGTGTTTTGCTCAGTAATTGCAATTAAACTCTGTGGGAGTGTAACAGCTGCTACAACTGTAACAAATTTAAGGGGTATTCTTTGGTTGCATTACTTTAAAGATTTCTTATATTGTCTATCTTTAATCTAGCAACTCTACTTTTTAGTATTTGCTTATATGCCTGTGTGTAGGTAAAAAAATACATGCACAAAGATAATCTACAGCATTGTTTGTAATAGAAGACTAGAAACAGCCTAAATGTTGGTCAGAATGGGGTTGATTGAACAGTTTATGGAGCAGCAATAACTGAATATTGTGTAGCTTTGAGGACGATCTCTTATATTCTGATATGGAGCTCTGTCCAGGTGTTGTTTATTATTATTATTGTCATAATTTGAAAAGATTTCTCATTCTCACAGGTATCCACTTTCATTAGTTTTGTGTATCCTTTAGAGTTTGTTTATGTAAGTGCAGACAATGAGAATATGAATTCTATTCATCCCCCTTTTTTATACAAAAAGGAGAACAGTTCATAGTTTGTTATGCAGCTTGTGTTTTTGTTTGTTTAACTTGACAATATGGTAGTACGTGAAGAGCCTTCCTGATCTTTCTTGGGAGAGCTTTATTGAATTAATTCTCGTACCATACTATTCACCTATTGAAAGTGTACAATTCATTGATTTTGAGTATAGTCACACAGTTGTGCACCCATCACCACAGTCAATTTTAGAACATTATGTCACCCTAGAGGAAACACAGGATAATCTATCTATTACCCTCCATTTCCCCCTTCACTCACCCCACTCTCAGCCCTAGGCAACTACTAATCTCTTTCTCTAAATGTGCCTGTTCTGAATGTTTTATATAAATAGAAGCAAATAGTATTTGATCTTTCATGACTGGCTCTTTCACTCAATATAATGCTTTCAGGGTTCATCTGTGTTGTAGTATGTAACAGTATTTCATGCTTTTTTATGGAGAAATAGTATTATATTGCTATACCACATTTTGTTTATTCATCAATCAGTTGATAGACATTTGGGTTATTTTCCTCTTTTGGCTAATTATGAATTATGCTGCTGTGGATATTTATGTAAAAGTTTTTGTGTGGGCATATGTTTTTATTTCTTTTGGGTGTGTACCCAGTAGTGGAACTGCTGGATCAAATAGTACCTCTCTCTGTTTAATTTTCTGTTTTCCAAAGTGGCTCTATTCTCACTCTTTTTACTGCAGAAAATTATTCCACTGAGTAACTTGCATCATTATTAATTTGGTTTAGGTATATGTTTTTAATGTTTGTTTACTTTTGAGAGAGAGAGAGACAGAACGTGAACGGGAGAGGGGCAGAGAGAGAGGGAGACACAGAATATGAAGCAGGCTCCATCCTCCCAGGTGTCAGCAGAGACCCTAATGCGGGGCTCAAACTCACAAACCCTGAGATCATGACCTGAGCTCAAGTCAGACGCTTAATGAACTGAGCCACCCAGGCGCCCCAATTTAAGTATATTTTTAAATGAAAAAGTTAGGGCACAGCATTTCTTTTTATTTAATTGGAAAGACTTTTTATTTAATGGAAAGACTGTCAGCATACATGAATATGTTTTTACCTGCGGGCATTTTTCTGCATGTGCTCTCAAGACAATGGTAGTAGTTGCTCACTTTGGAAAGAAGGTAGCCTACAGGCTTGGGAATCTGAGGTGGAAAGGGGTTGAATACTCACTGTTTTGAAGTTAGGAGATTTTTGCTTTAGTGCAGTGATTAATTTTTCAATTGAAAATATGACTCATTCATGAAAAAAGCAGAAATGTATTTTTTTTGGTACTCCTCTGACAAATGGTGGACAGACGAAGGGCTTCTTGACCTGTGCTTTGTATCAGTCATTCTGAACTGTGAAGTGGTCAGTGCTGCACAACCTGTCTTATTTACTGCCTAGTTTGATGTCATTTTAGATGTTAGAGCAAAATTTAATGTCTGCTTTTCTATCTTTAAGAGCTTTGGTATCATTTCAAAGACAGACATTGTGAGTTCTTACTCTAAAATAATGTTTCCCAACTGTCCTATACAAGCCTATCCACATAAAAAGCAAAAAAAGAAAAAATGAAAAAAACTGGAGTGAACATCAGTGTGAATCATGGGGTTGAGAAACAAGAGAAGGATGGGTGAATTGAGCATGAAAGGTACTGTGTTAACAAGCAGGTCTGGTTGGTCTGGAGTCTTTCACAGTTCTCTGTACAGTGTGTCCAAGTATTGTGCACCGGTGACTGAAAGAGGGAACACCTCTGATCCCCTGCACAGCACCTGTCCTGTAGTTCTGAAACGGCCTTGTGCTGCTCTCACCCATGCTTGGAAATCAGCTGTTGTCGTAGGAGCTTTTCTTTTTTTTAAGACAAAATCTATGCTGATTATGTCTTTATTTATTTATTTGCTTTGAGAGAGGGAGACAGAGAGAGTGCAAGTGGGGGAGGGGCAGAGAGAGAAGGAGACACAGAATCCGAAGCAGTCTCCGGGCTCTGAGCTGTCAGCACAGAGCCTGACAAGGGCCTCAAACTCACGAACCACAAGATCATGATCTGAGCCAACTGAGCCACCCAGGCACTCTTTATACTGATATATCTTAAACATGGGAATCAATTCTGAATTCTGCCTTTGGTTAAGTTCTCTTGCCTTGTTATGTGACACAAAAGTGCTCACATTAATTTGCTTGCTGATTTTGTTCATCTTTGCAGTCACTCATTTATTCATGAAGCTCGTATTCATTCAGTACTGCTATGACACCACTCCTCAGTGAGTCATGGTTCCTTCTATGGTGCATTGGAGGGCATGATTTCCAGGTGGATAAAGAATAATGCAGCATTCCTTAATGGTCAAAATCCTTAAAGTTTTGTTGTTGTTTTTGTTTGTTTGTTTTTTACATTCATTAACCAAACCTGATTTTGAAAATTACATGACTTTGACTCACTTATTTCTATAAAATGAAAATGGTAATGTCAGCAATCAATATGAATTAGCTTAAAAGTACATCAAGATATAGAGAAAACATTGTATAAAAATTCAATCGTAAGGGAGGATGTAAAATAATTTGGTTTTATCAGAAATTTATAAAACAGACATTCCTGGGGCGCCTGGGTGGCTCAGTTGGGTAAGCACCAACTTCGGCTCAGGTCATGATCTCACGGTTCGTGGGTTCGAGCACCTCATGGGGCTCTGTGGTGACAGCTCAGAGTCTGGAGCCTGCTTAGGATTCTGTGTCTGTCTGTCTGTCTCTCTCTCTCTCTCTGTGCCTCCCCTGCTTGTGCTCTGCCTCTCTCAAAAATACACATTAAAAATATTTTTAAAAATTTTTAAAAATAATTAAAAAAATAAAAACAGACATTCCTTCAAGCTAAAAAGTCTTTTTCAGAGGAACAAAACCATAGGTGAAGAAACACATACATTTTTCTGTAATTATTGCTTACATGCTGGTGTGAGAATGAGGAACTATGGCTACACATAGCTATGGGTTTGGAGGGGGGTTTGGAGTTGGAAGGGGTTGAGTGATGGAATTAAGAAAGATGCTACCAGAACAAGTATTACGTCCAATTGACCTGCCTGTTTTAATAAGATGATTGTAAGCAAAGAGAAGTTCTTATTATATTTCATTTTATTTAAATATGGAGATATTTTACATGATAAAATTTGTTCCTTTTAAACCATGATACATTTTCCCTTAAATATTATTTATTTCTAGAGAAGAGTACAATGAATAATCACAGCATTTTTTCAGATATAGAGATTTTACTGCTATGAGGCAACCAGTAATTCATTTGCCCAATGTCAATAGAGTTAACAAAGAATTTTGTGTCATAAAAACCTCACAGTTGACTACTCTTTTTCCTCATCCAAAAAGAAAAAAGAAAATTTGTTGATATTCTTTTGTATAATATGACTAGAGAATGTGACTGAACCGTTGATCCTGATCTAGTTACAATTGCTAAGAACCCTGATTGTGTTATGCATATTGTTATGCTGGGAGAGCACAGGTATCCAGTGAAGAAGACAATGGCAAGGGTATTGCTGGGCATTTGTTTATTTCTGGATCCCATTCTCTCCATTCCATATTATCACTTTTCCACTTACAATCTAGATAATGTGAATTGTTGCATTAACTCATTATTTAGTTATAAGAAAATGGGGTTGATAAGGCATCTGTGCAGGGAAAACAGTGACGTCTGGTCAACTGGGCTGAGGCTTGCAGAGGTGAAATCACCTGTGCACTGTCATGGCACTACAAGGTAGAGTGCCAACTCCAACCCACACTGCTGGACACCAGAGCCTATGACCTTCATGTTCTGCTCTACTGTGTCTCAGACAACTTGCCTTGGGAAACTGCCTTAATACAACGTTTTAAATAAACTACAGCACAGTAAAGTCTTGCCCCCAAGTCAAATATGAAATAATATTTCACAAGTTCTAACTCCATTCTGTTGTTGAGGACTCCTTTATATTTTAACCAAATAGGAAAAGGGGTGCCTGGGTGGTTCAGCTGGTTGAGCGTCCGACTGCAGCTCAGGTCATGATCTCGTGGTTTTTGGGTTCAAGCCCCAGACTGAGCTCGCTGCTGTCAGTGCAGAGCCAGTTTCAGATCCTCTGTCTCCCTCTCTACCCCTCCCCAACTTGCACTAGGTCAAAAATAAATAAAAATTTAAAAAAATAGAAAAACAGTACTAATTTTGACCTCATTGCCAGACAATCTGCAAAATATTTACAATCAACCCACCCTAACCCCTACACATTTTCTTTTATTAAAATAGCTTTCACTGGGGATGCCTGGGTGATTCAGTCGATTCAGCATCCAACTTGATTTCAGCTCAGGTCATGATCCCAAGGTCATAGGATCAAGTCCCATGTTGGGGAGAGTGGAACCTGTTTAAGACCCTACCCACTGTGTACTTTCTCTTTCTAAAAAAAAAAAAGAAAAAAAGAAAAGAAAAAAACAGTTTTTATTGTAAAAGCAATTCATGTGCCTTATATAGACAAATCTATTGATTTTTTTTTCTTTTGTAACTCCTTTCTTTGCTTTAAGAATATGAGGGGGTTTTTTTCTATGCTGAGAGCAAGCAAGTATTTAGCTATATTTTCTCTATTTGTTGACTAAATTTTTACCTAATTGTTTTCGTTTTGTTTTGTTTTGTTTTGTTTTGTTTTTAAGTAGGCTTGATGCCCACTGTGGAACCCAATGAGGGGCTTGAACTCAGGACCCTGATACCAAAACCTGAGCTGAGATCAAGAGTCAGACGCTTAACTGACTGAGATACTCAGGCACCCCAATTTGCCTAATTATTTAATCTCTTTGGAATTTATTTTAATATAAATTAATTTTATTCCCAAGTAGTTAACCATATGTTCCAGGACCATTTGTTAAATATCCCCTACTTTGGGGTGCCTGGCTGCCACAGTCAGTGGAGTGTGTGACTCTTGACCTATCATGAGTTTGAGCCCCATGTTGAGTGTAGAGATAACATAAATAAATAAATATTTATAAATAAATAGATAAATAAATATCATGTACTTTATTTATTGCCTTGTATTACACATAAAATCTTACATAAATATCTGTCATGTGTACACTTGTTAGGTGTAAAGTTACATTTTACAATTAGCATCATAATAGAAACCAGTAAGAAAAAAGAACCCTGTCCAGCCTCTTGATTGAAACATACTTTATTAAAACTATTGCAATTGTCTATTTTTATATTTGCCTTTGAAAACTTTTTATTGCTTGTGCCCATTTGCTAACCCCTGTAGAAACCTTTATCTTTTCTTGTCCCAGAGACTTGATTAGTTAATTATATTAGAGTAAGGCGAAATGAGAGTGGTTGGAACCTGGATGAGCTTTTCCACTGAGATAAAGCAGAGATTGATAGGACCTGGTGATACGCGGGTGGGGGTGGTAGATGGAAGCCATTTCCCTAATTGGCACTAGAGGGAGTTCCATCTGACCAGATTATGGAAATGTAAGATACCAACTGATAGTTAGGGACAAAACATGACAATGTTCTAACAAGTGGCTCAGAGTAGGTGTTTCTTAGAAATATATGCCCAGGGTGTAGACAAGACAACTTATTAGAATGTGGAAATAAAAAATTATATTTTTTCTCCTCCTTTCAAAATTTATCTTTGTAGTGTATTTTATAAAGTGGAATATTTTGGAAGGGGTGCCTGGGTGGCTCAGTTGGTTGAGCGTTCGACTTCACCTCAGGTCATAAACTCACGGTTCATGAGTTCGAGCCCTGCATTGGGCTTACTGCTGTCAGACCGAGCCCACTTTGGATCCTCTGTCCTCCTCTCTCTCTGCCCCTCCCATGCTCATGCTGTCTCTCTCAAAAATGAATAAACATTAAAAAAAATAAAGTAGAATATTTTGGTATAGTAACACAAGAATATAACATAACTTATTAAAAATACATGATGGAGATCTTGCATTTAGAAATATACTATCTCAGGAGATTTGAGATCACTCATCTAGATCATGCGACCTCAGGAAGGTCTATACATATCAGCTTGTGATTCAGAGATGGAACAGAAACAGCAACTCAAGCCCACATCCAAAAGTCATGTGAACCAGAGTCTTGGAAAACAAAGACAGGACAAGGAATCAAGGCAGAAACCAATGATCAGAGATGGGATATGTATTCAAGGTGACTGAGGCAAGGGTGGTGTGATGCCATCCTCCCAAAGTGCTGCAGGAGGGCACCTAAATTTGCTCCTGCTTAAAATCCAAATTATTTCTAGAGGAGCAAGGGCATCAGGTTAAGGGTCAAACGACAACACTGGAGAGAAGAGTGGGTTGCAGAATCTGTGGTCCGGGCCACCTCTTTATCAAATTTCCATTTCTCAGGCACATTTTAATGTATGATAGAGGGAATCCTCCATTTCTATAAGAAGGAGTTCATCAATAGAAATTGTACAGCAAATTTTATCAATGTAAAAAGCCATTGCATTTGTTCCAGTCTAGCCATCCTGACCCCACCCTTCCTGAAGAGCCCATTGTTGAAGCTCTGGGAAGCTGAAATTGCCTTTAGCCTTGAGAATATAGGGGCAGGGCCTCTGATTTTTGTTTTGCTCAGTGAACGTAGGCTTCTTCTACCTTAAGTGGTGCCCACAAACATTGAAAATACTAGCCCACCTCCTGAAAAATAGCACTTTACTCCATTTTCACAAAAATCATGCCCAATATTTGTCTGATTTTAAGATAACTGTCACAAAAAGCATACACTCTAAAGTGCTTATTTAAACATTGGTTGAGGGACTTCATTTTTGTTCCCCTCATTTTGACCTTGTATCAATTAGGTGTAGACTCTGAATTATACAATAAGATGTTGTAGGAAAAATCAAGTGTGAATTCATCTTCAACATACTGAGTCACATTTTCTATTTCAGAGTTTCACTTCTGAAATACATGAGCTTAATTATAGATTGTTAGTCGGAAGTAGATGAAAACTTCAGCCTTCATTCTAAAGTTTTCTAATTCTCTGTTGAAGTAGCCAGTGATCCGAACTAGAGTCACTACAATATACATGTGTAGTATATACATATGTGTACAATAGGTCATGAGAACAGATCTTTAAGATAACTCTGTGACAAAGTATGAAACCCATAATTTTCACAATTTGGCATTTTATTTTGCTTTGCATAACCTCCAAGAGGTTAAATTTTTAAATTTTAAATAAAATTGTGGATAAATGAACACTAGTGCGTTGCTTTTTTCTAGATGTTAGCTAAATAAATACTTTGAACAAGTGCTATGTGCTAATATACAAGAACCCTTAAAATGGATGTAAATAACAAAGTATAAACTCATATGATATGCTTTCTATGTAAAAGAGAGACAGTCTGTTTATTTATACTGTATATCTGAGCAAATATTTAAACTGTGCTATAAAAAAGTTTTTTATTGTTATTTTATTTTTGAGAGAGACTGACAGAGCCCAAGTGGGGGAGGGGCAGAGAGAGAGGGAGACAGAATCAGAAGCAGGCTCCAGACTGAGCTGGCAGCATAGTGCCCAACGCAGGGCTCGAGCTCACAAACTGTGAGATCATGACCTGAGACGAAGTTGGACACTTAACCAACTGAGCCATCCAGGAGCCCCTAAACTGTGGTTTAAAAGGATTGTTTATAGTGTGCCTTTTAATGTAAAAGCATTCGCTAATTTAATGAGCATGTATGACGCATGTCATTAACTTGCTCAGTTAGCATGGTTGTGGGTAGGACAGTCCTATAAATCAACTGCTTTTGTAGTCACTAACTGACTTAATTTCATGGCAGAGGCTTTTATGTCAATTACATCGTGGTTCCTATTATGATCAAATGAGGTCAAGCACATGAAATAATTTAAAAAGCCATATTACAATAGTGCATGGGTCTAGGTGGTTTTACCAAAAAAATATGTCACACAGGCATTATGACCCATAACTGAAATCATTTTAACAGAATTAAATTGGATTCTCATAACATATGTGCAGCCTATGTGCACGCACATACACACACACACTGTGATTGAGTGTGTATTTGAGTGATAGAAGTATTTAATTTTTAAAGTTCTGAAAAAGAAATAAAATAGTCTCACTTTATCTGGATAAAGATCAGTATCTGGAACTATAAAAATGACTTCAATTCCAGATTGTTGATTAACTTCATTGTGTGTTTACTTTTTATTAGTATATTGACGTGTATATAGATCCATCCTTCCTTTCAAGGAGGTAGAATTCCTTCATAAATGGTTACTCTTCTTTCAATAAGAGCATCCATATAAAAATGACATAACCATTAGTCATCATGGTAGAAAATAACACATAAAG
The DNA here is from genome assembly GCF_024362965.1 of Panthera pardus. Lineage (NCBI taxonomy): Eukaryota > Metazoa > Chordata > Mammalia > Carnivora > Felidae > Panthera > Panthera pardus. The sequence goes on from NW_026526765.1 coordinate 111,636,463, forward strand.
TTAATATAGTCCCCATCTGGCGATATGTTTTTATATCAGATTTATTAAGATCAGAGTTTGTTTGGACTAGAGCTGTGACATTAACCACTATTATTTAATAACAGATGGAAGGCCTAATAGATAATAGTGTATTTCTCTTTGAAAATTTATGTGTTTATATTAGGATAATAAGTACAGAGTTATCAACATCATTTTGTATAGATTTTTAAAACATATTATCTGTAACGTCAAGCTCATTTTTATTTCATAACCTAACCACACACAGAGTGTACAGTGAAGCAAAACAGAGGTTGAAACATGTTTATTGCCACTGGTTTTAAAGAAACCTCTGAGAGCTTTGCCTCAATATTTAAAAAGAAAAAAGACGCATACCTTTCTGAATAGATGCCATTGTGGTGTTTAAACAAAGCTGACTTTGTAGAAGAGAAATGGATTGTTTTTTCTTTGACCAGTGAGCATCGTCACCTGAACAGAGCTCACCAGGGACAATAAAGGGTTTTCAAAGGTTTCTTGTTGTTTAAGCAGAAACTAGGAAGGGAATGGGATGAAGTTGACTTTTATTCAGTATTGACAATGTGCCTGGCTTTGTGCTCTGTACTTTATTTTTACTCACTCACCCAGCCTGCAGAACCTTGTGTGGCGTAAGACTGTCTCCATTTACAGATGACAAAACCAAAATGTAGAGAAGCTACAGAATCTTCCACAAAGGCACAAAGCTACTGGCAGAGCCAGGATTTGAGGCCAAGTCTCAAGATTGCAACACGCACACACGTATATACATACATACATACATACATACATACATACATACTCGATTGAAAATAAAGTTTTGATGAGGCTAAGTTTGACAACTACACGATAAGCAGAAGTTTTGGTTTGTTAATTTTTTTTTCAAGAAATCAGAAGGTTTGTTGCCAATTTTATTTTTCTCTTAAAGAAACATTTTCTCCCATTGCTGGCATGTACGGTTATAAAAATAAATTAGAGGTAAACAGATAACAGTTTTCTGGCTGCCTTCGTGTCTGTGAGCCTGACATGGATCCCAGAAGGAAAAATATGCTGCAAGGAGACTTCTGTGATGTTGCTTATTTGGGGATCCTTTGACCACTTATTTACAATATCTACTTACAGCCCCGTTACTTTCCTTTTTGGGCAAAAGCACAGAATCCCTTGACCATTATTTTAGTGGAATCTGACATTGCCTGCCACTTCCAATAAGTTCTTGTGTGCCCAAGCTCATAATTGTGGCGTTTGAGTTTGGAGCTCCCCTGACAGCACAATTATCGCCAAATTTACAGTCTGCGTGAACCTTGGTGAGGACTGCTTCAGAGACCTTTTTATTAGCAAGGAGGGCAAAGCAGACATGCTTCATTGCATCATAAATGTATTTCCAAAAGTAGTTGCTCACTGAATTATTTTATAATAAGACATATTTAAGGAGAAAATAAACACATGTTCATTGTAGAAAATTGGGAACAGAAATCATAACAGAAATTACATGTTATAAAACATGAATAATCTGTAACTACAGCATCCAGGGGTAGCCATTAGTAAAATATGTTGGTTTATTTCCTGCATCACTTTTTTTTTTAATTTTTTTTATCATTAAGTTTATTTATTTTGAGAGAAGGAGAGAGAAAGAGAGAGAGAGAGTGCAAGTAGGGGAGGGGCAGAGAGAGGGAGACACAGAATCTGAAGCAGTCTTCAGGCTCTGAGCTGTCAGCACAGAGCCCGACATGGGGCTCGAACCCATGAGTGTGAGATCATGACCTGAAGTTGAAGGACGCTCAACCAACTGAACCACCCAGGCGACCCATTCGCTGTATCACTTTTTAAAGCATACACACACACACACACACACACACACACACACACGTATATGTAAATAAAGAAGAAACAAAATTCAGTCCCAGAAATTGAAAAATTGAACATTTGAAACATGATGACTACCAGATATATCCTGTTATATGTCAGGTGACTGTGTATATTTTTATATATATTTTTCTGCATTTTTCACTTAACCTTTTTTTTTTTAATTTTTTTTTTTAACATTTATTTATTTTTGAGACAGAGAGAGACAGAGCATGAACGGGGGAGGGGCAGAGAGAGAGGGAGACACAGAATCGGAAGCAGGCTCCAGGCTCTGAGCCATCAGCCCAGAGCCTGACGGGGGGCTCGAACTCACGGACCGCGAGATCGTGACCTGAGCCGAAGTTGGACGCTCAACCGACTGAGCCACCCAGGCGCCCCTACTTAACCTTTGTAATAAGCATTTTCCCATATCACTCAGTGTTCTAGGAAAAATTGATATTCTGATAGTGGTATAGATTTCATTTTATGTAAAATAAAATGATTTATTTTACATTTCTTTCAATCGTTGGGCATTTATGTTTTCCCCTTTTTTTCCATTAACAATAATGGTTCAGGGCACCTGGATGGATGGCTTAGTCAGTTAAGTGTCCAACTTCGGCACAGGTCATGATCTCGCAGTTTGTGGGTCCCAGCCCTGCAGTGAAATCTATGTTGACAGCTCAGAGCCTAGAGCCTGCTTCACATTCTGTGTCTCCTCTCTCTGCCTCTCCCCTGCTCATGCTCTGTCTCTTTCTCTTTCAAAAATAAATAAACATTAAAAAAAAATTTTTTAAAGAATAATGGTTCGTTGAACATATTTGTAATAGAAATCTTAATCTTTATCTGTGACTAATTACTTAGGCCAAATTCTTGGAAATGCCATTATTGGGTTAAAGAGTTTAGATGTTTATAAATCTCTCAATATACACTATTTTACCAGATATTTATTAAAACAGATTGGTCTTTAACAATTTATTTTATTTAACCAATTTATTAACAAATTAGTCTTAAAAAACAAATATTATAGTGAATTATCTTTAAAAAACAAAAATTTGTCATTGGTATTTAAAAAATCTTAATTTTTTTATGCTTCATTCAGTCAGACATTCTTTTCTTGTGTTCATTCATTTTTGAGAGAGAGAAAGAGAAAGAGAGAGAGAGAGCAAGAAGGGGAGGGGCAGAGAGAGAGGAATACAGAATATCTGATCCGAAGCAGACTCTGTGTTGGCAGCACAGAACCCAAAGTGGGGCTCAAACTCATAAACTGTGACATCATGACCCTACCCAAATCAGATGTTCAACTGAGTGAGCCACCCAGGCACCCCCACTCTTCTTTTATAGATGGGAAATTAAGGTCTAAGGTTCATAAAAAAGAGACAGTAGCCCAAAAGTCTATCTTTAAAACCTGGCCAAAAGGAGTTATATTTATATTATTAATTAAATAGAGAAAGAGTTTAGGTTCTCTGTTGAAATGAGTTGTCATTGAGACAGTTTTTGGTGGAGAATATTTCAGTGTTTATTTTAAATGTGGTGATAGATTTTGACTCTTAAAAGTAGGTCCTCTATTGGGGCACCTGTGTGGCTCAGATGGTTGGGCATCCAACTTCGTCTCAGATCTGATCTCGCAGTTTGTGAGTTCGAGCCCTGCATCGGGCTCTGTGCTGACAGCTCAGAGCCTAGAGCCTGCTTTGGATTCTGTGTCTCCTTCTCTCTCTGCCCCTCCCCCACTCATCCTCTCTCTCTCTCTCTCTCTCTCTCTCTCTCTCTCTCTGTCTCTGTCTCTCTCCCTCCCTCCCTCTCTCTCAAAAATAAATAAACATTAAAAAAATTGAAAAAAAAAAACAGTAGGTCCTCTACAATAAAAACAAGAATCATTGTATTCAGTCTGGTTCATGTAGCAATAGTATGCAGTGAAATCCATGTTTTCCAGACACTGGTACTCAAACTATGGTGCACAGAAAAAAATGCTATGTGTGCATTTTTTAAATGCAGAGTCCTGGACTTCATCTTTAAGACTGATTAAGTAGCTCTGGATAGGGCCAAGAACTATTCATTTTCACGAGCACCCCAGTTAATTTCTGAGGCAGATGGTCCAGGGTCACACTGTTAGAAATATTGGTATGATGATGAAGAATTCTGACCTTGGTGCTTTGACACCAGTTCTACATCCATCTGTAACTCTTTGTCTTCTCTCTGCCTCAATTTCCTTATCTATAAAGAGAGTAGGGAAATACTAGTTTTCTCTGCCTGGGATTGTTGTGAGCATTAAGAAAATTAGCCATGCAGAAGGATTTAGCACAATCTTAAACACATAGTAAATACTCTGTAAATGCTAATTTTTCTTTAAGTGGTTAGTGAGGTCCCTATACAGCACATTAATTTTGTAAATAGTTATTAAGTTTTTATAGATGGTGTCAGAAATTTATTAGGTTCTGGGGTTTTAGAAATGAATATATTAAAGTAATCTAATTCATCCATTTTCTGTGATAATATTTCAGAACAAAAAAATATGATACAGAACCTTTAGGCACTATTCGATTTCTGACTACTTCCTACTAAAGACTAATGTGTATGAAATTGCTGGCTGCCAGATATTCCAAACATTTCAAGATGTACTAACTTGGCTAAAGACTCTACTTTGACTAAAATAGGATACCTTAGAGCAAAAGGCAAATGTCTTAAGAGAAAATACCAATATACCAGCAAAATCGTTATACAATCCCCAAAGAAAAGCCCTCTCAAAGGCCTACTTATTTCAAGTCCTATTTAGTTAAACTAAATAACTTAGCCATTCCTGAGTGTCAGTAGAATTTCTCCTGAAGCTGTGACTTTGTCAAGCTAAGTTAGTTACCCTCCCTCCTGATCCATGGCAAGAGACAACATTTATTGAGAGGTTGTGTGTCACTCATTAAGCTGATCACTTAAATATTCTCTCATTCAAGCCTTCTAACTATCCTTTCTTATACTGAGGACCTTGTAAAGAATATGTTAGGAACATAACAATAGCCTTATGAGGTTCAGGCAGCCAGCAGGCTGTTTTGCTCAAGTGCAGAGAGAAGCCATTACTGCCAGGCTGGTACAGGCTGGTGCTTCTTCAGAAGAGCAGGGGGTATGGCGGAACCCATTGTCCCACTTGCTCAGCTCCAGGCAGGGTAGCGGTCGTTTAATGCCCTTTTATTGATAGTTGTTTTATTTAGTAGGATCTTGTTGCTTTTATGGTAGCTGGTTGTCCTTAATTGGTTTGAACTTTGTCCCCATTTCATAGCAGAAATTCCTAACATGGAGTCCGTAAATAGGCTTTAAGGATCTGTAACTCCCTTAAAATAATAATAAAAATTTACTAAGCACTTAGTCCCCCACATTGTGCTAAGCAGTTTGCATGCTTTATCTCATTTAAACCTCATAATGGCCCCATCAGATAGGCACTGTATTTATTTCCTTTTTGAAGATGAGGAAAATAAAAATTAACAAGGTTAAATAATTTGTAGAAGGTCTTTAACTACATAGCCGTAGAATGAGGGTTTTAATCAAGGCTATCTGAGTCTAAATTCCTTTGGCTTAATCACTAGGCCATACTGAACTTTCTGTAATTATATCCAAAGTGCATGTGTGTGTGTGTGTGTGTGTGTGTGATTTTTTTTTCCTGAAGACTATATTTGTGAAAATTTTAAAGTCATCTGATTCTTAAAGGGATCTCTGATCTCCAAAATTTGAAACTCTCTGCACAGGGTGGCTGTGTGTGTGGACTTTTATTAGAATGACCTGAGCAGAGGGGTTCCTGCGTGGCTCAGCTGGTTAACCGTCAGACTTCAGCTGAGGTCATGATCTCAGGGTTTGTGAGTCTGAGCCCTGCATCGGGCTCTGTGCTGACAGCTCAGAGCCTGGAGCCCGCTTCGGATTCTGTGTCTCCTTCTCTCCTTCTGGTCTCCTTGCTCACTTGTGCTCCATCTCTCTCTGTCTCTCAAAAATAAATAAATGTAAAAAAAAAAAAAAAGAATGATCTGAGCAGACACAACCTGTTCCATACCTTTGGGGAGTCTACACTTGTGTTATCAGTTTAGCTACTTGATTAGTTCACCAGGAAGATCTGTAGGTTTGTGGCTGTGGCTCAGTGTTTCAGGGCCATTCACTACCACTGCCATTTCACCACATCTCTTCTTGGGCCACAACACCATGTTGATACTAGCTTTCAAAATAAACTTTACCCAGAAAACTAGAAAAGATGCAAGAAAATAAGAGGTGAGCTCAGAGAGAAATCATAAATTTGAAACATTCCTTTTAGCTTTACCTTATCTTGCTAAAACTGCCAGTTACCTTAAGCATGGATTGGAATATGCTTTTCAATAACAACGAGTTTTTAACTAGTTTACAGTAGTGAGATTCCTCTTTTTTTTTTTTTTTTGAGCCAGGATCAAAATCACATCCTAGTTCTGCACTCACAAAGGCACAGCCACGTAAAAGTCTTATAGTCAAAGTAATTACAGAATTGTTTATGATAGAAACTATAAATATACTACCACCTCCATTTAAAATAGAGGTGAACTGTGTGAGCTGAGGAGATTGTGTGTTGGCCATTAATTTCAGTAGTTGGAAGGGTTGCAAATGATAGTTTCTTTAATGTTTCACTGGCCTCAAGATGCGTGCAGTGAACCAAATTAGGACCATCATATTGACATAGCAAAGAAATAGATGGGAACTTCCAATATATGTAAAGGAAAGAGTAAAAAAGGGAATTAACATTTACTCAACCTGTACCACTTTGAAACACTGTCTTGGGCACTTTTACGCTCATTAGCCCATTTTGGTTTTCTAAATGTGAGTGTTTTATAATCCTTTTCAAAGAGCCTAAGTAGCTTTAGCTTAAGGTCCTAGATCTGGCAAGGAACAGAGCTTGTTTAAATCCAGATTTGATTCCAAAGGTTGTGTAGTTTCTGCTAAGATATGATATTTTGGGAAGCTAAATAGCATCTGGAGACCTAGTTTTGATTAATAGTATCAGGTTTTTTTTGTAAGGGAACTAAAGAAAGTATCCTAAAGAAGCACTAAAGTATAATGGATGAAAACATGAATGTCAGGCAAGTTACTTAACTTCTCTGAGCACCTTTCTTTATTGAACGTAGAAATAAGAATCAAATGAGATGATGGATTTGAAATGCTAAGAATCGCATGTTTTCTATTATTATTATCTACTGTTATTATTGTGTTATCCTTGAACAAAGGCCCAGAGAATAGGAGCACTAGGGTTCCCATGGACACTGAATGGCCCACACTAGGACTGTCTGGAGGGCTAGCTGCTAGGCTATCTGCTCTAATTCTGTCTGGGAAAGCAGCAGCAGAGGGGAGGGGGTGCAGTTTAAAGAGAACTTGACAGATAGTCAGGTCTCCAGTGAGGAGACATTTCAGCAAAGTAATCACTATTAGCATAACTATGAAAGATGTTAAAAGACCACACTTTCTCTCAAGGACACCAGCCTTGAGAATTTCAAGCATCCAGGAGAAAGCTTGGGTCTATCAACACACAACAGTTGACTTAAACACTGAGCTCCCAAAATTGTTGGGCCTGTTTCACTTTACCAAATAGAACTCCAGTAAGGAGATGTGAAAAACCCTTCTTCTGTGTTTCCTTTTCCATGTTTGTCATTACTTAAGCAGTATTTATTTTGGTAACAGGAATACCTGGCCTTCCAGAAGCAAACTTAATCTCCACCATTCCAAAGATAACTTTTCTGAGGTAATCTCCACATCAGTAGAGAACATAAAACATCATGTCTACGCAATAAATAGCCTAGGTTTCTAGTTACTCCCAAGGACATTGATCTCACATTACTTACCACCTTACAGTCAAAAATACCTTTGCTTTTACTTCACGCTATATGCAAGACTGGAAAATGAAAGAGATTATTGCATTTTGCTTGATATATTTTGGCATTATGGGTAGCACATATTTTTATTACAACTTTGAACTATTTTTAAACATGTATGAGATTTCTCAGGTGAAATAGAGCCTTCAATACAGTATTCAAAAGGGATAAATGATCCAGAGGAACCATTTCTAAAGTATAGCACACCTTTCTCCTTCTGTTTTTTTTTTTTTTCCCCCTCTTTGGTAGTAGAGCTGGGGAAAGGAAGAGGCATATTTTGTTATTTCAGATGACAACATCAAAGGTAGTAATCTGAGCTGCTCAACAAAAGTCAAATGACTTTTTTCTTACTTCATTCATATATCTGTGAGAACTGATATTTCATTGTGTTTAAACACAAAACACACACTCTTATTTCTTTTTCCTCTAGATTTGTGAGCTCAAACCTATTGCCCAAATTCTTATGTAATTAGCATTTTTAGTAATCAAACTGAAAATGAAAAGGTTACAGTGTTACTTTTGTTCCTATTTTATGGAAGTTATCAGTCTATTTTGTTGAGAAACACAAAGGGCAAATATTCTGTCCCTATGCTAAGCATACCTTTTCTTAGCTAAGTGCCATTCTGTGACACAGGAAATAGCCAGTGCTTACAGAGTCCTGATCACATGCCAGGTACTGTTCTAAATACTATTTCCCCTATTTCATGGAAGAGGAAACTAAGGCATGGAGAGATCAAGTAAGTTGGCCAAGTTCACATAGCTAATAAGGGAGAGAGTCAAGTTTGGAACCCAGATAGCCTCGCCCCCAAGTATTCTTAACCAACAGGATATAGTGCCTTGTAAAGTTCTTTGAAGACAAGAGGTTAAATTCTCAGAAACTGATTACCCTCCACAGGTAGGCCTATGCATTCAGAACTGAAACACAATTGACAGTAGATTGCCTCTCATACAAAAAGAGTACTTACTCTGTGCATGCACTGGAGAAAGTACATTTCAAATTTTATACAACTGAGTTCATACACCACACCCATATCCCACCTCACACACATGCACAACTTAATTAGTGCAGTATTATGTCTTCATGCAATAGACAAGGAAATAGAAGCTCAGGCAGATTAAGTAAGTTATCCAACATTTTCCAATTAGCAAGTGGCTGATTCAAGATGCACAGAATTTCTCCTTCACCAAAGACTGTTATTTTCCTACGCCATGATGCCTCTTCTCCCCATTCATTCACATAATAATTTAATATGTATTTATTGAACATCTGCTCTTTGCTAATGCCTTGTTAGGCACTATATGGGAAGCACAAGATTTAAACTCACAGGATCTAGGTTCAAATCTCAGCTCCATCATTAACTAGCAATTCATGAAATTTCTGAGTTACAATTTCATCATCCATAAAATAGGGGATGATAATAAAATGTTTTTCATAGATAACTTATAAGCAAATAAAATAATGGATGTAAAAGCATTTGGTAAATGGTAAAGCACTATGAAACTCTTATTTTTATTATGATGTTTAAAGTACAAGGTATGTAGCCTGTCAGCCTCAAATCGCTGGACTGGGCAGTTGATAAGGGGGAGAAATGTTTTTAAAGCTAATTGCAATATTCTGAGATAATGCTTTATTGAGGACCTAAATAAGATGTTTGGAACTGCAGGGGCAGGAACTGGACATCGGTTCCTGTGAGACATGAGTTTAGTACGTGTGGAGCTTTGAAGAATAATCAAGATTTCATAGGTAGAAATGGTGGGAATTGGGTAACACTTCACCATGTGTAAAAGGTACTCCAGATATCTTTGGAGAGGCCAGAGATGAGATTTGAAGAAGGTTGGGTCCAGAGTTTAAAGTAATTTAATGACCATGATAAAACAATTTTAATCTTAATAAAAAAAAAGAATTTTAATCTTCTTTTGTAGTTTGGATAACTACAAGAGTAGTTATTTAAGAAAGCAACATCACCACATTTTCCACCACTTCACCTCTCTCCCCTCCCCTTCTCTCCCTCCTTCTTTCCCTCCTTTCCTCTCTTCCCTTCTTCTCTTCTTTCTTATTTCCATTCAACTGTAGTAGTCCCCTGTTTTTCATGGGGGATACATTACAAGCCCCTCAGTGGATCCCTAAAACTGCAGATGGTACCAAATCCCTACACATACTGTTTTTTTTTTCCTATATATACAAACCTATGATAAAGTGTAATTTATAAATAGTCACAGTAACAGATTAATAATAACCGATAATAAAATGGAACAATTTTAAAGATATACTGTAATAAAAGTTTTGTGAATATGGTGTCTCTCAAAATATCCTTTTTTAAAGTTTATTTTTATTTACTTTGAGAGAGAGATAGAGAGCAAATGAGGGGCAGAGAGGGAGAGAGACAGAATCCCAAGCAGGCTCCATACTGTCAGCGCAGAGCCCGACACAGGGCTCCATCCCATGAACTGTGAGATCATGACCTGAGCCAATATCAAAAGTCAGACACTTAGCCGACTAAGTCACCCAGGCACGTCTCAAAATATCTTATTGTGCTGTACTCAGCCTTCTTTTGTGGTGATAGGAGATGGTAACTGTGTGACAAGATGAAGTGAGGTGAATGACATAGGCATTGTGACATAACATTAGGCTACTATTGAACTCTGGATAATCTCGCAAAAGGGGACAATCTGCTTCGAGCCTGTGGTCGACCACAGGTAACTGAAACTACAGAAAGCAAAACCACGGAGAACTGGGTTCAGTGTACATACGAAACCCTAACTTCAGTGTAGAGAAGAGTGTAGACCAACAGCACATGTGAGCAGGACACCACCTGGGCAACTGGTGTGATAATTTGGCTGAGAACAACTTTGGATCTGAATACTTAAGCCTCCCAAGTGAGCACTGAGTACAGGAATCGGAGTTCAGTGCTGTGCAGTTGGAAACAGGAATGCTAAAGCCGGAAGGGGTCTTGCAGACAAATCTTGTGTTCCTAAGTTGACAACACATCGAATCTCTTGGACAGCTTGCTAAAAATACAGAGTCCTGGGTCCAACCCCAGATCTACTAACTCATGAGTATGCAAAAGGAGGCCTAAGAATCTTTACTTTTAAAAAATCTTTCTTGAGTGGAGTGCAAATCCGTAATCAAGAATGATTGGTAGTCAGTCTCTTTATTTTATTTAAAATTACTGAATCCCAGAAAAGTCAGGAGTCGTCAAGTTGTGACAAAGTCACGCGTAGTTAATAGGGGAGCCATAACTCAAACTGGGAGCTCCCAATTCCCAGACCAGTACTTTAGCCTAGGGTCTTTCTTGTCTTTCTGTTATGAAGAAATACATTCCTTTTTTCTCAAAAATTCCTTAGAGGAGGAAATAGGACCGTCTTTGTTTTGCAAAGCTGGTCTGTAATGTATTTAAATAAGTTTAACCACATTGTTGTTTGGATACCCTCCCCCAAATAGTATTAAACATTTATCAAATGAGTAAGTCATCACAATGTGGTTAAGATGATTAACAAGGTAGCCAAAGTAGAGGACCCTTACTATAATCCCTCTTAACATTTTGTCATACTATTATTTAGAGACATGCAAACACATCCATTCATTTCAGCAAAGTGTCACATTCTACTCAAAGGTTTTGAACATTGTGCTCAAGGCAGCTAGATAATATCCCAAAGTGAGTTCTAATAGGGGACATTAAAATAAGAATTTGTCTTTGTTTCAGGCTTTATGAAATTAAAATTAATCCAATTGTTCAATCTTCCATTTAAATCTTTAGTTAAAGATCAGAAGATTTTGGTTTGAGTCATAATACAGCCACTTAAATCAGTGAGACACTGGGCAAAACATTGCTCTCCTTCCTGAATTTCCTCTTCGCAAATGAGGACAAGAATCCACTCCCCCCCCCCAGCCCCCCCCTCCCGTCTATTGCCCAGGGTCACTGTGTGAATTCCATTGAACAATGGCTATGAAAGGGCTTTAGAAACACTGGGACCATGCCAGAAGCACAGGAGGGAAAGGCCTTCAGGAGGAATTCCTTTGTTTCCCCAGGACAGGTCATCTTAGTCTGGCTCATAATTGGAGACACAGCTGGAGCTCATGGACAAGACAATGGCTAAAGCACCCACACTACCCCAAGAGATTATTTCCCTGCTGCCTTAGGACCAACTACATTAGTGGCAAACATGCTGTTCAAACTCGTAATTACGCTCCATGTTGAAAGGCGTTTGGGAGGAAAACTTTTCACTTCTTCCCTTCTAGGTTCTATCTTTGGCTGGTCTAATGATTAAATTGACATAAGGCAGATTAATAGGAGTAAAACAAATTTAATTTTGTCCATAAAGGAGCCTCACATGGGAAGGTCAAAGGCAATTGAGGCTTATATGCCATCCTGGCCTCAGAAGGGTATAAGGGGTTTGGTGCCCCCAAGAGAGGGCAAACAATCGACAGGAAGATGGGAAGAGCAAACATTTGGTAAACAAATGTTTGCCCTGCCATGCACATGTCTTTCTGGTATAGAAAAACTATCTCTGGTAATAGCTCTCTTCTTGGTTCAGGCTCCCTATCTACATTTTTTTAGGCATTTAAGGGAGAGATTAAAAGCTCTTCTTGAGTCTTTTAGGCCTTAACTGCCTTCAGCTCAAATAATCCACGTGCCAAAATGGCACATTCTGGTGCAGTCTGCTCTGAACCCCATCAAAGGACAGCTGTGTATGAAGAAGCCAAGAGAACAATAAGCATTAGACAGACATAGTTTGGATTTTTTTCTCCCCTCTTGTCAAATTTAATTTCTAGTTCTAAATTTTACAGGAAAACATTAAGAAGGGTAAGAAACTCACATTTTAAGTTTTAATTTTTTTAAGTTCTAAAGATAGAAAAAAAGCAAGAAGGATACCTACACTGAATAAATGCTTATAATATACTCTGATTTAGATTTCATCAGGTATAGGTGTCTCCAGACCTATTGTCAATATTTGATCAAAATTAAATTTTGAAAGTCAGCAAAATATAAAATCATGTTTGGGTTTTTCTTCCAACCTAAGTTTAAAAAACTAATATCTGTTCTTTTTTAGACCTCTTACCAGCTTAATACATGTAAAAAAATAGAATTTATTTTGTAAAATTTATTTCCTACAAAAGTAAATTTCAAATTAAATTATCTACCAGTGGTACTTATTATAGGCAGGCTGCAGATTCAGGGTCTATTCACATATTACACTATGGTGGTACAATGTAGTACTAAATATTTTACAGGGCAGGAATCAAAATATTTACAGTTCCTATTGGGAAATCCTATATCTAAAATTTCTGCCATGACCATCTATAGCCAGTTAAATCTTTGCTGGATTGAAAGTTTGTCCCAAAAGATATTTGCAAATGACACATCGGACAAAGGGCTAGTATCCAAAATCTATAAAGAGCTCATCAAACTCCACACCCGAAAAACAAATAACCCAGTGAAGAAATGGGCAGAAAACATGAATAGACACTTCTCTAAAGAAGACATCCGGATGGCCAACAGGCACATGAAAAGATGTTCAACGTCGCTCCTTATCAGGGAAATACAAATCAAAACCACACTCAGATACCACCTCATGCCAGTCAGAGTGGCCAAAATGAAGAAATCAGGAGACTATAGATGCTGGAGAGGATGTGGAGAAACAGGAACCCTCTTGCACTGTTGGTGGGAATGCAAATTGGTGCAGCCGCTCTGGAAAGCAGTGTGGAGGTTCCTCAGAAAATTAAAAATAGACCTACCCTATGACCCAGCAATAGCACTGCTAGGAATTTACCCAAGGGATACAGGAGTACTGATGCATAGGGGCACTTGTACCCCAATGTTTATAGCGGCACTCTCAACAATAGCCAAATTATGGAAAGAGCCTAAATGTCCATCAACTGATGAATGGATAAAGAAATTGTGGTTTATATACACAATGGAATACTACGTGGCAATGAGAAAAAATGAAATATGGCCTTTTGTAGCAACATGGATGGAACTGGAGAGTGTGATGCTAAGTGAAATAAGCCATACAGAGAAAGACAGATACCATATGGTTTCACTCTTATGTGGATCCTGAGAAACATAACAGAAACCCATGGGGGAGGGGAAGGAAAAAAAAAAAAAAAAAGAGGTTAGAGTGGGAGAGAGCCAAAGCATAAGAGACTGTTAAAAACTGAGAACAAACTGAGGGTTGATGGGGGGTGGGAGGGAGGGGCGGGTGGGTGATGGGTATTGAGGAGGGCACCTTTTGGGATGAGCACTGGGTGTTGTATGGAAACCAATTTGACAGTAAATTTCATATATTAAAAAATAAAAAAAAAATTAAAAAAAAAAAAAAAAAAGAAAGTTTGTCCCATTACACATGGCCTTGTTTACATTGTCCTTAGAGCTCAATGTACCATTTTGGACTCCTCATTAAAAAAAATGTAAGTCTTCGGGCATCTGGGTGGCTCAGTTGGTTGAGTGTCTGATTCTTGATTTTCAAGTCAGGTCATGATCCCAGGGGCATGGGATCAAGCACCACATCATGCTTCACACTGAGTGTGGAGTCTGCTTAAGAGTCTGTCTCCCTGTGCCCCTCTCCCCTTATTGTGCTCTCTTTCTCTCTCTCTAAATAAAATAATAATAATAAATAAAACCAAAGGATGGATATATATATTCTTTTTAATAGCAGTGTAATTGACATAACATTGTTAGTTTCAGGTGTACAACGTAATGACTCAATATTTACATATATTGCTCAGTGATCATAATAAGTCATACCGTCTGTCACCACACAAAATTACAAAAAAATTCATGTGATGAGAACTTTTAAGATTTATTCTGTTGGAAACTTTCAGATATGTTCTACAATGTCATTGATCATAGTCATCACATTTCCATGACTTATTTATTTTATAACTGGAAGTTTGAACCTCTTGACTCTTTTCACTCATTTCACCCCAATAAGGCATTAAGTTGGTATTTTATTAAGTTTTTTATTTTAATTCCAGTATAGAAGCGTAGGTAATTTTTCAAAATGAGTATAAATGGGAAATAATCCAAAAAACGGAGCCAGGACTATACAGAATAAATTTGACAAAGAAGAAAAAAGAGAGACAAAATATATACAGATGAATATCAGAGTCCATCCACAAAATAGACAAGTTGGCAGAAATGGACGATTATATCCAAATATTTGAGATCTATCATTGCATAAAAATGAAAGGAATTTTAATGGCTAAAAAAGGAGAACTTAACTTTTTTCAAAAACAGTTAATGTCAAAGCAGAGGAGGTCAGCAATGACATTGCTTTGCAACTTGAGATGAATAGACTAGAGGTCAAACATATTTAGAAAACAGACATGTAGTTTTCTTAGCTATGGACTTGGCAAGTCATTAGAATTTGTGAACAGTCTCACCATGTATTTGGTTGTTGTCAGGGGGAAAAAATTCCCCATTTTAATCTAGAAGCAGAAACTCACTGCAACTACTAATCCTGTGTCTTCTCAGTGAACTTCATTCCTTCTGAGAGGTGTCTGGCAATAGTAGATGGTTGATGAATATTTGCAGAATGGCTAGACTCATTTCTGTGACCTATTCTGTCACCTTCAGAATGTAGTGGTCACTTCAGTTTGATCTCTAAGATGACCACAGACTGCTTTCTCATGCCAGAAATACATTGAAGCTTAGTGAAGGGAAGCAAAAACTGGACCCCAAGCCATTATTTCAGAAGCTATATGACCAAAAGAATGCCTCAGATAATTTCCTTTCCTTCCTCTAGAGAAGTCCATTGGATTTGCTATTTAGTCTATGCTTTCAAACAGGAAGGGCCTTATGCACTGATTTAACCTACAACATTCCCAGCCTGAAGAACCAGCTCATCCCTTATTCCATTGGAAATGAGCTAGATAACAGTAGAGTAGTTCTATTCTAGATTTGAGTAAGCTATGAAATAGTCCTAGAATTTTTTTTTCCATGGACTTTGGCCCACACTCCTAGAAATGTATGCATTCAGAATGGCATTTCAGTCCAGAATCCCATTCTAAATAATGTTAGTCTAGCTGGATCTGGTACTCCAGAAATCTCATTGACTCAAGTGGAGCATGGCTCCAAATCCTGAAGGAAGCAGACTCCTTCCTTCCTGGATCTGCTTTGTGATTCAGAGACACATTCATGTGTCAACTCCATGCTTGAACTGATTCTCTCCAGTTTTTCTCATTGGCATCAATGCAGAACAGAAATGGACTGGCTTCTGCTCTTTACAGAACAATTACAACTCTGTGCAAAGATTATAGATGTATTATCTAACACTGAACCACTTGGATGATAAGAAATGTCTTCATGAAAATATGTGTAACCAAAGAAGATCAAGGGGGTGGGGAACTAAACAGAGCGTGAAAAGATGGTAGATTTAAAGAGATCCTGAGTGGGTGCCTGGGTGGCTCAGTTGGTTAAGCGTCCAACTTCGGCTCAGGTCACGATCTCACCGTCCGTGAGTTCGAGCCCCACGTTGGGCTCTGGGGCGATGGCTCAGAGCCTGGAGCCTGCTTCCGATTCTGTGTCTCCCTCTCTCTCTGCCCCTCCCCCATTCATGCTCTGTCTCTGTCTCAAAAATAAATAAATGTTAAAAAAAAATTAAAAAAATAAATAAATAAATAAAGAGATCCTGAGTTTCACTTGGACCTCTGTGGGGAACGTTTTTGTTTTTTGGGTTTTTGTTTTGTTTTGTTTTGTTTTAGGCTAAAGGTAGATCGAATGTGAAATGTTTGACAGTTTTCCTTTCAGTACTACCAGTTCAGTTTGGCGTAGTGTAGTGCATTAGATGTTACTGTGCTAACAAATAAATGCCCCAAAACAAGTGTCATAAAAAAAATAATTCTGTTTTCATCAACTGACTATGTAGGGTGGTGTTGAGGGGACAGGGCAGCATTTCTTGCTCTCATTCAGTTGCCAGGCTCTTCCCATCTTGTTTTTCCACCATCCTCCTTGGCTTCAGCATTCTAGGCATCCAGCTGGCAGGAGAAAGAGCAAGTAGATGAGCATGTGGAAGGAGTCTTGAGCCAGTCCTGAAAGTTGGTTACGTGGCCAAATCTAATTGCAAGAGAAGCGTGGAAACGAGGACCTCTTGCATGCCCAGGAACAAGCGGAGAATGGATTTGGCAGACAGCGAGCAGAATTCGCCACATTCACGGTCATGATTATTGAATTCTGTGCTTTTCCAGGACTGTTTTGTCTTTAGTCCAGATTACATACCAAACCATTTCAAACAAATATAAAATATGTCTTTACTCTTTAAAATCATTGTGGAAGTGGATCTCACAGCTTGTGGGCTGTCCATCCCAATGTCTTAAAATCTTTGAAGGATCATTTATAAGCATGTACAATTCACCCAATATAAGAAATCACAAAGGAAATCTAATTTCACTGTGCCCATAGCACAATGATATGTGTGCTGTTTGGTGTCAGTATTTTATTCTCCGTGATACATTTTTAAAGAATTGCAGAAGAGAGTGCTTGTTTATGACCATCATAGGGTAATATTCTTATAATTGCTTTATCCTGGTAGCATTGAAGAAATGGTATCTAATTCAGGCCCCACAGCTCTCTGAAGCCCATCTCTGTTCTCTTCTATTCCCATTAAACTGGAAAAACCCATCTGTTTGGATCATTGAGGTTGGAAATGGAGTAATATCACTTCTCCAAAATAGATTTAATAGTATGGCTGGTAAATTGTTTCCTGACCTGTATGAGGGAGAGCCCAGACTCAGAGAAAAACATGGTGTTTGAGTTTCCATATCCATTAGTGGAAAAAGTTCAGATTTAGGTTATATATTTTTTAAATGTTTATTTATTTTGAGAGAGAGAGAGAGAGAGAGAGAGAGGGAGAGGAGCAAAGAGAGAGGGAGAGAGAGAATTCCAAGAAGCTGGCAGCACAGAACCTGATGTGGGGCTTGATCCCAGGAACCTTGAGATCATGACCTGATCTGAAATCAAGAATCAACACTTAACCAACCCAGCCACCCAGGTGCCCCAAGGTTACATTTTTTAAAAACAATTCTAGGAGAACTTTTCCAGTTTCTGTTTTCAGTTATAGTCTTGCCTAGACTTAATCTAATTCATACATAACATTTTGAGTGGCAAGTATTTTCACAACGAATTCATAATTTAATAATCCTTACTCATTCAATTAAACCATTTGGAAATCATTTTTGATGAGTCTAGATACAAGAGTACCTAGGAATGAGACTAAGAACACCATTTGAAAAGCCCGCCTCTCAAAAAGATAATCATCATCTCTGTGGGACAGGTAAGGTTTAAAGAACATCCCTTTTCAGACCTTCAAAGTGATTCTAATGCCCTACCTGGTGGAATCACTCCCCACTCCCCCAGGACAGCTGATAATCACTAATTTGGAAGAATAAATGTGCAAATAGCAAGAAAAACCCTGAAAAATATGAGTAAGGTTTGAAAATTTGAACAATAAATACATAAATAGAAAAAAAGAATGAAGAGGGGATCCTGGGTGGCTCAGTTGGTTAAACGTCCCACTTCGGCTCAGGTCACAATCTCATGGCTCCTGAGTTCGAGCCCCATGTCGGGCTCTGTGCTGACAGTCCAGAGCCTGGAGCCTGCTTTGGATTCGATGTCTCCTTCTCTCTCTGCCCCTCCCCTACTTGTGCTCTCTCTCTGTCTTTCAAAAATAAATAAATGTAAAAAAAATTTTTTTAAAGGAAAAAAAAAGGATGAAGAAAAAATAACCTCTAGAATAATTCACCTGTTATGAAAAAATACAGTATTACATTTTCAATTTCAGTCATTTTATTGTTTTTCCTTTCTTTTTCCTACTCTGTCATTGCCTCACATGCACATCAACTGGGAAATTAATGCACATCAAACTCAGAGCCCCTCACTGGCCTGGGCCCTTTCTAAGTTCTAGAAGGGAGGGGTGCTAGCAGCATCACCTAGTAATAGGTTCTATAAAATTTGCAAAAGTAAGATTTTGTTTTTGTATTAATTTTTCCAGAACAGACTCTCAAAATTGTATAACCTTCATGTGCCACAAAACCTGGATCCTGACCCTGCTTCTATGGCTGATTGGGAGTCAGACAGAAAGATATTCAAAATAATGCATATGAAAATGCCTTTTAAAACCCCAGGCTTTTAAATGCCTTTCCAGATAATTTCTTCAAGTGAACTAATCAATCTCATTAGTTGATAGGGTTCTTTCTTTAAAAAAAGTGATTGATTCCTGGCCAAAATGAAATACAATAATAAAGTCCATTTGAAATAGAGCCACACAGGTAACCATGGTAAATAATGAGGGTATAGTAAGTAGTGCTGCATCTAAAGATATTAATGCATTCACAATACAGATGTTTATTGAGCAACTACTATGTGCCAGCCATTATTTTAGGTGCTGGGGATATACTAATGACCAAAACAGATAAAAAATCTTTGCACTTTGAGAGGTTACATTCTAATGAGGAGAGTAAAATTAACAAAATAAGTAAATAAAGCTTATCAGCGGCTGTTAAATGCTGTGGAGGAAAAAAAAAAAGAAAGAAAAGGAAGCTAGGAAAAGCCAGGAGATTAGGATAGTGTATTATTTAACTTTTTTCTGACAAGTGAATTTTTTTCCAGCATTACTGAGATATAATTCACATAAAAAATTGTATACGCTTAAGGTGTACAGTGTAGTGATTTTATATATATTAATCAGTTCTTATATATAAAATGTTACCAACGTGATAGGTTAGTGAACACTTTCATTAGCACACATAGTGACAACCTGTGGATGTGTGTGTGTGTGTGTGTGTGTGTGTGTGGCAAGAGCTTTAGAAATTTACACTTAGCAGTCTTCAAATATTTAATACAGTTACTCTGCCATGACTGTAGTCACTATGTTGTACTTTGCATTCGTGAACTTTCTCAGAACTAGAAGTCTGTAGCCTTTTACCTCCTTTGTTATTTCCTCTACCGTCCCTCTGCCCCTAGCAACCACCAATCTGTTGTCTGTATCTGTGAGTTCTTTTTTCTTTTTTTTTTAGAGTCCACATATGAAATCGTACAATATTTGACTTTTTCTTTCTGATGTATTTCACCTTAGCATAATGCCCTCAAATTTCATCCATATTGTTGTGCAGGGCAGGATTTCCTTCTTTTTTATATAGCTGAATAATGTTCCATTGTTTTTATCCAGTCATCGGTTGAGAAGACACTTCAGTTGTTTACATGACTCAGCTATTGTAAATAATGCTGCATTGAACACGGGGATGCACATATCTCTTCCAGATAGCAATTTCATTTCCTTTGGGAATATACTCAGAAGTGGGAATGCTGGATCACATATGGTAGTTCAATTTTTAATTTCTTCAGGAGCCTCCAAACTGTTTTCCATAGTGGCCACACCTATTTACATTCCCACCAATGTGTACAATGGTTCCTCCCACTAGGAGGCTAGAAAAGGCTAGGAGGTGAGGGTGACAATTTTAAGTAGAGTAGCCTGGGAATATCTCTTCATGAAGGTGCCATTGAGCTGATGTCTCCGTAAAGAATACTGGAGGTAGAGGGAACTCCAGGAGCAAAGGCCTCAAGGAGGGAGTGCCCCCATGTGTTCAGAGAACTGCCAGGGGCTCAGAGAATGAGGCAGAGTGAGTAAGAGGGAAAGAGGTACAGGAGAAGATTAGATAGGCCTCTGGGGCCTAGATCACTGTTGGAAGACCATAAGCCCCTGTGAAGATAGTCACCATTAATAAAATAGGAAGCCATTGGAGGATGGTGAGCCATGGTAGCAGAGATCTGATTATATGTTTGCAGTATTTCTCTGTCTGCAAGAGAAAGAAGAAACGAGTGTGTGGGAGACGTAGGGGGCACGTCATTAAATATCAGTGTTCCATGGTAGGCTTATCACAGAAAAATAAATAAATACAGAAACACCCTCCGTATCACAGAAAAATAAATAAATACAGAAACACCCTCACCTCCGCCTTGCTAACAGGACACTGTCCCTCTTGGGGTTTAGCTTTCTTGAGTCGTGTTTTTGAGGAAAACTGCATTTTGGGACTGTAACAGCTTAGAAGTTGTCTCAGAGAACAGCAGGTTGGCAGTAGTAGGCCTTTAAATGCAGCACAAGGAAGGTAAAACCGAGTGGTTGTGGGATTGCCTCCGATGCCCAGGTCTTTGCTGCTCTCTCCATCCCTTCCATTCTCTTAGTTTGAGACCCACAAATGAGAACAGGTTACACGGGAAAGGCTTGCTTGCTTGCTTGTTTTATTCTCACAGAGAGGCCTGAATGACTGGTTTACATAAATTAAGGGCCATCAACAACTGTGAAAAGAGACACATCCCGTTTTCAGCATTTATTCGGGTTAAATACACGTTTATGACTTGGACTGTTTGTTATGCTGCAAACATGGGCCTCAGTCAGGCGCTGCACGGTTGGCCGCTGACTCACGATGGCGTGCTCATGTTGGGACCCACTCGGGATGGTTTGCCAAGCAGAATTTCATTTAAGAAGAGACTCTTTTACCATGACCGTTGAGAAATTAGAAACCTCAAGTAAAACAATTCTTGGTTTGCGCTTTTAAATTTTTAGAGCTAACACACGTTTTCCTGAAAAACGTGCCTTTGGGCATCTCATTTGGCACAAACCTGCTCCCTCCCATCCAGCTTGCCCCTTCTGGCTTCCAGTCCACACATTGGACGTGCACTGTCATTTTCACCCAGAATCTTCTTGTTGTCCTGTGTCAGTTGAGAGTGCTGTTGACAAGTCACACACAAGTGACGTGTGTTTCTGGAGATGAATTGATATTTTCCCTCATAAACAAGCATACACCTTTCGCCTTCGTGCCGGGCTTTTGTTTATAAAGAATTATCTGTGAAAACAAAGGGTAAAATGTTCCTGTTCTTAAATGCTGATCCTCCATGCAAACATAAGTATGATGCATGCCAAAAATGCCCACCATCATTTGACTGTATAATCTGCCAGACTGGCTAAATACCCTGTCCTCTCAGGGTGTCCTCTTTAAATTTGATATGCAGTTTTTGATTGTTTGGAAGAGAATGCCATTCGTGCATATCCCTGTAAAATGCTTTATTCCATAGTCTCGTTTCTATAGGTAATCTGAACTAAAGAAATATTAAAATGGGGACTTTTCAAAAGCACTGTTGTCTTTACTCCAGGGAAGCTGTTTGACTTGCAGAGAAATCTTGAATGGGAAATACCACTGGCATTAATTAGAAACAGGTTTAATAGCCTCGTGGTATTTAATAACAGTGGGTAAAATATTTATTATAAAGAGAAAAAATATTTTAAGCGAATTATCCAACTCTGATTACACTTATATTAAGCCTGTGGCTGAACCAAGCACCTCCCCTCTGAATGGCAAAGCACCAAAATGGCTTCCATTGTATAGCCAACAGCATGGACTACTGTGTACACGGGAGGGTCGGGTATAAGAAAAAAACAGCCATGCACTTGTGACTTGAGGTCCCCGAGGTACACCCAGTGGCTGGAGACCTCAGGTCTGAGGAACTGTTTCTGCTCATTATATGCTCCTCATATTCAGCTAGATCCCCACCCAGGTTGTTGGGACCTCCGTGCCCTCCACAGTTCCTAGCAGGAAATGGTTGTTTCTCCTCAGTGAGGAATATCTCAAGAAAAATCAGCTGTCTCCACCCTCTCCCCAGAGGTTATCACACTGGAATTATGGCGTTGGGTGGAGACATAAAAGCCGCTAAAATTGTAAGAGCAATCTGGCTCCATCGTCTCTCACCTCACTGCTCACCGGGGTTGATTCAATTGGCTTGGATGGCCAACACTCCGTTCTCTCTCTTCTTTCCCTTTAGGTTCTTCCCAAAGCAGTGTATGCAGGTACAGAGAATGACCTAGATGGAGAGGCCCCCTCAAAGCTAAAGGGCAACAACAATAAAGATGACAATAGCCGCTAAATACTGGGAATGTACTAGCTGCCTGGCAGGGTGCTAAGTGCTTTCCAAACATTTTCTCTTCTAATCCCTTTAGTGGCCCTGGAGCTAGGCACTGCAATTATCCTTATCAGAAATGGAGGCTTAAAGAGGTACAGTAACTTACCCGAGAACATAGGACTAGAAAGCGGGAGGTCCAAGATTTGAAATTTAACCCGCTTTTTCTATCTCCCAAGTGTAACGTTTTAACAGGAACATTTTTGGTGTCTTCCCTACTCCAGGACAGGGAGCGATAAGATCTTTATTGTCAACAGGCCAGTGTTCTTAATACACAGTGACACAGGCAGCTCTCAGATGTTCCTGGCATCAGTGGAGGCTTCCAGGGTTCCCACCAGCCTACAGCTTTCAGCAGCTGCTATGTTCTCTCCAGAGTCTTCCCTTGGGAGCTCTTCACAGATGCTTTGATAATGGGACATCTGTTGATAGGGGCATCCAGCAGCTGCTCCCCTGGAGTCCTCATGTGTCACACTTTCTTTGGACTCCACACTGGGGATGAAAGGTCCCTACCTGAGATGAGCGGTTTACCTAGGACAATAGCAGGACCATGGCTCGCGGGAGAGCCCACATAATGGTGAAGAAGAGATGCAAAATGTTTAAACCAGAAGCGGGGTCTAGCATGAGGCCAAAGGACGGGAAATGACTCCAAGCAGACAAATAATTACAGGGTCAGTAGACACAAATCATAGGAATAGCGGAGGAAGCTGCAGGGAAGGTGGGTCACGACAAGTAGCCAGTAATTCCACTGACATGGTGCAATGTGGAGAGATGGCGAGGAGTTTGGCCGGGTGCTCTGTTTGTCATCTGTTTGGTTTTTGTGTGGAGTGTATTCCTTAGATAGGGATGGGCCTGTGAAGTGAACGGTCCCAAGTAGTGCTAGCACACGTGGCCTTTTTTTTTTTTTTTTTTAACATTTATTTATTTTTGAGACAGAGAGAGACAGAGCATGAACGGGGGAGGGGCAGAGACAGAAGGAGACACAGAATCTGAAACAGGCTCCAGGCTCTGAGCAGTTAGCACAGAGCCCGACGTGGGGCTCGAACTCATGGACCGCGAGATCGTGACCTGAGCAGAAGTCGGACGCCCAACCGACTGAGCCACCCAGGCGCCCTGAGAAGGAGAGAATCTTAAGCAGGCTCCATGCCCAGTGTAGAGCCTGACACAAGGCTTGATCCCACAACTGTGAAATCATGACGTGAGCCAAAATCAAGAGTTGGACACTTAACCGACTGAGCCACCCAGGCGCCCCAGCACACGTGGCCTTTAACAGTTCTGATTGCAACAGGCTCTGATCATTACCACCCCCCCACAGGGGGCCCTCCACAACCGCATCAGTGCTTCTCCACAGATGCCTTCTGGGTAAAAGCCAACTCCCTTAGGGGATGTATGCATCCTTGAACTGCATGAAGGACAGCTAACATGTGGAATAACAGTGTACCTCACTTAGTTCCATTTGCTAAGACCCTCTGCAGACCCACTGACTCTCCTTATTCCAAATGAACTCTCAAACTTATAAGGAGATCACCAAGTGGGCTACAGCATAGACTCTTTAATGCCTTACTGTTGTATTCAAAATTGGAAAAATAGGAAATGTGGCAAATTCCAAAATTTGGAGATTTATAAAGGCAGAGTCTCGGAATTAGCCTTGACATGCCAGATCTGTAAGTTAAAGATACTTCTGTATAAATGATACTTTCAAGGAGTTAGCGTTTGAAGTTCCATCCATGTGAGAAAGCCCAGAGAAATTCTTGTACTTTTGTAATGGATAATAGGAGGCTTTGCAGTAGAGACATGCACACAGGGACCGTTCTCCTGGGCTCTGGAATCAGACAGCTTAAGTTTAAAACCCACTTCCAGGGGCGCCTGGGTGGCTCAGTCAGTTAAGCGTCCGACTTCGGCTCGGGTCATGATCTCACGGCTCATGAGTTCGAGCCCCGTGTCAGGCTCTGTGCTGACAGCTCAGAGCCTGGAGCCTGTTTCAGATTCTGTGTCTCCCTCTCTCTCTCTGACCCTCCCCTGTTCATCCTCTGTCTCTCTCTGTCTCAAAAGTAAATAAACGTTAAAAAAAAAAAATTTTTTTTTTTTAAAACCCACTTCCAAGGGCGCCTGGGTGGCTCAGTCGGTTAAAGTGTCTGACCTCGACTCAGGTCATGATCTCACGGTTTGTGGGTTTGAGCCCCACATCAGGCTCTGTGCTGTCAGTACAGAGCCCACTTCAGATCCTCTGTCCCCCTCTCTCTGTTCCTCCCCTGCTTATTCTCTGTCTCTCAAAATAAGTAAATCTTAAAAAAACAAAAAATAAAACCCTGTACAAACTGTATGGCGTTGAACACATTACTTAATCTCAGTAACTCAGATTACTCATTGGTCAAATGGAATATAGAATTGTGGAATGGAATTGTGGGGATTCGATGAGATAATGTATATAGGGTACAGAGCACAATGTCTGTCTCACGGAAAGTGTTCCAAAATTTTATTGTCGTTATCATCATTAGGATTACTAGTATCACCATCATCATTATTACCCTTCCCAATTCTTCACTTACTTTCCCAAGCTTCTGCTAATCTTTTTGCTTGGACTCCATTTGTTTGGCAGTGAGTCAAAAGAGGATTCATTATATGAAAGTGTTTGCCAAAGAATGTGCTTAGGAAGTTCACAGCTGATCTCTTTGGTTCCAGTGTCTAAGGATAGGCTTAACCCTTATCACCTTCTTGTTTTATTAATAATACCATGATTAGGCACTGTTTATAAAGTTATGCTTCAAAAATAAGTAGCTTGTTTGAGCCCATCTATATTTTCAGACTAAATTAACTCTCAGTTAATTTACTACTCATTGGGTGAAGCAGTATTGCCTTGATTTGTCCCAAACATCACTTCTCTTAAGGAAGCTCTTTAATTCTAATTTTTTAACAAAAGAGCTTCTCAGTTTTTTGTTTTTTTTTTTTTTTTTTGGTTTTAAGAGTAAATAATAAAACATCAGTGATCGTTTCTTAGATCATTCCTAATTTGTAAAGCTATACTAATATTTACTAGTTAATATAATTTTATCTATTTTTAGTAATCACTTCCTATAGATTGTGAGGTTTATTTTTTAGGTAATAGTTAAGGGATTGTTTTCCTGAGTTTAAAAAATAGTTTGGGCCTTTATTTCCAGTCAATGTTCTTTCAGGCAATGATCTCCATCTAGTGGACAAATTGTTATATTACAACTTACAAAGAAAAATAACAAAACTAAAATATCCCATTATCAAGCATTTTATGAATTATGAATAAATTCTTGGTTTTAATAAATAACATTATTGTAAAGATTATAAAATATTTCAATATACTTAGCACTGTTTTTCCCTAAACTTAGAGTGAAAAATTTATTTAAGTTGCTTAACTTAATTGGAAAAATTATAATAATAAATTCAGAAGTTTACAGATTTGGGGGATTATATTGGTATTACTCAGTTGAACTGAGAAAAACCAAACCAAAAATCACATTCCTATATCTCTTATATTTCTGTTTATGCATAGCAGGGAAATATATTTTACTTTTTAAAACAGTATGATCATCTTGATACTGAAAAGAAATCAACATGTTTTCTTATGTGTTCACATTAGGTCCTTCTCATGCTGAAGAGCTGCCATAACAGTGTCCCCAGAGCAGAAATCTCCCCCTTTCAAAGGACTTTAGTGTCTCTCAGCTGAATACTGAATGCCTTCAAAAGCCCTCTTTAAATACTACTATTGTATGAAAACTTCTCAGAAGTCTGGATTCAACCCAACTTGAATTAATCTCATCACCTTTATTTTTGTATCTCAGTGTGCTTATAATAGGTGCTTAATAAGCACTTATTTATTTAAGCATAGCCAAGAAGAGCTTGCCAGAGATCCTGAATAAGTCTCTCATAACTGTAGATCCCTTCCCCTTCTGGCCTTCCTCAGGATTGCCCAAAGTCCCACATGCATGAAGGCATTGTTCAGGTGAAACAGATGTCCCCTGTTTGCATGTCACGGTTGCCAACATACATTTATGGTTTACATAATTATTCATTAGAGCTGAAGAGCTTCAGGAACAGTGGATGATTAAATCTAGTTAGCTCGGTAACTTTGGCCATTAACTTTTCTAGAAGCTGCTATCTTTGTCTATTAAATGAGTCTTTTCAACTCAACCTCTCATTGTCTTTTGTGACCAAATAAATACATCTATAGAGTGATGCCATTCTTTTTTTAAATGTTTATTTATTTTTGAGAGGAGAGAGAGCGCAAGTGGGGAGGTGCAGAGACAGCGGGGAACAGTGGATCTGAGAAGGCTCTGTGCTGATAGCAGAGAACCCTATGCAGGGCTCAAACTAATGAACTGCAAGATCATTACCTGAGCAGAAGCCAAACACTCAAATGACTGAGTGCCCCGTACAGTGATGCAATTCTTAAAAAATTCAGATTGGAAAACTTGTTTATGAATGTCCATGCTAGATTATGAGTTCTTTCTTTTCTTTTCTTTTTTTACTAGTTAGATTGATTTTGAGTCAAATGATTCTTATTTAGTCATTGATACATAGATGATTCATGAAACATCAAGACCCTTGCTGATCTTCCACTTTGGCCTCTAATTTTTGGGTGATAACACTATTTATTAATAACTCCAATGGAGAAAGTGAAAGAATGTTTTTTTTTAAATGTTTTTAAATTAGGTAGTTAATAGTTGGGGTGAAATTTGTAATGGGGAAAAGATTGATAGTAGCTAAACTTGATTCATTTGTTTATTCATTCAACAATTTTTTACACTACATATTTACTGGGTTATCTGAACTATTACCCTCTTCTCATAAGAACACCTAAGACTTGACTTTAATACTGCTTGATATTTGACTAGAAGAGCTCTTTGTGGAAATTTTATGTATATTGTAAGGACTGTGAGGTCAAGAACTGTAAATTTGTGGCTCTGTCTTTTCCCAAATCTGAAATCTGTATTGCCAAGCACAGTGCGTTCCATTTATTCAATCATCCATTCAAACCACTTAGAAAAGGTTTCTGACGTGCCATGTGAAGTGCTAGGAACACTCAGAGTTTCCATTCTCAGGGAGCTCACAGTGTAGGAATGGAGACCAATTGGTAGGCATTTTCAGTTCATTGTAAATGCTACCAATAGGGAGTGGAAAGATGCCTTGGGAGTACAGAAGAAGGCATGTCATAAGGGTGTGGGGCATCAGGGCAGCCTTTAAGGTAAATGTTAAGTCCTTGATGAATAGTAACAAGGGGGCAGGGGACTGGAGGGTTGAGTAGAGTAGTCAAGGGAGCAGGAGATTAGGTAGTGATGGCCTGAGACAAGGATGTGATGGTTAAGTGAGTGGAACATAAAGTGCCTGATGGAAGAGGGTTGCATGTTGAGATTGAGAAAATGGTTGATTGCATTGATTCAATCAAATGGTTGACTGAAAGTGGATAGTTAAAACTCTGTCATTCTAGCCAAGAAATTTGGACTTTACCCTGAGGATAAGAGTGAGCTATTAAAAGGTTTTGAACTGACAAAAATCATGGTCAGATTTATACTTTAAGAAGACTCACTCATGGTACAGAGTGGAAAATGGATTCAAGAGACTAACTTAAAGTCTGTTACAATAATGTAGGTGAGAGTTGGTGAAATCCTGAACCTAATATGTTGGCATTGGGGATGGAAGGAAGTGGATACAGCAGAAATTTGTGACTGGATGGGCATAGGCAGGAGGGAGAGAAAGCCCAGGCTTGGGGAAGCAGTGGTATTAGGCAATATAATGGGAACTTGTTGAATTGAACCTAAGTAGTTAGAGAATTACTGTGTATTTCTTCTTTTCCTAAAAGAAACTTAGTAGAACTATTCTTAGTAGAATGGCTTTGTAACTTAAGTTTACAGAGACCTGTGTCTTGTATCTGGTCAGTTAACAAAAGTACCCAAAACTTAAGGAAGACAATAATATGAAGTCAGTGTATTTTTTTTTACCTTTGTGTTTTTTAATGTTATCATTTTTAACAGTCAGAATCAGCTGTGAATATTCCCACTGTCACTTCCTAAACCAGAATCTCCCTTTACCACCATATCAACATGCAAGTGTTCATGGCAGTGTTATTCCTCTCCTTCTTTCACAGTTTTGATGTGGACAATGGCACATCTGCGGGACGGAGTCCCTTGGATCCCATGACCAGCCCGGGATCTGGGCTAATTCTCCAAGCAAACTTTGTCCATAGTCAACGTCGGGAGTCCTTTCTGTATCGATCCGACAGCGATTATGACCTGTCTCCAAAGTCTATGTCCCGGAACTCCTCCATTGCCAGTGATATGTAAGTATAATGATGAACAAAGGGCAGAGGGAACTTCTATAGGAAATCAAGTACATTTATTTGGTCAGTTGATGATCTAATAAAACCAATGACATTTGTTCAACTGCATCATTCTCTATGTTGGAAAGAACAGTGAGTAAAATTATACAAGCTGGAAATAAATTGTAGATTTAACTTGAGTACCCTGTCACTCTTGAAAAGAAACATTTATTTTCCCAGAGAATACATTGTCTGAGAAAAGTGAGAAATAGAATTTAAATGGAAACATTTATACTTAAAACATTAGCTTATATTCATGTAGAAACTGACTTTTAGCTACCTAGCCACAGGAACATTCATAATATTTCAAAGTGCTTTAAACTCAGTTTGAGAATCTTGAGGTATTAGAATGAATACACTTTTAACATATCCCAGTTGATGTACCATACGGACGTTTGCACTGGTCTGCCATATCATTGGAGAGATCTTGGGAGGGCTTTGCTAAAATTAAACCATTTAAAAAATTAATGTTTATTTATATTTGAGAGAGAGAGAGAGAGAGAGAGTAGGGGAGAGAGATGGAGACAGAATCTGAAGCTGACTCCAGACTGCAGGCTGCGAGCTGTCAGCATAGAGACCGATGCAGGGCTCGAACTCAAGAGCAGTGAAATCATAATCTGAGCCGAAGTCAGATGCTTAACAGACTGAGCCACCCAGGAGCCCCTAAAATTAAACCATTTTTGGAATATTAATCACCAGAGGCAAGCGCTGAAAACATCAGACAGATCTGAATATCATTTAAGACACGGCACAGCTTGGAAAATGGTTAAAACTGATAAGCACATTTGCAAATCATATACGTCATTAGCTCATTTTCTCAGAACATTCCATTTTTGTGTTTACTGTAGTGTTCATTAGTTTTCTAATTTCTGGAGGTTTCTACATAGGACTTGTGCTGTCATTTGTAGTTCTGCCTCTGTATAAAGTCGATTTCCTCCTCTGCATCTGGAGATTTATCCAGCAACACTCACCATCTTTCATGACACTATCTCAAAAACTCGATATAGGTTGCAATTCCGTGTACAGGAATTAGATGATATGGAGTCTGTGAGGGTTCACTGATATTCCTGGCATGGTAACAGATTATCAAGGTACCCTTATAGGTCTAAGTGAGGTCCTAGAAGTGAAATTGTGCTTTACCCATTTTTCACAAGTATCGCTCCGGTTGCCATTTTATTAATAGTTGTTAGATGATAATACTGCATTCTTTCCAACTAAACTGCAATCATTTTTTTAAGTTTATTTATTTTCAGAGAGAGAGAGGACATATGTGTATGAGCAGGGAAGGGGCAGAGAGAGAGGGGAGAGAGAGAGAGAGAGAGAGAGAGAGAGAGAGAGAGAGAGAGAGAGAATCCTAAGCAGGCTTCATGCTGTCAGTACAGAGCCTAATGTGAGACTCAAACTCACAAACTGTGAGATCATGACCTGAGCCGAGATCAAGAGTTGGATGCTTAACTGACTGAGCCACTCAGGCACCCCTAAACTGCAATTATTTTGATTCAAATACTGAATTATTAAACTCCTATTTAGTAGCTGTCTTTTTTTGAAGCACTGTAGGATATACAAGAAAACTATAAGACAGGGTTCTTGACCCCAGTTAACTAATAACCTTATGGAATGACAGGTCTCAGATCTAATAATTACTGGAAAAGATAGCATGTAAGCCCTAATGTGTGTCCTTATGAGCTATAGGTAAAGGTACTTCACCACCTACCTTTATGCATAGGTCTGCACCATCTTTCCAGAAATATTCAGTTTCCTTTTGTTTTTCTCTGCCCTTTTGGCAATGAAACTTTTTCAGTAAGTTCTAGGTCTCCCTATCCTTCTGCCCCTATCCCACAGATCTACGTTTCCTTACCATGTTATATTGCCTCAGTATTCTGAAATCTATCTTCCATTCATATTGACCTCAGAAAATCCATTTATTTAAGTAATATTTGTCAGTCACCCACAGAGTGGAAGGAAGACACCAGTTATTAGAGGAAACACAAGGTGTGTCTCATCCCCTGGCCTTTATCACTCTTGGGTCCTCTCTTCCCTCCTGCTCACAGACGTCTTCTTCACCAACATCTTTTATCACACTGCAACATACTTCCCCAAAGTATAGCTCCTGACCTGTGGTCTGTGCTTTGGAAAACTCTTTTGTGTATGGGTTCAACTATCAACTTTCATCGGATGACTTCTCAATATCTCTGGCCCTGCAATCTCAGTTGAGCTCAAGATCTCTAGCACTTACATGTTTTCTGGAAATGTGTACTTTGTTATTCAGCTGTACCTGACAATCCTGAATTAGTACATGTTCATTATTAACAAGTGAGCTCTAGATCTATACCAGTATTGCCTTCCGGAAATTTATGCTTTCTTGTTCAACTGTTACCCTCATGATTCATACATTATCATTAATTCATTGTAAAATGTAGACACGCCAAAACAACTTCCTTTTCCCAATGACCCTATTTCTATGATATTTTTGTCCCATTTTCTCATATTTGAAATTCAAGACAGTTGTTTATTCATTCACCCATCATAAAAATACTTATTGAGCAAATATAGTGTATTCAAAGCTGCCAATCTGCAGATAGTGGGAGGGTTGACATTTTAGACCAGTAAAATAAAATATGGTCAGCATCATCCTTGAGGCATTCACAAAATTGTGGGGGCAGAGAGAAGGGAAGGACCTTTTGACAGTTAGGGAAAGCCAGGCTAATGGAGGTAATATTTGCATAATTTTAGACATAGAAAAATCATGGCTCCATTAAAAAATAATAATCTGGTTGATGTGAATAGTGAAATGTGGCAGGAGGGAAAGAAGATGTGAATACAGTCTATGGGACCTGAGAGTTTTTAGGTGAGATTCAACACACTTATATTCTTTTTATTGCTTCTGATTACTCTATTGTTAAGTGATTATATAGGGTGAAGTGACCACAGGGAAGTAGGTCATGCTGAAATTCGTAGAAACAAAGTAGGTTAAGTATGATGCAGGCTCAGTCAAGAAAGTGGAGGTGGGATGACGAAGTTGGTTCAGAGGCAGGAGGATTACAAAATAGCACGCATGCGTGCATGCATGTGTGTGTGTTGGGGGACAGCCAGTGGATAGAGAGTCAAAAAGAATGCTGAAGTTTTCATCCTGAACAAGTAAATGAGTGGTGATGTTGACATAAGGAACACAGGATGGAGAATAGACAATGTAATGGCAAATAATGGAAGATGAATTTGGCTCTTACATTGTGAGGATAAAACTCTAAGGGAAACAAGACTATAGTGAAAGGACAAGGACAGAGAGCAGAAACAACTCTCCGGAGGATGAGGAGAAGAAATGAGAAGAACCAGTTACTTTCTGTAATTGCTAGGTTTGTGTTGACAGCCGAGTGAGGATAACAGAATTAGAAGCCCAGTGGGTTGAGGAGTGAATTGAAAGCCGAGGTATCAACAAATGTAGGCATCTCCTTCAAAGTCTATAAATTAAAGCGGGAGGGAGGAGTAAAACTGCTTTAGGGAGAATTAGGTTCAAGGAAAATTTCTTGGAATTCAGGACAGGTGAAATGAGAGAAAGAGGAAGCATTAAATATGGAGCTGTACCCACTGACAAAAATACAATCAGGAGCTCAAGTAAAGGGATTAACTTTGGCAAAGTGGTAGAGAAAAGTGATGTAATCTATTGTCTAAAATTTTAATAAATTGATTTTTGAATACAAGTGCACAGATTGTTTCTGTTATACCCTCTAGTGTATTCTGGTAATTAAATATTCCATCCATTTTATGAAAAGCCTATATTTTATATTTACATTGTGTTTTTCTTTCTAAAGCAAACTATAAGGATGACCTAATTTTTCCCTGTACCTATGCAAGACATTTTTTTTAAATCTGATTGGGTTTACGTAAGATTGACAAATTTAATCAGGCCTTGATGCAACTCTATAAATTTTTGAAAAGTAACGTCTTGACACGTTCAGCTTTTTTTCATTCCCCCTGGATATTTACATTGGAGCAATAAGGTGGCAGACTGCTGGAAAGCATACTTTCCACTAGGGAGATCAAGTTTCTCAGAGAAGCAAGGTGAATAGAATAAATAATCACTGGGGCAGCTGGGTGGCTCAATTGGTTAAGCTTCCAACTTGGGCTCGTGTCATGATTTCCAGTCCACATGAGTTCAAGCCCTTATGTCGGGCTCTGCGCTGACAGCTCAGAGCCTGGAGCCTGTTTCAGATTCTGTGTCTCCCTCTCTCTCTCCCCCTTCCCTGCTCGCACTCTGTTCCTCTCTCTCTTTCAAAATAAATAAACATTAAAAATTTTTTTAGTTTAAAATACAGAATAAATAATCACCATTTTAGTCATTAATCTGACAGTACCTATATCTTCTACACGTAAAGGATTATGCCTTCTCTTCACTTGACTCCACAAGTAGCCATATGTAAGCCTCCATTTTCTTATCTTACCTAGTTCATGGTAATACTGAGAATATTATTCAGTGTCTATAATTCAACTGTACTTTATAGGGAATGATACCATCACATATTTTAATCACTTTTGATGATTTTATATTTATCGTTCTAGTTAAGCATATCCATTGAGAAAACCCCTTAGAAACTTCAAATTCAAACAGTACCATTGAAGGTATGTAATTACCTATGTGAATGAAATGTTTGGGAAAACCTTTAAATGCTCTTTAAATTGAAATATAATTGTTTAATTTATTGAGAAAGTGAGAAGAAAAATCATTACTTCCTAATAGACAGGACATCATCATCTTATCTTCTATAAATAGATCCTAGTGAAACCCTGGAGACAATAGGGAGAAATTAAGACTAATAATGGTCATAATGGTGATCATAGCACATGTTGCCTGTGTATGTCACCCTTTACTTTTGTAAATATTTTCACGTCTGCAACCTCATTTGATGCTTTTAATAGCCCTATGGATAGGAACATCATTACACCAGTTTATAAATGAGGGATCCAAGGTCCTCAGAGCTTAAACTTTTTTAAAGCTACAACAAAAATTTTAATCATCTCTAGAACATTTTTTTGAAAATGCCGTTATAAACAAAGTGCTGTGAACTATTGTAGCAGAATCTGCTGAGAAACAGAAGTCACTGTTAACCAAATTCCTTTGACCCAATGGATTATTTGGCATTATGAAAATTTGTTTTTTAATTATATTTTAAGAATAAAATTAAGTAAAAGCTCAAATAAGTCAAAAGAAGTAATTAAGAAAATATGTGACTGACTCTTGGAAAATACATACTATTCTATAGGACAAGGCTAAATTTAGCATCTAAAAAATAAGCTTATATAAGGCAAAAGTGAAGTTTCTGGCAGCTTCTGCTCAGAAGGCTACCACATAGTTTGGTCAATGTGTCCCCATTAGCAATAATAATAAGAAAGAGTAAAATTTTAAAGTACCAGCATAAGTACAGTAGAGAAATAAATACATGAAAAGTAAATTTAAACTACCATTAATCATAAAAGGTATTTTATAAAAATAGAAAAAACTACATAACAGAAGATTGCTGTCATGAAGAAACAAGCAGAAAATTACAGAATAAATGAATAATTACATAAAACGTATACAGTTTTTTCCCTCTTAAAGTTCTCCAAAATGCATTTAATCTTGTTTTTTCTTCTGAATTACAGTGATTTCTCTTGTTGCACTTCCTCCAGTCATATAATGTTGTTTATATTTGCAAATACACGGATATCCCAGGAAATTTAACAGGAGAATTATCAGTGTCAAGACAAATAGAATTTAGTAACAAAGCTATGAGTTTATTGAATACACGGTGCCTGTCAAACCACTTCACTTGAAAAGTTTTTCAGTTCACCTCTTGCCCCGATCTTCTGCCATATAAACATCAACGTACAGAACCAGAGGCAATCCAAGTAGCTCTTTATCCATACTTACATACTTACAGCTACAGAATATGGGGGAAAGGTGCAGAAGAGGGAAGGAGAAGGAGGTGAGTAGACTCAATATACCACGGAAAATGGGGGCACACTTGGCAGTCTAGGTCCTTAGTCCCCATCATCCCATAAAAGTATAGGGCCACATTGATCATGTCTTTGGAGTGCCGCAGCACTCTGGACATCCAGCACTTCTGGACATTCTCCCAGTGAATTGACATGATCTCTCACCCCTTCTCTCAAATTGCTACCCCCTCAGCACCTCTTGAGCCTTTAGTAGTTAGCAACTGCCTCACCAACTCTTGAGCCTCGATTGTGAATTTTCAGTCCTAGCCATTCTTGGCCCCTTCTTGAGTAGAAGGATGCTGTTGCCTCTAGTCCTGAGTTTGAAAAAGGAAAGGATGATTGTTTACATATCTATCCATTTCTCCTGCTACAGGTTACATTATTCTTCCTTGGTCTTACTAGGGTATCTCTAACAAGAAAAAGAAAAAGATACGTTGCATTACAAAAGTTTTAGTCCTCACTGGATCTACGTGAAAAGTTAGTAGCATCACCTAGCTAGATTTTAGATTTTATTATACCAGTGAGTCCATCTCCTTTCTAACCTTCATTTACCCTTTGAGAGTCCTGTGGAATTAAACACAGAAAGGTATAATGGCCACATAACTCCTGCCATAATTCCTGAGTTTTCTTGACTGAGGTGTCCTCACCCTTTGTCTATGGTATGAGAGTAAGGAGACCAGGGCCATGTTTTCATTGCCAAAACATGGGCTGCGTGCAGTACCCTGGGGCACTGCAGAGAACTCACATTGCTGCCTGGGGTATTTTAAGGGAAACATTGTAACATCTGTCAGTCACCTGGGAAACCAATAGCTAGACTTAGTTCCCAGTTTCAACTTTAGGTCATTATTTTTTCTTTCCGTGATAACTTATCTTTGCAAAACTGAACTTTTGATGATTGCTGTGATCAAAAGCAAGTACTGCACAAAAGTTAATGTGGAACAGAAAATGAGGGAGGCATCATCCAATCTTATTCCAAAGTGAGAAGTTGTGGGGTCCTCAATAGGTGCTAAACTGCCGTGACAAAACCTTATTCAATAGTTTGGACCTAAATACTTAATATTTGTAACTATTCATTATTTCTTTTGGTCAGTGATTGCCATAAACAATTACTGAGAACTAAGAGTGTCGTGAACTGAGAAAGTCTGAGAACCTCTGTGTTAGAGTGATTGTACATGTCCTTAGGATTGGAGTTAAATCAAATCTCTGTGTGAAGAGAGATTTGGTTAAGAGAAAGAAAAAATGACTCTACAGATTTGAAGCCATGAACTTCTTGGGCTCTAGAGTAGAGAATTTGTTCCATTTCTAGTTATGTTAGGACCCCAGGTAGACAAAAACCTTTGATTATTGTCAAAAGCAATGCTATTTTGATAATGAGCCAGACAAACCATGCTTTTTCTTCCATTCCCTGTGGGTTGGCCACTATTACTATTATCATTGTAGAATATTGATGCAGACACTAACACTGGCCATTAAATACCAAGAAGCCTGTTGGCAGACTCTTCTTAGGTCGTAGAATACCTTTTTTTGCTACATTTTTTTTCTTCTCTATTTTTTTTTATAATTCCACTTCTTTGTCTAGTCACTGAGGTCATTTTACATCTGCCTCAAGAGACCAAAACAACAACAAGAAAAAAAAAAAAAACTACACCAAAAATAAGAATTCCATGAATGGTAAAAACAATATTTGTAAAGTAGTTAAACGTACTTCTTCAGTCTTTGAATTAAGGAATTAAAAATACCAGCAAAGTATACATTTTATTTCTTTCTAATCTCATACTTTTAAAAAATTATAAAAAGGAACTTCTAATGTTCTGACATTTTAAGTGATCATGTCTATTGATGCCATAGAGTAAAAATAAAGAGTTGATTTTAATGCATTACTCCAGCAAGATGGTGTGAGCATGTTTAGGTAACAAATTATTAAGTTATTTGTTCAAATAGGCTTTATCAGTGCCAAAATAATAGATATATCTTGAGGTCTTAGGGGAAATAGGAAAATAAGTATTAGTTTTGACAGGTCCTTAAAGCAGGGGGAAAATAGAAATAGAGAATGACCAAACATTAAAAACTCATTATTTCTGTGATTAGATTCCTGCAATCTATTACATCTTCAGGGGAATTTGCCCTTATATTTAGTGTGCCATTTTCCTTTCTGAATTTTCTTCATATCCTGTACATTCCTCAGTTGTTTGGACTCTAGTTTGAACTGTGTGGCAGGGGGGACACAGGGAAGAAACATAAAGATAGTCACTCAAGTGTTCTTCAGCTCCAATACCTAGGAGAAAAAGGGTCTATGAGAATGAGCTGTTTAAACTTGTAAACGTTTGATGATACAGCTATACTCTTACCTTAGACTTATTATTGAGCAAAGGGTAACGTCTACTTTAAAAAAAATGAGAAGAAAAGGTGCTTAAAATAAAAGTGATCACCCCACAGTTCTGTGAGTCATCAGACTCCTGCTGGAGAGTAAACTTGAATCAACCTCAGTCATGGAGGAGCCAGCTTATTTTTCAGTGTGTACAAAGAACATAATCCCTCGGAGCAATTTGTGAGTAAAATAAACTAAAATTAGGAAATTTTTAAAACCATGTTCAATAAGAAAAATGAGCACAGTAGCCTGTCCAGCGCTGTCAGTGCTGAGTGGCCCCAGGTGAGTGACTTGGGTGGAAATTATTGGCTCCTGTCTCTTGATTGGCCAGAGGCAGGTGGCCATTACAAAAGAGGTTCTATCTAGTTCTGTCAGTTGTGGACACCAGGCCTGCAGGATCTCATTGGTTTCCTTTCCCCCATGTTCATTCCTTTGTGTATTAAGGAGGACTAAAATAAAAACCATGCTCCAGTGTATTCGAAAATGAAATTTTCTGAATTTTAAATTTTGGTGATGGGTGGTAGGAATGGGCAGTTGGTGACAGGCTGGGAGAAAGAAGACAGTCCACTCCTGACGGAAGTGCCACGTCCGTGTCTTCTACCATTTTCCAAATAAAGGACTGTGTTAATTGCCTGCATTTTTAGTTCAGAGTGAAATGTTTTTCCTCATTCAGCAAATATTGACAGTGGCTATTCCATGCCAGGGTATTGTTTGAAGATACCATAGGCCCACGGAAACAAGAGAAAAATTTTGTTTGGATCGTGCATTCCTGTCACTTATACTTTCTTAATTCTAGGTAGAAAAGGAGACTTTCCCAGTCAATATTAAGATTCCTATATATCCCTGTTTCACTTACATATCAGTCACTTTAAATATTTATTTTGCTTACCAGTCTTAGATCCTTAGTGAATTATTCTCCATGTCTTCTGTACTGTTATCTGAGCCATATAAAGTAATCATAGTGCTAGAACATTTATGGGATGTGTTTCTTGAGATAAGATGTACTAGGGAGTATGAGTAACTCATACCCACTAAATCCCTGCAATATGAAGCATTTAAAGGTATAGTATTACAAAAGTGGACAAAGGAAGCCTTTAACGAGACCCATGGTTTTTCTTCAGAAAAAAAAAAAAAAAACAGGTAAAGAACATCAGACACTGGACTTTGCTATTAGATTTCTGGCACCTTGCTGTGTACCACAGGTGAGATTTGCGGTAGAAATAGCACAATGATTCCACCTGCCTAGTGCAATTTCTCTCTGGTTTTGTGTCAGGTTTCCATTAACTATCTTGAGATTTCAGGGGTTTTCTTAACCCTGGACAAAGAAAAGTGTGTTGTCATTAATGACTGGACAATTTATGTCTAGACATATGTAAGCTTTCAGTTTCTGTAACTTCTCACTGGAAGTGACAAGTTAAAAGCAGGAGGAGAGGGGCGCCTGGGTGACTCAGTCGATTGAGTGTCTGACTTCGGCTCAGGTCATGATCTCGCGGTCCGTGAGTTCAAGCCCCGCGTCAGGCTCTGTGCTGACAGCTCAGAGCCTGGAGCCTGTTTCAGATTCTGTGTCTCCCTCTCTCTCTGACCCTCCCCTGTTCATGCTCTGTTTCTCTCTGTCCCAAAAATAAATAAACGTTAAAAAAAAATTTAAAGCAGGAGGAGAGAATAGCTGCTTGCCTCTCTGAAAATGTGGGAGGCTGCACTGTGACAGAGAATCATTTAAGCAGTTCAGTGGACAACATTGTCTCCTAGTAAATGGTTATGAATGGTCCCCAAACCAAGACCTTTCAGTTCATTGTTTCACTCCCAAGGAGAACAAGGCTATATGCAGATCTCATGTTTCCTTGTCTCAATGTCCAATCCTGGTTTTGCATCTTTGAAAACTTCAAACTGAATTTGTTCTGTGCACCAGGGCCAGCTTGTTTGTTTGGCTTGTTATTTTTTGTTTCTCTGTTTGATTGCTTTTTTTTTGGGGGGGGGGGAATTGGAGGGGGTTGCTAGAAAAGTCAGAAAACAAGCATTATGATTTATGTGCTCTCTAAAGATCCCTATGGCAATTTTTTAAGTGCATTGGAATAAAACTTTCATCTAATCATTATTATTTTCAATTATGAATACATTCCTACAGAAACTAAAAAGAAGGTAGTTGATAAAAAGAAATATTTTACATTAAATCATAGTTAGTTGCACATGTTGTCTTTTCATAGGTATTCTTTATGTTCAGTCCATTGAGTTTCTATTCATTTATTCCACCTACTGTAGAGATGAGGTAAAATTTCTAACACATGTTTCACTAATTTTTGGTTTCACTTGTTTGCTTTGCACTTGTTTATAGGTACCCCCGTTTTATACTATTTATCTAGGGAGGAGACTTGATGTTTCCCAGACAGACAACTTGTCTAGAATCCAGTTCTCCAAACACAGGAGCACTTTGCAAATGCTCAAAGATTCGTGAACAGACCTTGCAGTCATCAGTTTAAGTTTGGTATATTCACAAGGTCTACCATGTTTCCTCCTTTGTGGCTAAGCTTCAGTAGACTCTGAGGAGTGAAGCACATACCTTTAGTTTTTGACAAGTATTTGATACATGCTTAGAAGTATACAGATAGGAATATGTTCTTAAAAATGTCCTGGCATCTGAGACACCTGGGTGGCTCAGTGGGTTAAGCATCTGACTCTTAATTTCAGCTCACGTCATGATCTCACAGTTCCTGAGATCGAGCCCCGCATAGGGCTCTGTGCTGACAGCACGGAGCCTGCTTGGGATCCTTTCTCTGCCTCTGTCTCTCTTAAAATAAATAAGCATTTAAAAAATTGCTTGGCATCTGGATAGTCCTTATAATTGATAGAGAATTCTCCCATAAAATTTAATGCTTAATCCTCAAAACAATCATATTAAGAAAACTAGGAAAAATATCATTAGCTCAGTTTTAGAAATCACAAATTTCTGCTTAGAAA
This sequence comes from Panthera pardus, assembly GCF_024362965.1. Lineage (NCBI taxonomy): Eukaryota > Metazoa > Chordata > Mammalia > Carnivora > Felidae > Panthera > Panthera pardus. The sequence goes on from NW_026526765.1 coordinate 111,676,759, forward strand.
TATTTTGCATGTGGTTGAGCACATATGCATATGCATGCATACACACACACACACACACACACACACACACACACACCATGAATTACAGTCCAGGTATCTTGACCCTGAATATGATAATTTTGATCAACAGCTTTTGCTAGAACATTCCTTTGGTATTTGCTGGCAGGACAGCAGCCTCTAGATGAGACTATAATAAACAAGTAAAACAATTAAACTAAAATCTTTATTTCTCTTTAAAGGATGGAGAATCTTTTTTTTTTTTCCCCTCAAATTAGTTAATATACAGTGTAGTCTTGGCTTCAGGAATAGACTGCCATGATTCATCATTTACATATAACACAAGTGCTCATCCCAACAAGTGCCCTCCTTAATGCCCATCACCCATTTAACCCACCCCCTCAACCCTCAGTTTGTTCTCTGTATTTAAGAGTCATTTATGGTTTGCTTTAAGGGATGGAGAATCCTGATGGGCATCTGGGAAAATTTTTTTGGCTGAGGGTCTTTGCCATTTGCCAATCAGGAATTTTTGTTATTTTAATGTATCAATGTTCTTTTGCCTCCAAGCTGAGAGTAGATTTTTATTATTATTCAGTTATATTAAAGATTGTCTTCCCTCAGAAGACTTGCAACTGAATTTTTCTACAGATCGCTCAAGAACTGCAATGGTTAACATGATAATCATCAGCTATTATGATCTTCTCATATTTTAAATTAATTAAAATTAAATAAAACGTAAACTTCAGCTTCTCGATTGCACTAGTCACATTTCAAGTCCTAAGTAGCCACATGTGGCTAGTAGATCCTGTATTGGATAACATGGATAGAGAATATTTAATAGTTCTGTCATTGCAGAAATTTCTGTTGGACCGTGCTATTTCAGAATCTGGAATATGTACTATTATGTGACTGCACAATAGTCTGAATCCACTCAAGCGTGCAGAAGGCAGCATGGTGTGGCAGAAACTAAACAGCATTTTAAAGCCTGAGTTTAAGTCCAGCTACACTACACATTTCTATGTCTTGGGATTCTGTGACACAGTAAGATTTCAAAAACTACCTGGGAGGCTGACCCCCAGGTCAGCAACCACATGCTTTGCCATTTTGCCATGTAAAGGACATTAACAAGAAAATCTTTATCAATATACACAATCATTTTATTTTTAAAAGGCATTTTCATTTCAGTAAAAAAGGACATGACCTTGGAATGAAGGAGAGTTTTCAAAAGGAATGTGTTTGCCTTGTTCGAAACCCTACCCCATGGTCCATGTTTGCTCTCACTTTGACAAGGACCAATGAACATTCTGTTGGGCAAGCGCTAGCTCTCGCCGTGGCGTTTGGAAACCACTGAAGTCTGCTGCTTGCCAAGGGCATGACCGCCACTGAGTTACTTAAGTTTCCCTGAGCCTACATCCTTATCTTAGAATGGGAATATGGGCATCCGATTAATGCACAGTCGTCAGAATTAAATACTGTGTGCCAACAGAGCACAGTGTCTGGCACATAGTAGGGATGCGTAAGACGGTACTGCTTCTTATTCTTAGTCTTACTCTTCTCTATGTGATCACACTGTTCTTTTTAATACACCGAATCTTTTTATCCCATGAAGATCTTTAAGAATTGTTGCATTAGCTCCCCATAAATCTTTCTTCCTAACCCATCCTGGAGAAAAACCAAGAGGGCAGGGCCACTGACGTTAAGAATGAGACTGTCAGATAAGATACATTTCTGTGAAAGAGGAACCTATTCCTAGAACACAAAGTGAGGGCACTTGTGAAAGCTTGCTGAGTCCTCAGCCCTCTCCTTCACTCCTCACCCTGCACAAAAGTCCCTACTCAAAGCTATGATGGTAATTTGTGACATCAGCACTCTTGGAAGAATCCCTCCATTGTAGTGGCTTTTATTAAACAAAATAACTAATGTGCTTAGTGACTATAGCTATATACACTTTGTAACTTATTACAATTGGAAAGTGTTTGATGTATAATTATAAAAAATTTATAAAATTTAGAGATTTTAGATTATCTTTTGTGCCATAGTATAACTAACAAATTTGAATTGATTTACTGGCATCATGTACCTTCTCTGATGATGCTCAGAGTTTTGTTTTATGACAAATAAAGAGATTACACTTCAAACTAGAGAAGTTTTGATTCTGTTGCATTAACTCCACTTCCATTTGCTTTATCATCAGGACATGTGATAACAGCAAGCCTGGGTCAAAAACTGAGGAGTTTTCTTTTAAGAATTAGGGGAGTCAAATATCAGTCTCGTTTGTAATTCTTAAAATGTGAATAAGACGTGAGCAAATGATCTAAATTTCAGTAGACTAAGTGACTTCTAAGGTCATATCCATTTCTAATTTTTTTTTTAAATTTATTTATTTTTGAGAAACAGAGTGAGACAAAGCATGAGCGGGGGAGGGGCAGAGAGAGAAGGAGACACAGAATCTGAAGCAGGCTCCAGGCTCTGAGCAAGAGGTCAGCACAGAGCCTGATGCGGGGCTCGAACCCACAAACTGTGAGATCATGACCTGAGTCAAAGTCGGACGCTCAACCAACTGAGCCACCCAGGCACCCAGGTCATATCCATTTCTAAAGTTATATATTCAAGAATTTTTTTAATTTCAAGAATTTACTTTTTAGAGCAGTTTTAGTTTCAGAGCAACATTAGGAGGAAGATACAGAAATTCCCCATATATATCCTGCCCCACCCCAAATCGCAGGCTCTGTTATTATGTTTTAATCATATGAAATGAAACATTCCATAAAATATACTGTTTGCAGAGCAGATGTTCTTTAAAGAGTTTCTTTCTATTGCGTTGTACAGGCAAAATAATAAATTCCATTTATACTAATGAGGCTGGTGATGGGTTTTCTCGCCCAGTACTTTTTTCCCTGTTATTTGAAATACAGAAGGCAGAAGACCAACATACTTATGTAAAAGGAAAGAGAACCTATAAAATTTCCCTAAGAATCACACACACACACACACACACACACACACACACACACATTTACATATATTTACATATAACTGTATATGCACATAAATGCCATCTTAAGAGGACTTTGTTACATACAGCATGCATACAGTCTTGCTACAATCTGAATATGGACATATGATATTCATCTATCAGCCAGAACCTGGTTAGAAACCAAAAATTATTTTACTTCGTTGTATTTATTATTTCATTTCATGGTGGAAGGACCTGCAAATCAGTAGGTGGGCAAAGCTTGTTTTGTAAGTCGTGGATACTAATGGTTTCCATAAATGGAAAATGCACTAGAGGTTGGGCATTGTTTTGAATATGCTTCGGGCATTGATAAATATATTACAGACACAGATTTGCAGTATTTACTTGCAGACCCACCAAAGTCGTATTGCCCAAATTTGAATCCTGGCCTCATCACTCCATAGGCATGCATTTTTTGTCCTTCTTAGGCTTCCCTTTCCTCATCTACAAAAAGACTTTAATAAGAGACACTCAATGTAAAGTGCTTTACACAGTGCCTGGCACACAGTAGTCATTCAATGAATGTTAGTGGTCATTACTGTTTTATAATAAGTATAATTCTTTGTGATTATTACCATTATTATTTATAATTTTGTTAGATCTTTGTATTCTTATTTTTTAATAATTATATTGAAAGCTCCATTTAAGAAAAAAATAGTAACATATTATAAGGGCCATCAGTGCTGAAACCAATAAGACATTGAGTTATTCTGTGGGGCATCAGGGTAAAGGTCTTCAGAACAAGTTATTACTCAAGTATATGAGGAAATTACAATTCAAGGGCAAAGAAAGGATTAAAAGCATATAAGATAGGCTGTTTCCTCAATAAACTTAAGAATTTGAATCGCCTCATTCACCTGTTTTTATATTAGCTTATTTTTTTGTTAAAATTGAGGAAAGAGCTGTAAGTTTGTTTGTCCTTTTTGTGCTGGTATGGGATATAAACACCAAGGTGCTCTTCAACTGGGGTAAACATTCCAACTTGATGACTGGTAACTATAGTTCACATTAGCAAAAAAACATCAAAGCTAGATATGCAAATACCCACAAACGTGGCTTGGAGTTTGATAGTGAAAAAAGAAATTGGAACATACTACCTTATACAATATTGAACAGCTTTAATTTTGAACAGCAATTAATTTACATTATTTTGGATTTTCAGTAAAATGTTAGACCTTCTTGCCCAAATACAAGTTTTGGTAGTTGTGACTTTTGACCGAAGGACCAAACTTTTGTGGTAATGGATTATATGAATTCTACACGGCAGTAGCTTCAGGGAGGAAAATCACATTCAGGTCTGCCAGAGGTTGGCTTTGTTATATAGGAACATCATTCCCTGGGGTTCATAAATGTAGGTACTACTTATTATTTTATTTTACTTTTTTACTTAGAGTGTAGCCGGTTCTAAATTAAAAGGCTGAGCACTTTAGAGGACCAATGTCATCAAGTGAATCTGATACAAATGAAGTACATTTTTTCATTTGTTGTTTGTCTCTTTCTTTTAGCAATATAATGCCTACTAGGAGTTTATCAAAATCATAATGCCTTCTTCATAAGTAATTCTGGAGGGTTCCTTATATTCTTAAATGTGACATTTATAGTTTCTCAAAGCCAACATTATTTTTTTGGAAAAATAGATCACCTTTTAAAAATTGTATCTACGGGGCGCCTGGGTGGCTCAGTTGGTTAAACGTCCAACTTCGGCTCAGGTCACGATCTCGTGGTCCGTGAGTTCGAGTCCCGCGTCGGGCTCTGGGCTGATGGCTCAGAGCCTGGAGCCTGCTTCCGATTCTGTGTCTCCCTCTCTCTCTGCCCCTCCCCCATTCATGCTCTGTCTCTCTCTGTCTCAAAAATAAATAAACGTTACAAAATAAAAAGAAAAATGGTATCTATGGAAAAATAGAATTTAGTTTCTCAAAATGTACTTAGTAGCCAAATTTTCCATCATACATTTATTGTCTGAAACCATAGTTTTGTGATTTTAATTAAAATGGTTACAACATAAAATATTCAACATCTCCATGAATTTTTTTCTCAATGAACCCAATTCTTCATGTAATATCTTAACACTTAGCTTTATCTTATGAGTGCTTGATCAGAAATAAGCACACTATCTTTAGTGAAGTTGTTTTTTTTTAATGTTTATATATTTTTGAGAGAGAGAGACAGAGAGAGAGAGAGAGAGAGAGAGAGAGAGAGAGAGCATCAGTGGAGGAGGTGCAGAGAGAAGGAGACAGAGCATCCAAAGTGGGCTCTGTGCTGACAGCAGAGAGCCTGATGTGGGGCTGGAACCCACCCATGATCTATGAGATCATGACCTGAGCCGAAGTCAGACACTTAACAAACTGAGCCACCCAGGCACCCCTTTACTAAGTTGTTTTTAAAGAAATGAAAAACTAAAATGAATTTGAGTATTTGTACAATTATTTAAAATCATTTTAATTTTAAAATAGAATTGCATTTATATTTAATATATTTGGATTGGTGTCTACTTGAAAAATTTAGAGATTACTAAAAATAGACAAGAAATATTAAAAATGTTTTAAAAGTATAAAGGCATGTACAATTTTTCATGATTCAATATGTTTAATGTTAAAAGCAAGATATAAAATGAAATATACAACATGACTCTGTGTAAGAAATCCTGTATTCCATAAAAATCATATATAATATACATGTGCTTACATAATCCAGAAGGAAACTGTCATTGCCAGTTACTGTTGAGGAGTTCTGCAAGTTTTTTCTGTATTTTCCAAGTTTCCTACAGTTTATACATGATTTACATTCACATTGTATGTATCAGTTTTTTAAAAGCTGAGGTAGATGGTGTTTTTTTTTTTAAGTTTTTATTTATTAATTTTGAGAGAGAAAGAGTGAGCAGGGGAGGGGCAGAGAGAGAGGGAGAGAGAATTCCCAAGCAGGCTCCACACCGTGAGCACAGAGCCTGATGCGAGGCTGGAGTAGATTGTGTTGTCTGTTTGTTTGTGTATTGTGTATGTCTGTACTTGTGTGAACATGGGAGCAGCATGGTGAGTAGATGTGTTCCTCCTGTGGCTCATTCTTGGGTGTTGTCAGATACCCTAGGTGCCCAGAAACATGTTTATGTACATATTAGAAATGGGAGCATACTTGTTTCTCTCTAATTCCAAAACAAGTGGATTAAGGGTGAATTGAAGACGGATGATAGTTTTGAGCCAAAGGGAAAAAAGACACCAGGATTTCAAAAGACCAGTTATCTGTATGTTTATTAATTCACTAGTCCTCCTGACAAACCCCAGAGGAGAATTTCTTTCTAGTTTTATAACAACAGAGAGTGAAGCACAGAAGATACAGAAGTTGGCCCCAGATTAGATTCAGAAAGTAAGCCTCAGCCCATGGCTTGTGTTAGAGCGTTATTTCATATAACCATTTGTGCTGAAGTTTGCAATGTATAACAATCAGATGCAGTGGGTACTTTGTGGCCATTAATGCTTTTGGTATCATAGGATTAGGGATCTTTGCTTAATAAAGTAACACTTTCTTCTCATTAACTTTATCTGCCTTTCCTTCTGGTTTAGTAATAATAAAGTATGGAAAGGTTGCTGCCCTAGTGTGCATCAGCATGATTTTGAAATGAGCTAGTTTACAAAATTATATTCTCAGGTGCTGCTGTTGGTTGAATTCATTTTGTTAGATGACACACATTTTTCCCCCATATTTAAGTACTTGAATAGTTTCCCGATCCCGTTGAAGTCTCTGTAAAAGGGTTTGCTTTTGGGTTTCACTTCCTCAGGTTTTTTGCTAATGTTTGTGGCTTCTTACTACAGAAAGAATGAGGGTAGAAAATAAAGTAGGAAGTGATACAGAAGTAGGGGAAGGATGGCCAAAGGCACAGGGAGTAGTTCTTAACTCTTACTGTCATTCCTCTTTGAAAAAACAGAAAATTCGACAGTGCCCATTGAGCCTTGTATCTCCTGGCCCGTGGGACCCAGTCATGTCTCTCTGGAAGAGGGCACAGCCAGCCCTCCCTGCCTAGAGTAGGTGACTCTGTTTCAGCCCATAAGAGCCCCAGCAGGAGACTGAGCACTTCTTTCTACATCATGAGACCAGAGGTGCATGGTGTGGAATGCTGTGACTATTACCTAGGCCCCAATCTCATCGCCCACATACATACATACATACATACATACATATTTACATACAAAGTCAAAAATGGAGCTTTATTTCTGATCCCACCACCCATTCCCTGTCACTCTCTTCCCACCTGTCCCTATAAACATACCAATCCCCCCAAAAAGCTATTTTTTCTTCCCCGAAAGCATTCCCATTCCTTTTTTATTAAAGTTTGTTGTTGTTATGTTTGATTTTATTTAAATGAGAGAGCACTGTTACATAATCTTCTTCAGAAGAATAATATCACCAGGAGGTACAATTTCAAGTCTCCAGACAATACTCATTGCAAATTTGAAGCAAGCTTCTCGTCAAATGATAGGGGACCCTACAGTCTCTTCCCATTGTAGGGAGTCCCCATGATCTTGTCGTGTGTTATTATAATTCCTTCTAGCTACACTTTAATTAGCTAAGTTTCTTTGTTTACAAAAGTTCCTTGTTTGGAATGCTATTCAAATGCAACATTTCAGAATCATTTTCTATCATAGGCTTTTGTGCGTGTGTACAATTATAGGTGATCAAAATTCACAAATACGTTAAGCCAAATTATCAATACTAACAAAATGAATCTTCTTTGGATCATACTTACCAGCTCTGTTCTTTTAATATAATACACACATTATACGATACAACTAAAATGTATGTTTATATAATATTTATTTTCCTCCATTCACAAAATAACATACATTTTACCTGCATCATTGTACTTGTGACAGTAGGTCCGATAAAACATTTCAATACTGAGGTGAGGGCTTAGACAAAGACTTAAAAATTATATATTTGTTATATATTCAAAGATGATTTAAGCATTACATCATTTTGAAAAGAACCGGGATTTGGGATTTGTTCTCTCTGTCCCTCTTCCACTCTCTCTCTCAAACTGAATAAACTTAAAAAAAAAAAAAAAGAATAGAAATATTTTTACTGTTACTGAACTGAGACAATCTTGAGATATTTGATAAAAATTTCTGAGCAATTTAAAAGAATGAAGTCTCTCCATCACTAAAATTATAACTGTCTTTCTTTCTGCTTTGACAGGGAAGGGAAGCAAGACTGATAAATCGTATATTCTAAATATATTTTTTACAAAGCTTGGGAATGAAATACAACCAAAGAAAGAATTCGTGTTTTAATAAACATTCACATCCTTTTTAGTTTAGAGTCATCCAATGTAATTCATGTAAAAAACTAGATGACTTATTTCCAGGGCTCAATTTCAGATTGGTGGTATGCGTTGGTCAGGATAACTTAGTTCTTAGAAAATAAAGTTTAAAGTCAGGCAATTATAAAAAATAAAATAGAAGACTGTCTCTTGGGAAAATATCTAGATTTCATTTTGACTTTAATTTTGACCATCTGATTAATCTACAAAAAAAAAAAAAACAAAAAAAAAACACACAGGTGTCCTCCCCCTCCCCAAATGTAATCCCGGAGCGAAGGGTTGTCAAATAGCACGTTTCCTTTAAAGTGTGTACCGACCTTTCCCTGCTTTTTATTTTCCCACACTTTGAATTTCAAGATCCCTGTAATTTGATGATGTCTGTAACAACTGCTCTAATCATTGGTAATGATCCGTGTACTGACGTCATCCATATGCAGCTTGTGCTGAAGCATATTTCATGGGTGTTGTTTTAGGTCATTCAGTCTGTTTCAGAATTGTTCATGACCGAGTGAACAGTTCAGTTGCAGTGTTCTCAGTCAAAGTCATGTCCAGGAAGCTTTCTGTGTCGAGTAATTACATTCACCTTTGGTGAAAGAGCTTCAGCCAGCGAGATCAAGAAATACCCCATGGAGATTGCAGAAGTGCCTCTCACGAGTTACTCACACTAAGAGATACCACGAAAGAACTCTAGGCCCCGGTTCCTCACTTTTCCTCTGAGTAGAATGTTGCACAACTTTCCTTGCCTTTCCCGGTTTCTCCCAGTCACGTCATGCTGACACCTTGCTCCCGCATCCCAGGCTCGGTGTAGCCGAGGTTGCTGCAGCAACAGCACACACGGGGTAACATTCCCCCGTAGCTACAGCAGCGGGACGTGAGTCAGTCGAAAAGTTTCGCCAAGTTTTTATTAGTGTATGATGCAGTCCATTTCATCTACAGTTGCCAGCCTGTCCAAAAGTCACACACCATGATGTGGAAGACTCGATGCTCATCACCTTCAAAGTGTTAGCTGGTCCAGGGGCCTCTCACTGAAGCCACTGCAGTTGCCAGCCCCTTCCACAGCACCCTTACTAATACCTACCATAAGAAGCCACGAGTAAACCTCCAGCCCCGCTGCCGGAACTCAGCTTCTGCTATTGTATGTCCTGTGTACTTAATAAGCAACAGTGACCTTGCTTGATGATCAAGAAGCCCCTTTTCACCAAGGCACCTGGACAATGTTTAACATCCCGGAAGACTTTTTTTCAACCCACTGGCTGGGAAGACCATGTGCTGAAGAATAAGGATGGAATTACTGTAATTCTCAATGGGAAATTATGAACGTGGAGCTTACATTTAATATCGGTTAAAGGTAGTCATAGAGTTATCATAATTTCTAACCCAGGATTTGGTTTGTTTTTCAGACATGGAGATGACTTGATCGTGACTCCATTTGCTCAGGTAAGCCCCGTTTCGTGAACGGGCAGGTTTGCCGCAGATTTGAGAATTTAATTTGGGGGATTAGTTCTGGTTCTTAATGTCACTGTAAATCAAATGCAAGTATAAATAAAAATTCTGTGGTTCGTTTAAGTAATTCAAAGGCAATGTTAGAGGATGTGACCTTAACCATATTGGACTGTTTCCTATAAACCCATAGACCCAAAGAATGTCTTTGCTTCAGATTACAAATTACCTAAGTGACATACTTAAATGAGACCATATTTCCTTAACTGATATAAACAGTTGAAGCAGAAATCTATACCATGGATTAAGTTACATTTAGTATATTTAGGTACATGATCAGTGCTTGAAATTTAATATTTCAGTTCAACCTAATGCTTTATTTACTCCTTTTTATGTGTCATTTGTACAGATTTAAATTTATCTTTATTTGCTCCCTTTAGGCTTACAAATCATGAAAATAACCATATGACATAAATACTGGAAGATGATAAAATGATCTAAAGCATTTGGAATATATATTAAATGGTTGAAAAGCAGATATTCTTTGTATAGGTCAGTGCTTTGCTACCCTAGCTGTACATTAGAATCACCTAGAAGCTGTTATCCCAGGCCCCAGGTCATATCCCTAATCAACTGGATCCAAAAATCTGCGGATTGGATCCAAGTACCTGTATTTTTTAAAGGCCCGGTATTTTTCCAGGAAAAGTTGAGAGTCACTGATATAGATAGACCGGGGAAAGAATAGAGTATTATTGATTTAACCAGGGCATGAAACAGGCTTAAAACCAACACTGACTGCTAAAAAGAAATATTGAGTATGAGAATACAAGTGATCCAGATAGATTATAAAAATCATGATAAAGGCTAATCATAATTATAACTAAAACTAGTTCTAGTGCCTTGGGCAACTCATTTAACTTCTCTAAGGCTTCTTTTTTCAACCAGCAAAGGTGAAGGACTTGTGTGATAAAGGTAGACCCCAGTTCAAACCCCCTCTCTTCCTCTTGCTCAGTGAATGGCCTTGGGCAAATCAAGGAACTTTCCCCAGCCTGGGTTACTCCTCTGCTAAATGACAGTTCCAATAGAACCCACTTCGTGAGGTTTTTAAGATATTAAAATAAACTTGTGAAATGCTCAGCACAATTTCTAGGAAACAAAATGAATTTTAAGTGTTATCAGTAAGAGCTCTTTCATGCCTAAAATGTTATAATAGTTTTAAAAAAACATAACGCAGGGTGTAGATAATAGAATTATGCATAATTCTTCTACTTTTTCAAATTTCATGAAATTTTATAATTGCTATAACTTAGACCAAAAATTTAGTGAATCCATAAATAACACACCATATAATAGTGATTTTTTTCATTACTGCCAGCAATTAAAAGTAGAATATTACCACCGTATCTTTTAGAAGAGTAATGACTTTTTTGCTTAAGGTTTTTCCAGAGATCATAAATTCTTTCTAGTACCCGTATTTCTGCGTTCAAAAAACATTTACACTCTTCATTGTTTTAATCATATTTTGTGATAACAAGATCATATAAATTTAGGGATTTTTAACTGATTACTATTGAATACCCATAATTTTATTTCTAAGAGTGAGAGCGGGGTGAGAAATTAAAATCAGGTAAAATAATATAAGTAACCATCACCAAACATAGAAATAATCATTCCAACTATGGTTTATTCAGCTAATTAACTATTATTGCTTCTGACTAAAGTCTCTGGATATTGTTGTAAGAAAAATATATCTAAATATATGGTAAAAAATGAGAAAAAATATGTATATGATACTTCAAGTAGTATTTATTAAATAACAAATACTTGTATTTAAAAAATAAATTTTTCTCCAATACATAGATTAATAAATTTGATTTGGTCCTTGCCATCGATGGTCTTAAATTCCCAAGAAATCTATATAATTACACATATTCTATGGTATTCCTATAATATACAAAAAAACCAACAGAATTTTAGTACACTGAGAAATATATACATGTAAAAAATCATTTATTCTATGTTAGCAAACTTTTTAAATAAATATATATACTTAATACTTTTGAAATTAGGATTTGAATATAAACCAACTCTGCATAGTATATAGGCATATCTGATGCCTGAAAATAATCCTGGAATGTATTTAGAAGAGTTTACATATGATTAGCTCAACGTTTCATAACACCTTATGGAAGGTGGTTGGTCAATTGCCCAGAGGCTGCAGATTTGTTTTGTTTTATTTTGTTTTGTTTTGTTTTGTTTTGTTTTGTTATTTAAATGCTTCGTATTTTCACAAATGGCCTTTTACTCAAGTACATGATCTGGAAAGCTATACTAGAATTAAAAAAAAAAAAAAAAGCCTGTTAAGTACTGAACAGTTTCACCACTGATGGGGCATCTTTGGGAAAGCAGATAAAAAGGCCCAGTAAGCAACAGTTTGTCTATGACCTTCTCTTAAGCCCTGTTGGATACCTCCTAGAATATTCTGTTGACCTAACCAGTAATACCTTAAATTTTTAGTACGAGATATAATACCATTGAATGCTAAATATTATAGATAATGCTTAAAATGAAAGATATTTAGTCACTTGAAGTGATGTGTTCATTATTTGGCTTAATATGTCATAGTAGTTTTTGCAAATGGACAGGAGACTTGATTTTAGACAAGTCACCCAAGGCAGTGTTCAAACAGACCAAGAATTATCCCCTTCCTCCAGTATGCTCTGGAGTTTAGAATTTCACACTAAATTATTCTGGCTAAAAAGACATTCTCCTTTCAAAATAGAATTTCTTTTGCCATAAAAATTTTAAAAAGAAATATAAGCAAAAGGAAAAAATGGAAATTTCCCATAATTCCAAACCCCCAAATAACTAGTATTGACATTTTACTTTACATCTCCCTAGGTTTATTTTTTTTAGTGTATTTTCCTTTCCATAATCCTTAATAATCAGCCTCACACTGTCCAAAGAGGTCAAAGGTCTCCAAAACCCACCTCATCTGCCTCTACTTGAGAACTCATTGCTTTCTGCCTGAGTCTCCAAAACGTGTTTTATTCCCCAGTCATAGATTTCTGTAAAGCTAAGAGAACAAAATCTTGTTATAAAGCAATTTAGAAAGACATCCAATTTGATGGACATGGCTGAAACCTAACCCATTTGGACAGATGTAATCTTCAGAAGGGGTCCTACAACACTGCTTCAGACTGTGTTCCCATGTCCACAACACTGTCCTGGTAAGAAATTCTTGCTGGTGTTTAACCTAAACTCTTTGCCACTTCCAATTTCTTATATTTCCCCTATAAGCTCAGAATCTTTTTGGTCCTCAAAAAAGTGACATCTTTATAGATGTGACTTATTTCCATTTTGAAATATTCTCCTATGTTTTTGTTGAAATCTTTTGGTGTGGGGATTTTCTTAGGCACAAAGGCTAGGTATTGAGACGAATCCCAATGCCATGCCACATCATGCCTCTCTACAACTGGCCTTTTCCTCCTAAAAGTATAGGAACAGTTTGGCCAGAGTTCTTTCCGTAGACTAAGGAATACCAGTGAGACACAACACTGATGAAATTTAGCAAACTCCGATTTTTAGTTAGCTACGTCTGGCCACACCTGTCCAGATATGTGATATGACTACCTTGTAAAACTGCAAGCCAACTAGAATTCTCATCTAGGTGAAATTCTCATCTTGTTAAAAGAAGTGGAATATTTGACTAAGGAAAAGCCGGAAAATACCCACTATTATCTGGGATCCTGAAGAAACCCCCATGTTAAAAAACTAAGGAGATATACAGAGTAGGAACAGATGAGTCCTTTTACCTTTACTGTAAGCAAAATATAACACCTAGGATAATTTTGTAAAAAATGTACCAGTCGCTAACTCTATAGAACATTACTGTTCCATTGGCAATCGAACATTGCCAATGTATTATATTTTTAAGGCCCCTGAGTATCCCTGACCCATTTCACCCAGCAGCAACCACCTTGTGGCTCATCTCAATCCCCAACTTGATGAGTCCACCAGGCACCCCTACTGGCTTGTAAAAGAAGTTGGTCATCACATTTCAGTTGCTTCTGCTAGTTTTTCCCTGATATTTTATTAAAAGAAATTACAGCTAGCATCTTCTAGGAATCAAAGTACTTTTTAGACTTAATTATATGAAACCATCAATATTCAACCTCTGTTGACCTACAAAAAGAACAATTTCATATGGTTTAACTAAAACATAACTTGGAAAGAAGTTTTCTATCAAAATGACCTTTCTATCTTATAAATAATTACACTTTGACTCCATTTTTGTTGTTTTTGTTTTTGTTTTTGTTTTTTTCTGGAAGTAAAACCAAGACAAGGAATTCTTTCTTGTTCTCCCTTTCCTCAAGGCCACTGGCAACTCTTGGTCTGTATTTTAGCACCATCTATTGGTATAAAGTATAATTGGAATGAAAAGTAATCCTCAAAATTCTTTGTTACCTTTTAAGCAGGGATTTTTAAGGAGAATGTTGTTGCCACATCTTTTTTTGTCTGTTTGTTTGAAGCAACCTCCTTTTGACATCTTTTTAAGAAATCATTGACAGAAGTATACATTTCTTTTAGTCTATTATGCTCAGTTGTTTGTTGTTTAACTTTTAAATGAAACCCATAGTTTCCTGCTATTTTCAGTGAATCTTACTGGTTAATAAATGTTTAAAGGTATTTAAGAAAATCTAAGATTCATGTGTATAAATAACATTCAATCCTTCTCCTGGGCCAATACATCATCCACCTCTGCAAAAGTTTTCCATAGTGCTGTCACAATTTCTTTCCTAAAGTGTATATATGTCTCATCATTGAAAATGTATTTTTGACCTAGACTGATTACACTGTTGCTTGGAGGGGCAGAAGAGAAAGAAATGGCCTTCATTTTCTAACCATTGAGCTGTGTAAGGGAAAAACCTCAAGGTACTTTTTGGTTAGCACACCTTAAGTAGCGGAGAAAAGTATAGGAGTTGCAAAGCCCTGACTATAATTCTCAAAAGGTTGAATTCAAGGGGAGTGAGAGTTTCCCTGAAACAAAAGCAAAGAATAACTGGATCCTTACTGAGAGGCTTGAGTCAAACTGTTTCCAGTTCTCCCACACAGCCTAGAGTTCCAGATGCTTCACTCTGTGGCCTGCAAGACAAGTGAGAGCATGAAACACTAACTCCGTGCATTCGTGATGTAGGCACCCAGGATCAATCAGCTAAATCCAGGGCAACACCCCTGTAGCATATGTCTGGAACTTTTATTTATACTTCTGCCAGTATTATATGTGTGCTGTAGTGCAGGAGATAATAATTAATCCTTATTAGAAATTTTATAAAGTATTATTTGTCCTGCCACAGAAACAGTGATCTAGTATCAGCCCACAAAAGGCACGATATATTTACAAAATTATTTACTGCAGCAGTGTTTGTAAAAGCAAACGTGAGGAGACAACCTACAAGTCAATTTGGAGAGGGGACACGCGGCATGCCTGGACGAGGGGCTGGAAAGGAAATTTATTTTTTCACTTTTTATTTTGAAGTAATTCATGCATATAAGAGAATATATCTAGTTAGTATCTAAAATATAAAGGACACTAAAATCAGCAGCTAAAGAAGTAGAACAGTACCAATATGTTTAATACCCCCTGAGCATATGTTGTCAATTTCATCTACCTGCCTCCTCTCACAACTAACAATAATTTTGGTTTTTGTCTTTATTAATGAGGGAGATATAGTTTACATTCTACCGTTTGTTCTGTTTAAACTCTGTCCTGTGTGAAGATAGATTATGCAAAAACTACATGAAATTTAAATTAATATCTGAAACAAAATTATCTGATTTAATAACCTTTACTATAGCAGAGTCAAAAATTGTTTCACAGAAAAACAATTATAGTCTATCTTTCATGAACTAATGTTTTCTTTCAAATGAGCGTAGAACTTGAATTAGCTGCAGCACTATTTCTGTTTACCCAGGTGTCAAATGCAGTGAACTCACTATAATTTATTAGATAAAGGTCTCAGAATTCTGAGGTTAAAATTCTGTCTAGAAAAAAGGAGTATTTAGGGAGTGCAATAACCTCATTTAAAATATTTTATTAGTATATTTGATATTCAATCCTTAAAGCCTAAATTAGGCCTGTATGATTTAATGACACTGGATCATTTATCAGATTTATTTCTATTTCTGCATCATTCAAGACTTCATGCCTAATGAAAGACAGCATGCTCTGATGTCAGCACTTGGTTATTTGAATACTCCGTCATAGGCAGCGTGACCTTTCAGTGCTGTGAGTTGTTTACATGTGATAATGAGCCAGGTTTTTCCAGTGACTGAGTTAATCATGGTTGGCACCTCAGGAAGCACCGTTAACCCCTTCAGGGGATAATGCTGTAGGTCACTGTCCTGGGGTGTAAACAGCACCCCAGTGACCAACAAGAATCAATGCCCGTTTCAGAAATGTCTGAGACATTTTTGTCTTAGAAAAACATTTAGACTGGCTTTAGTCTAAGTCAGAGCTGGATGAAAACATTTTGGAAGTAGTTCTGGAACAGTGGGAACAACTACAGATTTGTGTTCCCCACCCCCCTTTGTTACCAATGATAGGCACTAAGTAAACTCCCCATGCACATGCCAGATCATTAAACAAATGGAATGTTGCCATCATGGGCTAATATTCTTTGAGTGCTTTCTGTTTGCTGGGCACTGTCCTTGGCACCTAACCTGTCATTTCATATCATCTTCACAACAGTCCTCAAAGACAGCTATCACTATCCTGGGTTACAGAAAAGGAAACTGAGGTAGACAGAGATTATGTAACTTGTCTAAATTCACTGAATACGTAACGGAGCCAGGCAGTCTGGGTCTTTACGTAGTACCTAACAGGACAATTGAAATCTATGTTTTAGCTAAACTCAACAATCTGGTTGTCACCCACATTACTTATAATCTCACCTTGAGGCTCTACCTTGAGGGAAACTCACCCATTCTAGTGCAAAGGGAGGCAGGTAAAGCTCTTGCAAATGTTCTCTCCTAGCCTCACTTCCAGTTCTTTCGCCACCTTCTAGTTACACTAGATTAGAAAAAGAAGGACCTTCAGAGATAGATGGGATATGCTGGTCCCGCCTTGTGTATATGGGTGTGTTGTGTCTATGTATTCATTTCTTCAACAAAATTCTTTAGTACTTTCTATAGGCCCAGTTTTGAGCACATAGGGTGGTCTCATTTTATGTGAAAATGCATCCTTAAGAATCTTAAAATTGATGATTCAGATAACCTTAACAAAGAAAAGAATTTTTCTTTGCTAGGTAGCCATGTGGCAAAAGTGAAAAAAAAATTTAAATTCACCTAGATTTCTGACTTTGAAAGTCTGACATTCTTAGTGAATATTTAAAGAGAATTTGGGAACATATATTTAAAATTTTACCCCTAAAGTGAGAGTTTCTTATTATTTTGTATTATACTATTTTGAATTTGCATAATTCGTAACAATACTGTATGTATATTGCCTAAGATATTGGTTTGGTGGCTGAGGAATCCAGGAATACTGTGTCAGCTTCTGCTACGTCACCATATTCATTGACAATGAGGAGAAATACCTGGGAAATCTTTGCAGTCTGACCACTCCAGATTTCAAATAGGTACATGTAAACTTCACTAAGGGCTAAAAGATTCTTTAGTGGTATGTGAAACTAAGTTGCAAGCAGTATCAGGTTTTCACTTAACAAACTACTTTTTACATCACCAAACCATTTTAAATTGAGTTAAAGATGGCTCTGTTCCAAGGAGCTTAAAGAGTCCCTTTTTGTTGTAGGTCTTGGCCAGCCTGCGAACTGTACGAAACAACTTTGCTGCATTAACTAATTTGCAAGATCGAGCACCTAGCAAGTAAGTTATCCTTTCCCCACCCCGTCATGCTAAACTTTTAGACGGTGTTTTCTGAGTCTGGTTGAACTCAAGGCAATGTATTTGATTTCTCTCAGTCGTTGCCATGTTGTCTAACCATTTACGCTAAAGCCTAAGATGTCCTGTCAATTTTCTATAATACTTGCAGTGATGGTTCTAATATCAGAAATGAAGCCGTATGAGAAATAAATATGGTGCCTGCGTCTGTCAGAAATCACCTGGCATAATCAGTCCTTTGCCCAGTTATTCACACTCAGGGTAACTCTATCGTTTTGGCTTTACTTCATAAATTAACCATGGACATATAATCTCATCAAGCCTTAAAGTCAATCCAAAGTCATCCTCTTAATTCTAAGACACCAGTTTAACTTGGAGAAGCATTGTATCATATCAAAGATCTTTGATTCTCCTGCTGTTACTGAATCTCAGATAAGGAGCCTCATGGAGCAATTAATAAAATTGTGATTTTTTTTTTTTTTTTGTGATAACAGAGGAAGCATTTGAAAGACAGAAAGCTGAGATGGGAAATAATTATAATTTGAATCATCTAATAAAGGTGAAAAATCTAAAAAGAGAAAATAATTTTTCACGATTAAGTGGAAAACTAATTACTCAAATGCTCCTTATTTTGGCATTCTATCATTAATAATAAACAACAAGTCATTAAAATGTAAACTCCAGAGGCTCTGGGTGGCTCAGTCAGTTAAACATCCTACTTCAGCTCAGGTTACGATCTCAAGGTTCACTAGTTTGAGCTCCACATCGGGCTCTGTGCTGACACCTCAGAGCCTGGAGCCTGCTTCAGATTCTGTGTCTCCCTCTCTCTCTGCCCCTCCCCTGCTAGTGCTCTCTGTCTCTCTCTCTCTAAAATAAACAAACATTAAAAAATTAATAATAAAATAAAATATCAAGTCCAAATAATTTACCAGAAGAAAAAAAATTTCTTTAAATAAATATTAAGATAACAGTGGATAGAAATTTATTTAAAATTATAACTTATCTAAGTCTATAAAAGTATATGGAAAATCTGAATAATAATTTTAATTGTTTTAAATGTTTTTTTAAATTTTTTTTTTTTTTTTTAATTTTTAAGAAGAGAGAGAGACAGAGTGCAAGCAGGGGAGGGGCAGAGAGAGAGAGACAGAGACACAGAATCCAAGGCAGGCTCCAGGCTCTAAACTATCAGCACAGAGCCTGATGCAGGACTCAAACTTGTGAACTCTGAGACCATGACCTGAGCCAGAGTCAGACGCTTAACTGACTGAGCCACCCTGACGCCCCAAAAGATGTGAATAATTTAAAATAATAATCCCATAATAATGTAACTGACACATTCACATTTTCCATGTGAATTTAAAAAAGCTCTGGCCACTATGTATGCATTTTCTATGATAACAAAGGTTTTTTAAAAACCAATATAAATGCTACAACGCAAGTAATTATTCGAATGGAACCCAGAAGCTTCAGTCAATTGTCCTGTTTTCCAGGTAATGATTTCGCAGTCATGTCTCCTCAGTCTGAACATTTCTCACCTTCTTCTCCACCCCCACCTCATCCGTTGGGCTAATTGCAATTCATTCTTTAGGTCACAGCTTAAATATAATTTACTTGGGGTCATCGTCCCTGGCTAACACCCAACATAACACACGTACACACAGGTCCCAGACTTGATGGTACGTCCTTCCATGTCTGTGTAACTGCATACTACACCTAACTCCTATGTTAGCACATATCCCTCTGTGCTCCAGGTACCTATTTACTTGTCTGAGCACCCCTGAAGAATGTCAGCCTGCAGCCATTGGGGGGTGTATGTGGTTGACGTGTGTTCCTGGTGCCTCACACAAGAGCCAGCACAGAGCAGTCACTCTGCATGTGCTTGTTGGCTAGAAGAGCAAAGTGATACTGTAGCATGTGAAATCTGAGGGTTTACTTGCAGTATTTGTTTACCATTACCAAACGTGTCTTCTGTGCTCCATGGCCATATAATATCCCAGTGATCTCAACAGCCCCGTGGGTATTTTGGCATTTGGTAACTCATAGGTAATGTCACCTCCTCTTTGGAAAGTCTCAGCTTCACAGGAGGCATGAAATTACGGGTGTCACTCCCAAACATTTTAGTCCCAAATATTAAGGCATGTCTTTGAATAGGCAAACTACAAACTTTATAATGCCTTTTATGCTTCCTTCAGACATGGTCACTTGGGTACCAACATCTAAACCTGTGTCAGGCAAACAGTTTACCAGACAGGTGTGAAGGCAGCAGACTGGCTTTCTGTCTCTAAAGAGATAACCTAAGACCCATCCCTTGAAAGATAAAGTGTTCAACTGATTTGCAAGGATGAAACAGATTAAAGTAGAAAAGAGCAACTAGAGGAGGATAGAAACTCATAGTTTATGCCTAAACCTGACCTATTGTATGTCCAGTAACATCTAACCAAACAATATTAGCTGGTAGTCTCTAAGTAAAGGCCTTTGTAGTCTCTCTTTTGGCTAAGGCAGATTTGTACCTCCTTTACTGATTCAAATTGAATCAACCTCTTCATGTATCAGAATAGCAGAAATTAGTCTACACAGCTAAGCTCTGCTGCAGATAGCGATAGTGAAATGGTATAACTCTGGCTTGTCACATGATGACCATGAGGGAATCAGAATTTTCCCTGCTGGACACTTACAATGCCACTAAAACATTTCCAAGCTTACCCTTGGATTTCATGGAAGGCATGTGAGGCCTTGCACAATCCGCCCTTTTTGTTTGCTACAGGAAAGAAGTCCATGAGGAATGCATGTGAAGCCTGGCCCCTGTGGGTACTCAAATGTGGATTGCTGATTTTACTAGTCTATCACTGGTTTCTATCATGTTGCTCTTTCTTGCCCCTGAGATTTTTAATTCCACAGTGAGTTCTGACCCATTCTTCATTAAATGATTTACCACTGTAACCATGGATCAAGTGATTAATATCGTCTGCTTGTCATTACTTGTTGAAATATCAATTTCCCAAGTCCCCAAATTGTAGGATTGTTATTAAGAGAAGATAATAAATAAAAAGGCAATAATTTGGTTTTCTAAAACTGTAGATGAGCTTAGGACTATTCATTTGATACCTTTTTTCAGATAAAACTCTTTCTAGATTTTCACAGAGCAAGGACTAAAAAAGGAGTAATTAAGATATAAATTATTTGAATAATATACTCTTAGCAAGAAGATCAGCTCTATTTCAGAGTAACAATTTAAAGCATCACCCTTTCTGTTTTATGAAACATTAATCAAGTTTTACATTTCTCATTTCATTTACTAATAAAAACCAGAATAACTTGGCAGTTGATTGTGGTGCATTTCCAGCCAAACACAAAACTTCAATCCTAAAGTGACATCAATAAACTTAAAAGCAGTAAGTCAGAGCCAGACACTGCCTGGAACCAAGGCAGTGAGAATTTAGAAAGCACTAGATTGCATCTCCCAATTAAGAGATGTGTCATCTCAGGAAAGCAGATTTGAACACAGCTCTGCAAGAGTCTGTCATTTGCACAGACGCATGGCTGTTCGTCCTCTTTCCACAAAAGCATCTTAAAAATAAGGCAGTATGGCAGAGCGCTGGCTCTAGAATCCCACTGCGTTAGTTGAAAACTCAGCTCTCTTATTCTGAACAAGTGACTCGACTTCCCAAAGCTTTGTTTTCCTCTTTTGTAAAACGAAAACAATGAGATAACCTGCTTTATGGTTTCTTTTGAGGATCAAAGTAGATTATTCGTCAAAAGTGCTCATTTAGCACAGTGTCTGACACACAGTAAGTGTTTTGTAAGTGTTAGTTAAGTGTCAAAGATCACTATGCAATATTTTAAAAGCTTCCAATTGTAAGTAAGTTA
This sequence comes from Panthera pardus, assembly GCF_024362965.1. Lineage (NCBI taxonomy): Eukaryota > Metazoa > Chordata > Mammalia > Carnivora > Felidae > Panthera > Panthera pardus. The sequence goes on from NW_026526765.1 coordinate 111,698,292, forward strand.
TAGTCCATAAGTGATATTCTTTTCAACATAATTTATTAAGCACTGATTGAATAGTGGATACGTTGTGGCTGGACTCTGTAGAGATACATGTTAGTTTTAGAGCAGGGTTTTTCAGTTCAAGGGGAATATAATCACCTTGTGAAACTTTGCAAGCATCTGAAAAATCAGAGAATACAAGATAGAACCTATTTAAGTACCTTTGGTTTATAGTGTTTCTGCAGTCTCTATAGCATCTATTTGGACAAAGCATTGATATACCTCTCTGATAAATGTATCAGAGATGTTTCTCAATATAAGGAAAGGAAAAGGAAAGTGTTTAAATAGCTTCTCTAATTGTAACACAGTCTCCAAGGAGTCATTCACTTCTGAGAATCTATGCCAAAAACAAAAGTTTCTCATCACTGTATTAGGGAAACCACTTGTCGCTTGACTGTTCTTCAAATTCACAAAGTTTGTGTTTGCTCTGTAAGCCCTGGTTTAATTGAATGCAGTCAATTAATAAGAACTTCCTCCTCTATCATGTTCCTGTGACATTTACTTCAGCCTTATTTTCCCCAAAGTCTATCACTGTGAGATTTAACTCTTTGCTTTTTTTTGACATGTGTGATATTAACTATAGACTAGGAACTTAACTGGCTAGTCTGAGAGAAATCTTCATTTGCATGTCCTGCCTTAAAAATAATCCTTTGAATTAAAATAGCATATTGGAGATGACTCCGAGAGTCCTGAGATTAACATGCACCACATATTTACTGCTTTGTACTTTTCTCTCTTTGTCAGAAGATCACCCATGTGCAACCAACCATCCATCAACAAAGCCACCATAACAGGTAAGAAAGATCTAGAAGCTTACTCTTCTTCTGTCTAGAAAAAAAAAAATCATATCTTCCAAGGTTCCGCATAACACTTAACACCAATTTTATATTGCAATTCTATAATTTTAAAGAAATTGTTCCCTTTTTCTCTCTATTATCATTTCTATCCTTGAGTCCACAAGTTCTCCATTTAAGCTATTATTTGGGAAATCTTTACTGATGTGCCGTCTTTAAAGACCATTTAAATCTGTGCTGATACATTGCTCTCGGCATTTGTATTATGAGAGATAGTGTTACCTTCCAAATGTTGACCATATCGTTTCCAGGCTTATGCCATCAGCATGACGTTATTGTGTGGTAGTTTGTTTTAATGAAAGGGAAAGCATAAATAAAAGGTACCTTACTGGTTAATTGATATCCCAGTTGTGTGCAGGAAGGAACACCATTCCAGTAGTCCTGATTTTGGCTCAAAGTGAGAATAAATTTACTTTGGGAGGGGAGAGAAGTAATTATACAACACAGGAAAGTTCAATGAGATCAAAAGAACAGATGTTTGGGGAAAAGAAGGGAAAAGAAGGATGAGGGACATAAAGGGCAAAAAAAAAAAAAAAAATCATCCCAATTCCTATTAATCTATTTTAGACATGGGGCTTGACCTCAACTGAACCAAAAACAGAACAAATGATCTCATTTTGCTGAACCTGAAACCAAATTGAACTCATTTAATCATTTCTTGAAACCCCAATTGATTCATTAAAATAATTGCCTGGAAAAGAAAACCTATGTTTTCTAAAATTATTACCAGAAGAAAATTAACATATTCTCCAAACTAGACCATTACTTCATTTGATTCAAGTGCCTTCCTTGGACTCCAACTCAGAATATTTTGAGAGCTCCTTATTAAGCTATTAGTGAGTACACTTTGCTTGAAAGTTAACTTCCCCATTCAGGTCAGCACTTTTAATCTGGTCTCCTTTGCGATCACATCAGAGTTGATTCTGGAACAGTTGGTAATGTTGTTCTTTTTGGAATGTCTTTTGAATGGGATTTGCATTTCAACGAATATTAAATGTTTGGTTCTTTTTCCTATGTTTATCTTTCAAGATCTTGTTGGTGATGATTTTCAAGTGTCATTTCATAGTGTAAGCCTTGTCCATCACATTTCTTCCTGTCGTTGTTCAAGATATAGACTGAAATTCCTGTATATTAAAATAAGTTCTTTGATTAACAACTTTTTTTTTTCCCAGAAAGCTGAGTTCAATGTCAATGGGTCTCAACTGAGATAGGGGTGTAGAACTGGATGGCCCTGTCTCTGTACACTTGCCTATTACGTTGAGGGACAAGCAGGCCAACCTTTGTGAGCCTGCAGCTGGGGCTTCTAGTGAGAGAGGCCACATGGAAGCTCATCCCCAGCCCTGCTTCAGGCTCTAGATCTGACCCCTATGCAGAGGGGTCACCTCCCCACCCCTACTATTTTTGCCACAAGCAGGACTCTGACATTGTAGTTTGAACAGAACGCAGTGCTATTTTGGTTCCTGGATGCTTGTGTAGCTTGAGGTCACATATGAGCCAGCCTCACAGGAGCATCCTCTCCAGAGAGCAGCTGCAGGTATCGGTGGAGATTGTTGTGTCCATCAGGAGGTGGTGGGTGGTCAGTGGTCCAGGCAGCTGTCCAACCACCCTGGCAGATGCCGGGAAGTGATTAAAGGAGGAGTAATTGCACTCAAAGGGCACAGACTTTTCTTAAACACATGTGAGAGACCCTATAGAAGCCCCCACAAATGTTCACATAGTGTTGAGGCCCAGGAGTTATACCAGAGGGAACTTTGAGCCATTGAAATCTGAGAATTAAGGTTAATATGGCCTCATTTGTACCCACAAGCTCCTGACCTGAGGCCTAGGGACAGTGGGGCTACAGAAATATCTTATCTAGGAAGGGAAACTAATTAACTGTCCTTAACTGCTTAGTGCAGCCGTGTTCATCACAGAGCACAATGGGAAATTAACTAGAGAATGGCAGTCTTTTTTCCTTGTCCCAGCCTAGCCAACCAAGGTGGAAAAGTGGAATGGAGGCTGTGGGAATGAGGGCAATGGCAGGAAAAGATTTCTGTCTCTGAGCCCATTCTGAAAAAGTAGGCTCTTAAAAACATAAACTTGGATAGAAGTAAGAGTTGAGGTACACAGAAAAGTGCATCTCCTTCCTCAGCCGCTGACTGTTCAGGACCTATACATCCAGGTTCACGCCTCCTATTGTTAGAACCCAGCTATTCCTGTGTCATGGTCCTGGGAATGGCAGAAAAGAGTGTTAAAAAGGGTCAGTGGGGCACCCTTTAAGATGAACTTGACCTTCTTAGATATTTTGGTTAGGATCTGGAGGAACAGTGCACCATATGGCAGAGTCCAGGAGTGGTCCAAAAGGCTGCTGTGGTGCACAGCTCCAGGGGCCCCTGGAGGGCAACCACTTAGAACATCACGGGTGGGCGCCCCTGGAATTGTGTAGAATGGGTGTTCTACCTGTCTAGAATTCAAATCATGCTCTACCATGATAGCTGTGTGGCCCTGGGCAGGCCACATACCCCTCTCTGCCTTGGTTTCCCCACTTATAAATTGGTTATCATATTTCATACAGTTATTGCTAAGTAAGGGGCGTTCACATATGGATGCTCTCAGCATCCTGCTTCACAGAGTAGGCATGCAAGACATTTTCTCTTTTGCTTTGCACTTTTTTTATTCTCTGTAGGTAGAACAAGGGATGATGGAATGAGTAGGGCAGAGAGTTGAAAGGAGGAAAAAATGAGAGAAAGAGGCTTGTAGGGTCATAAGAGAGAAAATATGGAACCCCTCAAAATGGTCAAAACGGACACACTTCCTTGGTGCCTGTCAAAAGTGGGTCTTCCTATTGCTCCCAGTGCTGTGTCCCTACTTTTCCTCACTGCCACACACATTGGTGGCCCTGTGATGTGGGCAATAAAGTATGGCTCAGAATCATTTTCAAAATCTAAAATAATGATCTCTCTACAACTTTTCCGTAAATCAACCATTTGATTTCTTTAAAAGAACAGTTAAGAACTTTGTCTACATGCATCACACTGTTTTCTAAAGCTTTCTCCCACAGAACTTACAATACCCTTTTCTCCTTTGAGATTATTCCATTTGACATATGTTTTAAAGCCAGGGAAGTTTGACTTTATATCATTAGGGTTAAAGCATGTAAATCACTTGGCAGTTTCTATTTCCATAGCTAATGTTCATTTCCAAATGTACATTTATAAACGAGTCTCATTACTAAAGAGCTATTTTGTTCTTTAGTGTGATATAACAAACACATGGCATGTGGGGTTTGGAGCTGGAGTACAAACCCTGGGTCTCTCATTTGCTTTATTCCCTCATTTGAAGAATGTAGATATGAGTAGCTAACTCTCAGTGCTTTCACAGAAATTTGGGGAGATAATTTAGACAAAGACCAGAAGTCAGCAGGTTATGAGTAACTCCCCAAGTGTTTCTTCCTATAATCCTAATCCATGTCTGGCATCTATTGTTGTTGTTGTTCTTAAAGCTAATTTGAAAGCTTGTAAGGTAGAGGAGGAAGACACTCATGATGTGTCAGCTTTTCTGGAACATTTCATCAATGATTGTTTTTAAACAGTAATCACAGGACATTTTAGGAATCCTTGTATTACTTAGAGCAAGGCTCACCTACTTAGGTCCTTAAGGGGCAATGAATAATAGAACTAGAGTATGTTGAAACATGAGGGGGCAGCAAAGCGTCAGAGATGGCCAAGCCATCGCTGTATTGTGCTGTTCTGTATGGGTTTTGGAGTTTAGCTATGCCTCTTTAGACACAATTAGTCCTTTCAAGCATTTCGTTTTCAAATGATGTTAACTCAGGAAAAGCTACCTCATACAATCTTGTCATGTCTTCCCAGTATCAATTTTCACTAAGTTTCTAATTGCCACATTTTCAATCCCTTTAATCATTTTCAAATTAAGAATTTTCATGCAAGAATGCAACTCAGAGGAAATTTAAACTTCTCTATTGTAAAGTTGAGAAAACTGAGGCCTAGTGAGAGTAAATGGTACTTAGACATGGATCCAGGAATATATATCTCTGAGTCCAGGGGCCTTCTTACACCCCTGTAAAACCATTCATCATATTAGGGTAGCTTTCAGACCAACTTTAGAAGTGTATGCGTTGAGAAAGTATAAGAAGTATTAAAGGGTATTAATTTATGAGCAATAGATACAGAACTGTATTTCTTGTACATAAACTTGAAAATTAGAAAAAAAAGTCATGTCCTATCTCCTCCCTGGATAGGTCTTTATATTTAGAGCTGTTTCGATTATATTCACTGAATATAACCTCTAGGCTCTCAGATAAATCGAACTTGGAGGTTGAAGGCAAATGTCTTTTGGCTCAAGATTTTAAAAAATACAAGTTTTTCTCTATAAGTGATAAAGTGAATATAATTGCTTACACTTTACCTATAGAGGGAGTCATGTGATACAGTGACTAGCATAAAACAAAATTGATTTTAGTCCACAAAAAAATTGGTATAAGTCTCCACTCCACATATTTTACCCTGAATATTCACAACCCCTTGAAAACCAAGTGTTTTATAAATAGAATTTAGTTAGTTCGGTAAGTAGAAGATATAAAAAGTAAATTATCCAAATAGTACTAATTAGTTGAAACCCAATGAGAAGAAACTTAACCTTGCATGTTTATTGTTCTTCTAAAGCTCAAAGTCATTCCTAAAATCCAACGAGGGGACAAAAAGAATACCAAAGGTATTTAACTGGAACAATTATTGTGTTATTATCTGGACTAATCATTTAACATTTTGAGCTTATTAAAGAAAAGACACCAAGAAAGTATTTTATGGTGACAATAGTGATGCTAGGTACTTAACTAAGTCATTATAAGTCTGTGTGTATGTGTGTGTGTGTGTGTGTGTGTGTATGTGAGAGAGAGAGAGAGAGAGAGAGAGAGAGAATAACAAATAGTCTATATAACATAAAAAGAAATATGTGCAATAATAATTGAAAACAAGATCTGCATAAAGAAGACAAATGGGTCTAGGTGAGAGAGGTCAAAGAGACATTGGACGGAAATGCACGTTAAGGTGGTGTGCGTGCAGGAGGAGACCAGTCCATTGCACACAAGTCCACTCTACTAGTAGCAGGCACCACTTCACCATGTACTTCCCCTATTTTCCCTTTTCCTTTAATAAGGGCACATTATAGCAAGACTCTGATAATTGCAGAAAATGGAAGCTCAGTTAGCTTTGTTAAGAATGTGATTGAAAAATGCTGAAGACATGTGGTTTAATAACTTGAAGGAAACATGGATAAAGATTGTGTATGGGACTGTTTGTACATTGGCTTTAAAAAAAAAATGTTTATTTTTGAGAGTGAGCGAGTGAGGGAGGGGCAGAGAGAGAGGGAGACAGAGAATCCCAAACAGGCTCTGCACTGTCAGTGCATAGCCTGATGTGGGGCTCAAACTCACCAACTGTGAGATCGTGACTAGAGCCAAAATCAAGAGTCAGACGCCTAACTGACTGAGCCACCCAGGTTCCCCTGTACATTGACTTTTTTGCAAGTTTTTTTCTTATTTTACTTTGACACTTAACACATCTACTGACTATCGAGTGTTTTAAAGTTTTTAAGCCAAAAGAGGTTACTTTTATAAAAATTCCTTCATGAAAAAGACCTCTCCAGAAAAAGCATTGAATTGAAAGATTTCCTTAAATACTTGAAGTATGACTATATGATTATTAAACTTATAATCTTTTAGAGGTATAAAAGTCTGTTTCTTTTTTATAAGCTAACCTGTTTTGCCTTTCTATACTTCCATTTAAATATATATTTATAAATACATATGTGTGTGTGTGGAGATAGAGAGAGAGGGGAAGCAGGTCTAACACAATGACTTTTCAACCAGGAAGTGATTGAAATAATACTTGACGTTATAAACAGTGAAAAAAACAAATGTGTAATCATGGGGAAAATAATTAATTGAATATCTATTGCCTGAATATCTGCTCTGGGTATTTTGTTACAACATTAATTGACATAATTAAATGAAACTGCATGTTATTTAGTCAGCCAGTATGAGTCGAACCATATAGATTGAAAACCTAGCTTTCCTTTTATTAGCTTTTTAACTGTGATCAATTTACATAAATTCTCTAAGCTTTCATTTTCTCATCAGTAAATTCTAAGTCAGTGATTGGTAGCAAGAATGTATTCAACAAGTGGTAGGTAGTGTAAGTGCTAGAATTTTATTATGATTATGATTATTATCCATTTGGTGAACAAATATTTTCTGTGTACCTTCTATATGGCCTGCAATAGGGTAGGTTTTAGAGGTGAAGGTATGAGTAAAATGTGACTATTGGCATCAAGGAATTCACAATCGAGGGGAGAAGGAATCATGAATGATTATGTACAAGCCAAGTGGCCATAATTGAAGCAACTTCAAATACAGGTACTATCTATGGAAAGTTCTTTGCTGAGCTTTGAAGAATGTAGAGTTTTGCGTATAGTCAAGGGACGATCACCTGACCCCATGGGGCCAGCAAGAGTGCGGTGTGGAAGCATGGGGTGCCTGTCAGATCAGCAGACTAGGGACAGTAAAAGACAAAGAGAATTGAAAGTGTGCGGAGCAACAAAACAGGAGCAGTGAAGAGTATTGGAAGCCAGTGTTGATCATGGTGGACTTTGTTTTATGGGCAAGGGAAGATGATCAATCATTTTTTTAAGTGTACTTATTTTGAGAGAGAGAGAGAGAGAGAGAGAGAGAGCGAGCATGAGTGGGGGGGGGGTCAGAGAGAGAGAGAGAGAGAGAGAGAGAGAGAGAGAGAGAATCCCAAGCAGGCTCTGCACTGTTAATGCAGACACTGAGGTGGGGCTCAATCCCAGGAACCATGAGATCATGACCTCAGCTGAAATCAAGAATCAGACGCTTAACTGACTGAGCCACCCAGGTGCCCCAAGTCATCAGTCGTTTCTATGCAGAGGAGCAAGTATATAATTTAGAAAGACAATATTGGAAGCAGGATAGAAAACATACCAAAAAGAAGAGACCGGAGGCAGCCCCATCCTCATTAGCAGGCTGTTATCTGTCAAGTACACACTAAGGATAACGCAACTCTGAACTCGGGTGGTGGTATCTCCAGTGAAGATGAGGGGATAGACTGACAACTGTTTTCAGAGACAGAGTTGAGAATACTTGGCAGTTGATTACCTTGAAGAGTGATGAGAAAAGACGTGAAAACAGAAGTCATATGGTGTTCATCACAGCACATGTATATAAGCATAAAAGATGGAAAACAACCCAATAATAATAAATACTGTAGGAATTCTATTTTGTTATAAAAACCTATAATAAAAAGGTTTTTACATGAATTATGGCAAAATTTTAATCATGTAAAAATGCTACTATTTTAAAGACTACATGATAAGGTGCTAAGTGGGCATTAGGCACACATTTAATACATTTTAATTATGTGTAATGGATTAAATTTAAGACATTCTTAGCTGTTGACTAGTAAGTACCAAAGGCCAATAGCTTAATCATTTTATATAGACTCTAGTGACAAACATGTATTTTTTGGGTCTCAACTGTTTGCCTCTTCTCACTTGGAAAAGGTACTAATGAGATGCTGCCTAATGATATCTCAGTATTGGGGAGCCACAGTGAAGAATTAACTATATTTTCAAATAATAATAATATCCCTCAGATAGGACAGTACTCTATCTGTTGATTATTGAGCCTATGACGCCTATGGCTTGACTGTTCTATTATCCTTCCAGTGTTGAGCAAAGCTACCACAGAAAGAGAGGATCTGAATGTTCACCCAAGTCCACTACAGCCAATATCCCTTCCTACTGCCCTGAGTTTGAAAAGGGCAGTATTTCCCAAACCTGCCTGACCAAAAGAGATCACCAGGGTATGCTTTAAAACAAAAATAAGAGGATAGATTCCCAGACAGTCCAGAACAGAATCTTTGGGACAAGACTCACATTCTTTATGAGTGCTCCCAGATGATCCATTTGGTCAGCCAAATTTGGGAGAATCATGGAATACTGAATGATGTGGGTGAGAGTGCCAGTGCACAGTGGGGTCATTGAGTTGCTCGTAATTTGCTGGAAAATCACTGTCTTTCTGGAAAGTGTATTAGTGACATCCACACCCCCATGTCACAAACAATACAGTCTAAGATAAACAAGATACTATGTGTGAAGTGCTGTGTGATTAGGAAGGAAAGACAAGGTGATACTATTATCAGTGTAAAGCACGTCATCATGGTCGTCATTACTGGGCTGCCATTGCTGTTATCTCTCAAAATGTATACAAGATTTTAATTAGACAAGCTTGCTCTTCTCCTAGAAGAGAAGTATCATGTCCATGTTTGCGTGTGAGGGTGGGAGCGGGCTTGGGAAATGTTATGTTTAGTAACTGTATTGTTTTTGTGTTCTTAGACACAGTACCAAGTTTCCTTAAAGAAAGAAAGAAAGAAAGAAAACAAAAGCTGCATTCTTAAGTTGCTCCCTTTACCCACAAAGGGCTTCCCACCCATGTATTCTGTAGAAAATATTCTAGGCATACTCAGAAATACATTACTGTGGTGGGGCAAAGCAGTGAAAATTCCTTTTGGTCTAATTTCCCAAATTTTACTGGTTAAATGTGACACCGAATTGTTTGACTCCATGAATCAACAGAGAGTTCACTTCGAGCAGCCTTCTTTTACCATCTCAGAAAATACTTTTAGAAAATCCGTTGGAGATGGTATGGATACTGACATTAAAAAAAGGTAACATTTTCTGACATTTAATACTTACTGAAGACTCTACAGGCATAACCTCCTTTAAACCATATGAGGATCCGATATACAGCCACAAATGACAAAGTGTAGATTACAGCTGACTCAAAGGAGTATCACTAAGGTTTCCCTTCTTAAGATCTATTGACATGTGCACAAAAACAAACAAACAAACATACAATCTGTTGTCATTTGCCTCTTCCCTAGGACAGTGACTCCCTAGGAATTTTTCTTGTTCTTTTGTTCTTCTTTTTTTTTTTTTTAAGGAGGACAGAAAATAAATTTATATGGTCCTGTTATGAATGTATATGAATGGATAGTAGGATAAGATGATGGATAAGGTCTGGGGTTCCTGGGTGGATCAGTTGCTTAAGAATCTGACTCTTGGTTTTGACTCAGGTCATGATCTCACAGTTCATGAGTTCGAGCCCCACATCAGGCTTCGTGATGACAGTGTGGAGCCTACTTGGGATTTTCTCTCTCCCTCTTTCTCTGCCCCTTCCCGGCACACTCTCTCTCTCTCTCTCTCAAAATAAATAAACTTAGACATTTTTAAAAAAGAGAATGGATAAAGTCTATGGATACAGAGAAACCTTTGGGAAACCCTAAGAACTCAGTTACATAAGCTAAGGAAAGGATTCCTGCCTAGGATGTAGAATTCTTGAAGCATTCTTTAATTCCTACCATCCTCTTCCTGACTCTCCTGAAGTACCTCCTGAGAGTACCCTGGCAGGAACTTCCACAGGGAGCGGCGGTGTGGTCTGTGTGAGAAGTGCCTCATGTAGAGTATGTCAGAAGTTTAGGGGCAAAAAGCAGTGCTTGAGGCTCCCACTCACCTTGCTTCTAGGACCACTTTTAACCCCTGAAATGGCACTTTCTACAAGTGATAAGATTCATCATGTCTTTGTTTTAGACTCTTGATAAGCCCATCATACCTGTTATATCTTCTTGAGTACGATTTCTAGCCATGAAGTTCCTTAGCTCTCTATCCCCCAGAAGCACTTCCTTTAGATATTTCTGATGTCTAAATATCCAGTGCTTTTTAGTGTGCTATCCTCTCTCTTTCTCTGTGGTTCCTTCCTGGCACTGTGGGCAGTCTGGAAGTATTTCTGCTTCACTGTATTCTACATGGGTGCTTATGACTTTTTCTTTCTGGTATGTTTTTGATATTTGCATATTGCACACTGAATTGTCTATGTGGAGAATCTCTTTTCTGTGTGCCCTCCTGGGTTTGCCCTTTCTCTCTCTGTTTCTAGGTTGTGAAAGACTGTGTTTAGGCTCTGGGACCCAGTGAGGCATAAAATACCTCCCCTGAGCTTTAGAACCATCATCCTAGAAGTTTTCTGAATTGAAAAAGATCAAATGTGTTTTGTTGATTGACAAAGAGCATTAAGTAAAAAAGAAAGCAGAGGGTTCACAAATGCTTGGATAGACAAATAGCTAAAATCAGGAAAGGCAGGAGGAAGGGAGTGAGGAAGAAATGAGTCAGGATGAGAGGTCTTTTTTCCTACAGAACCAGGAAGCTGTCTGCACTGGGATTTTAGCTCAGACACTGCAAAGAGTCCTGGGGACCCAGTTCAGGAACTTAGGGAAAACTTAACAGCATGAGAAAGTAGAAGACAGACTTGTAAAAGAGTAAATGTCTTCCAAATAACTAGAGAGGGTGACAGAAAAGGACTCTCAGTCCTGGAACTGAGAGATTGAAGTTGAGGAACAGGCAAGGGCTTCTGAGACACTTCAAGTCTCTGACTGTGTGACTGTGCTGTTTAACAAGAATTGTTTACATAGAAATAGACCTAGGTTTTCTTTTCCTGCAGGTTTTTATTTTGAAAAAAAAAATTCCACACTGTTGTAAGTTTTATTTGTGAATTTGATGTACACGTGGGAACCTAGAGAAGAAGAGGGCTCAGAAGTCAGGAGATCGGGGTTTCACGAAAGCCATGCTCTCCTGCTTACCTGCTTTGTGACCTTCGACAGCTTACTCTATGCCCTGACTCTTTTCTGTCAAAATGTGGTGGATACTCATAATAATGTCCTCCTAATTTTGAGGATTATACAAGATAATGCATGTAGAAAATTTGTCACAGTGTCTGGTAATAATAAATGGCAATTCTTACTAAAAGGTGAAAAGCGCCTTATATATCAATGTGCATTACAAAACTATCAGTAGGTGCTATTGTGCCATTCATGTTGATCCTCAAAGTAGTTACCTTTGTAAAATGTACCTGTTTTTAGTCCAGATGCCACTGCTGAGAGTATTTTAGAAATAGTTTTGGGAATAGTTTATAGGCCAGAGAGGAAAGAGTCACCTCATTGGTTTACTGTCATGCTTCACTTTTGACAAGAAATACTGTTTCCAATATGATTACCAATGCTAGTCAGCAAACAGGATGTCAGAATAGCCTGGATCAGGCTAATTCTAGAAATGAATCCACTCCAAGGGATAAGACAATTTTGAGGTATTTGGGAGAAGTATAACAGACGTGGCAAGGAAATCCCAAGACAATGTCCTAGGATTGTAGAGTGATGGCAACATATAGAATAAGCAAGCATATAGGTAGGTGTTCACAGGGGACACTTTGAAAGAGTCAGCTTCATCTGAAATCCTGTCAGTTTCTGAGAGGAATGCAACGGTCTCTGGGAGTCTTTTTGCCTCTTCAACACACCTTGTACAGTCTGCATTTCTAAAGATCTTCCCAGCACAGTTCTCTTCACTGGAAACTGCTGAAGGTCCTGGAGATAAAGGAGAAGGCCAGTGTGTCCCAGCCCTACTGGCTGAGAGAGGGGCCCAAGCCCTCATCATTTCAACAGAAAGGGAAGCAGAGGAAATCAACCTGGCATTATACTACAAGGTTATTTCTCAATGTGTCTATCCCATTATCACTGAGCACTTACAGTCCTTCAGCATCCTATTCTTTGAGGATTCTCACCCAGCTCTCTTCTAGGCTGTCTTATACCCTCCCCTTAAATGATGGTACATCAGCAATGATCCTCCAGTGCAAGGTAAAACCCAACTCTGCTAACTTAAGTAAAATAGAATCTAGTAAAATGGAATCTACTTTACTTCAGTAAAATAGAATATTGGAAATAATTTCCAATTCCCTGAGAATTAGTCAGGAGGCTGAAGGATCAGGGTTGAAGGACTCCATTCATCTTCAGAGTGCTAGAAAGGCACAAATGAAGGGAAATTCTCATGGCAGGAGCAATCTAGAGAGCCTCCTATAACTGTTTTGAGTTTCTTTGTTAATATGTCTAAGAGTTAAATTCCAATGAAGGGGTCTAACTTGTCTAGTTTGGGTCTTGGGTCTTGGCTAAAGGAGAACAGGACATCGGGCTGTTCTCCCACACTATGTAGCATAAGGTAGTACCAAGAGCCTAAGTTATGAGGCCAGATTATGTGGGTTCATATCCCAGCTCTGCCACTTACAGATGCTTTTCTTCAAACACTTCATTTAACCTTCCATATACTCAAGTCCCTGGTTTTTGAAGTAGGCATAATAGTAGTAATTTTCTCATAAGGAGTTCAAGAAAATTGAGATGATAGTTATGGAAAACTAAGCACTATGCATGGCACATAGGAAGCACTTGATCACTTTGGACTATGCTATTATTAAAATTATCCAATGGAGACACCAGATAATTTCCTGAAACAAATTAGGGTACTGGTAGAAAAGAGAAATACATGTTGGTGGACCCCAAATTATTACTGATTATAGTGAGATAAGGAGATTGGCCACAACACACTTTATTTTGCTAATATATCTCTCAGCTTGCTGCTCTTTATAATATTAAGGTTCTTAGGAATGTGGATGACATTTGTTCATTAATGTATCCCTGGGAATCCAGTTCTTCTGAAGGTACAAAAGTGACTTGATTGCCTGACCATTTAATACACACACGTTTATGCTTAGTTCTATACAGAGTTTCATGATCTGTGGCTCCCGGTTTGCTTATAAGGAATCAAAGTGAGGAATAATTTACATTTCTATGATCTTGGCTTAATAGTAATTTAAATGAACTGTGGTCTGGGTTTACTTTAAGGAATACAGAATAATAGAGACAGATTGTTTTTAAGCGTTTCAACTTTCTGAGAAAAAAACATGTAAGTAGACCCCAGTATATGAATGAGTTGGGGTTCTACGTTTATTTGAAGGTTCATTGTTTGAACTTTAGTTTTGGATATCCACATAGTGACCCTCATCAAAGTCCTTAGAAACAGCCTATACCCCCATTCCAGGAAGGTGAAGATTTCCTAAGGAGAAAGAATCTGAAGGACGACTTGAGGTCCCATGGAAAAGACACTTTGGTCCATTAGAGGCATGACATGGTCTTAGATTTCTGAAGACAAACGGAAGCTCACGATAGAACACGGTACTATGCATTTGGAACATCCGGGTCATCATAAGGAGGAGGGCCCAAACCCTAGCTGCGGGGAGCCAGACTGAGTACCACGTGCTGTGGCAGAACCATCAGGTGGAACCTCACTGCCCCCACAGTTGCTGCCTACAGAGCCACTGAAGCGCTGAATCTCTTGACTAGATCCTTCCACCTGGCCACTGCCCTCCCAACCCAACACCCTGACGGAGCTTCTGAGGCCACCCAGCTCTGGCCTGTGTGTCTAAATCTACCATCTTTGTCCCAACCCCTGCTCCCAGACCTGACCAACTTTGGCCCGTCCACCCAGCCATACCACGCCGTGTCACCCAACACAAGGAAAGCAGTTTGACGCAAAACTGAAAGTACAGGCACCCTTAGTGTTACTTTTTTTGAAAGGTATGTGTTTTTCCAGGGGAAGAGCTAGGCACTGTAAGAAGCTGGGCTTCGGTTTCATTCAATAAATACAGAGAACCCTGGATATATCACTTGATCGCCATTTCACTTTGAAGCAACTTATTCTCTGAGCCTCAATTTGTCATCTGTAGAATGCAAGTTAATAACTAACCTACCTCAGAAAGTTATTTTAAGGATTAAATGAGATGAATAAGCACCAAGCCTAATATCTGGCACATAGTAGGGACTGAGAAAGAAATTCTAATTCTTAAATAAACCTCTTTTTTTTTTTTTTTTTTTTTAGTGTACATTGAGTTTCAGAGGTAAATGAATCATCTTTACAATTGGAAGCTTGACATAAGGAATGATGAAGTAAACAACTAAATTTCTTTTAAAATTATTTTCCTTTACTAACTTGTCTTCTATTGTCTGTATTCATACAAACTAGCTATGCCTGCTAAAATGTTTCCACGGCCAGCTCTTTTCTACATGTTTAAATTCCTAATTGTGCACACAATCTTAGTCACTATATTTTCATATGCAAGCAATTAAGACTCATTTAACAGTCCTCCCTCTGGAAGGTTTTGTTCTCCATCTGCCATAAATCAGATTCCTTAGGAACATGTTTGATTTTGAAACAATGTGAAAGTACTGTTCATTTTGTTCAAATTTCATTTATGTACCATTTTTTAAAGTGATGTAAATGGACAGCCACAAAAAGCTCAGCAGCTGGTCAAAACAAGACATCAAAGAAACCATTGAAATGGGGCAAAAAATTAAAAAAAAAAAACTAATATGCTAGGACAAAGCCAAATAAAAACCATAGTCTGATAAACATTTCAGACACATATTGCTCATATTTACTTTACAACAGATTTAAAATCTGGGAAAATAGGAATGCACCCCTGTTCCCAGTTGAGGGCAATGTATGTGAGGAAAAAGAGTGAAGGAAGCCAGAAGGAGAAAAACAGAAAAAGATTAGATTTGCATTTTTGGAGAAACATGTTACACAGCTACACATTTAAATAATAATAACCAGAAGACTCAAACAGATTTGTAGGACACTTTTTGTTCGTTTAAAACCCACTGGTAAGTATGGTTCTCCTTCACCACAGGTGAAGTCCATTTTAGTGTGTTCTATGAGCTTTTCTCTGGATCACCAAAAAGAAGCTATGCTTGGCCAAATTAAGAGGGAAAAATAATTATTAGGTTCTATGCTCATTTCAGCAGCACATATACTAAAATTGGAACAATAGAGAAAAGAATAGCACGGCACTTGCCTAAGGATGACAAGCAAGTCCATGTGAACTGGTAACTAAAATTCAGCAAAAAATTTGAAAAGAAAACGATTGTTTTTTTTTTTAATTTTTCAAGATTAAATATCACAATTTGGAGATGTAGCCCACAGAAAATAGTATCCTTTGCCTAAACATACCATTGTCTGGGAACTTGAAACAAATCACTAACATAGCTAATGCAGTAAACTCCCAGTTATATATCAACAGGATATTTTGTCCACCAGCTTCCTAAGGCTTTATAAGCTGAGTTGTTTTGATATCATTTGATGAAAGGTTCTGTAAAAGTTCAAAGTATTGTTGTTAATTTGGGCAGTAACACCTGCAAATTTAAAATGCCTTTGTGCACAGTGTAGCACAATCTGCTTTCAAATAAGACCTTCAAAGAGGTTAGATTCATAAGTGTGACAGATCTCCTTAGGTGTTTCCCTACAAAGAAAAAGTAAAACTAGGAGGGCCACTCCCACACCACCATCTCTGTCTCTTTGAGCCCAAGCATCAAATGGCACCTCTAAAAAGAAAGGCAGAGAAAATGTTAGTACTTCTCTGCTGGAGATCTAAAGCAAGATATGGAAGGTGTTCTGGAAGAAGTAGCACTTAAGAATTATCAATTTGTTTTCTGTATTTATAGACCTGATTCCACTTTTTAACAAGTAAGTCTTTAAATGCATTTATTGACTGTTCTGGGGTTCTTTACACCTATTTCCTGGTATTGAATAGTATACGTTCCTGGACCATTTCTGGATAAGTAGATTGTTACTAAACTACTAGAGCTAATAAAATTAATAGTGACTTATCATCAACCAGTGAACAAAAACATGTTTAATTCTGTACTCTGGGTTTCAGGGAAATGGAAATGAATGTGACCTAATCCTACCTACAAGGACTTAGCAGGATATAATTGTACATATGAAAAACGTATCAAGAATCTTAGATACTCCCAGGGTTGTGTCACAGAGAGTAAGTGTCTTAAGAATTCAGAGGAAGCAAAGATCAAATTCAGATGAGCAATGATAGACCTTGAATGCTTTTCAGATAGTTTAGAATAGTTATGTGTTCCTCCTGGATGATCACTACATAGCTGCAGACATTTAGGACTGCTTCCAGCTACCCAGGAAAGTAGCCCTTTTCATCCAGGACCATTTGCTATTACAAAAGAGGTGATTATTTATGATTTACTAACATTCCTTCATTCTGCATGTGGCACTGGACTTGTGAAACTTGTAGAAAGAGCAGTAACCCCAGTGTTTAGGGACCAAAGCTATAAATCCAGCTGTCACTAACTCCCTGTTTAACCTTGGGTCCGTAATTTAAGCTGGTTTCTCATCTATAAAATGAGGATATCAGATTACTAAAAATATCTAAAAATCCAACCAGCTCTTTTGTGCATTTTTTAATTTTTTAAAAAATGCATGCTTCTGATTGCCTTTATTTTCTATCATTATACTTCCTTAAGTAGTGGTGAAAAGATACACTAAATCAATATATGAATTCCACTTTTCCCAATATAGATCCTTTAGAGAATGTCTTTGATACCCACCGTTTGCTATTTTGAATTTTCAACAAAGAGTTAAAAGAAAATTCTGGTTCCCCTGGCTCGTCATCCTCTCCAGTTGGCAGAAGTCTTCGTGTGGACTTGATGGTTGCCTAGAGCAACAAAATATTAGGGACAGAAACATGTTCAGGGACTTGATTGTCTAAGTGACTCAGAGCTGAGAGACCTTTTCCAGCTTGACTGGAGCCCATACTTAGCTAGAGTGAGTATTTGTCTATGCCTGTCTGCGCCACTCTGCTGACTTGGAGGTGCCTGCTATTTTGCTTACAGAATACAGAAGCCAACCTTGAAACATGCAGAGAGGGGTTAACTGGTCAGAAGGCAGTCTTCATTCAACATGTCTCACACATGAGAGATCCTTAGGACTAGTAAATATCAACAAGATGATGAGGCCGATTGTGGGCTTTGAAGAGCACATACCAAGAACATTATGAGAACTGAATAAAAATTCAATCTAAGAGCTACTCTTCAAAGCCAATTATCCATTTTGAGATAGGGCAACCCACTGGAGGAGCTGTTTGCAAAAATCAGTAGCTTTTTCCTTCTCTCTGTTGAAGCCAGACATCTCTAACTATGCTCTGAGTTAAAATGTGAATTTAAAAAACATGTTTTTCTGTTCCTAAACTCCTTAAATCCTGAGGTCATCCTCTCCCTGTGCCATCAGTCTGGCTCCATAATACCAATTACTCCAGCTTGTTAAGGAAGTTATTAGCATCCAAGAGTCACATCTTTAGCTTCTAGTCAATGTTGCCTGCAGCGTGAATTGGAGGGAGAAGTATTAGCCAAATCTTGTTACTTGAAGTCCTCCATCCTTAGCTATTTAACTAGGTTCCGTCTTAATTATGTGTTTGGTTGGTGTTGTTTTTATACCCAGTACACATTCTTCCCACCTGCACAGGAAAAATGTCACTATGATTATAATAGCAATCATATACTGTTACTTTGTATCCTAATCGAATACTTACTATGTGTCTTCATGATCACAAACTGGCCCTCTCAGCGTGGACATCATGAATTGCAATGAATATTCTTTTTGAGTGATTGGAAACAGAGTCTTCAACACAGTTTATGTAGTAATTCTTATCCACATAACCATAGCAGCTGTTTGGAAACATGTCCTCAGATCACTTGTTTGCAAGTGTCTTTTTCCATACAATCCTGCATGGAGTGGAACCCATATACGTTTCTTGACATGTGAAACACGTGTGACCCTGGCAGATGATTCAGCTGACCTTGAAAACTACAGCTGTTTGGTCACTTTAAAAACAACGCAATACCAGTGATTTACTAGGCTTGGGCTTAGACCACTCATTTTATGCCGCCTGATGGGAATTCTGACCCTTCAGGGAAGGAAAAAAAAAATGTAAGACCATGGAAATGTGTCATGCTGGGTGTTAATATTGTCCTTACTTTTAATACATTTCTTTGCAAAAAGTACAGAGACGACTGCTTGCCATCACAGGAAAAAAGCAATAACATCCATGTGGCTTTTTTTTTTAATTTTTAAAAAATTTAATGAAGAAATGCAAGTGTCAGCTTTTGTTTCCTCTCCATTCAAATCAAGAGCAGCCTGTAATCTCCTAAAAAGACCAAAGCTTCTTTGCTTACTGTAAAATGTGCTCCTTACGTGGCATTACACAGTGGAGGGTTAACATTCTCTTCCAAGGCAGCCTTCTAAGTGTTCCAGGCACTATATATGCACACTATTTTGGTTCATCTGGAATGAAAGAGACCTGAAAAATTATGCTTTAATCAAGATGAAAGTTTATTTCTCTTTCCTATAAAAGAGAGCCAGAGTGGGTGGCCCAGGGCTGGTGTGACTGCTCTAGCATTGTGAGGGATCTAGGATTCTTTTGGATGATTCCTCCACTATCCCTGAGGTATGGGCTTTGCCTCCATGGTCCAGGATGGCATGTAGAGAGCCATCACATCTAAATTGCCAGCAGTAAGACAGGGGAGGAGAGGAAGAATAGCACATCCCCTCTCTTTGGAAGAGAACTCCCAGAAACACCACAGCATGCTTCTATTTATATCTCCTTTGGCTCATTCAGTCGTATGCCACGTGTAGCTGCAAGGGAGACTGGGAAATAGAGTATTTTGTCCGGCAATCCCCTCATTTGGGAATTTCCATCTCCTTTCCTCTCCTTTTTGCCTTCCCAGTCTCTATTTCAAATTCTTTGCCATCCTGTTCTGTTACACCTCTCAGGAAAAAACCCAACACTGTCAGTTTCTTATCTGCCTGCTCCACATCCTTATCTGAACTCCGGCGGGAAAAATCCCACATCATTCCAAGATGAATTCAAATAAAGTCAAGGCATTCACCTCAACGGGACCCTCAGTGCCACTTGACACTTCATCCTTGCTCTGTGCCCTCTCACTTCTCTTGGTGCTTGTTCCAAACTTCCTCCCCTTGTGAAGCCCCCTGGCGCCACAGCTGCTCATCACCTTTCAGCAAATGCCTTCACTTGCAGCCTAATCAAGAAACTCATTGTGAAGACATGAACCTCCTCAGTTTCTGTATCCTCTCATTGACATCCATACCCATCCTGTTCTCCCTTCCTGTCCCAGCAGGTAATGCAACCCATCCCTTTCCTGCTTGAAGTCAACCCCTGCATCTGTGCCCTCGGACCTCTCCTCACAGTATCTCCAGGACCTTTCTCCTTCTATTTTCCTTTCTTTTTCTCACTTCTTCAATCTCTCCTGTTCTCCTGCCTCTTTCCCTATTCATGTCTGTCTCAATCATAAAAACAATACAGAACAAAACAATAGTGAAGCCCGGTAGCAGAACCCTTGCTGATCCCTTTGCTTGCTTCTTTGTCCTTTCCTTCTCAGTCAAGCCATTCCACCTCCTCACCTCCCAGGCACTCCTCACATCAGTGTAGGAGGACGTCCTCATACACACCTCCTCCCACCACCCTCACTACAGTGTCCAGGGAGCTCTTTTTTGCCTTCTCTGCCCTGATCTTAGAGACCTCCGTCAGAAACCCTCTCCTCATTGATTTATCCTGTAAATATTTATTCAACAAGTATTTATTAGGAACCATTCTCTCCCAAACGATTCTACTTTCTTTTTGCTGCTCTGACTACTCTTCTTCCTATGTCTACCTCCCCCGTTCCCCTCCTTAAACATTGTTTCTGGCTCATTGCTTTTCTCATTTTGTGCACTCTCTAGATGCCTACATATACTTATGTAGTTTTACCTTCAAACTGGGTATTCCCCAAACTCCCTGTCCTCAGAACTCCTCCTTGATTTCAGACTCTTACAAAAGCACAGTGCCTGATGATACTCCACCATTTAAATACAACATGTTCAAGGGGCACCTGGGTGGCTCAGTCCGTTAAGCGTTCGGTTTTGGCTCAGGTCATGACTCGAGCCCCACGTTGGGCTCTGTGCTGACAGCTCTGAGCTTGGAGGCTGCTTCAGATTCTGTGCCTCTGTCCCTCTTTGACCCCCCCCCCACTCTATTTCTCTCTCTCTCTCTCTTTCTCTCAAAAATAAATAAACATTTTTAAAAAAATGAAATACAACATGTTCAAAACTGGACTTCGGTTTCTTTGCAGATCTGTTCTTCCTGTCAATTAAGCAGCACTTTTATCCTAGACTGAAACTTGGAAATCATACACTCCTCCATCAAATAAATAACTATATTTTTAGTTTACTTCATAAATATTTGTCAAACCTCTTCTCTCTTCTCCATGCCACTGATATTTCTCCAGATCAGGTACTCATCAGCTCACCCCAGAATACAGAAGTAGTATTTTGAAACTGTCAGTTGCATTTAGCATTTTGTAAAATATATATATATATATATATATTTATAAAAATAAATATATATATAAAATATATATATATTTATATAAAATAAATATATATATATATATATGATGGAATTGAATAGAAAGTAATACAATGTAAAGTCACATCTATAATATCAAGGATAAGTGTTGTTTTCTGAAATTGTTGACATACACACAAACATTCATAGCCTTTTTCCATGAAAATGTATTTCTTACTATATATCAAAACATTTGAGAACCACTTTCTTAAATAGTCTGTCTTTTGTGTATTCCCCTTAACTTTGCTGTCTGCTCTGCAGTGCAACCAAATTGATATAGTTGAAAAATTAGTCCCAGAATGTCTCTTCCCTGCTTAAAACCCTTCTGTGATAAGCCTGAAGATAAAATCTGATCTCCTTGGCAGTGGTACACAGGACCCACCTGCCTCTTCCAGTAGCCAACTTCTTCCGTCCATGTGTGCCATGTTTCATAGCTATCTGCATTTGCTTCTCTCTTCTTGCCATCTAGAACTCACTTTGCTCTCTTTTTATTTTTTATTTATTTTGAGAGGGAGAGAGACAGAGAGAGAGGGAGAGACAGAGGAGAGAGGGTGGGGGAGGAAGGGAGAGAGAGAGAGAATGTAAGCTTGCATGCATGCAGAGGGGTAGAAAGAGAGTGAGAGAGAGAATCCCAAGCAGGCTCTGTGCTGAGGATGCAGGGCTCGAACTTATGAACCATGATCCTTAACTGACTGACCACCCAGGTACCCCTCACTTTCTTCTCTTAATTTCTTGGCTCAGTTCACCTAATTGTTTGGGTACGATGACACCTGAATCCAAGACCTGCCCTGTTCCCCAAGTTGGGCCAGGCCCTTCTTCTCCCATAGCCCCCATAGCTACCTCTGGTATAACTCTAATGAAATTGTTCTAAAAATTGTAGTTTTTGCCTCTCTATTCCTGTTGCCTCCCCAATAAGATGTTAATTCTTTTGTTGTGTCTTCACTGTGCAGTATACGGTGCTAGAACACCATCGTGATCAACTTCCGTGTCCAAAAGACCTGGAGTCAAGAGGTCCTTACACAGATCTCTCAGAACATGTTAAAATTACTATTAAATTGGGGCGCCTGGGTGGCTCAGTCGGTTAAGCGTCCGACTTCGGCTCAGGTCACGATCTCTCGGTCCGCCGGTTCGAGCCCCGCATTGGGCTCTGGGCTGATGACTCAGAGCCTGGAGCCTGCTTCCGATTCTGTGTTTCCCTCTCTCTCTGCCCCTCCCCCGTTCATGCCGTGTCTCTCTCTGTCTGAAAAATAAATAAACGTTAAAAAAAAATTTTTTTAATTGCTATTAAATAGAGTGTAGAAGCAAAACATAAGGCAGTAGAAGGCAACACTGAAAACTTTGTTTCTCCTGCACAGGAAAGAATATGGAATAAAACTGTGCTTCTTAACCCCTTTGACAGAAGGGAATAACAGGAGACCTCTCTATTGTCTTACCTCTGAATGAGAAAAATGTGAGAAGCAGTGTCAAAACTGGCCTAGGTTCATTGACCACTATTTTAAATAACTCGCATGGTCCTATGGAAGGGCATGTGTATGTGAAAAAGATAAAACTCCTTTCGGTTTATTCTGAATGGCATTTAAGAGTAGCCTAACTCATGGTCATTGAAGGTTGGCCTATCACCTCACTGCAAGTCTGTGAGCACACTATTTCTCCAGCTTTGTGGAAATTCTAAGGAGGCATGTCTGTGATGTGACAAGTGCACAGCTCCATGCCAAGGGCACTTTGGAGCGCTTATGCAAGGAGTATGAAGAGTTTTCTCCTTCTGATTTGGGCTGTGGCTTCCTATCTCCTCCCTAATATAAGAATAGATCTCTTTGGGGTGCCTGGGTGGCTCAGTCAGTTTAGCGTCTAACTCCTGATTTTGACACAGGTTATGATATCATGGTCCGTGAGTTGGAGCCCTACGTTGGCAGCATGGAGCCTGACAGTGCAGAGCTTACTTACTTGGGAGTCTCTCTCTCTCTGCCCTTCCCCCACTCATGTTTGTGTGTGCACGCTCTCAAAATAAATAAATGAACCTAAAAAAATAAAGTTATTTGTTGGAAGAAAAAGAATAGATCTCTTTAATATCTTTTTCATACTTTACCTACCGTTCCACTGTTCTTTTTTTCTTGAGAGTGTAAGGACAACTAACTCCATAGTTCCTTCCTTTTATACTTGGTCCAATTCCATTACATTGTTTTATGGTCTTGGGCTTAGGGATGCCTCAGTACCCAACACTAGCCCTGGATTGTGAGACTAATGAGAAAAGCAAAATGACTTCAAGTAAAAGGAAGTGGTTAGTGTTGGGGAGAGAAACTTGGAAAGGTACATCACCAAGAACACTAGGTGCTCTATTCTTCCTATAGGCTATAGCTGGGTTAACACATTTCAGAATAACCAGTCAATTCATTTAGTTCCATCAAATAGCCGGTCAATTCAGTAAGGAGGAAGGGAAAATAAATGGGTTTTTTGGATGACTGGTTTAGCATCATGTAGCCTTGATCTTACTCATTTCCAGGGAATAATTTCAACTTTTAAAGAAATACAACCTACTATAGGTTAGTTCAATATAAAAATACATTTTAAAAAGGACATTCAATATGTACTTGTTTTTTCCCAATTGTCATTAAAACATGTAGAAATAATATAGTGGGCATAGAAATTTGAATTATAATATGGGTAAAGAAAGGTTAAAATCATTAGGAGACATTAACTTCTTTCTTTCTCATTCTTCTACTATCTAAATATCTCCTTCCTCCATCTTGTTCTTCCTTCATTCTTCTGTTCCCCTCTCTTCTAACCTCACTAACAGTAACACCAACTCTGTGCCACACTCTGTGCTAAGATGACACACATGATCACACAATTCTCACAACTTCGTTAGGTAGGATTATTACAGCATTTTGCAGAAGAAGAAACTGAGGCTGATAGTCATTATTTCCCATAATCATTATTCTGAAAAGTTGACAGCTGGGATTCAAACCCTGGTAGTTATATTTCAGATTCTATACCGAGAAAACAACCCTCTGTTGCTTCCCTTTCATTTCACTCTCATTCACTTTTGTTTCTTCCATAGCTCCTCTTTTCTCGTATTCTCCACTGCATTCTCTCCCATTTTTCCTTTCATTTTATCCTGTCTCCTTTTTTCCTACTCTCTGCTCTGCCTCCTTCGCTTATTTCTCTATGATCTCCCATATCTTATCTAATGTCCCTTTCCTTACCTTATTTACCATGTTAATTCCAAGCTTCCAGAATACACCCCCTTCTTCCCTCATGATACCTCCTCATTCCTCACCGCAGTGTCTCCCAGGCCGCTGAGACCCTGCCCCTCTGTCATTCTTTACAGTTGTTTTCCCAACATCTGTGCATGAGTTAGGAGGGGGGTGTGGTTTTAAGCACAAGTATAGATTCAAGAAAAGCCTGTGCCACTCTGCTCCTATACAGAAGGAGTGCTGTTCATGATTATATAGCAGTTATAAACGGGAATTTCATTGCTGCCAGATATCTTGCAAGTTAGGTTTTTGTTGAACCCCAGATGGTCTCCAGTGAGTTGAAAAAGATGATGCATCTTGCTAAGATCACTACCAGGAAGTGAGCTCCAGGCAGCAAACAGAAACCAACTCTAGGACT
The DNA here is from genome assembly GCF_024362965.1 of Panthera pardus. Lineage (NCBI taxonomy): Eukaryota > Metazoa > Chordata > Mammalia > Carnivora > Felidae > Panthera > Panthera pardus. The sequence goes on from NW_026526765.1 coordinate 111,723,003, forward strand.
GTGCGATTCAAGACAAGTCAAATTCCTATGTATAACTGCAGTAAATGTTAAGGGGTATACCATGATGTAGTACTTGGAAGAAATTCTATTTCACTCAAGTGACCATATTTTCAAACAGCCAGTACAAAACAGAAGAGTTTCATTTCCTTGAATTAAGGTTATTGGGTGACTTTTCCTGGAACCACTCTTGAGAGTTCCAAGAAAGCACTCCAGGTCCCAGGCTACTGGCAACAAGCAGGCATCTTCACACAGTCATTCACGAAGGTCCCGCATCAGCATTTGGGAGCATTTCCATCAGATTGGCTCAGTTATCAGAAATAACTAGATCAAAATACACATCATTCTTACAAGGATTAGGGCATGAAAGTTTGGAGGACTCATCACAGTTCTAGAGAACTGCAAGTTAATCTTCTGGGGTAGGACATAGAGTATCTTTCTTGAGACTCTCCTGTTTGTTTGCATGTCTGGTGTTTTCTTTTTCTTAACCTACTTCTTCAGTGTCCCAGCTTTGCTATAGCTTTTCTAGTTCTGACTTTACTTCAGACCATCTATACATGCTTTTGTTTTTTTTTGTTTTGTTTATTTCTCCTGCCACAAGTTACCTTGTTTGTAGTTTCTCATTGACAATTTCAGTTAAATAGAACCTGCATATTTATAACTAGAAGTAGACAATTTTTTATTCTAGGCACATTTATTAGAGGCCATTGTTACTTGTGCACCCATGAATTGCTTACCTTTGGGTTAGATCTCCAGACCTGGTCTATTTCACATTTTAGATAATATTCTTTTAACAAGTAATTTTGTGATGGTCTCCATGTGCCAGACCTAAGCAGGGCTCTTAGGATACAATGAAGACCAAAAGAAGCATTATCCCTGTCCTGAGTCCCTATAGCCTGGGAGCCAGGAGAAGGGAGATATCTATTAATCAAATATTCACAGGGCAGAATGTAAAATTCCAAACAAATATGTGATACAGAGGAAAACCTCCACGAGAGTGGCAGACCATAAGAAGCCCAGCTTTCCTGTGCTCCTGGAATCTCCTGCTAAAATAAATAATCATGTCTGGCAGACTGGATCTTCTAAGAAGAATCCAGAAGCATGTAAGCCAATCAAGAAGAATGAACAAGTTTATGCCAAACCCCTTTTCTTCTGTTGTTACGCTCAGTTTGCAATGATTCTGTTTAAGAACTTGAAAGCATGAGCTGCTCTGCTGTTCTCCCCCCCAGAAAAGGTGTCTTTTTTTGAAAGGCCGCACTGGCTCCTCTTCCTTTTTTTGCTCTTTCTTCTTCCGACTCTTCCTTTACCAACACAACTGTAACATCTTCTTCCCAGATCTAAGGCCCTGAATTTGGACCTCCCAAGTGGCAGGACTCTAGACTAATCCATTAAGTCTGCTAGATTTCCAAAACACTCATTCACATTTGGATGCCTGGGGCCTCTCATGTAGCCCTGGCTGTGCTAATTTCTGCGCTTGCATTTTAAACCCTTAGAGTCAGGATTTCACCAGAAGACTTCCAATTAATTGCTTAGATGGCACAATAAAGATATCCAGGTTCAAAGAGAAAATATGCACTAATGAGTCTGCTGTTCTTTGCAAGGCCCAGTAACAGGGAGCCTCTTTTTGGACAACTTTGCCAAGCCTTTGTGAGTTGTAGTTACACTGGGTCACAAATCTATTGACAAGACAAATTCAAGGGCGGCAAGGAGAGACGAAGTTTATCCTGACTTTTAACAAACCTGCACAACCACACAGAACCAGCCCTGGGAACCCGACATAAGAATCTTAAGGACTGTTGTTTCAGACTCTGAAATTCTGCTAAATCTCCATCCCAGTATCACTCAAGGTCTTTACAGCCCCTCTTTGTCCCTCTGCTGTACTTGTGCCTGGAATTCCTACTCCAAGGTTCCCCTGTGGTATTTTTAATAGTGTTGTTTGAAGCTGCAGCCAGTTTCCCCGTGGTTTGGGAGTTAAATGGATACAGTGATGTGGTGTGCTGTAATCGTTTTTGGAGGAATGTTAGGACAAATTAAAATCCAAATAAGATAGCACCTGAAAGAACCTGGTACCTTAGTGAAAGAACTTAACACTATGGAAATGTGTTGACCCCTAATTCTTGTTTCTATTGACACCTCAGTGATTAAGAGGAAATATGTACTATTGACCAAACTGACTTTGGCATTAGTTTTGGAATCAGATGGGGAATATGCACTCAGATTTGTTGTTGTTTGCCCATCAATTTCTTCCATGTTTGGTTTTCTGTCTAGTTAAGCCTGAGGATGTGTGTTAGTTTAAGAGAAAATGGTAGTCTTTAAGTAAGGGGTACTCTTGAAGAAAGGAAGGAGAGAAATAATTAACGCCTTTGCTCAAACACCAAATTCTATGAGCTAATGATTGCCAGGTTTAGGCAATGATGAGTACCATTACTACCAAAATAGGTCTAGCCTCTCTTTCTTACACATAATCCACATGTCCAGGCTCACATTAAGCAAAAGCATTACAGGATTCCACAGCCTAATATTAGTTAGCTTTTCCTTGGAACAATAAACATCATTGGTGTATTTGAATCACATGTACCTGAAAATAATGAAAATATTTTTTTTCATTATTTAGAACAAAACCTATTTAGAACAAAACCAATTCTTAAAAAATTATATATAGGGGCCCCTGGGTGGCTCAGTCAGTTAAGCGGCCGACTTCGGCTCAGGTCATGATCTTGCGGTCCGTGAGTTCGAGCCCCGCGTCGGGCTCTGTGCTGACAGCTCAGAGCCTGGAGCCTGTTTCAGATTCTGTGTCTCCCTCTCTCTGACCCTCCCCCGTTCATGCTCTGTCTCTCTCTGTCTCAAAAATAAATAAATGTTAAAATCACACACACACACACATATATGATATATATAATCTGTATTTGGTTTTAGTAAGTGTTTTTTTAAGTTTATTTATTTATTCATTTTGAGAGAGACAGAGATAGCATGGAGCCCGAATGGGGGCTCGAAATCACAAAGCCGTGAGATCATGACCTGAGCTGAAACCAAGAGTTGGACCAACTGAGTTACCCAACTGAGCTACCCAGGCACCCTTTAGTAAATAGTTTTATTTCCAGTGAATCCTTATTTATAGGTCCAATGAATAACAATATCCATGGAGTTCCTTCTAAAACGTCTTCATTAGTGATGGATGTATTTCAGGGAGAATAGGTTGTATGTAAAATACAATTAATACCCAAAGTAATAACACATAACTTACCCTGAGTGCTTATTATGCCATGTGCTGGGCTAAGCTTCCTACTTGCATTATTATTTCCCCCTCCCCATACTATGTGAGGTGCAGGTCTGTCATTGTCATCTGAGAACACAGAAACTTAGAGAAGAGGAATTACGTGAGGGTTTAGACAATATTTGAAGAGTTACAATAAGAAGAAAAAAGAAAAGCCTTCTTCAGTTCAACTGAAAGGTCTTACTGTTTCTTTCCCACTTTTAAAATATAATATTCCTCCTCTACTCTCAACTGAAATAAGGTCACATAGCCTATACATTATAGAGATAGGAATCTAAAATCACCACTGCCAAAATCCCAACCAAGACAGTCAGCAGTTTAGGAAAATGAGTTTTTGTTTTTGTTTTTCTAATTGAGGATACTTCCAATAATGACCTGACTAACTTACAAAGTAAAGATCACTGGCTTCAGTAGCAAGTCATACCTGAACTAAGAAAAACAGGAAATAACTCAGATATAAATGATGACAGTGGCTGTTGAGTTAGGAAGACATTTGAAAATCCCCTCATACCAATAAATCATACACTGGGCCTAATACAATTTAGTATGGGTGACATTGTAACAGTTCTCCTACTAAAAGATTGTGGAGACAATAGAAGGAGAAGGTGAAGAAAACACTATTCAAATGATAGAATTTTATGGGGGGAAGTAGTTACCGTATCTCACTTGATGGACACCATTGGAGAGAAACAGAAATTTTGGCAAGAGAATCTACATGAGGACATATAGTTCCTAAATTAAAACTCTTTTGAGTTACTGTAGGAAGATTTTAAAATCCGATTTAGGATTTTGGAGACAAAAACAAGACCTTACAAAGTTCTAAATGCCATTTATTTAGAGAAGTGTTAAAGGAGTAGAGATTTAAAGAGTTTCACAACTTTTGGTTTCCAGGGGTTGAATTCAAGATGAGACTCTAGATGACTCACACTGCCCAACTCATTGAAAAATGTAGGCAGCTTTGACAAGCACTGAATTTTATCAATTTTATTCAAAGCAATCCTTCTTAAAAATGATTTTATGGTGTAGACAATATTTGGGTTTAAGAAAAAATCTCCTCCAGTTCAACTGAAAGCTCTTAAGAGGTCTTTCTTTCTCTACTTTTTAAATGTACCTATCTCTCCTCTCAACTGCAGCATAAGAATTTCTTTTTTGTTGAATTGTAAGGAATATTTGAAACACAAGTGCAAAATAGTCAATTTTTCAAATTTGTGTGGAATTGACATGTCCTTACCTGTTGAAGTTATGGTCAGAGGTGGGAAAGAGTTGTTCAAGGGGAGTAGAATTCTAATTTAAATATACTCTTTTCAACATTTCTATATATTTTATCAAGGTATGTTTTTTTACTGAAGAAATAAAGTCATACACGATTATCTTCTGCAGTTTTTCTGTAAAGCCTTATCCAATTACATTATCTAAGTCTCAGTCTTGCTGCTTTGCTCGCGACAGAGTCTGAATAAGAAGAAACTCTCCAAATCCAATTTGGGAATAAAAGAATCAAAACTCTTTCAACAATTTTCACTGGACCGCATTATTTGATTTGGAAGAAAGTGAGTCAGACCGTTTCCATTTCTTGATGAAATAAATAACTATCTCATTTACTCACTTCAAGGAAATGACCGTCTTCAGTGGCTTTGAAAATATTACATTTCTATCCTACACTACTTTTAGGGATTACACCTCAAACCTAGGAAATTTTTTCATAATTGAAAACATTTTAATAAATAATATATCCTCATGCTTCAAAATACAAAATTCAAAGGGTTCTAAAATTTGAAATGGTGTTTCTTTTGTGCTATGTAAACACATTTTATGTGTATAAAAGTAAGATATGTATTTTCTAGCAACCTTTTAAAAATATAATATAGGAAATGCTTAATATTATTAGGTTAATATTTTGAAAGATATCAATAGGGAAAAAATCTTCCTGTGTTTTTTTTCAGTATTTTTTAAAAATAAGATTGGGATGCCTGGATGGCTCAGTCGGTTAAGTGTCCGATTTGGCTCAGGTCACGATTTCACAGTTTGTGAATTCGAGCCCCACATCAAGCTCTATGTTGACAGCTCAGAGCCTGGAGACTGCTTTGGATTCTGTGTGTCCCTCTCTCCCTGCCCCTACCCTGCTCATGCTCTGTCCCTGTCTCTGTCAAAAATAAATAATTTTTTTAATTTAAAAATAAGAACAAGATTATATTTTTCCAAAACCTATTAAATTTGTCTTCAGAGACATATCATAAAAGTTTCTTATCCATTTGTAAATATATTTATATCCATTACAAACAATGCATATTTTACCTGAACATGGGACTATGTGAATGAAATCAGCAGTTTTCAATTAGGATTTGACGATATTAGATATAGGATATCTTGTATGGCAACGAAGCAAGCTTTTACCCCTCTGTGACAGAGTGTTTTGTTGTTGTTGTTGTTGTTGTTGTCATCATTGTTGTTGTTGTTGTTCAGTAGTGGTCTTAAATCTCTAGGAAGGACCTGCACATTCTTTGTAGGAAAATAGAAAATTGTATTTAAAGTTCATTCACTGCGAATCTGCTTTTTCAAAAACACCCACAGGGAAGATAGATGTACATTTTTTTGTAACCCAAGCTGGTCAGCAAATCTCACAGGATTATTTTTTTCATCCATTTCTGTCCTTCAGAAGTGAAAAGCAGGTGCCCTCTGCCTCCTGCCTGTACACACAATTCCAGAGAAGTGCTAAGAATGAGAAGAAGCTTGAGAAAATAGGAAGAACATGAGTTTTAGAGTCTATCATACTTTCCTAATTAATTACCTGGTGAATTCAGAAAAATCACTGGACCTCCATGAGTCTCATTTCTATCATCTGTCACACAGAATGGTGATAATACCATAGTTATTACAAAGATTAAATGAGACTCTATGGAGAGCATGCAACACACAAAAAGCATTCAACAAATACACCCTTGCACTTGAAAATGGTCATTCCATTAAATTTACCTTTTCTTTTCTTTAAAATTAAAGAAAAACCTCCTCTACGTTTTCTACTATAATATCTTTAATGGGTATATATTTTCTACTGTAATATCTTTAATGGGTGTATATTCTCTAAAAAAACACATTATTTTAACATTTTTTTAAAAAGAGTAATAGCATGTGTAAAATAACAACATAGTTGCTTCTGGGTAATCATTTTTAAATTGTTGAAGAGAAAGGATCTCTAAAAGAGAGATCCAAAGACATGTGTTAAACATGTAAACCATTTAAGTCATAACCCTAGGTTACTCAACTAGGATGATATTTTGTTTGGATGTGACTTGTGTGTCACTTTTTAGGAAATTTATATTAAATCTTCATTTTTCAGGTGGCTCAGCTGGTTTGGCTTCCAACTTTTTATAATTTTTTTTAATGTTTGTTTATTTTTGAGAGAGAGAAACAGCTGCGAGTGGGGAAGGGGCAGAGGGAAAGGGACACACAGAATCGGAAGCAGGCTCTAGGCTCTAGGCTCTGAGTTGTCAGTACAGAGCCTGATGCAGTGCTCCAACTCACCAATGGTGAGATCATGACCTGAGCTGACCCACGTGTGCACACTCTCTCTCTGCACACTCCATAACCTCTCCCACGTGTACACACTCTCTCTCTGGCTCTCTCAAAATGAATAAATAAACTTTTTTTAATCTGCATTTTTCTTACTTGCCCACTTTATTTGCAAGCTATTGCAGGATAGACTTCATTAAACCCAAATTTTATCAAACTCCCTGGCACCTAAATGTAAAGTGCTCAACAAATGCTTGCCTAAGACATACAAAGCCCTGTTGTATACAGTCAATTAACTATAATTTTAACAGCTGAAATATCGTGAAGATCAATATTCAAAACACTGCTTATCTTTTTTTTTCTCATTAACAGTCTAATGAATAGCATTCATTGAGTGTTTTTTCTTTGCTTTTTGAGGACACTCCTACACCCTTTTTTCACTCTGTCCCCTTTTGTCTTCTCTGAATATACCATTTACAGCCTTCTAGTTCATCTGGAAAAGTAACATGGTGTGAAATAATAGGCTGTTAGTGCTGGAAAGGATCTCACTGATCATCAGCACAGGGTCCATTTTAGAGAGAAGACTTGTCTTAGTACTCAGTGGTCACAGCTGGTCAGTGGCCAGAACTCACATCTCGTGACTCACAGCGCGCTTGGTTTTCTTAACGAGACAAAGAACAAAGGAAATACTTTTTTCTCTTTACCAATAATAGAAAATTAGACTAATAAAGTCATAAAAGATGTTTCCCTTTTATAAACCATAGAGAAATTCCTGATGGTTCCTTTATTTGGATCTGTGATTTTTAAAACATGTGGTAATATCCATAATTGGATTAAAGTGAAAACATGTGATCATGAAGGAGTTGAAGTACCTTTGCCCTGCTCTGCATTGCTAGCCAGCTTCAGGAAAAAGGTACACATGGTGACAAGTAGTAAACCAACATCAACCCTGAGGAATTTTTTTTTAATGTTTATTTATTTGAGAGAGAGAGGGAGTGGGAGAGAGAGGGAGGGACGGGCAGGGAGGGGGACAGGATCTAAAGCCAGCACTGCACTGACAGCAGAGAGCCTGATGCTGGGCTCAAACTCACAAACCGTGAGATCATGATCTGAGCCAAAACCAAAAGGTGGACGCTAAACTGACTGAGCCACCCGGGTGCCCCAAACCTGTGGAATTTTTGAGACTATCTTGAGCTTTCCTAAGTGTAAAGCCTGTCAATTATTTATTGGTCCTAAAATCTAAATTGACTGAGGGATCAAATAGTTTTGACAAAATATCATTTGAATAAGATAATTGTAAACAACACTGGAAGTACATGAATTAATTATTGCTTAAGTACTCATTTGCTTAATTAGGTGGAGTATTGGAATGTCTTTTGCTTTATCAATTCACAATGATATGCCTAGTGTAAGATATTATAATGTTCGGTAATGCTATTATAATATATGCAATTATAATATTTATTCAGCATTCACTATGTTCCAGGCACATCCAAGATTTTTTTTTATTTTTTTTTAACATTTATTTATTTTTGAGACAGAGAGAGAGAGAGAGAGAGAGCATGAACAGGGGAGGGTCAGAGGAAGAGGGAGACATAGAATCTGAAACAGGCTCCAGGCTCTGAGCTGTCAGCACAGAGCCCGACGCGGGGATCGAACCCACAGACCGCGAGATCATGACCTGAGCCGAAGCCGGATGCTCAACCGACTGAGCCACCCAGGCGCCTCGGCACATCCAAGATTTTTATGTGCATAATATCATCTAATCTTTACAATTACACTTGGAGATGGTGTTATCTCCATTTTTCATAGGAAGATGTGTGATTTACTTTGATTAACTCACTCAAGGACATGCACAGTAAATGGGAGAGCTAGATTCCAGACTGGGTTCTGGCTGAGTCAATAACATCTTAATTTATGCTAAATCAATTTCTGTGCTCATGTTATAAACCTTCTTGACCCTTTAGTTGATTTATTGATGGTGACATTTGATTTTAGTGTTCTTCAAAATGTAATGGTAACTGTAAAATCCAGTCAAATTAGGGTTTGTATATGAATAAAAGTGAACATTTGAGGCTTCTAAAAAGGAAAGAAGGAAGGGATGAAAGGATAAAGGAAAATAAAGGAAAGGGTGGTAGGTAAAAAAGGAAAGGGAAAGGAACTTAGTGCCTCCCTAGAACCTCTGCTACTATGTAATTTTATGAATATAAATTTAAGAACACACTTCCAAATCCTACTTTATATTCCCACTTAACCCCAAATAATATTTTACTTAGACATCACTGTTTATCACCATGATGAACTCCCATTTTAGTGGGAAAAAAGTTTCTTTAGGATTCACCAAGAAAACACCTTCAGGGAAGAGTTCTGAAGACATTATAGGTAGGCAAGGATGTGAGGCCTCTCAAGAATAAAATAGGAAACAAAAAAGGAGAGAAAGAAGTTGGAAAAATTTCTTTTTTTTTTTTTAATTTTTATTTATTTTTGAGACAGAGAGAGACAGAGCATGAATGAGGGAGGGTCAGAGAGAGAGGGAGACAAAGAATCTGAAGCAGGCTCCAGGCTCTGAGCTATCAGCACAGAGCCGGACGCGGGGCTCGAACTCACAGACTGTAAGATCATGACCTGAGCCGAAATCGGTCGCTTAACTGACTGAGCCACCCAGGCACCCCAAAGAAGTTGGAAAAATTTCTAAGAGGACCAGTGGAAAGCTAGATTGAACTCATTTTCCTTTGTTAAATATCAGGGACTCTACTACCTTATCAATTTCATCATTATTATTTTGTTGGCTCTTATCTCTTTCCTGCAGTTATAATCAAACTCGTATTCATTCATTCATTCATTCATTCATTCGTTTTCATGTGTTTCAAGGCTTATGCAGAGACACAAGTGTGGGTCCCAACTGGGAGAATGTATCCCCAACTCTAAAGTGCGTATGTCAAAAAAAGTCAAGGTTGGCCTTAAGAGATGCAAGCTAATTGCATTCCATGGATCAGTGAAAGAAAACAAGGAGGTGATTAAGGAACTGAGGTCAGAAGGAAACCCCTGGAGGTGTAACTAAAAGAACCTCCAGACCTGATAGCCTTTATGCAGTAAGATACCAATTTAGATTCTGGAGAAAATTCCAAGATGACATAGCTTTGACCTTCTAGAAAATGCAGAGTGCCCACTGATGTCTAGAGCATTTTATCATCCACATGTCCAGCAGATTAGTGTGGTTCAGCATGTACTCATTTAAAAAATTTCACTTAGTAGAAGAGGTCTTTCTTTAAGTAAACCTTATTCAGAAAGAAGCCTGGTGCTTAACTCTGCATAACACACACAGCAGACCTGCTTTAGATGAAGTCAGGTGTGGTGTAAGGAGCCCCACCCACCTGGTTGCCTCCTTATCTTATTTACTTTCCAGGACAGGACTGTCAGGAACTTCCTCAGAACCAAGAAAGCACCAAAAATCAAGATCCTGAAATTGTCATTGTCTTGACTTTGCTAATAACAGACTACAAGTATGTACATGACTTTGAAAAAGTTACTTTATCTTTCTGGGCCTTATCAGTGAAATATGGGTGTAGCCTAAACTACTTTTTAAAGATGGTTTTAGTTGTGAACTGTTTTCCACAGCTATCACAACATACTGAGGCAAGCATATGCGCTACAGAAAAGGACCTGAAATATTATTCAACTGTGGTATCATATATTCATTGGGATATCTTTATTTTTTAAGTGCAAAGAGATTATTACCTAATTGTAAATCTTCAAGTAACAGCAATTGTAGGAAATGTGTTCTTTAAATGATTTACTAATCATGGTGATTATTAATGATCATTAAAAATTACCAAATGGGTTGCCATTTATCTACATGTTACATTGCATTTTCCTTCCTCCTATGGATCCTCAAACCTTTAGAATTTCCCCTCTGCCATATAAGTATAATATCCATTTAAAGTATGTATACACCATTTATAGTTTATTGTGAAGGATTCTTTCCAGTTTTACGAATGGAACATGTATGCATAGATATAAATTTTACCTTCAAAGGAACAAGGTTTGCCTTCAAAGGAACACTCTAGTGATTTGAATCTAACCAAACCGTTGCAACTTTAAAAGAATGACTATCTCCTTGACCCTAAGATGTAAATCTAGTAAAGGTTTTAACCTTTTATGACAAAATCATGTTAAGGAATATTATTACTCTCGAAGTTAGTTTCTACAACTGTGTGTTTATGCTAAAAATGTTTGCTTACCATCTCAAAATCTTGACCGTCTGGGGCAAACATTTGTACCTACTGTAGAATATAGATGTCTTGTTACTGTATCTGAGAAAGATCAGATGGAAATTTTTCACTGAAAATGTTTTTTCTGATTCAACCAAAAACAGTCTCTAGTCTTGTTTACTAGAGCTTAATGATAAAGTAGCCCTTAGTCTAAGAATTTCAACACTCCCTGATTTTTGTTTTACTGCTTTCATTTGTGCCAAATGAATGTATTTTAAGGACCTACTTTTTCAAACCACAGAGGATTAAAATGGTTATCAGATTTTCAATCCAAGAATTAAATTAACTCCACCAGCCCTGAGTCTGTATCCCAGTCCACCCCCCACCTCCCCATTCCTAAGTTCTTTAACTAGGTCCAATTTGCAGGACATAACTTGACTGAAATTTATAGCTACAGTGAGACATGCAGCTAAAGAAAACTCTTAGGCCAGGCATCATCTCAGACTTCTAAAGCAACAGGATCACTTAACCAAAGTGTAACCCTCTGCAATAATTACACAAGTGCAAGTTACAACTGCTTCACCGGCTCCCAGCATCTCTATCGCCCTTAAGAATGGGTGTCTTCTAGTCATTCATGGAACCGCATCTGCAGAGATTTTCGTTATGTTTCTCAGTCCTAGAGATTCATTATTACTTTGCCCTTATGCCCCTTGTCCAGCCCTGCTCCCCTCTAAGATGGGTCAGAGTTCCTGGAATCCATCATCTTCAGATTCGTAATTGGTATTTGACACTTGCATATTTCTAAGCATAATGCAAGTATGACAAAGTCAAAGCCTAAGGAAACCTGGACTTGTCTGTGTGTGGCACTAGATTCTGATCTTCGTTGCCAAAAAACGAGAAAAATATTTCTCTGTCCTCCTGTCTGTCATCACTGCCTCCACTTGCTCTTCCTGCACATGGATTCAGAGTATTTTTTTTCTAAAATGCAGTTATAATTATATCTTTCTCTACTGACTCCCATTAGAAAGTACTTAGAGCCTTCCTGGTGAAGTTTAAATTCTTTACCCTTCACCTAGAAACACTGGCTCGTGGTAAATTGACCAGGGGCTTTGGTATCAGATACACTTGGCCTCAAATTGTGGGTCAGCTCAGGTGTAACCTTTCTCATCTTCTGTTTCCTCATCGGCATAATGGAGTAATGAACAACGTCAGGAGGTTGTTGAAACCATCGTGTGAGATACCAGATGTAAAAGCCTGGGGCAAAATAAGCGCTCAATAAGTCAAGCCTGCCTTGACTTCCACCCTCCCCTCATTGCCTGGTTCCTTCCTCCCGCATGCGTGCCATTCGATTCTGTGCTCCCCCCAGATTCTAACCCGTGGTTGGCAGTTTCCCGATTAAGCCATGCTGTCTCATACCTCTGTAGCTTTTGCATACATTTTTCTGTGGCCCTTCAAGGTCTTCTCCACCCTCATCTCTTACAGAAACGGGAGGGTATCTGCTTTGCCCCTGAAGACAGTTCCTCAATTCCTCCTGAGTGTAATCTTCTTTACCTCTTCTATATTGCTGTAAAATCTTTCTCTCATGTCTTCCATCTTACATTGTCATGTTAGTTGGTCTTATATTTTCTAATGTACCATTACCTCCTGAGCATGGAGTCTGTGTCTTACTCATCTGTGAAACCCTAGGCCCCCACTTACTCCCTGGAAAATATTAAATGATCAAATGAATGGTCCAGAGTACAGAATAAACATGGTTTTGCAAAAGTGGCATAGCTACCGATATGTCAATGCTAAAAAGGAGCACACTCACCCTTAGATGGGCAAAAATGTTGAGGGCAACAGACTTAGTGACTTCTAAGTAATCATGAGGATTCCTTTCTATAGGAAGTCTTAGAAAATGCAACCACGCTCAAATGGCATTAGCTTTCTTTCAGTAAATGGTTACTGTGGGGACATATGTGAGAGGAATACCAACATCATTATGAGAAACACATGCACTGAATAGCTATGCTTCTGATGCCTTTCTCAAATCTGAAACATCACCCGCTTTCTGGACAAGATTGTAGTATAACATGTGTGGCCACATTTGGCTTCCTTCTTGCCATGGACACTGAAAACAATGAGGTTCTCCAGGGATTTCTCCTTTAACCTTGTTAGGGTGATCGTGTACACACAGCCCAACACCTGCCACCAGGGATAATTCCAGTGTTCTACAGTAGTCAGCTATTCCTTCCACAGCATCCTACATCATATGGAAAGTGTCAGAAGCATATAAATTGCTGATTACATCCAGTAGTTCCTAAGAGTTGGTGTTTTGTTCTGAAAGTTTTTCCCTAAAATGCCCCCATCTTTATCTAACTTCCTTTTATAGACACCATTTCAGTTTTTCTAATGAATATTGCTTTATCCCTTCCCGTCATACCATCAGGTTTTTCCTTACCTTTGAAAACCTCTTTGGATTTATTATTCCTAGCTCCACAAGTAACATTTTTCCCTCATACCCAAATTCCATACCTCCCAATGCTTTTACAATAGCTTCTCTTCTCCTGTAAACTCTATACAACCTCCAGAAAACCCCAGTTTTAGAAATCTTAATCCAGAAAGTCACATCTCTAGAGCAAGTGTCGAAATCTTTGCACCAAGGGGTGGTGATGGAACTTCCAGATGGGGAAAACTGCAGAGACCTTTTGGCATCTAGGAAGAGGTATAGGGAAGAAAAATGCAAGCAAGAAAGCGAGTTCCTCATGTCAGTTTCTCCTGTGCATAGGGTTAATGCACAAGTCTCTGTAGTAACTCCAAGACAGGCCAGGGTGACCAGCTGTTCCAGTCCATTCCCAGCTGTTTGCTTGGGACTGAAGAGTTTCCTAGCACAACGGGCACTCTGTGCTCAAACTAGGAAAGTCCTAGGCAAATTGGGGTAAGTTGATGCCCCTGCCTACTCCTTGATGCTATGTCTCTCTCCATCTCTCTCTCTCTCTCTCTCTCTCTCTCTCTCTCTCACTGTCTCTCTCTCTCTCTCCCCCCCCCCACCATGAGTCCTAATTCATTTGAAAACATGTATTGATCTTCATTTCTTCTTGATTTTAGCTGTATGCAACTATCTGAAGATCTTAGAACAGCACATACTCAGAGAGAACCCTGCATAGAGTAAATGCTATCACATGAGAGAGCAGATTAGCAAATAACTGTCACTTGTGTCAACTCCAATTGTTTGTTCACGGCTGTGTTCAGTAAAGTGTTCACAGTTTCATGCACATCCTTCCAGATAGTATTATAAATACCACTCTGCACCATACTCTTTTAAATTGAACCACACGTCTTGAAGCTCTTTTGTATGTGTGTATATAAATACAATGAGTTATACCTCATTCTTGTTACCTGGTGCATAGTATCCCCTTATGTGTAATAATCCATTTAAGTTAATAATACATTTAACTCAGTTGATAGACTTTAAAGGTCATTTCCAGTTTTCTTTTACTACTACAAATAACATTTTGAGTTTTCTTATACCTGAACATTTCTGTATCCTTTTGTAAGTGTATTTGTTAGACAAATTCTTAGCAGTGAAATTGCAACATTTTTGTAGGTATTGCCAAGTTGTCTTCCAAAGACTACATCAAATAACAGTCCCACCATCAGCATAAAAATGTGTTTATTCCCAGGGCACCCAGGTGGCTCTGTCCATTAAGCATCCAACTCTTGGTTTCACCTCAGGTTATGGTCTCATGGTTCATGGGTTCCAGTCCCACATTGGGCTCCACCTTGGCAGTGTGGAGCCTGTTTGGGATTCTCTCTCTCTCTCTCTCTCTCTCTCTCTCTCTCTCTCTCTCTCTCTCTCTCCCCTTCTCTCTGACCCTCCCCCTGCTTGTGCACTCTCTTCCTCTCTCAAAATAATAAACTTTAAAAACAAATGTGTGTGTATTCCCATATCCACTGACCCTGGGATTCACAAACATTTTGCCACTTAGTTTAATTATAAATAAAATAGATCACCTTTTCATATGTTTATTGGCCACAGTTTCCTCCTGTAAAAGATTCCTTAAATCAGTTATCCTTGGGGAATCAGTTTGTTTGATGTGTTAATGCTCTGGGTGTAATAAGAAAATGATCCCTTTTATGGCAATTTTTTTCATTTTTTTAACTCTAACTTTGTTTAGGGTGTTTTAACAATTAGGCTTTTAAATTATTTCTGTAGTCAGATTCACCCTTTTCTTATGGTTTATAGATGCTCTCTTTTATCCTTACTTTCCTGGCATTTGGTACGGTATCTATCACATAGTAGATCTTCAGTATTTTTTTAAATGAATGGTTAATGAATGTGTGAATAAATTAATAATATTGTTTGCTTATTTTCCTCCTTATAATACATGGAGATTTGGAAAAAGAATGCCAAACCCTATATTTCAACAGAACCTTATGGTGTGTCATCTTAGGGCAGGGATTTGCTCAACGTGTTAACCGTGTCACCTAGCACGGTGCCTGGCTCACAGAAGATACTAAATGTGTGGAATGAATGAATGGACTATGAGAATAATGAAATAAGCACAGCTTACATGGACTCTATCCTTCTCTACTAGTGACAAGCATTCCTAGAAAATGAGCTCAGACGGGAGGCAGTTGTGTGTACAGGCCACGCATTCAATTTATCTCAATATCTCTAGAGCATCACACTTATTTCTAAGTAAATTAAGCAAGAGAAATAAAAAGGGTTACCACCAACCTGGACCAGAGACCACATTTCATTGAATTTATAATGTCTATCACATTGCTACTGTGCTGAAAGGTTAAAACTTTCCTAGAGAAAACAACTCTGACTCCTGCTTGCCAAAGTACTCATAAAACGGCCTGATTGCTAAGAACAAAAAACAAACCAAACCAAAGTAAAATGAACCAAATAGCAGCAGAAAGAAATGTGCCTTAGTACAGTTGGATGGCTACCACGTCTGCCCTCCACAGACCACCATCCCTCAGAGTAAGAGCGTGCCCTTCAGGATAAGTGTATCTGTGTCAGGGGACATTCGATGAGATGCGGTCCCTTCCATGTGTCAGTTTCCCGGGTCATTTGGGGTCTTAGGAAAATCCTCTTGTTAGTGCCCTGAATTGCACATGCATTATGGAATTCATTGCAACCCAATAGCTGAACCCATGGTTTCATAGCTATTAAAATATGCCACAAACCAAACCACCTGTGAGGTGCCAACTCAGCAAATGTGCCTATGCAAAAAGCAGTCATAAAAAAAATACAGAAAATGAGGATGAAAGAAGCCTGAATAACAACCTAGAGTTCCTATATTCGACGTCATGAGGCATGAGAGGAAAAGTGTTCCATGTAGGTTGAAGAGAGGCGACAGCCAGGGCTGCTGGAATTGAAGATCATTATCACTGTGTGAGAGGGTCACATAATGTGCAATAAATCAGAGTGACTACCGTGGGTCCCCTGTTGGAAAAACTGCAATTATGGATAATTATGTGCGAGCACTAGGAGAAATGCCAGACATTAGAATCTATGTTTAATGTGAAAATTGCATTTCTTTCTTTCTTTCTTTTTCTTTTTTTTTTTTAGCAGAACCTCAATATATAGCTTTCTCTATAAAATGTGGGCATATTTCTGAAGAAAAGAAAAATGCCAACGTTGCATTTTAGCATCCTGTTACATTTTAGTTAAATAAAAAGGAACATGACTTTTCAAGAAGAAAAATCTCTTTTCACTTTCAGTCTGTCTTCTTTCCTGAAAGACAGGATTAAGTGGTTACAAATATGTTATCTTCGGTTGTAATTGAAATTTGACTCTATGGAAGGAAAGGAATGATGAGTTGTCTTCAAAGGCCCCTTGTGCTCCTGATTTGATCAGTTATGCTTTGTTAATAAGGCAGTAATGTGGCCTTAAGAGCTTCCACTATTGAGAGAATCCCAGGAATTATATATAGATAAGTAGATTGGTGTCAAATACTGTGAATTTTCTTATTCTTGTACTCCCATTGCCTCATTTTTTCCCTAAATGTCATAGTCTTAGCCCAAACTTCCTGAGATGTAGCCCAAGACCTGCTCCCATTTTACAGGGGATGGGGAATCAGGCAATCCCAAGAAAGCAGGAGAGAGGGCAGGGGTGAAGGTGAAAAGAATAGCAGTAGAGGAGAAGAAAAGTAAAGCCAAGGCCTTGCACTACTAAGCTTGCCACACCTTTACCAGAAACACAGCTAGCCGCTAAGTTACAAAAGATATCACCTGTCTGTGAGATTGTATAGAACCTCTATGTTTTGGAACATTCCACCCAGGGGAGAAAGGGTGAACAATTTTTCTGCCCAAAAGTCTTTTGTCTCAAATTGGTCAGCTTGCTCTACAGAACTTGACTCTTTTGACTCTCCCAGAAATCCCTGAGGAAGCCAGAAGCTCCCCATCTGACATGTAGCTGTATGGTTCCTGTCACATCAGAGGCTTTTGCCCAGGCCAGGCCCACCAGGGTGGTAAGGCAGAAAAGGTGAGGCAGTCGCAGTGATCACCAAGACTTTGTTGGGGTTGTTATGGCCAGGAAGCTAGGAAAGTAGCCTCTGCCCCAGGGGTAGATTGGGTAAAGTGGGCCTGGGAAGGCCCAAGTACACAGGGGCCCAGTGTACTTACCTACAGTTTACTGACAAAATTAGAATGGATGAGACCCAAGACTTCTTAAATTAAGCTTCTCTGGTGTCCTGATATAGTGTACTGTAGTTTAGTGCTGTATCACCTGTCATTTGAGTGCCTCATTTGTACAAGGTATTGTGTTAAGTGCCTCAAGTAAATGCTCTTGTGTAATCCTCAGAACTTTCTGGACTCCATTTTATAGATGAGAAAGCGGAGACCTAAAGAGCTAAGTAACTTGCTTGTGTTCAAAGAGCTAGGAAGTGGCAGAGCTAGAATCTGAACTCCGGGCTTTCTACTTCTAAAGCCTTTAGCCTATGTTATAGAGTCAGCATCCACTTTACTCTTCCTACTAGAAAAGTATGAGTTCTAGCTCTGAGTAGCGGTGAGGAAGGGAGCTGTCTTCTGCTTCATTCTTACAACAAAATCTCTACCTCACATGGCCGGATTTTCATAGGGGTGTGTGTGTGTGTGTGTGTGTGTGTGTGTGAGAGAGAGAGAGAGAGAGAGAGAGAGAGAGAGAGAGGGAGAGAGAGACAGAAAGACAGAAAGACAGAGAGACAGAGAGACAGACAAGTGTGGATTCTTGTGGTGAATTTTCCAATTATCCAAATAATAAGAGAATGGAAAAACGTTGGGTGAAATGATGCCAATGTCTTTGACATACACTGATCCTAGTACTAATTTTCACCAAAGGAATAAAGATATTCCTGCTGCAATAGGAAGATCTCTCTTCCCTGGAACAATCTTGGCTTGCTACCCTTGTCAAATTAGGCTGAACAAGTTGAACAACATGATCATTTCTACAGCTCAGGGGGTTTGACTGACAAGGACATTTCTAATATATTATCTTCAAATCAGGTTAATAATATTCCAAAGCAGAGCTAAAAATGAATGCCACTTCCCTCAATCAAGTGAAAATGTTAATCATGTCAATATGCCGTAAATGCCACAAAGTCCCAAGCCTGTATATGTAACAGAAATACCAATAGGAACTTTCCTTAAAGGGAGGAGGAAGGTGGTGTTACTTTCATCTGCTCCTTGATAGTATGCTTCTCTATATTAACCATTTCAAAAAAACTATACCGGAAAATGTACTATAATGGAATATAAAATTTAAAATGTTATTATTCCATCAAATAACATCCTCTGAATAGTTTTGCTATTGAGTGTTGTCAATTTCAACTTACATGTGTATTGAATCACGTAAATCATTTGGACCAGTGCTCCCCAAATGGCACACATAGATAATTATATTTCTAGTGACTGCTAGAGTAAATGTGACTTGTGTTTATTCTCCCACTCATTTGCTCCAAGGGCTGAGGAAAATCACTGTCTGGCTCAACTGTGATCCCTACCCCTTATCAAATCTTTAGAGAAAACTTGCTTTACTTTTACCTTTAAAATGTATACCTTTAGTTGTTCCAGTCACCTGCAGGTGAATGTATCAGACCCATTATTATAATGTATATAATTAGAATTTTAAAATCTTAACCTATTTCTCTTAAAGCAAAATAAACCATGTCAAAGATTTGGGAGCCTAAAGTGTCTTTAAGTGGGGACAAGAACTATACGGTATCGATTGTTGAAAATAATAAAGTTCGGAGAAAGTATAGTCATGGGGAGTATGAGGATGGAGAAGTAAATGTAGGAAGGATTGGAAGTTGGAGCCACACATGATTAGAAACTAAGACATGCATCACAAAAATCCTCAAGTCTGTTCCGATGGGAAAAATTCTGCTCAGTCGATGATTCCCAGACTTTGGAATTTCAAAATTAAAAAAAAAAAAAATTGAGAGGCCCAACATAGGATTACCAACTCATCAACTCTTATTAACTTTTGCCAAATAAAGTTATTTTCAACAGAACGACTGCCATTTACTAGAGTCATGATTTCATATTGGGATATTTATGTCTTGCATTCCACATACATTTAATATCACAAAATAGGAAAAAAAGGGCAGTCATCCCCAAAAGGGAGCCATTGAAACCTTTCATTAATTTGTGTGTGTGTATGTATAACTGTGTTACATTGGCCTTATCATTATTACTGTTGTAATTTCACTTTATTTTGGAATACCATATGCCATTGGCGTTTGGGAATAACCGTGATAAAGTCACATATGAGGATGTAGAATTATTTCATATCCTCTCAGTAATAACTTCTATCAAGAATCATATCAACTATTGAACATAACATGGCAAACCGACTTTATATAACAATGTTTTTTAACCAACTACTTGTGTAGCAGGCACTATAATAGAAGCCAGGGATATATAGATGAACTATGTGGTCACAATTCCTACTTTACAGTCTAGTAGGGCAAAGAAAAATTAAAAATATATGATTGAAATGCCTTAAATACCATGAAAGCAAAATGCAAGTTGTTGTGGGAGCGTATGATCAAATCAGCATGAAGCTAATTCTGAAGGAACGCCTCTGTGCCTTTTGTATACCTAAGACACCTTTTGCATATTTTAAAAAAAAATTTTGAATTTTTATTTATTTTTGATAGAGAGAGAGCGACAGTGCATGAGTGGGGGAGGGACAGAGAGAGAGGGAGACACGGGATCTGAAGCAGGTTCCAGGCTCTGAGCTGTCAGCACAGAGCCTGACGCCAGGCTTGAGCCATGACCTGAGCTAAAGTCGGGATGCTTGACCAAAAGAGCCACCTAGGTGCCCCACCTTTTGCATATTTTTAAAAGGCACCATCTCTAGTCAGGTAAGTTACAGAAGGGCAGTCCTTTAGGCTAGGTGAGTTAGAAAGTGGTGATCTTTCCTCAGGTTTACACTGGCCTGACCACTGGGCCCCTGGCTAAGTGAATGGAGCATTGTTGAAGAAGGGCTTTAGGGAAGGGGAAGCACACTATCAAATTTGCATTTTAACTTTCCGTACTACTTTGGAGAAGTTAGATGTGACTAAACCCTTTCTTTCTATTTGCTTGAGTTGAAGCAGAAAGGGACATCAAATGTTAAAAGTTGACCAACCTGTTAATGGGGTGTAAAACTTTTTTCATTGGGTGAGACATGAAGATTCACTAGAAAGGAGAGCTTTTTTTCTGCACTGCCCCAGGCAGAATTGATTGGTTTCAGGGACAAATCACAGAGATGAACACCCTTTCCTAAATCTACATACTTCTTTTTCTTGGTTCCTATAATGAAATTTGGGTGAGCCACCTTAAACAGACATGGCTGTGATTTGTTTCTGAGTCAAATGCTAGTTTTATTTTATATTAAATTATTGATTTTGCAAAGGGGACAGCATTTATATTTTGATACATTTTGTTATTAATGAAATGATCTCAATTTTGTAGTGAAATGTGAAAATGTGTATTATGGGATGCTATGGTTTATCTCCCTAATGGAGAGCTAGGCTTTCCAAAACCCTTGTGACCTTAATGTGGGTCTCCCTTTAAGTTTAAGGAATTAATTTGCCTTCTTATCTCAGTGTACACAAAGCGACTTATCGCCTAGTGGACTATTGGCAGTTTGTCTCAGGGAGAGCAGAACCAGAAACTGAATCAGCCCAGAATGGTTTACCTTTAAAGTAGCTCTCACAGACCAGTTTCAAAATAATCCTTGAAGATTTTTTAAGAGGACAATTAGGCTTTGTAGCTACTTGGCATCTAATTGCAATCAAACACCTAATGCAAAATGCATTCCACTAACATTTTATAGAAATTTATCATGCAGGTCTATGCTGATGCATTTGGTTCAGATAACTCATTTTTCACTAGAAAAAAATGTTTGAAGAAATATTGCTCTTCCAATTGTGGTGGCACTCCTCAGGCCTAACTCTGCTTACAAGCAGAAAAATACTACCTGTCCTTTGTTTGTTCTACTTTATTAGTCCTTACTAATTTTATGATTCTCCCCACCTGTTATTTTTTTATCATCAACATCAGCATTATCCTTTCTTGAGTTTCTCCTATGTGCCAGGTAGTCTAACAGGAGCTTAGTAAACATCTTCTCTAACCCTTTCTTTTTTTTTTTAATTTTTTTAAATGTTTATTTACTTTCGAGAGAAAGAGAGGCAGAGCACAAGCAGTGGGCAGAGAGAGAGGGAGACACAAAATCCAAAACAGACTCCAGGCTCTGAACTGTCAGCACAGAGCCCGACATGGAGCCCAAACTCAGGAACCATGAGATCACGACCTGAGTGTAAGTGGGACGCTTAACTGACTGAGCCACCCAGGGGCCTTTCTAACTCTTTCAATAATCCTATAAGTTAGGGAGCATTATTCCTATTTTACAGATGAGGAAACAGGGTCTCAGAAAGTTTAAGAAATACCCTATAATTATATAGTAGCAAGCCAGGTTTCCAACCCTAAACCCAGCATCTCTCAACTTGGTCTCATCTCTTCTCCATTCCGGACCAGAGGGTGATGATGCATCTGCCCAAAAGAGAGTGTCTAAAAGTGACTTATCAAAGCAGTTATAGTCTTGTAAGGAGACTGATATGAGGGGGAGGGAAGAAGGTAACTATAAATATCAAATGTACAAGGTAGCAAACATTAAGCCGATGGCTTGAATTAGAAAGTGAATAAATTATATGAGTATTCCCATGCTACAATCAGGCTGCTGCAAGGTAAGTAGTAAATGAGGCAAGATGATGGCCAGATGCAGGGGGCTCAGGTATGTGGAATGTCCAGGTAAATCTCCAATGTCTCTACTCAGGCTCCATCATTACTTTTTTAAAAAGCCACCTGAATTCCATGCCATTCCATGGAATTCCATTCCATAGTATTGCAATGTATATTATTTTGTCCCATTCCATTTAATAATGTTTTCACTAGTTGTAGAACTTCCTGAAAAGAAGAAGAAATTTGTAATGACTCTCTTAATCTAAAAACTCCTAAAAATTCATTTCAATCAAGAAATTCAGAATTACTATTCATATTTGTATGACAAATAAAAACTTCTAGGCAAAAGTTTGGGCTGTAAATAATCAGCAGCAGAAGTGAAAAGAACATACATAAAGAGCGAGATGGCTTGAGTTTTTCAGTCATGCCACTTCTTTTGTGCATGACCTTGAGTACATCATGAAACTACCTCTGGGCCTGTTTCCTCATGTGAAGGTGGAAGGGTTAAACTAGGTGTAAGCCTATGTTCCTTAATGTTATGATTCCAACTAGTTCTAGATGGAATTAATGATTATACATGTCATACATTGTTAAATGGCTTCTCTCTAGATGAGTTGCTTCTAAAAAGTTTATTAAGGGTGGCTCAGCAATCTTTAAGAGGAACCATCGTCATGTGGTTGGCAGATACCAAGGTCATTTTGATTTGTCTATAGGAAAGATTGGGCCAAAGAAACCTACCTAGATATGTACCATTTTCTCCTCATGTTAAACGTCCTTGACTTTAGATTTGAACTATAGACGTATCTGAAATGGTTTAGGCTAGATTTGGACCATAATAAACTCTACTGCAAAAGGAAGTTTTGTCATCATCATAACAGTTGCTCTCCAACTGCTGGGTGGAAAGCTAATGGTGGATTTTAGCATCAAGTGGCTATCTTATAATTCTAGCCTTTGAGATCAGACCTCTTAAAAACTCATGAGTATTTAGAGGAAAATGTTAAATTCTCAATGATATTTTTTTTGTATTCAGCTATTATTGTCATTACTCTTATTATTTAGCTATAATTATCTCCCTGCTTCTCCCAACCTCTATTTATTACAAAAAAAAAAAAAAAAAGAGGTGTTTGCTGCAATCTGGAAGTGAAAATGGGCTTGATGTTTGGACCTGAGCTCCAGTTCTGACCCAGAAAGTAAGCCAGCAAGCCAGGAGTACTTAAATGAGTGGATCTGGTCCACTGTATAGAGGGGAACCACCTCAAATGCTTTAGCAAAACCGAAAGAATAATCAGGTCAAGCAGTTTTGCCTTGGTGGCGGGAAACACACACACACACACACACACACACACACACACACACACGTCTCTGAAAGCTCCAGACACAGAGGTAGCCCTGTGCTCCACTTAGTCTTCTCTTCTCCTTCAGGGAGTCTGAGCAGAAGAGAACACTAAGGAATAAAGCCTTAACTGCCAAGCTGTCATACAGAAGAAGGGTGTCTGGCTGAGAGCAGGGCTTGCTTGCTAGGATCGGAGCGTAAGTCCTTTTCATTTGAGAAATCCAGTCCACGTTTTACTGAGAGCCCAGACAGCCTGAATAAGAGGAGCCTCTGAGGGCTGGTTTCTGATGTCGCACTAGGCATGATAAGAATGCCATTGACGTCAGCAGAGTCATCATCAGGGAGAATGGCACCCCAGCTCTTGAAACCACACCAAGCAATTGCAGTGCTGTTGAAAATTAAAAGCCGGTGCTCAGAGGGAGGAGGAAGAGGGGAGGAGGGGAAAGAAGCAAAGCCGAGCGGCAGTGGCTCCAGCTGAACTCTTCTTTCTTTTATGCATTTCCTGTATTTTACAAAGACAGGCACACAGTGCTCCTGTGCACACACACTCACTTGCTCACATCCAACCTCAGTGACATCTTAGCCTGAATTGGCCAGTGGAAAGAATGGGAGAGAGAAAGAATTTAATTTTCTTAACGTTTCTGAACTCAGATAAAACAAAACTGTGCCACCCAGATGCTGGACAGAGGCCCTGAGCCACAGGAGAAAATAAACCCCTGTGAATGCAATCTTTGAGCTAAAACTGATATGCTTGAAATGCGTGTTGATGAATAGATTACAAAGGAGGAATTAAACACTTCAAAAGAGCTACTACAAAGCAACAAACCCTCTCCCCCCTCCCACCCCAAAACAGTACTGTGGACTCTTGAGTGTTTGTGTGTCTGCTTGAGAAGATGACAAAGTTGTGGGTTTGGGAAGGGAACGCTGCAGGCGTGTTGTGATTTCAGCTTTCAGAGGCAGCTCCAAGAACATCACCTCCAGCTGTGATTCAAAGGTTACCTAGACTGGAAAATGTCTTGGAGGTTAGGAAGTCTTTGAAAACAATTCTTTAATGTAAATTGCCCCCACTTTCAAATTCCACAATTAATCCTTTCATTGCCTTGCCCACTCCCAATTGTTCGTCAGCTTGACCCTGGCTCCAGCCCCTCCTCCAACAGTAATATTGAAACTACATAGAATAGACTTGATGATATCACCACCTACATGACCTGCTTGATTTTACAACATTGATTGGCAGCTTCCCAAGTCTATAAAATCTTTTGCTGATCTGATTTTAATATCCATATCCTTCAGCTATACCAGAAAGACTGGTTTCTGAGCCATGGAAATGTTAGGAGGGAAACAAAAGAACATATGCACGTAGAGCAGAATCTGGCAGAAAACATGGATTTAATAAGCTGCATTATTCGAAAAATTCCTACTTTAAATGGACGGTACTGGAGGAGGAGCTGTGTGAGAGAGAAGCTCTGTAATGTAACGGTTCTTCAATTTCCAAGACCTGTTTCATTTTGAAAATGAAGAAGCATAAAGCAGCAATCCTTTCAAATACACAATGAATCTTTAGGGTAGAACCCACCCCTCCCTCAACTTTGTCCTTAAAAATAAAGATTACATTAAAATGGACTTCTTCCATCTAATGGGACAGAGTGAATAAAAGAAGAAGGTCTTTAGCAAAGCATGTTTACTATGTACGCTTAACCTGTCTTGCTCAGTCTAATATTGTAAAGAGGGCTAATTATCCACGCAGGGATCCACTCGTCCTCTGGAAAGACACAAATGAATCTGTAACTTGGTTCATATTGGCCATTTTTGTTTTGTTTTGTTTTGATTTTAGTTTTGTATGAGGCTTACAAATGGAATCTTTCTCCTTCCCTTCCTCCCTCTCTTCCTTCCTTTCTACCTTATCTTCTTCTTTTTTTAAAATAATACGTGTCTTTATTGCCAAAAAAAGAAAAAAAAGGAGTCTGCAGCTGCAGAACCAAGATCTTATAGGAAGGGTTCTCCATCAGCTCTCAGAGGATCAGAGCCCTCCTTCCACCTGCTCAGTCCTGAGTGTGAGATGGTACACTGGGTGGAGGAGGTGAGTCTTCTCATAAGGCTTTTGTCCTCAAAAAGGTTAAAAAGCAATTGACTTTGATGTTAATCCTATTAACACAATACAGACCTGCTATTACCATTCTCTGTACCTTTACTGCTGTGTTGCCTTGGTTACAAGTATTCGGACCTGTTACTCCATATTGCTCCTGTTGTCTGTCCCTGTGTCTGTCATCTCTCCATCTGTCCCACCTCTCTCCTTTGGTTCTGCATTATTCTCAGTCGAGGTCATTTCCTCCCCTGAAAAATAATGAAAACCCTCTCCCTTCTTCCTACCCACGGTTTCCTCTTGTCTCTCACTATTCCTTTCTCACACCAGGAACACTCCCAGGCCACAGGTAATGATGGATCAGCCCCTGTGGATGTTTGGGTGCCCTTTGCACCAGACACACCAGCAGGAAGCCCAGTAGCCCCCAGAGTTTGGGTGTGTTTTGGAGATGTCAGGCTCAGTTTCAGGGAACACTAATTTGCAACAGGAAGTGCTAGTGAACCCTGTGAGGGATGGGAATTAGCAAATAGGGTTGGCAGTCAACTGACAGAGGAAACTTAAGGAAGGGGATCATTTAGAAAAGGAAAAAGAATTTAATCCGTTTCAGGTGTGTTAATTTCCTTTATGGGCAGAATTACTATGGATTTGGGGTATGTTTTATTCTTTCTTTTCCCTAAGGTCCGGCCTGATTTCATAGGGAGGAGGCAGGGATAAATGCAGTGAATTTGATTATGGACACCAGTCTAACCCGAGCTTAATGAGCCATGGAAACAAAATAGTCCAATCTCCTCTAACTGCTGAAATCCAAAACTAGAAGTATTGGGAGCCCTGTGGCTTTGGTTACACATAGTCGTAGTACAGGTCTTACCTCAGCATTTGAACCATTCAGTGAGAGATCTAAAATGTCTTAGTTCTTTGAGTAGCACATATAACTCTTTTAGAATTAATTTGGAAAAAAAAAATTACCAGGGATGAC
Organism: Panthera pardus; assembly: GCF_024362965.1. NCBI lineage: Eukaryota > Metazoa > Chordata > Mammalia > Carnivora > Felidae > Panthera > Panthera pardus. The sequence goes on from NW_026526765.1 coordinate 111,749,583, forward strand.
AATATGTAAAAAATTGTATACACAAATTAGAATTTTCAAATATTAATATTTGTTATGACTACTTCAGGATTTTTTTAAAAGAAGAAATAAAACTATAGAGATGAATTTTGAGGACCCCATGTCCCCACTACCACCATTAAGCCCATTTCCCTGCCTCCTTCTCCAGAACAGTCTCTACTGTAAATTTAGGAAATAATCATCCTGTCCACATTTTCATCTTTTTTCTGCATAAATTTATTGATAATTGAATATATTGTGATTTTGAAAACTCATTAATATTTTGTAGCTTACAATTTTTAATCCAACATGTATGTTTGATTTTTTTTTCCTCTTTTCTGTTTTACCTTATAGATCCCATTAATTTTAATTGGTTGCAATAGAATAGTAGTGGTAAAGTAACTGATTTGGGGAGGTTAATAGAACAACCAATTTAAGTTAGAAGAACTCTCAGAGAGGTAGGTTAGTTAGTTACAGAGTTATTAGAGCAAAATTTAGGGAGGTAGAAGTGAAAGAAGCTTAGAGTCAGGCTGAGCTGTGATAAATGAGAAGAGAGAAATAAGAAAGTATGGTTTACATAAGTGAAAATCAAACTTGCTGAGAACCAGGTTAGAATGAGCTGGTTTGCAGCAGGCCTCTCTGTGAGACCTTGAGCAAACCACTGCCCACAACAGCCTCTCTCTTACTCCTCAGTGGTCCTCTCTTGTAAAATAAAATCCCAGAGTAGGAGAGGCCAAATGCAAGGAATACAACTTATCACTCAGTCTCCCTCAGTTCATAACTAGGGAAGTGAAGATTAAAAAGGTGTTATAATATACAGATACCACTCAGGGAAGAATATGAAACTAGGCTTGGAGTAGGAAAAATTGTTCCTCTATGAGTACATTTTCCAACAATTAAAACTTTTCAGCAGTTTCTGAGGCAATTCATTGAATTGACTGCTGTGTAAATACTATGATTGGTATAAAGACAAGATCTTTCCATTAAACAATACTGACTTTTGGGGCACCTGGGTGGCTCAGTTGGTTAAATGTCCAACTTCAGCTCAGGTCATGATCTCCTGGTTCATGAGTTCGAGCATTGTGTCAGGCTCTGTACTGATGGCTCAGAGCCTGGAGCCTGTTTGAGATTCTGTCTCTCTCTCTCTCTCTCTCTCTCTCTCTGCCCTTACCCACTCATGCTCTGTCTCTGTCTCTCTATCTCTCTTTCAAAAATAAATACACATTAAATTTTTTAATAAATAAATAATACTACCTTTTTACATAGCCCAGATGAGAAAGCTGCTACTCAGGGAATTTAAACAACATGTACAGGGTTGTAGTTTGTAAGTAGTAGCACCAAAATGTGGACCCAAGGCCATCTGGTTTTCACAATATGTTTTTAACCACAGTGCTGCACTATGTTGCCTCAGTACAGTTTCCTTCTAAAACAGTTACTGACCTGTCTCTGCCATTTAGGCTTCTACATCCACAAGTTTTCAGATTTACAGGGGCTCACCTCTTTCCTATCTGTAAGTATTAGGGGATGGGACGTCTGGAATGGAGTAGAATTGAGGGTAAAACATTTGGCTTGATGCTTCTAGTAAGAACTACAATGTCAAGAGCAAAAAGCTTGGCAATTCATATTTTTAATGAACTAGAAAGGTCGTAAGCTTTGGAATCAAATGTTCTGATGGCAAAACAACAGTTGAAGGAACAAAGAATTATAGGTGTTCAGCAAAATTAAGAAGTAAGAAGATTTGTAAACAGCAGACGATGAAAGGGAAAAAAGATTACCTGGAAGGAGTTTTATTTTGTTGTTTTTTTTTTTAATCAACCCAATTACCTGAATTGGCAAATAAAGTAAATCTCAAAGAAGAGTTTGCTGAAGAAACTTAAACAAAGATACCATGGAGACATTTTTAGAATTAGCTGTGCTATTGCTTATGGTGAAGACAGAATGCACGCCCTGGGATTTAGATGAAGCCCTAAGACATAGAGAGTAAATAAACACACAGATCTGAAAATTCTTCGTATTAATTGATCTTTAGAAATTTGGTGTGTCAGAATATTATCAGTACAACAACACCTTAGCCACTGGACCAAAGGCAACATCTACAGGCTTTTGGAAATGAGAATCTGGAAAATTGGCCATGTCTAAAAAACAAAACACAACACCCCCAAACAAAATGAAGAATGCCATTTTTAAAACCCTAAGATTGGAGGCTGACTCTGATTTTGAAAGGCTCTCTGACCTCAGTATATTTTCCTCAGTTCCTACATAATTCCTACACAATTCCTCAGAGTGATTCCTTGTGTAGATGAGTTTTTTCAAAGCCTGTTTTTAAATGAAAGCTTCCTGCCTCCTACACCTTGAAACTGATGGTGGTCTTGGAGGGAGAAACTGTTTAATGGGTCAGGGATATTATTGGAATGATGTAAATATTTGGAACAAGACCGAGGTGGTAGTTGCATAATATGGTGAATGTGCTAAATGCCACTGAATTATTCACTTTAAAAATTTAATTTTCTATTATGTGACTGTCACCTCAGTAAATAACTTTTAGATGAAAATAAAGAATGGGGGGGCACCTAGGTGGCTCAGTCGGTTAAGCGTATGACTTCAGCTCAGGTCATGATCTCACGGTTCGTGAGTGCAAGTGCCACATTGGGCTCTTTGCTGACAGCTCAGAGCCTGGAGTCTGCTTGGGACTCTGTGTACCCCCCTCTCTGCACCTCCCCTGCTTGCACATGCTCTCTCTCTCTCAAAAATAAATAAACATTGAAAAAAGAAAGAAAGAATGGAGCACTAAGGACCTCAGAGTATAGCTTTATGAATTTTAAAAGATAGGGCCTTGGCTAACTGTAAGCCTGTGATGTTCTTTAGAGTTTACACTATGCCTTGTTGATATTGGATTTCGAAGTACTCAAAGTGCTTGGCACATAAATGGGATTCATATGTGCTTGATCAATGGATGAATGGATGATTCTGCCCACGTCACAGTCAGTGAAGAAGATTTCATGCAGCAACCCCGTATGTTGTGGGATATAGTAAAGGAAAGTCAAACATAACCATGAATAAAATGAAAGTTACCTTCGAGGTTTTGTTGTTGTTGTTGTTTGTTTGTTTGTTTGTTTGTTTTGTTTAATGCATTGGTGGAGGAACAATTAATATTTTTGGATTTTAGAGTGTTGCTGGTTTTATTTCATTTTGCACTTTTCCCCATCAACCTCTGTGGAACTGTAGATTACAAGTAGGCTTTTCTTTTGTTCTGCATTTCTATCTCAGGCCCTTCATATCTATTTCTCTGAATGTGAACAGTAGTGGAATTGAAATGAATCACAGGATGTTTTCACCTTATCCCTTGTAGAGCATGACTGAATGGCTCATGCTAAAACATACAGCAGAGCTCAGTGATTGAAAAATAGTATTACTGGATAGAAAGTCACTATATTCTAAGGTTTCTTATTATAGTCTCTGTTATTTTCTTTGTCATATAAGCACCTTTGAAAAAGCACAAGTTAGAAATGAGATGGAAAACATAATAACAATCTGGTGTTCTATAAACAGTAAAGAAAGTCAGACTTCATAAAATTAATCTACATCCTCTGCCCTGGTGTTAGAAACATTTTGTCTGGACTGTCTAAAGAATTATTTCAATTCCTCAAATAATATTACTTCAATAGATAGAGCCTGTATGTTGGTAACCTACATATTCTATAAGCAAAGCATAACTTTCCTCTATTCTCTTTTTTTTTATGTTTATTTATCTATTTTGAGAGAGACAGAGAGCATGAGCAGGGGAGGGTCAGAGAGAGAGGGATGGAGAGAATCCCAATTAGGCTCCTCACTATCAGCGCAATTGGACATTGGGCTTGATCCCATGAACCATGAGATCATGACTTGAGCTGAAATCAAGAGACAGATGCCTAACCAACTGAACCACCCAAGTGCCCCTATTCTTTTGATATTTAATATTAATTAGCGTTTTTCTAAAAGCATTTATTTTTGTTTTGTTTGCCCATTGTTAGAAGGATCCTTGGATCTTTAAACCAAAAAATAAGAATTTGACCATTAAGGAAGAAACTCACTTGTATGAATATGACATCAGCCATCTTCCTTAAAGGAGGAGGTAGGCAGTAGATTTGAATTAAGAGTTTTAGAATTTTACTACCTTTTGGCTCTCAAAAATATTTTTTCTTTCATCCTTCCCACCCCAATTTATATAATTGTTTCATGCTTTCCTTTACCCTCCTTTGTTTCTTTCACTGCCTGAAGTCCTGTGGCATAATTTTCATTTGTAAGGTATGAAGCATAGAATAATAGAACAATTGTGAAGATTTCCCAAGGTCAAGAAGATTTCACTTGAATTGTGGTGTGTCTGCTGTTGGTGCTGATAAAGGGAAGAAAGACAACAAATGCATACAAGAAAAACATCTAAACTGGAAGAACAGACCATTGTTCTGAAGAACAAGGAGAATTAGGTCAGGTACACTGGATGGTGCCTAGGAAGAAAGCAATACTGAAAATCTTCATAAGACTGTGAATAAATTCTTTCCTCTTTGAAATTTGTTCCCTGGTGGTTGCTTGGTAGCAAAGTCACTGAGATCTATTCCTTACAGTAGTCAGTGCTATGAACAAGAGCCAGAGTAGACCTACCACATACATATTGCTTTATTTATTTATCTAAGTTGCTGTATTCACTATCAACAAATATTGATTGGAGCACCTTCTACATGCCAGGCATGTCAGACCTGGGTTACATAGGTGGAAAATATGGGGTTTAACGCTTAAGCAGCTTACTGTAGAGTGTATTTAAATAGATTCAGGGGATCAATCTGCCCACATAAGATCCACAGTTGTTGAATCAAAGATGTGTGTGACAAGTGTAACAGTCCTGTAGTAGAGGGTCCAAATGAGTGAGATTAGAAGGGAAAGCCTTGGTCAAACTAAGATGTTTCAGATGTGAACCTAAAGTTGATAGTCATTAATGGTTTTTGAACACAGATGGGCATGGCAATATTTTGACAAAAACAGTATTTTGAGGTGATTTATGTGACAACTAGATGAGTTGGTAGCAGTGAGACCCCAGAATAGAATAATATGCCAATGAGACCTCCTTCACGTAGGTTAGAGTAATTCAGCTCAGCAGCAATCTCGATGTTTTGTAACAACCCCTATGTGGAGAAATTGTACTCTAGAGTATTGGGTAAAGCCACTGTGAAGCCACAAAAATAATAGTGGCTTAAGTGTAGAGAAATTGAGTTCGGATAAAGAAGTCTGCACCTGGCTGCACTGTGTACTGTGAAGTATTTTATTGGTATTTAATCTTGCCATTTTTGTTGCTAATGACTGTATTGAGTAATTACCAACTATTAATTATTTAAAATCAGTTCCCTAAAGCAACTTCTCATCTTGCAGAAGGTTGCATTTCTTTGAACTTTTTAAAAACTTGCTTGAAATGTGGAAACTTGGAATAGGAGGTCTACTCTAGCTTCACATCTGCACCTCTTTTCATTCCTGCTGTCTTTTCTGACTTTCATCTTCCACTCCTCCCTGCTTGCTTCTCCTGCCTGCCAATCAGCTTCCCAAGCTTTCCCGTCATTCCTCCACCTCTTGCTGGCTGCACAGTCATCGTTCAAGCAGTTCTGGATTGGTATCTCCTTTCACCAGAATTCCTGCAGCCGTGGAGTACGTGCAGGACATCTTCCTTTTGACTCTCTTAAAACTCCAGAGGGGTGTTTCCCACACACATTGCTTTGTAATTCAATAATAGGGCAGTTGTGGTTTCTTTTTATTGTGGTTATGCTGATTTTTAAAAGCACTCAGACTGAAAAAGAAAGGAAAGGTAGTAAAATACATGTGCATAGATGCTCATTGAGCATGCTTGCACATGTTGGCAAATATTGTTTATTTTCAAATCCTGTCTCAGGAAGTCTGAATTGTGTAAAATTGGTAAATCAGGGTCAGAGGGCAAAAATTTGGTTAGTACACTCATCATAGAGTGTAAGTTACCTATAGTGTATAAATTAAAAAGAAATCCATGGGATGAGCTTTCTGAAAATCATTCTTGTTTATTTGGATTATACAATGGGGAATTGTATGCTTTATGCCATTTTAATTTCTTAAATGTATTTCCTCAAGGAAAGTACATTATAATGCAGCTTAGCATAATACATGCTGAAAACATGTTGATAATGAATTTGGACAAAGATTTCCATTTCATTTCCTAGCCATTTACACATTTTTGTCTATATATTTGTTAGTTAGCTGTACAGTAAACATTAATTCACAAACTCTCTGAGATAAGAAATGTATTTTCCAATAATAATTATAAACCTGCCAAAATATTGTGGGAGTTACATTGTTGGGGATCTAAACAGAACCAAAATCATTTCAAAGGTATTTTAAAACTATTGTTAATTATTTATGTAATCATAGATATGGCTTGCAGATGACTCTGATGAAATCATTCAACAAACTACGTAGGTTTTGTAGAAGAGAAATAACTTTTGCTAAGTAAGCTCAGTGTTCCCTCAGCCTTTTCTCTATATACACATTATGTTTCCGCAAACATGATATATATGTAGACCTCAATTATTAACAGCAGTATATATCCCAGCTATTAAGAATTCAGCCCCCAACCCCCAAAGTGTCCCCTTCTTCCTGTAATAAAGATGAGCACCAGGAAGGAAGCAAAGAGGTCTCTGAGCACCCAAAATAGACGTTCAAGACTTTGCCTACCAAAGATAATGCACTTTGCTAGCAAGAGAAATGTATACTGATAATATGAGTGGGTCCATGCCTTCCAAAATCAGATGAGCAAATCAGAAAAAGGTGAATAGGAGATTCCAGGGAAAATCACAACTGCTAGTAGCCACGTGATGGCTGATAACCTGCAAACAAAGGAGGAAACAGAATCTATCAACATCACCCAGAAAAAACAGCACTGCTGTTTGGGGGACTTTTGGAAGGTGGAATAAGCTCATACTGTCTTAGGAAACCTTAACAGCGCACCTCCATCTGGACAGCTAAATGCGGTAACTGACGTTCAGATTGACAACATGGAGTTATCCAAGAAAGGCTAAATTATAATTTGCTCAATCTGTATTGATTTTTTATGTTACACTGTAGAAAGATATCTATTTTGTGCGCTTAAAAATAAGAGGTCAAAATAACCTCAAACTTAACCTCTGTCCCCTTGAATACCTCTTCTTGGATATTATTCCATCCATCTTCTCTTCTGCTTCTTTTGTCTTTGACCTAGTCGCTGGTAGCTTTTTCTCCCTCAGAATCATTGAGTTCCTCCATTCCTAAGGGGAAGAAAAAATCCCCTTCTTCTTTAATCTTGTGTCTTCCCCTTATCATTACTGATTTTCTCACCCAAACTTGTAGAAAGGAAACTGTAGATTTGCTCCTTCCTTTTCTTTTCTCAGCCCTCTTGCAGTTACCGTCAGCTCCATGGCTCTATTGCAAATACTCACACTCTGGTTCCTCCCATCTCCTAATTATCAAATCACACAGACACTTTTCAGCTCATTACTTACTAGGCTTCAGTAAGGCAATGGTCATTCTGTCCTCCTTGAAACCCTCTCCCTCTTGGGCGTGAGGCCATACACTCTTTCTGTTTTCCTCTTAGTCTGCAGTTCCTTCACCCTTCTTAGACATTGGTCACTGCAGGTTTTCCAGAATTCGCTCATGCATTGTTGTGATTTTAACTGCCATCTCTATGTGATAATTCATATCCAAGTCCATCTTAGACACTTTCATGAAGTTTGAAAACTGGTCTGTTTATTGAAAATTTTTACCTGAGTACCTTGCAAGTTTATCAAATTCTTCATACCCAAAATCAATTTTAGCTTTTCTCCTAAATTTGTTCCTCTGTTTTGTATCTCAGTTGGTGACACAAATGAGTCATCTGAGCATTCCATACACATTCAGAAAATAAAACAAAAATGAGTCACAAAATGCATTAAAACTCTACAAATCTAGCCGTGCAGAGATAACCGCCATTAATATTTCCTTCCAAATTTTTGTATATTTAAAATATATTTTAATGAAAAAAATAAAAATAAATAAAAAAATAAAATATATTTTAATGAGATCATATCATTTGACCATTTGCCACTGCAACACTTTTTTTTTAATTGGGCAAAAAATTTTCAACAGTCTTCTGCCTCAAAATATACTTCTTCAAAATTATTTTTGAAATTGTTCATGTTCTAACCAATAGTGTTATTGAGCCTACAGTGTTGAGCATTTATATCACAGTTGTCCATTTTCTTTCCTTTCTCACTTTTTCCATAAGAAAGAAATGACTATTGAAAAAAAAGAGTTATCAAATATAAAAATAATCTCCTGGGAAGAGAGGTGAGAATTTCCGGGTGCATGGTAGTAGCAAGTATACTCAATAGCTCAATAAGTAATGCCATTCATTGAGGGTTTTCTGTGTGCCTCACTCTTCTAAGGACTTTGTTTAACCCTCACCATAAATCTGTGAGGGTGGATATATTATTATTCTTATTTTATAGTTGTGGAAACTAAGGTAGCCCAGGGTCATGTAGATAGTAACAGAGTCAACAGTCAAATTTGAGCAGTCTGCTCCAAAGATCAGACTCTTTACAGCAGTGCTAACCTGCTTTTTATTTTACCCTAGGGCAGCCTTTCTACTAGAATGTACCTCTTAGTGTTCAATTTCTCGGGATAAAACCAGTAAATAATATAGTTAGCTAAATTATCAAAACCTTTAATGGACAGAGAAGCAAAAAGACACCATTTCTATGAGATAGTGATGAATGTTTCATTCATACTAGTGGTTATTCTGGTTTGTTTGTTTTTGATAATATGGTGGGGGGGAAAAACATACCAGCAGTTTGACAATGAAACCCTAATTTCAAGTTTAACACAATTTTTAATGCAAATTGATGTGAAAGTATTGATATATTTTCCAATTATGATTTTAAAATTATGAATTATTTAAATCTGCTAATATCAAGAGCTAAATTTGTATGTGGTGAGAAGTAAAATGTAGCCAGTCCCCTCCCATCAATTGCACCTCTCTACCTCATTCTGTCTTTCTTGCTCTGTTTGCTGGTGAGGGTCTCATATTCAGTCCATCAGGAACCCCTGAAGCCCATAGTGCTGCACTCTTTCCCATCACCTCCATGGCTACTTCCTTATTGGAAGCCACCATCTTCTGTGACCTGGATGATTGCAGTAGCCTCTTAGTAGGTCACTCTGCTTCGACCTTGGCTGCACTACAGTTTGTTTTAAAGACAGGAGCCAATGCAGACTGTATCATTCCTCTGCTCACGATCTTGCAATGGCTGCCATTTCTCTCAGAATTAAAGTGGTTATTGCAGCCTACAGTGTCCGCCCTGATTTGGTACCTATTTCATCTCTGGCCTTCTTGTGCACTCTTCTCCCCCTTGTTCATTCAGGTCCAGCCACACTAGCCTTCTTGCTGATCGTCAAGCTCCTCCCATGTGCTTATGCCTTAAGACCATGGCACTGCATGGATTGCTGTTTTCCCGAAAAACCTCAGACCAATTCCTTGATTTTCCTCAAGATTTGGTTCATGTTTCATCTTCCACATGAGACCAGCCTTGACCATCATATTTTTTTTAAATGTTTATTCATTTTTGAGACAGAGCATGAATGGGGGAGGGTCAGAGAGAGAGGGAGACACAGAATCTGAAACAGGCTCCAGGCTCTGAGATGTCAGCACAGAGCCCGACGCGGGGCTCGAACTCATGGACCATGAGATTGTGACCTGAGCCGAAGTCGGACGCTTAACCGACCAAGCCACCCAGGTGCCCCGACCATCATATTTTTTAACTGCATCCTGCATCAGCCCCATTTCCCAGTCCCTGTTCTATTTGTGGGTGTATCTGTTTGTTTCTAAATACCATTTTTCCTTCTGACACATAATTCACTGCATTTATTAGGTAGTCTCTTTCACCTCCTAGACTGTGAGCTACTTGTGGGTGAGTGTCTTCACTCTTTTTGTTCACTGGTACAGATTTATGTAGAATATTGCTTTAGTCATGGTCAGTGTTCAATACATTCTTTTTTATGTTTATTTATTTTGAGTGACAAAGAGAACACACTTGAGTGAGAGAGGAACAGAGAGAGAGAGAGAGAGAGAGAGAGAGAGAGAGAGAGAGAAAATTCCAAGCAGGCTCCGTCCATGATGTCAGCACAAAACCCAATGTGGGGCTCCATCTCAGGAACCATGAGATCATGACCTGAGCCAAAATCAAGAGTCAGATCCTTAACCAACTGAGCCATCCAGGCACCCCAAGATGACATCTTTTGAAAAATAATGCCTTAGTTAATGATTGAGGTTTATGTAAATGGCCATTCCTACATTAGGCCAGTTGCCTAGGAGATATCTGGGGGGACAGTCATAATCCAAGAGCCTATCCAAAAGTGAGATCCTAAGTAGCTTGCTATTATCACCTTAAGAAACTATAGAAAGTTCACTGGAGGATAAGCGCACATTTTCTAGTTCCAGGATCATGCTTGAACGATCCTAGACTGGAAAGAAGCAAATTGAAACAAATGAAATTATGAAGGAACTATATACCCTGTGAGACCACAGAAAAGCCAAGAGAAAAGATAAGGTTGAAGGTGGGAACCTGAACTATTTCTCTCTGACTTAAATGGAACACTGGAGAGCCCAGAAGAAGAAACAGTGAAGTCCTGTGTGACACCAAGAAAGGTGTGTAGGTCATCAAAGCATACAGGCTGAGGTCCTTTGTCCTCCTCCTTTTAAAGAGCACAAACTCTGTAAACCACATAGGTTCAAGGTGCCAGCTCTGGAATCACATTGCTCTGAATCCCAGCTCTGACATTACTGTTTATGAGACCTTGTACCTAACCTCAGTTTTCATAGTGGTAAAATAGGAATAATAATAGTACCTTCTTAGAATGAGGATTAAATAAGATAATCCACATTGTGCTTGGCACAATGCCTAGAACATGGGCAACATTGGGCAAGTTACCTGCTGTTGTACTGGATAGTTGCTGTAGTTAGTTACTACCCTTATAGAAATGTTAAATGAAAAATGGTACTTGGGGGGAAGGGAAGGAAGGGAAAGAGAATTACCTGGGAATATTGCCTGGGGAAGGACAGTTGGCCATCCAGACAGGTCCTTACAGAGTAGTATTTTCCTTGGTGTACTAACTGTACTCCAGGCTTTCCCCCTCAGACACAGTCTTAGAACAATGATCTTGTCTTCTTCCCTGACTATGCTGACTCCCACTCTCAAAGCTCACCAGAGTCTTAAAGCCACAATATCAATTGATTGCTTAAAAGCTACAAAATGTTTTGGCTTTACCAGTGCACACATTCTCCTTCTGTAGGTAAGTTCAGAAAGCCAAATTATAGATTTAGAATAGACAGAGTTAAATTGGATCAGAATGTTTACTGTCTCCTGTTTTTGAGGAGCTAGGACATTGGAATGAGCATCAAGGCTGGTCCTTTGCAGTAGGACAGGCCCCCTCCCCAGTCCCACACAGGTACTTCCTCTCCTCATGGACAGCACATCTCTCCTTTTTCTCAGATTTACTTGCTACCCTCCCTCCACCTTGAATGGGAGCATACTTTCTCCAGATGTGTTAACATCCTTAACCAGTTACTCTCAGGGTCCAGCTTAGGAGTGTCTTGGAGATGATTTTGCATAACTCTGGATCAGTCTCTTAATTTGATATTGAGATGTGGTAGACAATTTCACTTTGTTCATTTCCTGGCTCTGAGAGGACTATTTCAATGTAGCGTGCTTGAGTCTTTTCTCCCAATAAGACCCAAGAAGCCAAGAATTGTTGGGAAGTGTTAAATACAAGCTGGGCTCAGCAGACTAAAGGCATGTATCGGCCCTTACAACTATCTTTTGGATTGGATGGAGCATGACCCGACTTGGACCCACTTACTTTTCCAGCAGCCTCCTGCTGTCCTCCTCTGCCAGCCTTGACAGACCAGAAAGTTGGGAAATGCTTTGTCTGAAGACTGACCTCTGTTGCTTCAGACTTTCCCTAACTTGGCATCCATGAACAAATCCACCTCAGTGCTCCAGATTCAATAAGGTCTCTTTATCACAGTTTCTCAGCATGTATTAAAAATGGAATTAAATCATACTTTGTACCTATTTTGTTGTTATTGCTATTTAATGAATATTCTGCCCATGAAAGAAGGAATTGTGTTTGTTTTTTCAGTATTGTACCCAAGAGATTAGAGAATTTTAGTGAATATTCAATGGATGATTAATGCCTCTTAAGGCAGTGTTTTTAGTTGTTTAAATATTTATTTATTGTACCTTATTTTTTAGTTGAGTATAGTCAACACACAATGGCATACTATTTCAGGTATACAACATAGTGATTCAGCAAGTTTATACATTATGCTGCATTCACCATGAGTGTTAATGACCATCTGTCCCCATACCTCCCTATTACAATATCATTGACTATATTCCTTATGCTGTGCCCTTTATTCCCATGACTTACTCATTCCATAACTGGAAGTTTGTATCTCCTACGCCACTTCACCCATTTTGCCAGCCCCCACTCCTCCCCCAGCAACCATCAGTTCATTCTCTGTATTTATAGGTCTGATTCTGCTTTGTATTTTTTATTCATTTGGTTCATTTGTTCATTTATTTATTTGCTTTTTCGGTTTGTTTTTTTTTGGGGGGGGTGCACTTTTAAAATTTTTTTGTAGTGAGAGAGACAGAGCGTGAGTGGGGAGGGGCAGAAATAAAGGGAGACATAGAATCTGAAGCAGACTCCAGGCTCTGAGCTGTCAACACAGAGTCCAATGTGAGCTTCAAACTCACAGAGTCCAATGTGAGCTGTCAACACAGAGTCCAATGTGAGCTTCAAACTTCAATCCAAACGCAAGATCATGACCTGAGCCAAAGTCGGACATTTAACTGAGCCACCCAGGCGTCCCTGAGATTCACTTTTGAATGAAAACATATGGTATTTGTCTTTCACAGTCTGACTTATTTCACTTAGTATAATACCTGCTAGGTCCATTCATGTTGTCTCAAATGGCATGATCTCATCCTTTTTTATGTCTGTATAATATTCCGTTGTGTATATATACCACATCCTCCTTATACATGTGTCTATTGATGGATATTTAGGTTGCTTCCATAGTTTGGTATTGTAAATAATGCTGAAATAAAAATAAGAGTGTATATATCACTCACAATTAGTGTTTTCATTTTCTTTGGGTAAATACCCAATAAAAAGAATTACTGGATCATATGGTATTTCTATTTTTAATTTTTTGGAGGAACCTCCATACTGTTTTCCACAGTGGCTGTACCAATTTATATTCCCACCAGCATTGCAGAAGGGTTCCTTTTTCTCCACATCCTTGTCAACGCTTATTTCTTATCTTTTTGAGTCTAGTCATTCTGACAGGTGTAAGGTGATATCTCATTGTAGCTTTGATTTGCATTTCCCTGATGATGAGTGATGTTGAACATCTTTTCATGTGTCTGTTGGCCATCTGTATGTATGCTTTGGAAAAAAAATATTCATGTTCCCTGCCCATTTTTTAATTGGATTTTTTGGTGTTGAGTTGTATGAGTTGTTTATGTATTTTGGATATTAACTCCTTATAGGGTATATCCTTTGCAAATATCTTCTCCCATTCTCTAGATTGCCTTTTAATTTTGTTGATGGGTTTCCTTTGATGTGCAAAAGCTTTTTATTTTCATGCAGTACTAATTATTTTTGCTTTTGTTTCTGTCTACTTAAGGAGACATGTATAAGAAAATGTTGCTATGGCCAATGTCAGAAAAATTACAGCTTCTCTTCTCTTCTAGGGTATTTATTGTTACAGGTCTCACATTTAGATCTTGAATCCATTGTGAGTTTATTTTTGTGTATGGTGTTAAAAGGTGGTCCAGTTTCATTTTTTTACATGTAACAGGACAGGATTTTTTAAACTGAAGATGTCAACCTACTCGTGCATTATGAAACAAATGCAGTGGGCTACAATAAGCAGTAAGAAAAAGGAAACTGAATAAAATAGAAAAAATAAGTGTGCATCACATATAAGGAATTATTTAATGTAAATTGTTTTAGGATAGATATGTCTATATAACACAACCCACATACATGCAGACCCACACACATGTTCATGCACAAAGTTACACACCGTTGGTAATCTAAGGTGCTCTTATCAAGGAGACGTGAAAGGAGGGGTGGTGCAGGCATTGTTGATTTGTAAAAAGAAAAAAAAAATGCTAGAATTTTGCATTCTAAACTCCAGCAATAAGGTTCAAAACAAGTCTTGACTAATGTGAGTAGAAGGAAAGGGCTACATCTGAATCTCCAGGTAGGTGTGCAGGTTTAATATTTATCAATAGAAGGTACTGATTTAAAAATGGGAATAAATGCTCTGTTTCAGTTGTATATTACCATATAACAGACTATTCCAAAAATTGAAACCCTAAAAATCAACTATTCTACTCTGCAGTCCCCACCGGGCTCAGCTAGGCAGTTCTGCTTGTCTTACTTTAGTTCTGAATGTGATTGTATTCCCTTGGCCAGTTGACTGGAGGCTGGGAACTCAGCTGGGATGACCCTAACTTCTGTCCACTTCATGTAGGCTCAGAGCTTTCTCTCTCTATGTGATCTCCATGTGAAAGGTAGTCAGTCTTCCTTTCCTGGCAGCTCAGAACTTCCAAGAACATGAAAGCCAGGCCATCTTAATGCATAAGCCCAGAACTGGCACACAACCGATTTTGCCACATATAGCAAGTCCCAGTCCCAGCCAAGATTCAAGGAGGGGAGACTCTGCATGTTGTATTATTATAACAAATAGAATATCATACTCTTTTTGGTCCAAAGTGCATATTTCCCCTCACCCCACCTCTGCAATGCTTTGTTAATATGAGCCTGTTTTCATAAAATGCCTTCTCTTTACTTCTGCATCTATTGAAATCCTACCCATCTTTCTGGGTCCAGCTCAAAGCTCCTTCTGTGACTGTTTCCTTGACACTCTCCATTATCTCATTCTGGAAGCAATCACCCTTCTGTTAATACTCTCAGTACCCAGGACTCATACAGCTTTGTGGCTATATTTCATATCATGCCTTGGTGTATAGTTACACACACACACACACACACACACACACACACATATTATAGCTTCCTTTCTAGATTCTAAGCTACTTATTGAAGATTAGATGATCAATAAGTCTTGAAAAAATAAACTCGTTCTTATGCCTTTTAATTGACAACTATTAAGTATTTATAATTTCTCACTAGTATAAATATATAGGTGATGAGTTGCTCAAAACTATTGGGAAAAAAAAAGACAACATGGAGCATCAGCATAAAACAATTGCCCTTTCTATCTTTAGAAATCCTTTTTCTATATAGTATTTTTTATACCTGGAGCTTTGTCTTGTGTTATTTTTCTCCAAACAGTTTATATTTAACTTGTTAATGTAGTGATTTCCTCCTAAGTAACATGAAGAAGCTTAGTGTCTTAATGTTGGGAAAATATACATTTCAGCCAGCTTTTTTTTTAAGGGATATGTTTCAGGCACTAGTATCCTTTATACATTAATATCATCATTCAAATACAAAAGCAGGTTTGTGGTTGTTCTGTCACTCTTAAAACTATGGATTTTCCCTGTGCACCAATTTTGTTCATTGGTAATCTTAAATCTGTGGGACCCTACCTAGGTGGGTAGAAAGCTCAGTGAGCCTTTGGTAATTGCATGCAGAAATGTGTGTCCATGTTCACATCTACATTTTTATGGGGAGATAGTCCAGTATGCTCGTCAGATTTTTAAACTTTAAGAACCCCAGTTGTAGTGATTTTAAATCTGCCTACCCTCTCAGAATTCCTGTCTTATGAATCAAAAATAAAATTATTTTTCTATTGCAGTGTAACCAATTCCTTCTAGAGAAACTGGAGAAATTATGTAAACCTTCCATCTTTCATCTTTGCATTTTATGTCTAAGTGACTCTAATGCTACGTTATAGCCCTCCTACTGGAGATTCTTGATCATGTCTCTGGCAACTTCACCAGTGTGAGCTTTCTTAATTTGGTGGACTTGCTACTCTTATTACGATATCTAGACCAGCAGTGTGAGTACCACCTGAGCACTTGTTAGAGCTGCAGAACTTCAGCACTAGGAAATGCAGCCCTCCTAAATCAGAATCTGCACTTTAACAAAGTTCCTGGGATGTGACTGAGCAAATTAAAGTATGAGAAGCCCAGGACTAGTGCCTCTAGTCCTGTTTCAATCTTTCAGGATCTTTGTTTTTAAATTCTCTATTATAACATTAACAATTATCATTGGATTTCTATTTCAATATCACCTACCAGTCTTGATGAAACCTTCTCTTAACTTCAAGATTTGTAAGAGGTAAGAGATGGGGGAGTGGGTCAACTAATCGATATGATTGTTAAATAACACTACCAGTCAGAACATATGTGTAGTTTCTGTGATTCCCAACAGAATTGTATGGTACCTACAGCCTCTATTCTTGGTTTTAGTGTCTATGTTTTTCCCCTGGTTTCAAAAACATTTAGAGAAAGAGGCTGAAAAGTCAATTATTTTAAGATGAATACCATAAATAAAGTGACTTCACCAAAAACTGAAAATGCAATGATTATGCTGAATTACATTGAAGAAGTTCAGTTTGCACTCTGAAAAATTCCAAAAGCAGACTTTTGCTGCCCATTTTCTCTTAATAGATTCAGCAGTGATAAGTTAAGCATACATCTTTTCAGCTATATGGTGTGTGTACCAAACTATCTTTTTCTCCAATGTTTGACTTTCATCTCTAAGAGTTTAAAGAATTTATGGCTTGGTGCATTTGATGTGGCACAGTTCCACATGTGAGGGATGGTGATTTGGATAGCACGATAGAAGTATGTGCCAAGAATAATTGGCTTCTGTCTTGCGGAACAGCTCAAATACTATGTGTATCACAGCATGTAATTTGGGTGTACAAGATGCCTGTAGTTCAAAGTACTTTACTCCTCTGCAGTGGCAAGCTGCGCTTCCTGTTGGCTGGCTCCTGTGTTTGCATTAAACAGCCTGGGTACAGTTAGAAAGAAAGCACCCATCTAGTAAGTGCATTCTCGTAGTCCTTCAAATGGCATAGACATTAGCTCCAGGATTCTTTGTCTTCCCTCTGTCCCTTCCCCTTCTCCTTACCTTTCCTGCCTTCCTTCCTTCCTTCCTTTCTTCCCTCTATTGAGCATAATGCCAAGCAATTCTATGTCTGCTTACTTTGATTCTGTCAGCTTTTTCAAGCAGCATTCCCTTGCTGTTATTAAGAATGACCTAAGGCTTTGATACAACATGCAGAGTCTCAGGCTACTCCCTTTAGAATCTGATTCAGTAAGCTTGGACAGGAATAGGAGAATCTCTGTTTTTAACTAGCAACCCAGGAGATTCTTTTAATTAGGCTGGTTTGAGAACTGCTGAAGTTCTCACAAGTAAAGGCTTTGGAGTGAGATGGACCCGGGTTAACACTAGCTGCCTCACTTTGGGTAAATTACCTAAATTTTTACAGCCTTGATTTTCAATGTGTAAAGAGGGATAATACTAACTCAGAGTACTGCTGCAGGGGACACTGTTTATGAAGCATCCCACGGTTTATACTTTGTAGTCAGTAAACATTAATTCCTTTAGCTCGTTGCAACATAAGGCTTTCAGAGGGTCAACTTTGATTTTTTTTTATGTTTATCTGTGTTATGTATAATTTCTAAAGTAAAATGCAGGTTAAAAAAACACATCCAACGTTTAATTCAACAACCATTTTTTAAAGCCTATGGTATATCAGGATCTTGAACGTACATCATCTAATTTAATCACCACAGTAAACCCTAAGTGTGGCAGATCCAGATCTAGGCATTAGCGGGCCAGTCCAGTACACTTTTCATTCTACCACCACAACCTTCATTCTCACCACTATGTCTCTTTTGAAGGATAACTATCCTCTACACCCCGACCTACACATATATACCAGTAGCCATAAGGATACGAAATAAAGTTGTTAATTTTCTGAATAATTTATTTTGTTCAAATAATCTCAATTATTTATTCCATGAAAAATATTTATTAGATCAGTGGTCCTCAAACTCAAACGCATCAGGGGTCAGGCAGGTAATATAAAAGGACAAGCTGGCTGGCCATGAGGCAATAAGGAGCCGTAGGGACTGCAGCAAAATAAAGGGAACAGCCCATCTAGAGGAAGCAGTTTCTACTTAGTTCCAGGCTCTTTTTGTGCCAGGATGTGGGCTCTCTGTTGTCAAATCTTTAGCTTTTTTAAGGCAGGAAGAAGTCCAAAATTTTATGTGAAATTTCCCAATTTTTAAACAATGTGTGTGGGCCAAACCACATCCGTGGACCACATCTGGCCAGAAGACTGCCAGTTTGCAACCTTGACCTAACTGTCCTTAATTCTTTGATTCTCTTGACCTGGTTAAAAAAAAATCCATTTAAATAGCTTATGTATGCAGTGGTCATACTGCCTTCTGGGCAGTGTCTTCACAACATACGTAAATTTTAGAGACTGACCTTTGGTTTTTCATGTTCAGAAATTTGATTTTCTCAGAACCTAGTTAGACTGGGTACTGTGACTGATACTCAGAACTCAAGAATTTAATGTGACAGCAAGAACACTAATTAAGTAATTTACAGTGAGAAATGCATCGCCAAGTAGACAGGATACCACATTGGCCTGATCAGTTCATTCTCTACTCGTAATTCAGCCTCTGGGAAGCTAACTCTTAATCAGGAGCTGCTTTGATGAATATTGAGTCAGAACCTAGGAACTGAGGAAGTACTTTAAAGAAGTACTTCCCTGCATCAGGTCCTAGAATCTTTCTGTCTTTATGGTAGCCTTACCACTGGGTTGAAATACTAGGATTGTATTCTTTTCCAAGAGATGCCAAATAATGCTGGTGAAGTGTCTTCTTTGGTGCTGTAGGAGTGGTTCTCAAACCAATGGTGAGATTTTGTTAAAAGTCCGATTGCAGGGCCTTATACCTCAGGGATTCTGATTCAGTACTTCTGGGGGTGGGACCTGAGCATTTTGCATTTCTAACAACTTCTCAAGTGATGCTGATGTTGATGGTCTGCTTCATGGGGAACCCCTTTTGAGAACCACCTTGCTCCAGTTCATCTTCACCTGCTACTATTATCTGTGTCTTTGTTTTAATAGACTAATGTAGTCATATCCTTGAACTGGAACCTGGATGTATGGACAATTTTTAGGTTGTCCATTTTTATATTTTTAAAGCATTTTATTTCATTAAAAATATTTGATTAATTACTTCATTTTATCAATTCCAAGATGCCATCGATTGTAAGACACCTGTGGATTTTAGAGGCACTAAAAACATGGGAAAAGAATGTGCTTTTTCAAAGTCACTTCAATTCAGTAAATTAAGCCTCACTTTGGGGTGATCTCCCCTGGATTATGTTATATAAAGCTGAACTTGGTAAACCCATTTGGGGAAAGGATTACTATATGTCTTCTTGAAACAAATACAAGCTGAATGGTAAGCCTCCCTTTTCCAGTTCTTAATGGAAAATGCACTGTGATCTATGGCTGACTTTGTCATCTAATTGAAATTTATTGTTATTGTATCTGTCCTATCCTACTCAAACATGACCCTGTACTGCCACATCTTAACTATGGAATGAATCTCTTGTTGTCTTATTGGATTGTTAAGGCCATTCACCTTTTTTTTTTTTTTTTCATAACTGATTATCAGACTCCCTGTTTTCAAGGCCTCTCAGGAAAGGGCAATTATAGGACAAGGATTTTTCTACTGTCCTAATCCTACCTTGTCTTTGTGGTCATAAATTACTGTTCCTAAGAAAAACGGACTTGGGAAAAAAATGACTGTTAAATTTCAATAAGCATCTCCTTGCATATGTAAGAGGATGACTGAAGAAGCAGAAATTCTAAATCTGTGCTTACCATTACTCAGTCTGTTTTTGGAAAACATCCTAAGGGTTCATATATTTATGATTTTTGAAATGAATCACTAAGGGGAGTCTCTTAGTTATGTAAATAAAAGGCCTGGCTGGCCTCTTTTTCACTAGAAAAAGAGTGTGACAATACCTCCCCCTTTTCATTAGAAGTTGCCCCTCCCCCCTTGGTCAAATTTAAGAGAGTAGACCAAATTACCTACAAATTTCAGCAGTCTACTGGGAGAAGAGAGGCTGAACCTCTCTCTGCTATCAAAAGTAAGGGAAACCCATTAGAATAGATCGGGTGGGTCTGTGCAGTTATTGTGAGAAAAGAATGCTGATAGAACAGGCCCAGGAGGTTTAACAAATCTGGAGGGAAGGAAACGCCTGGATGCCTGTTCAAGGCAATGGCCCAAGGTTGTTGACTGAGGACTGATTTTTGTCTTAACAAGCAAGATGAAATCAAAGAACTATAATCTTGAGAGTCCAACGTTGGGCTATCCTAGAAGCCTGGGGAGACCTGAACCAGCAGGACACAGGACTTTACAGGACCAGTGTTCAACTCTGATACCACATAACAACAGCAGAAGCCTTCATGCTAATTGGCAATCCTTTCTCCACCTAAAGTTTAGGAGCAAGACTCCATGTTAGCCTAAATAACTCCCGGGGTTCGTGGGCAGTTTGAAGGACGGGGAGTTTTCAAGGAGCAACAGACTAGATTCCCCACTGAAAGAGCAGCTCTAGGATCAACGATTAACTGGAAAAACAGAAGAGATGTGAATATGTTTACATGTAAGCATTATGCTAGCCTCTGTGAGTATGGAATCAAATGAGACAAGATCTATTATGGCAAGCGGAAAGACTCTATAAAATTATTCAAGTCTAGTTAGGGAATCTGACACTCATTCACAAACTATTGAGTACCTCCCATGTGCCAGAACCTGGGATTCACAGTGAACTAAAATAAATATAATTATAAACTCGTGGAATCTTCCAAATTCAATAGAACAGGTGTGATAATAGAAGTACTTGTAAAGATATGCTCAAGCTTCCTCATCTTTTAGAAAAGGCTCAATATACATAGCATAGAGTTTCACAGATAGTAATTCACTTACACCTTGAAGGCCTTTTGGAATTTCTTCATAAGTGGAAGAAAGATAGGCATTTCAGACAGAGGAGACAGCATGTGTGAAGTCAGAGACATGTAAAACAAGAGGTGACTATTTCTGAGTAGCTTATAGTAGGGTACAAATAGATGGAATAGCAAGGAATAAGACCAAGTGTAAATGCAGGTTGGGGCCACCTCCTAAAAAATCTTACTTGTACGTTTACAGAGTGGTGAACCACCAAGTATGGATAAATCAGGCTTGCCGTGTTCTGTGGTTTAGGTGACCTAGGTGGGATACATGGTGAGTGTGGCTGAGCAGGGAGGATCCATGGAACTGCTGGAAGCAGAGAGGGAGACTACTTTGGGAGAATATTGAAATGTTCTGAGCATGACATTGTGGAAGAAAATTGAGATCTTTATCATGTATTGTGTAGTGAGAAAAGTAAAGCAGATACAGACCCTGCTCTCTACAAGCATAAGGCATAAAACAAGTGAAACATGAGAGCAAGTGCCTAAAAATGTAGTTCAAAGTGCTGAGGAAAACATTCAGTACCTGGATTACCATCGTGTACTGTGGTTGGCAGAGAAGGCTGCTGGGAGGAGAGGGTGAGGAAGTGATGACCATAACTGAAGAAGAGATAAGAGGAAAAGAGCAATGTCTTTAAAAAAAAAGAAAAAGGCTCAAAACATCCAAACCTCCTTTGTATAATGGTGGATGCTATTTTGAGAACATCAATTTCAAGACACACCATAATAATGTGTTTGTGTGTGTGCTTCAAAAGCCACCACCATAAAAGATCTTGTGTTCACTCATGAAATTCAAGTACCAGTCTTTGCCCTCGAGTGTGGAACATTCTGCTCTCCTACAAATTGCAACCCATCCATACTGCCACATTATGTGGCATTTTCTTGGTAATTTAGTGGCCATATGAACCTGTAGAAGTCTTGTGGTAAATATGGTGATTCTCACTTTATTACCAAAGAGGGTGGATTTTACAGTTTGTGAGCAGTTATGACCGTAAAGCCTGAAGTATGAGTCACAGGGTCTTACCCAGGTAGTAAGATGTGTTACTGTTCAGTTGGTTAGCTGAATATCCTGGGCTAACCTTGTTGAAGTTTGTTTTGTCGGTTAAAACCTGGATCTTTACTGATAGATTGAGGGTCTGGATTTTGCTTCCAGTTCTCAGCTGATTCTATAGTTTGGGGAAAACATTTTAATCTTTCTGCTGTCAGTTTCTGTATCTGTAAGCAAGGGATTAGACCAAACTCCATCTCATATTAAGAAATCAACAATTGTACGTATGGTATGGCAAAAACTGGAAGTGCTAAGTATCCTCAACAGATTTGTTCAGTTGGTAACCAGTATGTGAACCAATGTGTTCAGTTGGTAACCAATATTCACCAATAAGTGAATCTGAGTTATACTGGGGGGCATCTGCCCAGACAAAAGACTGCTTTCTCAACCTCCCTGAGAGATAGGTGTAACCGATGAAATGTAAGCAGACGGGAGATCCTGCCTGGAAACATTCCCTTTCGCTGTTGCCATTGTTCCTATAGTATAGACTTGTGATGTTCATGTGATGGGCGGAGCGTCAGTGGCCATCCTGAAACCTGAATGGCCTTGAGAATGCAAGAAATGTGTGAAGGATGGTGGAACAGAAAGATGATAGGAGCCTAGATCTTCAGTGAAAATGGTGTCATCATTCCAGCCTCAGCCTATCTCTGGATTTTCTTAACATGAAACAAAAATAAATTGCTCTCTTATTGAAGATACTAGCAGTTGCCTAATTCAATTTCTAACTAATATATTAGCATCACATTTATCTTTACATAATTTTCCATCACTATATTTCCATCACAATATTGGAGATAAGAGCTTACTAACAAACTTGGGGGTCTTAGTGCAATTAGAGATTCAACATAATCCACATTTCCAAAATTAATTAATTCTTAAACCTATGAAAAAACAGCTACAATACATGAACAAATGCCAATGATTGGTAGAAATTGGGAGGAGGAAAATTGAGGGAAGTTTATTAATCAAGGAGACTACAGCATTTGTAAAATATTGGAAATTGTTGGGGTTTGGGAAGCTAAAAGCACGTTTGATCTTAGTTTGTAGCAAGTTCATATTTTATGGCAAGATGGAAACCTCTATTTCTCAGTACACCTGTGCTTTGATCTCCTTGTCTGTTATTGCAATGTGATTATGAGGATTACTGGGTCATTCTCAGCCACAGTTGTTTTTGTGATTTAATTTTCTGGGAGAGGAAGGGGATCATTAAAGGATATCATTAAAAGGAGAGACACGAGGCTTGTAATTGACCTTCCTTGAAAGTAGGCCCATCTGGAAGATTTTATCGGTAAACATTTATCAGTATATTTGGCTTTTAAGCAGATTCTTCTTCTCTCGTCTTTAAAGCAAACAGGTAAAGGCTAAAAAGGAACCACATGAGTGCTCACGGGTGGCTTCTGTGCGTGCTCAGTGGGAAGAAAAATTACATTTAAGGAAAAAGTTCTCTTCTAAGATAATCATATGATTTTTTTCAGCTTTGCTTCAGTAATTCTCTTTTTCAGATTGTAATTTGCAGGTCATGGTGTTCTTCAATCATAATCACGTTATGGTGTTGTGATTTACTTGCATGTACCTTTAGACTGGACCTGGTAGGAGAGATGGGACGTTTGTGAAATCCAGTTAGCAGGGGTTCAAAAATCTCTTACAACTCTGGTGGTATGTTAAGCCCAGCACTCGTCTGCAACTTCATATTGTACTTTTCTAAAGTGCAGAAACTATTTTTAGGAAGACAAACGTTGTTGTGGTTTAAATAAAAGTACTAACATGACGCATTACCAGTCAAAATACATAACTCAAGTGGTCTTGTAAAGTTGTTTTTTGGCTGTCAGAAGAACTGCTTCATTTTTCACATACCTAAATGTTCTCCTGTTTGGTCAGTTTTGCTTGTTGGCTTACATGTGTCAGTTATCACAGTGCTTGTCGTGTGCCAGCTCCATAATTGTTTTCAGAAAGAGACAATTCCTTTTTTAAAATCTGTTTTTAAGTGTTACCTTACATTGACTCAAATATTTCTTCAAACTGACAAGCAACTCTGTTTTTTCCGTTGCCTTGTGATTATGCCTCAGTCAATTTAAAGGGCAAAGTTGACCTTGTGGAGTATACTAGTGAAGAGTATACTCTTAAGCAGTTTTTACACACTTGTTTCACACATGGCAAAATGTCCTCCTGGATGCATTCCTCCTACAAGTAGCGTGTGGATGGCTTCGTCCCCCGCTTAATGAGGTTCGGTGAAATTTTAAGTAGACTATGGGTACCTATCATTTGCATTAGAATCCTTTATGAGGATTTACTCCCTGTATTTTGGGCTTTGTTCTCAGCTTCCAAACACATAGGCACAGCACCAGTGTCGGGATCCTAGAGCTATGTCTCTCCAGGTTTTATATTTAACAGAAAAAAAAAGAGCATCCCTCTCTAGTAGCTCCCATATAACTAAAGGTGGTAGACCTTACCCTGAGCCAGTCACAGTGGTCCCACCTAACAGTAAGTAAATCAGGACGTTGTTTTCAAAAGAAAGGAGAACTGAATGCTGGACATCCATAACAACCAGTTGTTCAAAGAGAGATACAGTCCTATTTCTTGATGAGATGGCAGCTTCTCCTGTACATCAGCCCATGACAGACCGATCAGAGTTAACGAGTTAAAGATTCTGAAGTCTTACTGCCCACTTGAACTCTAGGCCAGTTATGTCTATTTATAGCTCAAGAGGATTGCCCAGGAAAGCAGGGCTAAACATAAACCACATTTCACTAATTATTGAATTAACTGTCACTAGGTCCCGCCTTTATACGCTACTTATTTCCTCATCCTGACTTTCTTCAGTCCCTCCTATTCATCAGTGTCCTCTTCAGGGGACTCTGCCACTAATACCCGTCTCCATCGTGAAGGAAAACACTAGATCTTTCCCCCCTTGGTTTCCTACACAGTAACTACCACAGTGCTTTGTGCATGGTACACAGCGAAGCAATGTTTGGGAAATGAATAAGGAATATTTGCGGTAAATAAGAAGCAATCTACCCTTACCAGGAATGAGCTGGGAATCCCAGAATTAGCCTGTTCAACTGCTTAGTTTGAATTCTCTTTCAGTTTCAGCTTCTGGAAACTCTCCTTATTTTAAGTAGGAGTGTTTGTAATGATTATTTCATACTTATTAATCTATTATTGTCATTCTTAGCCAATTATAAAGTTGTCTTGGGGAATTAGGAGGAGAAAAACTCTGAATGTTATAAACAGTTCCCCGTATTGTTTAACTAGTGAAAAAAATTCTGTCTTCATTTTTTTTCTGGTAGTCAGAGTGATGCCTGGAGAACTCAAGAGCAGACTTGAAATGGTATCAGAAGAAAGCAGTCACTCAAGTTTACTACTAATCATGTAGCCAGAAATAATGAGAGGGTACCATAGAAATGTTCAAAGCAAATTTTCTTGGCACACATAGCTACTTAATTATCTTATTTCTGAAAGAACTATAGTGCCACTGTTACCTAAGTTTATCCATTAGCCATTTAATATAGTAATATTCCCAGTGTAAGAGAGGGAATCAATTACTGTGATAAACTGGATCTTTGTAAAAGAGTACTAGAATACCAAGAAGGATTTTTGGTTTTGTCTTTGTTTTTATGTTGTTCAAGTCCTTTCAGGTAAGAATTAGCATCTAAAACACCACATTATGGGATTGTTAATAAAATTGTTCCACTATAATTTAATAAGCATAAAAACAAAAAAATACTTTTCTGCTTTGTCATCCAAGATAGCTGAATGTTGGGTCATTAACCAATAAGTAAAAAGTCATTCTTAGGTATTTTTTAATAACTTTCAGAATTTGGTGGCAATATACAAAGTCTAAGCAAAACTGACTTCGGAATTGGTATTCGGCTTTCATTTCCTGCTGCAATTTGCCCACTGACCGTTTTTTTTTCACAAGTATCATCTGTATGAAAAGGAAGGACTCTTTTTCTGAAGCACAAAGGCTGGCACATTTTGTAAACAACCTGATTCAGTGGCGTTAGCCAAAAAGAAATGTTTGTCGCAGGGTATCCAGAATCTCAGAGTGGTGTTGAGAGTGCCTTTTTTTTTCTTTCTTGTGCCTCTAACATTGAGTTAGACTTGTGAGGTCTCTTCTCCGGGAATCTACTCTGTATACTACTTAGATTTCACCTGTTCTGCCTTTGAACCTTTGGTCCTCTCAGGCATAGATTGACTGCAGGTGAAATCTAGGTTCCAAATGTATTTTCTCGTATTTTGCAGGAATCATTCCATTGTTTTCTCACATGAATGACATCTGGATGTCTGTTCAAAACCTATTTCTCTTTGTACAAATTTTTTATGAACTTCTCCTCATCACTAGTGTTTCTATATTTCATGATCAATTGTCACGGCCTGTGTCTTCCTACATTATCCCAGGCACACATTCCAGACATATGGGTCCTGTAAGTCTGGGATTTTTGATTTTTTTGTTCACCAAAATTTTACCTTCTCCATTTTCTCTGCTCTCTCTCCCAAGGATTCCTGACAGTTGGATATCAGATCTCCTAGATCAGATCCTTAATTTCTTTTTTTTTTTTTTTTACCTCTTTGGTGTTTTGTTCTACCTTCTGCAAGATTTCTTCCAATTTATCTTCCAGACTTTTTATTAAATTGTTATTTTGGTCATAATTTTTTAATACTGTCTTGTTCTTTGGTGATTCCTTTTTAATAGAATCTATTGTTATACCAGGAATGCAATATCTTTCTTACAGCACAATAGCTCTTCAGAGGTTTTCCAGTCTCTGTTTCTTGTGGATTTTGTTATTCAGTTGATGTGGTCTGCTAATTTCTAGTCTCTTTTCTTCATTCTGGAGAGCTTCCTCAAGGTTGTCCATTCTTATTTATAAGTGACACACACATACATGCACACACATACACCTGCACAAAGATAATAAAACAACAATCATGACAACAACAACAATGCCATCCAAGTTGGGTGAAAATGAATGGGGCTCATCAGCTCTAGGGTTTCACTATAGCATGACTGGCTTATTCTTTGGGAAGTTCTCCAATATCATAATGAGGAGATTCTCTAAATCCTGTCTAGAAGATATCTGCCTAGGGGCATTTACCTAACAGCTGGTATTTGGGGAGCATGGCATATAAGGAGGTTGGGCATCTTACTGGGAACTCCGCAGTTAAGCATCTGTTTTCAACTTTGGGCCTCACCTTACGTCTGATGTTCGCAGTTTGAGATCTCTCTAGCTTGTTTTCTCCAGAAAGGTAAAAT
The DNA here is from genome assembly GCF_024362965.1 of Panthera pardus. Classification (NCBI taxonomy): domain Eukaryota; kingdom Metazoa; phylum Chordata; class Mammalia; order Carnivora; family Felidae; genus Panthera; species Panthera pardus. The sequence continues at coordinate 111,776,964 of NW_026526765.1, forward strand.
TCAGTGTCCCAGAGGAGAGAGAAGTAGTTGGGATCCAATGCTTCCATATAATTTTAATACACTATCGGCCTCTCAGTAAATTCCTGCCTTCCTTAGTGTGTGCTGCCTCTAAGTACTGAATCTTTCTGGGCTTACCAGAACATATTAGTTCACTTTCTCTTCAAATTTGCTCCATTTTCCTGCATTGGGGTAAGGCGGTTTCCACTCCTCTATCCACTGTCCGATTGTGAAAAATCAGTTGGATTCTCTCCTTTGCCGATCTCTCCTCCCCATTACCTCTGCCTTTGTGGATTTGTGTGTTTTTATTTCTTTACTTTCATTTTAGTAAGTTTTCAGAAAGAGAAAGAGAAGAAAAGCATGTATGGCTTCACCACCTTTTGCTAGAAATCCAAGGGAACCACAGCTGAGGAGGAAGGTGGCCTGAAAGAGCACTTCATAGTAGGGGAAAAAAGTGGAATAAAACAGTTTGGTTACAAGATCAAGAAGATTCTAGAAGATGTTGCTGCTGCTGATAGGTAACATTTATTGAGTGCTCATCCTGTGCTTGGAGCTTGCAAAGTGCATTACATGGGATATATTTTTCATCCTTGTAAGAATAAGACATACCTAACAGGAAATAGCTTCTGAGGCACAGAGAGGCAATACGGCTTGTGTAAGTTAGTAAAGGGTAAAGCTGGGATTTAAATCCAGATATGACTTTAGAGGTTATCCTCCTAACCATCAAACTATTTTGCCTCGTATAAGTTGCTTAAACAGGGTTTTTAAATGAAAACGTATATGACAAAAAATAATTTTCCATGTATGATTTGGACAGCTTATTTTTTACCAAAATTGTTAATAATGGCCAATTTAATAACACCTTGTAAATATAAAATGCTTTTAGGTGTGAAAGTAATGAGGTCTTTCTTCAGGTGAAGAGATGCTATCTGAAAGACTTTATGAGACTTAAGTATTCATCACTATTTAAACCTACAGACAATTCATTTGAATCTTACTTTTGTAAAATAAATACACTCCTATAACTTTGTTTGAAATTATATGCAGAGAGATGGAGGTTGTGTCTATGCAACAACAAACATCTGGAAGAAAAGAATTCCCAGCCAAAGCTTGTTTAAAAGAGATTCATAAGCAAAGTATGCTTTTGAATTATGAAAACATTCATATCCAACATCTTGAAGAACTCTCACATGTATGTTTATGTTTCAAACATGGCTTAGAGATCATTAAGATTAAAATTCAATTAAGTGTGCTCTGTTGTCTCTGCCATCAATTTCAATTAAACCAGAGGAGCCTGGCAGTTTTGAAGAGAAAGTCTTCAGTTCTTTCCCTTGCTAACAGTTTGCAATTTGGACTTTGTGTTCTTCCCAGTAAGTGTATGTTATTTAAGGAGACATTTCATGTAAAATCTCTATGTTATTCACCAGGTGATCTTCATCAGCACTTATGTAGTTGATTTAGAGTTAAAAAGTTTCCAAATAATTAATCTTTTTTTAATCTCTTTAAGCTTTGGGGAATTTTTGTAAACTTCCAGGAAGCCACAAGTGCTCAGGCTTTTGTTTTTTTGTTTTTGAGTTTTTTCTTTAATAGATTTTATTTTTTAGAACAATTTTAGTTTGACAGCAGAATTGAGCAGAAGATAGGGCTTTCCCATAATATTCCATTGTCCAGATGTACCATCAGATGTCCAGATGTACCAGTTTATTTATTTGTACACCTAGTGAAGGACAGCTTACTCCTTCCAAGCTTTGGCAGTTACGAATAAGGCTGCTATAACTATGCATTTGCAGGTTTTTGTGTGGATGAAAGTTTTCAACTTTTTGGGGTAAATTCGAAGTGGTTCAATTGCCAGATCATATGGTAAGAGTGTGTTTAGTTTGGTAGGAAATCTCCACGCTGTCTTCCAATGTGCCTGAACCATTGACACCAGCAATGAATAAGAGCACCTGTTTCCTCTCTTCACTGGCATTTGGCGCAGTCAGTGTTACAGATTCTGGCCATTCTATTAGGTGTGAAGTGGTATCTCCTTGTTCTAATTTGCATTTTTCTAATGACGTATGTAAAACATCTTTTCATGTGCTTATTTACAATCTGAATATCTTTGTTGACGAGGGGTCTCTTAAGGAATTGGCCCTTTTTTAAATCTAGTTTCTGATTTATTTATTGTTGAGTTTTTAGATTTTTGTGTGTATTTTCAATAACAGTCCTTTATCAGATATATCACTGTAAATTCTTTCTCCTCTTCTGTGGATTGTCTTCTCATTTCTTAGCATTGTCTTTCACAGAACAGAAACTTTCAGTTTTAATGAGGTCTACTTGTTGATTATTTCTCTCAGGGGTTATGCATTTGGTGTTGTATCTAAAAAGTCATGATCAAACTCAAAGTCATCTAGATTTCCACCTATGTTATATTCTAGGAGTTTTGGAGTTTTGTGTTTTACACTTAGGTCTGCTAACTGCTTTGAGTTTATTTTTGTGAGGAGTGTAATGTCTGTATCTAGATTCTTTTTTTTTTTCTTTACATGTGGATGTCCATATGTTCCAGCACCATTCATTGAAAATATCTTTTTTTCCATTTTATTGCCTTTGCTTCTTTGTAAAAGATCAGTTGAGTGCATTTATATGGGTCTATTTTGGGGCCCTCTAGTCTGTTTCATTGATTTATTTGTCTCTTCTTTCTCTAGTACCACACTGCCTTGATTACTATAGCTTAATAGTGTCTTTGTAAATTTTTTAATTGTGAAATATAGCAAACATCTAGAAAAGTACATAAAACGTAGTGTTAAGTTTAACAAATAGTTGTAAAGTAAATACCTATTTTAATCATCCCTCAGAAGTACCCTATTTATTTCTGTGTCTTCCTTTTCAAAGAGTTAACCACTATCCTAACCTTTCTTTCTTTTTTCCTGCTTTCCTTTGTGGTGTGGTTTCCTACCTATATATGCATCTCAAAACAATGGAGTTCAGTTTAGTATTTTTTTTTTTTTGCATTTTGTGTAAATGGACTAATCTTGTAGATGCTTTTATGTTTTCCTTCTTTTACATAATATTATACTTGTATAATACATCAGTGTTGCGTGTACCCGAGGATTTTCATCAGTATATAGTATTGTGTTGTATAAAGGACTTACAATTTATTTGCACAATATTCTTTTGTTATGAAATTGAGCAGTTTCTAGATTGGGAATATTATGAATAAAGATATTATGAACATTCACATACATGTATCTTGGTGCCTAGAGCATGCATTTCTGTAGGGGAAATAACAAAGAATGGAGTCCTGGGTCATGTATATCTTTAACTTTACTAGGTAAAAGGAAAGTGTTTGATTAAGTGTATGAAAAGTGTATGAGAATTCCTGTCACTCTAAATCCTAGTCAGAAACACATGATATTGTCAGACTTTCTGTTGTTTTTTTTTTTCCAAATAAGGAGATTCTATAATGAGATCATTCCATTTCCCTGAGTAGTAATGAGGGTGAGCACTCATTCATATGTTTAGTAGATACTTAAATCTTCTTCTGTGTTGTGGTTGTACTTCTTCATGAAAAGTATTTCTAAGAAGAATTTTTAAGCACCTTTTCAGAAACCAAAGACCACATAAGTTAAAATATTCGCTGCAACATGCCAGTAAGAAAGGCTAATAATACTCTGGGGCAATGAAGGGCCTTCTGAGAATCTGTAGAATATAGAGTACAAATATTAGTTTGGATTCAGTGTTGTTGCTATTGTTGTTGTTTTCTATCCAATAACATTTTCCATCCCTGCCCAATATTTTTATAATTGGGGACTGCCTTTGAGATATTTTTGTTTCCTTCTTGTTGCTCTCATCTATCAAGGAGCTAAGGATAGTGCTTCTCATGCCAGTATGTCTGTGTATGTTTTATCTTGTAAAGAGTTCAAAGAACTTTACAGGCACTGTCTTACCAATCTTCACTGCCTCCCTTTGAGTTGGAGAGGGGGCAGGTACTTCAAGATGCTCCCTATTACTGGAGGAAACACATCTCCCCAGAGGAAGATATCCACTTCTTTATTGACCTGGAACCAAATGGGCACACAACTTGGGCTTTCTAACTCCTAGGCAAATAATGCAAGTGCACTAGGCGTAGTGTCAACTGTTCTATGCATGAAATATGAGGAGTGTTCATCACCAGATTGCTGATACCAACCAGCTAGAGCGTAATTTTTTTTGAAAGAAAGATACAATGAAACTATATATGCTTTTACAGGTAGTTCTGATAATTTTTAATAATTTGATTGTATTTTTTTATAATTTTACTCCTCCCTGAGTCCCCTTTAACCCTGCTTATCTTAGAAGTAATTGTTAATGCTCTTAAACTAATCAAGAAAATAATTTATACTCTAAAAAGCCAGGCTAGGTACCTTCTTGCTTTCTATCTAATCGCCTCTAATCCCTCCCTTAGGTTTAGCAATAAAATGTGCAGCTTAACATGGTTAGTAGGAGTCTGAACATTCAGTGCTGGTGCCTCACCTTGTCTCTGCCTTCACAAAGACTTTCTGGAAGACTCTTTCCCAGACTCTTAAAATTAACTTGAATGTAGAAAAAAAACCTTGAATTTATAACACTTTTCAGATTATAATATATAAAGACTTCTCCTCACAGGCTGTAAGGGGTGCAAAGACAATGAAACTCAGAAGATAAAATGAAATGACATCCTTAAATTCTCTCCACTATTGTATCATGAGTTCAAGATTAGAAACCTGGTTTTGTGGGGCTCCTGGGTGGCTCAGTTGGTTAAGTGTCCAGCTTCAGCTCAGGCCATGATCTCACAGCTTGTGAGTTCGAGCCCCGAGTTGGGCTCTGTGCTGACAGCTCAGAGCCTGGAGCCTCTTCAGATTCTGTGCCTTTCTATCTCTCTCTGCCCCTTCCCCACTCACACTCTGTCTCTCTCTGTCTCTCAAAAATAAATAAACATTAAAAACTTAAAAAAAAAAGAAACCTGGTTTTGTAACAACCAGTCCAGTGTTCCTTTTATAAGTAGCATAAATCAATTGTAAAAAGTGAAGATTGCCAGTGTTTAAGTTCCAGCTCCACACTAACTAGCCAAGTTACCTTGGGCAAGTTACTGAGGCTGTCTATGCTTCAGTTTTCCTAGCAATGAAATAGGTATAATAGGAGTTATTGTAAATATTTAATGTATTAATACATGTAAAAATGCTTAAAACTGAGCTTAACTGATATAAACGCTCAAAAACTGTTAGCTCTGTTGTTATCTAGTATTGAAAGATCAATAACATGTTTATCCAGAAATAATAAGAGATAGAGCCACCAGAACTAAAAATACTTTTTTGTACCTATCAGCCTAGATCAATTGCTTTGTTTTCTTTATCTGTAAATATGTAAATAAGTAGTCCATAAATATTGTAAAACTAATATTTAATTCTGACTAAAATTCACTACATATTAGTCTATTTATCTTGACAAAATCAGTATCACCCTCAGAGATCGGCTAATGACCTGGAATCATATACAACATTCTGTTTCTTTCCTGAATTCACAATTCCATCCATCAGCCCACTTAGGACATTTATGCCACAAAATCTCTAAGTTGCTACAACTGCTTTGGAGTGTAGCACTTTGAGATTTCTACATAGCAGGGTCCTCTGATAGAACTACACATTAATAGGTATCCCCTAAAGGCAAAATATCCCCTATTCCACAAATATATATTGGACTTCTACAACAGTCTAAGAACTTTGTGGAGCAGAGAAGATATGATGAGACTCTACTATTCTTGTGAAGAAAAGACTAATGCAACTAAATGATTATGGGGAAAAGAGAGAGATGATACAGTACAATAATAAAGTGCTTGGTAGCAGATAGAGCTATGTCTTATTCTTCTTTATGTTCTCCGAAACTAATAGATAAGTGACTAGTGAATGGATAAATGAATGAATGAGTTGCAGTAGAAAAAGGGAAGATAAATATAGCTGGAAGGTTATTGATCCATTTAACAAACATGTATTAAGTGCCTCAAAACTGTAGTAGGCTTGGAGACTGGAAGGTGCATTAAGACAGTTCCACATTTTATGGACCCAGCAGTCAAGATGGTTAAACAGAAGGACAAATGGTCAGTTATGCCATGGCATGCTATAGGTGCACAAATATCATTTCAAGACTGAAAAAGAGAGGAGAAGCAAATCAGAGATTCTCCCAGAGATGAAAATCCCTGAGCTGAGACTTAAAGGATGAGAAACTAGCTAGATTAGGAAAGCTGTATTATGGTTTGGTGTCATTGATCCAAGAAAATACTGTAGTGTGAAAGGCACCAGACAGCCCCAAGTAGGTTGCAGTAGGTGACACAGGGGTGATGGGGAAGGGGTGACAGAAAAATGAAAAAGAAGCCATCTATCGTGAACTGCTATGTCTTGAATGTCATGCTTTTTTTTTCTTTAAGCAGTGTGGTGATTTTATTCAAAGGGAGAAAAATCAGTCTAAAGTTTTGTCATGAAAACATTTTGACACGATTTAAAGTTGTGTATTTGAAAGAGTCTTTGTAATATATATATTTTTAATTTTGTGTTTTAAGTTTTAATATAACTTTAATTCCAGTATATTTAACATACAGCACAATACAATATAGTGATTCAGTAGTTCTGTACATTACTCATGAGTGTGCTCATCATGATGAGTGAACTCTTAATCGCCATCAAGCATTTCACCCAACTGGTAACCATCAGTTTCTTCTCTGTAGTTAAGAGTCTCTTTCTCGGTTTGTCTCTTTTTTTGTTTGCTTTGTTCCTTAAATTCCAAGTATGACTAAAATCATATGGTATTTGTCTTTTTCTGACTGATTTATTTCATTTAGTATTATATTCTCTAGATCCACCCATGTTGTTGCAAGTGGCAAGATTTCATTCTTTTTTTATGGCTGGGTAATATTTCATTATATATACCACATCTTTTTTATCCATTCATCTATTGATGGGCACTTTCATTATTTGGCTATTGTCAGTAATGCTTCAATAAACATAGGGGTGCATATATCTTTTAGAATTAGTGTTTTCATATTTCTGGGGTAAATACCCCATAATGAATTACTGGATCATATGGTACTTCTATTTTTAATTTTTTAAGGAACCTCCCTACTGTCTTCTGCAGTGGCTGCACCAGTTTGCATTCCCACCAACAGTGCACATGGGTTCCTTTTTCTCCACACCCTCACCAACACTTGTTGTTTCTTATGTTTTCGATTTTAGCAATTCTGACTGGTATCAGGTGATATCTCATTGTGGTTTTGATTTGCATTTCCCAATGATGAGTGATATTGAGCATCTTTTTGGGTGTCTGTTGGCCATCTGGATGTCTTCTTTGCAGAAATGTCTGTACATGTCTTCTGTCCATTTTTAATTACATTATTTGTTTTTTTCTGTGTTGAGATACATAATTCCTTTATATATTTTGGTTACTAACACTTTATTGGATATGTCATTTGAAAATATCTTCTACCATTCAGTAGGCTTTCTTTCAGTTTTGTTGACTCTCTCCTTCTCTGTGCAGAAGCTTTTTAGTTTCATGTAGTCCCAATAGTTAATTTTTGCTTTTGTTTCCCTTGCCTCAGGAGACCTATCTAGAAAAATGTTGCTATGACTGATGTCAGAGAAATTATTACTGTGCTCTCTTCTAAGATTTTTATAGTTTTGGGTCTCACATTTATGTCTTTAATTCAATTTGAGTTGATTTTTGTATATGTTATAGTAATGTGCTCCAGTTTCATTAGTTTGCATGTAGCTATACAGTTTTCCGAACAACATTTGCTAAAGAGGCTTTTCCTCATTCCATATTCTTGCTTCCTTTGTTGAAGACTAATTGACCATATAGTCTTGGGTTTATTTCTAAACTCTGTTTTATTGATCTGTGTGTATTTGTCCCAGTACCATAGTGTTTTCATTACTACGGCTTTGTAGTATATCTTGAAATCTGGGATTATAATGCCTGCAGCTTTGTTCTTCTTTTTCAAGATAGCTTTGACTATCAGAGTTTCTTGAGTCCATACAGATTTTAGGATTATTTGTTATAGTTCTGTGAAAACTGCTGTTGGTATTTTGATAGGTGTTGCTTTAAATCTGTTGCTCTGGGTAGTATGGACATGTTAACAATATGTGTTCTTCTGATCCATGAGCATGGAATATCTTCCCATTTGTTTGTGTCATCTTCAACTTCTTTCATCAATATTTTATAGTTTTCAGAGTAGAGATTTCATTTTTAATATACTTTAGAAAAATCAAATGCAAACATTTTCTGGATCATGTGTCTGAATTTTTCCTTTGCATTTACCAATGCATGAATTATCACATTAACCACATATTGTCATCTGATGAAAAGTATGTAACTTTTTGCTGAAAGTTTATCATATAGAGACTGTGTGCCTTTGAGAGTTATAGAAGTGTCCTTGGAAATCTGTGACCTCTCAAATTTGAGAAATGCTGATGTGGAGATCAAATTGGAATGAATAGAGGGAAAACAGGCACGAGGAAAACCAGCTCACATAAGAAACAAAAAGGGCTTGAACTAAGGCAATTTAGAAGAGAGGGAGAAATCTCAATAGCTATTTATAGAGTTAAACAGACCGAACCTGGGCTTGAGAAAGGGAAAGATCATGCTTGGATTTCTGACTTCACTAGGTGAGTGAATGATGGTGACATTTCAGTAAGACAGTAAAAATAGCAGACAAATAAATACCAGTGTTGGAAATGCAGTTTGTGATGTCTGAACACTCAGGTGGATGGATATCTATGGAATGCAGAACAGCGATCAAAGCTAGCATTTTCAGAACATAACTCGGTAGATATTGCAGTTTGGGGAATAAATGTACTCACAGAAACACTGAGTAGAGTGGAAAAAAAATGTGTAGAGAAAGAAGAATCCAACAAAGAGATTGAAAAAGAGTGACTGAGAAGTAGGCAGAAAACCAACGGAGTGTTCTCAAATCCAAGGGAGGAGGGAATTCCAAGAAGGACTGGAATTGTTGAAAAAACTTTGTAGAGAAGTTTTTAATGGAACTGGGTGTGGAAATACAAGGGGAACTTGTAGGGCAGGAAAGAAGAGTTCTGGGTTCTGGGTTGAGAAGTATTATAAGCAAAGTCTCGCAGAGAGGTATATAAAATTCATACCAGAGGGTTGGCTGGAATCCGCAGTACAGCATAGGAGTGAGAGATGGACTCTGAAACCAGACTCTTTAGAGTCAGATCACAGCTCTTCACTCTTAGTTATGTGATCCTCAGAAAGTCTGGTAAACTTCCAAGTCTCAATTTGCTGATGTGTAAAATGGGGGCACTAGGAGTAATTTGTCATCAAATTACCTTATTTTTTCTTTGCTGTATAGACCCCTATACAGCAGGGTGTAGGGTGATTTTATATATACAAGTCAGGATGATTCTATATATACAACATTGCTTTTAGCGACTTCTGAATATTTTTTTCTTTGCTTTTTTACCACCCCAACCCACATTTATAATTTTCCATTTATAGATATTTTCCCTTAATAAACATAAGTTTTAAATTGTTTAATATATAGCCTATAAACAAGTATATTAAAAATAAAAATGTATTATACATCCTCAGCAAGACTTTTCCTACCCCAGCATGTATATATACCTACATGTTATTTTAGTCCTTTATGGACTTGCCTTACATGTTTAAATCTTTAATATTTATGGAATTAATTTTATAGTAAGTCAGAGCACTAATATTCTTTACCTCTGATTCCTAAATTTTCAGAACACTATTTATTAAATAATCCATGGTTTCCTTATTGGCTTAAAATGTTACTTCTATATTTTATTAAAGGTAATAATGGTTGAAATAATGGCTCCATTTTTTTAATCTTTACAGCCTATTCCTATGCCAAAATTATAATGTTATAATTATTATGGCTAAGAAAATACAGTTTAGTATGTGAGAGAACATGCACCCTCTTAATCTTATTTTTTAGAATTTCCCCAGTTATCCTCATTTGATTTTGCTAATTTAAAAGTATTACTTTTTAAATATAAAAATTAATTTTATAATCTATTTGTGAAGTCCTCCCAAGAAATCCCATTGAGTTTGTGATTGAATTTGCATTAGATTGCTAACTAATCCATTTATAAGTACTGCACAACCACTTATGATACCCCTGCCAACCATCTAAGAAACTCCTAATTCTTAAATTATAAATATTCACAGTCAAGAAAGAATCACTGGACATTTGAAGAAAACCAATAGCATGAATGAAAAGAAAGTAATGAATGAACAAAACAAATGAATTTTTCTGACGAAAATTTGTCTTCTGTTTCCAGGAGAAACAGAGATGATACAAAGTATAGGGGGGAAAAAACTTAAAATGTTAACTTTTCAGAGAGTTTAAGGAGAAAAATATGTTCATTAAGTATGATTAAGTTTCCGTGAAATAGGAGCAGGTGCTGAAAAAAAATAGGAAGATTAGATGAAACACTGAACATGCTTGAATATTGAATTGATCAAGCAATTTTCCAGAATGTGGAACAAAAAGACAAGGATATAAAATGTGACGGAAAAAAGAAATATGAAAAGTGTGAGAAGTAGTGGAGGGACAAGGGGCAGGGGAAAAATATTTGGGGGAAAAAAATCTTGACCTGAAGAGTGATTTAAGTCCTCATATTGAAAAGTTTATCCAATGCTCAACAGAGGGGAAAAGAATACATACCAAAACACATGACGAAATTTTGGAATTCCAGGGATAAGAAATTGATCCTAAAAGCTTCTAGAGAACAAAAAAGGACCTTTCAAAGTAATCAGACTTCTCATCAGCAAAGCTGGTATCTGGGACAGATGAGGCAATGTTTCAGAGTTCTGAGAAGGATTAATTAGAACCCAGAATTGATAGCCAAACTATGGAATGTTAGGACAAACTAAACATGTGATGAAACATAATAGGGTTTAAGTTTATACGTTTACTTCCTACATGTCCTTCCTAATGAAAAAAACATTTTTTGAAGATATATTTCAGCCAAACAAAACAACAAGAATCCTATACAGAAGATAACTCAGAGTACGAGTGCTGGAACTAGCCCAGGTGTCACATAAAAATAAATTACAGAATGACAACAGTCTAATAGGCCTAGAAAGTAGGGAGCCTAAATTAGAAAGAGTTGTCACGGGGCTCCAAGAAAAATGTCTTCAAGAAGAAAGTAGATATCAGAAATCAAATTGCATATTAAGAAATTTTTAACATTTTAGGGCCAAACTAAGTGCATTTAAGTTATAAATTAATCTTTCCTTGTAATACTCAGTCTTCCCACCCAGGAAATTGCATATGTTTACATACTTTTTAGTTATGTAAAATGTCCTTCAATGAAGTTTTACAATATTATTTATATAAGATCTTTACATTTTTATTAACTTTATTTCTAGATATTGTATATGTTTTCTGACTATTGTAAATGGAATCGTCTCCATTTTCTAACTGGTTATTACTGTTATATAAAAAGTCTATTGTGTGTATGTATTTTATAGTGTTCTACCATTATTATAAGTCATAATGTTATTCCTTCCTTACACATTTTAGTTGATTCTCCTGAACAGTTATAGAATTGTCATCTTAAAATGTAATTTGGCGCCCTCCTTTCAAACACTTGAAGCTCATATTCATTTTCTTGATTGCTTACGTTAGAATTTCCTGAGCAGCATGAAATACTGGAGATAGTGATCATCTTTGTCTTATTTCTGATTTGTTTCGGTGTTAAAATACATGTTGAATGAAAACTATTGAGTAGCACTGAGGAACATTCTTTTATTCTTATTGTACTAGTAGTCCTGTTTTACTATCAACTCTTTAGTAAGTGTGATGGGCTAGCTGAGGGACATTGTTGAATGCTAGGGAAGAGATTGTGGATTCAATTTTATCTTATAGGGGAACATTATGGAATAAATATGATTTTGAGGAAATTCTATAGACAACTGTTTAGTAATTGAACCATCCATCCAGTGATAATTCTGTAATCATAAGGACATTCCTCTCTTTAGAGAGAAAATACATACAGGAGGATTGAACTTAAGAGATAGATCAGAAAAACAAATCCACTTTCCTTATCTGATTTCTTCTTGTCCATAAGACTCAGAATAATGTCCATGTTGATACTTAATGGATGTTACACATAAGTGCTAAAAACAGACCTGTTTGTGGTAGGGGTTGGGGACAAAACAGGTGAAGGTAATTAAAAGGTACAAACTTCCAGTGATAAAATAAATAAGCTATGGGGATGTAATATACCACACAGGAAATATAGTGAATAATACAGTAAAAAATTTGTATGATGACAGATGGTAATTAAACTTATGGGAATCATTTTATAATGTATAAAAATATCGAATAACTGTGATGTACACCTGAAGCTAATGGGATATTATATGTCAATCACACTTCAATTTAAAACTATGAAAAAGACTTACTTTTCTGCTGTTTATCATGTACACTTAGAAAACGCAAAACCGAACAGAAGGAAGTTATTACTCTTTAGAGATAGGGCAGGATTCAACTTCTCTTCTGAAACAGGGAACACCAATAATTGATACTGTAGTCACCTCTCTCAACAAATTTGCAGTTTCTGTAAAATATTGTTTAAGTGATATTTGGCCCCCATACCATCCATTTTGATGATTGTTAACCTTTTTCAAATAAAAAGATTTTCATATCATGGATGGCTTGGTATCATTAAAAGCATGACTTCTCCTTGGAGATAGTAAGACTTTATGGTTTTCCCTCATTGTTCTATAGACAACAGATTTCCAAACAAAATAATCAACAATGTTGGTATGACTGTTTACTTGAAGTTAATCTATCCCTCTTTCATTAAAAGCTTCTAACATGAACTTCATAGGATGTTGATGAAAACTTTGTTATTCTTCTCCTTCACAATGGCTGATAGTATCAAACCATGATTTTATTCTCAAGATTTTACCACAGTGATAAGATTAAATACTTATGTACTATCTCCTTCATAGTAATAGTGCAGATCTCAAATTATAATGAGTTTCATGATTGTATAATAAAACTAAATAGAATATTGGGAGAGATTCACATTTCCTCTTTGTGCTTCTGACTCCCATGCCTGTCAAGATTGATACAGATTCAAGTTTGTTTTCTAATAAACTTCAAAGAAGATCAAAACCATGGATCATAGGTATCATCACCCAATAGCTGTTTGGGGGCCCCAGTGTTGCCCTGCAGACAATTCCTAAAGAGAAAGCCACATTTTCCAGCTGAGTACTTGCTTCCACAGGTTTTTTACAACTTTTGAATAGTGAGTGGCAAGGAACACTATGAAAATGTTGCAACATGGATAGATACACTCCTTCACCATCTGGTGAGCATTCTGGAGAATGGAGACAAATGCCACACAATGCAACAGTGAAGTCATTTTGCAGGAAGCTTGGCTGTGGGATTAACTTAAGATCTCTGAAAGTAGCATGTAGTGGTGGTCCATTCAACATGATTCTTTGTGGTTTTTAGTAAATTAGGCTGTTTATACTGGAAGGGGCTGTTGAGTTCAGTATAGAGAGGAGCAACCTGAGGCTCACAGAGCTTCAGTGTCATGTCCATTACATTTATTAGAGCCGTATATCAAAATCCACATTCCAAAATTTGCAACTGCTGTCTATTATGGAATTCACAATGACACATTCTGAGGTCATGCAGGAAATGGACCAGAATGAAGTACTAAGAATTAGGTCAGTAGCTTAAGACAGTGCAGGCCCCCAGGCAATCTTCAGCTGCTCTGACCTGACTGGGATTGATAACATGGAAAACGTGTGTGTGTGTGTGTGTGTATGACTGTAGCATCCTTGTTCTATGTATTGTGTCTTCAACTGGATTTCGAGCTATACAGCTAGAAACCACAGCCTGCTTGCCCACTTATTACTACTGCTGCTTCTTAATGGAAATTACCTTTTTTTGATATTTCAAACATTTTAGGGTATCAGGTTAATAAAATTAGTCCCAATAATGCTTTAAAAATTTAATGTGTGTATATATGTATAGAAATGTATTGGGAAAAATAAAAAAAAAATTATAGTAAGAAATGTTGGGTTGTAGAATTATATGTGCTTTTTCTGCATTTTCTCTACTTTTTTTGTATTTCCTAAGATTTCTACTATGAGGTTTTTTTTTCTTTAAACGAATACAGTTTTATTGTGTAAGTAATATATAAATATATAAGTATCTTCATGTCACAAAATACTTGAAACAATACAGAATATGAGAAAGTCCTTCATGTTTCTTTGGATTTGCTCTCCCTAAAAGTATCCACTTAGCAATGATACCATTTGATGTATAAACTTCCAGAACTTTTAAATGAATACTTTAGCACACAGCCCAAGGCGGGGTTTGAACTCAGGAGCTGTGAGATCATGACCTGAGCAGAAGTTAGATGCTTAACCAACTGAACCACCTAGGCACTCAAAGAATTATTATTACTGAAAGTGATACTCTGCATGTGTTATTCTGTGACTGCCTTTTATATGTAATATGTTTTGGAGATTATTACACTTAAGTACATATACAGCTCTACCAGTAGACAGGACTTTTTAAGTTACAAACAGCACTGCAATGAACAGTGTTATGCCTGACTGTTTATTTGTTCTATTGATTTTTAAATCAGTGAACAGTTATAAAGTTGTAAAGAAAGACAATAAGCTGGGGGATGGGCATAAAAGAAGAGGAGACTAAAGGAGATAGAATCAAATGTTTCTGAAGACAGAATAGTCATCCCTTGTGTCCTATCAGACTCCAAAAAAGACTCAGATGCTCACTCAAGTAATAGCAATTCCACTATAGAGTAGGGATTTGGGGGAATTCAGGGGCTTCTAAGTAGTTCAGGTAAAAACCCACACTGCTAAGATGTTTTTTGCTTTCGTTGTTCTTGTACAAAAAAGAAAGACTCCTCTGATCTATAGCCAGAAGGTTGTATCTTGGGGCAGGGAAGGAACAGGGCAAGTGTCTGCTGGGTGGGAAGGACAGAGTCTTGGCTAGTCCTGTTCCTAAGTCCTGTCCTGCCCTATCCCTGTAGCAGTCTCCCAGAGCAGCTGACTTACTACTTTTGCATGGTAGCCTTCAGGTGTGTTTGAGAAAAAATGTTGGGAACTCTTGCCAAATCTTGAAAACCAGCTGTCAGTTTTCTGCATATGTAGTACAGTGTAACTGCTTCAATTGCCTACAATTCTCTTTTACAATTCAAAGCAAATTCAAGAAAAATGGAGTGAGGTTTTCTCCCTAGAAAATCAAAGTGACAAAAAGGAATTTTTAAAAATCAAATTTGCATTGAATGCACCTTAGGGACAACTCCTTACTTTATGTAAAACTTTAGTTCTCTAATAAATAAGCCAATATTATTAGTTACTATTTTGTT
The DNA here is from genome assembly GCF_024362965.1 of Panthera pardus. Classification (NCBI taxonomy): domain Eukaryota; kingdom Metazoa; phylum Chordata; class Mammalia; order Carnivora; family Felidae; genus Panthera; species Panthera pardus. Next base: position 111,792,347 of record NW_026526765.1, read on the forward strand.
AAATATATACTCTATGCAAACATTATGCTAAGATCTCTACACGTAAATGCCTTTTTAATATTCAGAAGAACCCCATATTCACAACTTTATGAATAAAAAAGCTGAGACCAGAGAGTTTAAGTGTCTTGACGAATTGTCACACAGGTTATAAATGGCAGTTAGAGAGGTTAGAGTGGGAGAGAGCCAAAGCATTAGAGACTGTTAAAAACTGAGAACAAACTGAGGGTTGATGGGGGGTGGGAGGCAGGGCAGGGTGGGAGGGAGGGCAGGGTGGGTGATGGGTATTGAGGAGGGCACCTTTTGGGATGAGCACTGGGTGTTGTATGGAAACCAATTTGACAGCAAATTTCATATATTAAAAAATAAATAAATAAATAAATAAATAAATAAATGGCAGTTAGGATTCAATGAAACGTTTTCTTCTTGGTGGCAATTCCAACAGGAATAAAAAAAAATGTTCTACATACTGTGTGAGTGTGTGTGTGTGTATGTGTGTGGTGTGTGTGTGTGTGTGTGTGTGTGTGTGTTGTAGATTAGCATTTTGGGGTATATTATTGCTCTGAATTATGTTATCTTTTATAAGATATTGACATGGTACATTATAGATAAGACCATGTAGCAGTAAGCAAGATTAGGTTTTTGCTTTCATTGGTGTCAATCATACTATCTTGTTTGAGCTCTTGAAGAAGAGAGTGACAGGGTGGAGATAAGCAGAGCAGATTAGTTGGTATGTATTATTCTGAAATCTCAGTTATTTGACATTTTTAAAGCTAAGCATTTATTGAGTTTTATGAATATAAATTGGCAAGAAAAATAATACCATCTGCTGAATAACCATCCTTTGCTCTTAGCAAAGACTATTTGTTTCAACTTGGGAGTGATGATCATATTTGTCAAACTTGCTAATTGCATGAACTGTATATAAATTGTTAGGCTAATAAAGGTGTATATTTATGGCCACCAGACACTCCAAGTTCCATATTTTCATTGTTGTAGAGCTAGCTTTTTTGTTTGTTTGTTTCTCTGTCATTGAAGACTTCAGACAGTCTAGCTGGTATTTTCTGTGTTATACAGCAATATTCTCAAACCTAATTGTTTACACAGAGTGCAAATCAGGGATTTTTTTTCTATTAAATTTTTAAAATACTTGTTCTCTAGGTTTAAACCCCAATCTTTTACTAATGGGACTAGGTTTTTATTTTATTTTCTAAAAGGCTCCACTTATAGCTGAAATTGTTGTTTTCCTATTTATAAATTTCAGTATAAAGTATGTTCTACATAAAATAGAAGTTATTAATGTGAAAATTGCCATTTTAGTTTGATTACTAACATGAGTCAGGGGATTCTGTTTCATTAACTTTAAGGAAGCTATAGTGTTCTTTTGTCTCTGTAGCCTTCCTTCTGGTTTATTCCAAGAATTCTCAACAGGTTACTCAAGAGAGCCAGAATAAAACACAATTCTTCAGAAGTGCTTTCTAGAAGGATCTACAATGGCATGTAGAACTGGCAAGCATCAGAAAGTAGAAGAATGAATAAATTACCTCATATACATAGAATGTCATTTTAGGTCAAATCACATAGGGAAAAATAGTATGGGTCTTTAAAAAATACAAGTAGATATTTATAGCTGAAAATACAGATAAAATAAATAGGTTGTGGAAAAATTTAGAAAAAATTACATAGTATGCTAAAAGATAATACCTATGTGTACTTAATGTTACACTTTAAAAAATGATGAGAATCTTTTGTATGCTCTACATTTGTAAGAAGTAATAATCGATTTTTGAAATAATTCTACATTATAAAAAGACTTTTCCTTCTTATGTACCTGATTCCAAATAAGTGCATGCTTGAACACAGTCGATGATTGTTTTCATTTCTAAGAAATGCAGTCTTAATAAATACCTATTTATTTGAGTGAGAAACTAAAATCTGACAGAAATGTGTTTTTTGCAACAAAAATACATAGCAATAATTTGAAAGATTGAAAAAACAAGAAAATTTCCACTCCAAAGGAATGACAGTGACTAAAGAATAGTTTTGTGTAATCTTAAATACTGAATAGCAAGCATATTCAATGGCCAAATGAGCAAACTAAAACAAGAAAAGAAATTAACTTTGAAAAGGGAGAGGTTTCAAATGATCTAATCCAAAATTTAAGGACCTTTTTCAGAAGAATAAATTTGTAATGTAAACTAAGCCAAAAGGAGATTAGTCATAAATTACATATGGTGTATTCTTTTTCTCATGCTCTACTCCTCATTCCCCATTAGGCGGTTCCTATCCTCAGAAGATAATTACGTGCCACTTTTCCCATCCTATGCCCGTGGTAAATAGACATAATTAAGAAATTGTGCATTTTTCTGTAGGCCTTAGAATTCTTCTCTACAAAGGACTTCAAAGTTGCCACTAGCAATAGATTAGAATTGAATTCTAATTTGTCTCCCAAATTATCTGATCGGTCCTTTTTATACTTGCTTTTAGGAAAATAATCTGTATCTATAATAAGAGGCAAAGAACTATGTGATATAATAAAAAATGCTCTAAAATGAGTCAGAATATTATGTCCCAGTCCCAGTTCTGTTGTTAAGAGTGGAATTTTTGACAACCTGTAACTTCTCTAGCACTGATTTCCAGTCTGTAAAATTAAGGGGACTAGGCTAGATTCTGGTTTTACAATCAAGTCCAGTTTCAACTTTTTATTTTCTATACCTTCAGCAACCTTTTAAGACTTTTCACCATTCTTTAAATACACATTTTTTTTTACATCTGCAACATTTTGCACATTCTCTTTTTTCATCCTGGGATGCCTTTTGTCACCCTTGCAACCTAGCAAAACCTGCGTTCACCTTGCAAGGTCCACCCAAATACTAGCTGTTTAGCTCCAAAACTTCCCCAATTCTCCCTAACAGGTCAAATGAGTTGTCCTAAGATTAGTGCTTCTGACACAGTTTTATAATTATTTATTGATCTGTTTTCTCCTGAAAATCCTATAAAGAAGGGATTCAGACCCTTGGTATTTGTACTTTCAGGCATATGGTGCTTCACACATATCAACTGTTCAACTCTATTGAATTAATATTGTTAAAGGTGAATATCTGCCTGTTACAGGTTTAAAGTCTAGTAGTGATTGGTGGTTGTCATTTCATGTGATTTTAAATATATGTATTTTGGTAAAATATTCAGAGTAAGTTTCATTACTTACTCTTCCATCTTAGCAATTCATGACCTGCATACTTTCTAAACCACTAGAACTATAGGTAACTCAGTGAGCTTTGAGGTCAGTCACCCTAAAGATATTTCAGGTCATTGGTTAATACACTAACAAAGAAAGAGCTCATGAAATTAAGTAAGGAAAACACTAAAGCTTCAATGTTAAATAATCAGAGACATTCAGACAATTCACAAAAGAGGATAGGTAAATGACAAGTTAGAATATGAAAAACCATTTGGACCTCTGGATAAGAGCAATTAGCACATTCATTTAACACCTCTGCCTTCTGAAACCATAAAAGGACTTTTTTAATTTGTCTGTATTTTTTTATTGAAGAATAATTGACATACCATATGGTATTTATGTTTCTCCTTGTCTGACTTATTTCACTTCGCATAATCCTCAAGGTTCATCCATGTCATTGCAGATGGCAAGATTATATCTTTTTTATGACCAACTAATATATATTATATCACATTATATGGTCAAGTGATATATGTCACATCTTTTTTACCCATATATCTCTCAGTGGACATTTCTTGGCTCTTATAAATAACACTCTGATGAACATAGAGTGCATATCTCTTTTCAAATCAGTATTTTTTTTCTTCAGTAGAAGTAGAATTATAAGATCATAGGGTTGTTTTATTTTTAATTTTTTGAGAAAACTTCATACTGTTTTACACAGTATCTGCATCAATTTATTTACATTTCTACCAACAGTGCACAAGTGTTCTCTTTTCTCTACATCCGTGCCAACACTCCTGATTTCTTGTTTTTTGTTCATCCTAGCCATTCTGAGTGGTGTGAAGTAATATCTTATTGTGGTTTTGATTTGCATTTGCCTGATAACTAGTGATGCTAAGCATCTTTCCTTGTGTCTGTTGCCCATCTATATGTCTTCTTGGAAGAAATGTCTGTACATGTCTTCTGCCCATTTGTAAACTGGATTATTGGTTTTTTGTGTGTTGAGTTGTATCAGTTCTTTGTACGTTTTGTAGGTTAACCCCTTGTCATATATATCACTTGCAAATATCTTCTCTCATTCATTAGGTTGCCTTTTTTTTATTTTGTTTTCACTGTGTAAAAATTTTTAGTTTGATATAGTCTCATTTGTTTATTTTTGCTTTTGTTTTCCTTGTGTGAGGAGAAAGATCCAAAAAAAGATATCTCTAAGATTGATATCAAAGAGTTTACTGTGTTTTCTTCTAGGAGTTTCAGGTTTTACATCTAAGTCTTTAATCTTTAACCCGTTTGAGGGTTTTGTTTGTTTGTTTTGTTTTGTTTGTTTGTTTGTTTTAATGTATGGTGTAAGAAAGTGGTCCAGTTTCATTCTTTTGCATAGTGCTGACCAACTTTTCCAGCACCATTTGTTGAAGAGACTGTCCTCCCATTCTATATTCTTGCCTTCTTTGTCATAGATTAACTGACCATATAAGCGTGGGTTTATTTCCAGGCCTCTATTCTGTTTCACTCATCTATGTGTCTGTTTTTGTGCCAGTACCATGCTATTTTGATTACTTTAGCTTTGTAGTAGTAGTTTAAAGCCTGGTATTGTGATATCTCCACCTTTGTTCTTCTTTCTCAGGATTGCTTTGCTATTCAGGATCTCTTGGGTTCCATACAAATTTTAGGATTATTTATTCTAGTTCTGTGGAAAAAAATGTCATGGGTATTTTGATCAGGGTTGCACTGAATGTATAGATTAATGTGGGTAGTATAGACATTTTAACAATATTAATTCTTCCAATTCATGAGCACAGTATATACCTTTCTATTTATTTGTGTCTTTTTCAATTTCTTTAATCAATGTGTTATAGTTTTCAGAATTAAAAGATCTTTTAAAAGCATAAACTACAATGACAAAGAAAGTGGGAAAGGAGTAACAACAGCAAAATTTTGGAAGCTGGAAAATAAATCTATTTATTACTATCTATAGCCTTTGCAGACAAGTAAAGCTGAATCCTGTGCTAGCCAAAAAGAACCAATCCCATGAATAGTACAAAACAACCAAAAGACAAAAATCAGCCATACCCAATACCTTAAAAAGTGGGGTAAAAACTAAAACTGTTTAAGAAGCTGTTAGACATGTAGATCACAGTTTATGCTCTATGGAGTGGTACGACTGTCCCTTATTTACCCAAACAAAACACTAGGCATTTATCCTCAGAAGAGTATAAAGAGTCTCTACACTGAGGAGCAGCAGGCATAGATGAAAATTGAGGTGTGATATTAAAAACAAAGGGATTAAGTAAACATTTATATATTTTGTTCATAGTAATATAAGGAGTTTTCAATTTTATTTACCACTTTACTTCAGAGGTTAGAATGGAGGCTGGAAAATACGGATACTCAAATATTTGTTGAATGAGTTTTAAAGGTTGAGAATTCCAATATTTTTACCCCACTAATTTTCCAATTATGCATAAACCCTCTGGATAGGAGATTGAGGTATCCTGTGGCGATTCAACAGCCCCTGAGCAAAGACCCAAAGATAGTGATAAAGGGGTTGTTGAATGAAATACCCCACCCAGATCACTCTGTGGTAAAGACTGTAGTTGAAAAATCTTATCCATGCAAACAGAGCTTCCATTCCAGCTTTTAACACCCTAATCTAAATATGAATAGATAGATAAGGTTTATCATTTAAACCTTTAGGGAAAGAATTTAAATGAAAGATGGAAACCAAAATAAATTTTAAAAGATGAACTCAGAAGAAGTACAGATGCTGGAGGAAGAAATAAAAAAAAAATTTTAAAAAAGAAATAAAAAAATACTAAATAGAAGAGTTGAAAGATGAATTTTAGGATATGTCCGGGAAAATAGAGAAAAAGACAAAGAAATAGAAAATATAGAATAAAAGCATGAGAAAATTAGAGGACTAATCCCAGAAATCTAACATTCAAATAATAGAAATTCTAGAAGGAAAAGTGTAAGAGGCAATAATAATTGAATAAAAATTTCCAGAATTCATTAATAAGAGCATCCACCACAATATGTATATAAAACAGACTTTTTGAAAGATTATCATCAGGTCATATACAAACCATTAAAAATAAAAAGGGCATCAGACTTCTTAGGATGCTCATTGAAACCTAGGAAACAGTGGAACAATCAATGCCTTTTAAATTTTGAAAGAAAGTGATTCTCAACCAAGAATTCTCTACTCACCCAAACTATCAACCAGGAGTGATCATAGAGTAAAGCCAGTTTTAAAGACGCGTGTCCTCAAAAAATTTGCCTTGATTCAAACTTATTCAAGAAATTCTTGAAATGTGCTAACCAAAACAAGAAAGTAAATTTTAAAAAACATTATTAGGAGTATAATGGTGAAGGAACATCGCAAAGTCAGAGCTGTGCAACAGATATAGGGAATGTCTATTCCAGATTAGAAGAGGCCTTTGGGAAAGACTTATTCAGGAAAATGAAATTGATAATATTATTAATGCATTTGAGCTGTATTTAAGAGGAGAGCTTTGCAGTTGGGGCACAGTTTGGGACTGAATTAGTTATGAGTATATAGACACTTAAGCCAACAGAGAAGCAAACCAGGACAAGAATCTTCAACTACAAAGAAAAAAAAACTTGTGAAGAAAACAAAATTAATGAATGTGCATGACATAGTTTAAGCTACTTATAGAGTTTCCTTAGCCCCACTGAAAGTGAAGACAATGACTCATTCTAACCAAAAGAAGTTAAGAAGTATGAATAGATGAAAAGCTACATTCCCCTCTTTACGCTGAATATCAATAATCGATGCCTAAAATTGAAATATTAACAAGTAGCAATACAGGTATGTCATTTAGAGGTATAGAATAATATAGCAAATAAATCACCCACAAGATCTGAAAGTAGCTACCTTTGAGGAGTGGAAGGTACCAGTATGTGCAGGAGTTAGGGGAGGCAGTGCAGGGGATTTTTATTTTCTTAGTGGTATTATTAAGTTCTTTATATGTCTATACAACCTTGCTAAAAATGAAATATAAATTTAAAAATTGATCTTTCTTCGAATGGTACCGCACTTGTAGTGGGCATAGCATAACATATAGACTTACTGAATCACACTTGTTGAGCCACCTGAAATTAACATAACACTGTATGTCAACTATACTTCAAAAAAAAAAGAAAGGAAAACAATATAAATAAAATAAAAAAATGACCCTTCTTACTTGTAATAAGAAGTACAAACTACAGCAAAGAAATGACATATTTATGTTTTACATATTTATAATATCTCATGATAATTTTGGGGTAGAATATCATGTGATGTTATTCTCAGTACCTATAAAAGCAGAAATCGGTATAACGTTTCTTAAAAAACAATTTGGTGATATTCATCAAGAGACTTAAAGACATTTATTCCCTTTGACCTAGTAATTCCTCTGTTAGAAATCTCAAAGAGATCCACTTAGGGAAAGAAAACAAAGATTAGGCAGAAATACATCAAAATGTTCACGGTGATATCTCTTTAATGGGAAATTAAATTCTGGGTTTTTTTTTTTTCAATTTTTTTTCTCTTGTACCCCTTTCCTCCGGACAATCTATAATGAAAAAAGGATACTTCCATACTCAGAAATTAGGGCAGTAAAAAGTTTTAATTTTTAAAAATCCTGGTTCTCATAACAGAAAAAGTTATTTATTGAGATAGCACCAGATCGGGTTAATTGTGCCAAGAGTGGAATCTAAATGAAGGCTAACACTGCCATCTGGAAGTGTGAGTCATTTCGACTGCCACACACAAAAGGATCCATGCAAGTAGTCGACATGCTCACATTGACTGTTAGTGGTTGCTCAGGAATCTCCCAGAGAAAAAGGAGAGGGCTTTCCCATTGGCTAAAAAAGGAACTCCTTTCCTGGAACAGAATTCACAAGTAGTATAAGCAACAAGATATGGGTTTTTAGGGGCACCTGGGTAGCTCAGTCAGTGAAGTGTCCAACTCTTAACTTCGACTCAAGTCATGATCTCTTGGTTCGTGGGTTTGAGCCCTGCACTGTCAGTGCAGATCCTGCTTGGGATTCTCTTTCTCCCTCTTTCTCTTGCCCCTCCTTCTCTCTCTCTCTCTCTCTCTCTCTCTCTCTCTCTCTCTCAAAAATAAAATAAACTTTAAAAAAAGAAGAAATGGGTTTTTATTAGGTGGAAAAGAGTGATTAAGATGATGACAGGAGCACTAATAAATAAATACCTCTGAACCAGTTTTTAAGCCCTTTAATTGCATCTTCTAAACCTGCTGGGGCATTCAAGCTCTCACACAAAACATTTTTGCTGTTATCTTGTCTTTGTCTTTTTTGTCTAATGCAGTGAAATCTGCTAATCTTGATGTACCAAGTCTCTTAACATTGAATTACTCTGAAAAAAGTATGTATTTCAATGGTGTGGGGTATGGAAAAGAGATAAAGAGAAAGAAGAATTTAAATTGATTTTTAGAAAGCTTTCTTGTGTTTATCAGTTGAAAGAAGACATAGAAAAACAGATTATTTAGACACCATGGTGTTCCCACCTGCACTCATCCATTTGCTGTTCCTCCAAGAAACCATTTTAATTCTGGTCACATGAATTTACACACTTTGTTCCTTCTCTCTGGAACACCCTAAGAAACTGTTTCTGCCTGATAAACTCTACTTGCTCTTTCAGAGCAAGTGTTGAAATGTTCCCTCCAATGTGAAAAATTCTATGACTCCAGAAGGTAACAATTGTAATAACTGCAATTTAATGAGCTGCCCATACCTTTAGATAATCCTCATAGTATCCAATAACCAAGGTGCTTATATTCTCACTTTACAGAGGAAAAGACTGAGGTTCAGAAGTCTTGAACAACTGGCTTAAGAGCTCATGACTAGACTTGAAGCTCAAATCCAAAGCCAGGATTTACTGTCTAAAGCCCCTTCATTTTTTTGAAATCTATATCACCTATTGGTCATTTGAATTTATATTTGTTTACATGTTTATCTTCCTCAGTGACTGAGCCTTCATTCCTTAATGGAAGATAAATGATCTTTTTTGGGGGGGAAGGCATTTTTACATAGAATGTTAATCAGATTTAAAGTTTTTATAATATGTTACCATCCTTTGACTCTATGCTCCACAGACAAGATCCTTAAGCATAGAAACAAGATGTGTTTTAATCATCATTGAATCCAGCACCTGTCACTGTATCTGCCACAGAAACATTCATTATGTTTTTGAGTGAATAAACTAACCAATGAGTACACAAATGAACAAATGAATGAAGCAGAAAGACTGAGATCCAGCTCCTAGCAAAACAACACTTCTGTTTTTTACTTTCGCTGTCCTCATTGTCTGTATAGACAGCGATATCTTAAGTTTTAATTTTTTGTGTGTGAAATATACTACCTGTTAACCCAAATGAAATTTGTATCCTAAGGGAATTTCAGCATGCTGGTAGAATGGGGTAGGGCCAGGGCTTACTTTCTTATAAACAAAGATAGTGGGACTTCAGAATACTCTGTAGAGATGTCAGATTCTGTATTTCATACATATAGGGATTTTCTAACTAGAGCTTGAGTAGGCAGTTTTAAGCTCTGGACCTCAAACCAGTGTGGTTCATGTTTTGTCACTGTAGAACCTACAATAGAATTTCATTTGGGTGGTCTTCTGAGGTTTTCATAACTTTTGAGCTATTAAAAACTGACCACATACGAGTAGTATAAAAGACTGCACATATTACAAGATACTTAGCCTGTAAGTAATTACAATGCAGTTAGCATAAATTAACAAATGTGTTTATTTGATAACTTAAAAAGTTCTTAAAATCCAAAAATAGTGTGGTTTCCATGAAGAAAAGAAAAGTGCATGTCCGGTTTTTCTTTTTAAATTTAAACCCATGAGAAAAAAGAAGGGGTAGCAGAAGGTATTAAATTATTTCTTCTGTAACAGTACAATCCCACATCAAATTTAAATACAAAAGAATAGGCAAAGGGATAATGGCACTGACTTCAGTTCTAACCCACATAAGGCAGGAAATTGAGTGAAATCAGTTTTTCCTCTAATCTTATGTGGAAAAAAATGTGTCATATGGCAAACCCATATGAATCCAATCTGTTTGGTTTATTCATCCCTGCAGTGACATTCAGACTCCAGAAACTGTATCAGAAATCGAGTCAATATTTCAATACCATCATACAGACCACAAATGTGGGAAGGTATGTGATGACTTAGTGCATTAAAAAAAAAAAAGTCCCGATTAAGTCAGGGTGTTGATCATATATCCTTTTCTCTTTTCAGAAACCTATACCTGTTTTCTACCTTTCAACTCACTTTCCGTAAAGGCAGATTGTCTCTTCTATTCTCCATAGAATGAGAAAGAAAAGAAGAATCGGTATCTTAAAAATAAAAATCTCTCCATGCTCCCCCAGCACTTGGGGACGTGCCCAGCTCCCTTCACTAGTAATTCATCTTTCATGACCCTCTTCTGCCTGTCTTTGCAGCCTCGTTTCACACTGTTCTCCTGCACATGCAGCCTCTACTGTAACATATGCACTGGATTCCTATGACTCTGTGCCTTTGTCCATGTTATCGGTCTGGGACTCCTCCCCATCTATGCACTCCTTCCCCCACTCCACCCCTGCTCCCCTTCCCTGCACCTAATTCCTCCTGTCTTTGGATATGTCAGGAGTATCCTCCTATAGGCAGCCTTCCAACTCCAAGATCAAATTAGATGCCTCTGCATTCTGTATGTGCTATTGGAGCCCTTATCACAAGAGGTACCCTAGGATTGTCTGCTAGTATCATCTCTCTTCTTCACCAGACCGTGAGTTTCTTAAGAGCAGGTCCTTATCTATTCATCTTTTCATGTCCCGCATCTTCTCCAGTGTTTACTGTATTACTACCTGTTCAATAAATATTTGTTGAATGAATCAAGGAATCAATGGTTTTCCATTAGCAGAGTGAATAAGGTATATTTCTTAGAACAGGATCTGAAAAACACACAGGAAAAATCGGGACCACTTCGAGGAAAAAGTACTTTGACAGAGGCCAACTTTAAAACCACCTACCTGCATCTCTCTTGTGTTCTTTATGAAATATGAATATTAATTTTTAGATCTTATCAAAGGAGGTTTAGTTGCCAAGGAACAAAGCAAATTGGTATAAAATGGACTTTCTTATAAGAGAAGCTCAAAATATAGATTCGGAGGACAATATTATGTTGAAATGTCCTAATAGCATTCAAATACTGATATGCATGATGTCTTATGATTAAAGCAGTATGAGTCAAAGGAAGAAACAGGACTATCAGTGTACTTGGTATTCTTTGACGGAATATTTTCTTGATGTACACTTTCTTGACAATTTCTTGATCTCATTTTCCAAGGAAATGTTAGCTTTAAAGTGTTTATTCTGCAAAGAAAATTTTGTGATTTTTTTTAATTTTCATTACAAATGTGACAAGTAGACCACAATTGTCCTTTGTAGCCAAGGAATGAAAGGAGCCCCATGTGCAGAAAGAAGCAAAACCCCCAAAATATGAAAACTGGATATGAGTGAACTTGAAGTCTGTATATAAAGCAAGCATAGAATGTTCTGTCTTTTTTTTCCTTTAGTAAAACTTAATTATTTATTTCCTGTTATGAAAGTAGGGCACCCTGTGGACATTTCTACAACTGAAATTCTTCTTACTCTTGGCAGTCAGGCTGTATGTTGGAAGGATAGGAAACAAAAGCTAGTGCCTAAAACGAAAACTAAGCACGGAGAAGGGATTGTCACTAGCGGATGAATTGATTCATGGGTTACTGATTCTTTGGTTCAACACACTTTTGAAAAGTTATTTGATAAACAAGTGAAAGCAGATGGTTTATTGATATTTTTGAGAGGAGTAAAAAACCAGTTTAAAGAGACTCAATCTATATTCACAAATCACCATGTTGTGCAAGATATTGAAAATTCATTGCCAATAGATTTATGGCCTGTTCCTAGGTATTTCATAACCATCTGGTTCATTGTGGTAAAATACTGGGGCATGAGGTAGCTTATAGGACCTGGCAGCAAACTCCACTTTTGCAGCGTGAGCATCAGGCTGTGTGATTTTTTTTCTGAGAGCCTGTGTTGTGTACCCAGCATCTAGCGCAAAGTGGGCCTATGAAAGCTCGGCTAGGGCTTTTTGGTGGTAGCCCATGGAGCTGATTTGAGAGAATACCAAGGATGTAAATGTAACATTGGCTAATTGGCCTATGAATTGATTTAAAAAAAAACATTTCTCCGGGCACCTGGGTGCGTCCGACTTAGGCTCAGGTCATGATCTCATGGTTTGTGAATTTGAGCCCTGCATCAGGCTCTGTGTTGACAGCTCAGAGCCTGGTGCCTCCTTCAGATTCTGTGTCTCCCTCTCTCTCTGCCTTCCCTCACTCATGCTGTCTCCATCCCTCATAAATAAATAAACTTTAAAAATTCCAAAAAATTTCTAATATATGTAAGCAAAATTTGATATTTTAAAGGGGCACGACAGCATATTTGGGGATCTTAAAGCTGAGTTTTTGTTTCTCGCCCGATTTCGTCTCTTTGTTTCAGGCTTTTAATTGATGTATAATTGATATATAATATTATATTAGCATTGTATTAGTTTCAGGTGTGCAACATAATGATTTGGTATTTGTATATATTGTGAAATGATCAGCGTGATAAGTCTAGTTACCATCTGAAATTTTGTCTCTTGTCGGCCTCTCTCTCTCTCCCTGCCCTCTCTCTCTCTCTCTCCTCCCTTCCTTGCCTCCCTCCCACTTTTCTTCTTTATTGGTAGGTACCAAGAGAAACATATTTTCCCATATTCCTTTATTAATGACAACAACAAAACACTTGAGATTTGGACACAATCCAGGTCAGATTTTTTATTTAAATAATGTCTTCCTTGGAGTTACCTTAGAATTACATTCTTACGCCCTCACTGATCTTTTTGTACTTCTCGATGATCTGCAATTTAAAGTAAGGATTTCAATTTCATACTAAAGTACCAGTACTATCCTAGTCTCACTTATTTTTAACTTTCTTCTTTTTCATTCCCCACACCTCTGCCACTTTTATCTTTTCTTTTATATTTGCAATGGAATAACTGAAATTGACTTGCTCCCAGGCTAATATTCTGGGTATCAGAATAACTTGAGGCAGAATGATTTGAGTCAATTATGGGTGGTTTTGATCGCATATATCAGCTTTATAACCTGCCATTCATGATAGATCACTTTCTAACCTGACCATGGCCCTGGCCTATCTCAGAAAAATTACTAGCATAATTGCTGGTTGAAACCTAAACTCATGTCTTGAAGTTTAGTAGTCTGAAGAAAAATTTCCAGAGGCATTATAATAAGGAAATTTAATTAAGAGCTCATGTTGACTCAGGAATATTATGTACAGCATTGATCCACAGCGTAGCTAATAAATTCATTATGCTACAAATTTTACGTGATTTGTTAGTACATTGGCCAATAAGAATGAAATCTGTCTCAACAGGAATGTTGAAAGAGGCAAGGCAGTGAAACTTTCATCTCCACTGGGAGTGAACTAACTTGCCAAATCTGGGCCATCAATCATAGTAAATGCATTCAAAACAAATCATACATCTTCCACAGTTCATTGTATTCATCAGCACTTTTGAAGTCAGCAGTCCAAACAAGTCACTTTGGGCCAAGTTTTCAATAGCCTGTGGTTTAGGCAATATGCCTCAGCTGTCTTTTTTCCAGGGTGTGCTCTCAGGTAGTTGTACACCATGGGCCAGTGCTAGCCAAATCTGAAAGGACAAAAGGCTGGCCTCATTTATTTTTTTTTTCAAGTTTTTATTTAAATTCCAGTTAGGGGGTGCCTGGGTGGTTTGGTAGATTGAGCGTCATACTCTTGATCTCTACTCAGGTCATGGTTCCAGGGTCATGGGTTCGAGCCCTGCATTCAGCTGTGCTGAGCACAGAGCCTGCTTAATATCTCTCTCTCTCTCCCTCAGTCCCTCTCCCCTGCTTGTGCCCTCTCTCTCTTTCTAAAATAAAAAATAAAAATATAAAAATAAATAAATAAAATAGATTTATTCCAGCTAGTTTACGTACAGTGTAATATTAGTTTCAGGTATAGAATTTAGTGATTCATCACTTAAATACAATACCCAGTGCTCATCACAAGTGCCCTCCGTAATACATATTACCTATTTAACCCATCCCTCTACCCACCTCCTGTCTTGCTGCCCTCAATTTGTTCTCTATAGTTAAGAGTCTGGTTCCTGGTTTGCCTCTTCCTTTTCTTCCCCCTGTGTTCATCTGTTTTGTTTCTTAAATTACATGTATGAATGAAATCATATGGTATTTGTCTTTCTCGAACTGACTTATTTTGCTTAGCATAATACATTCTAGCTCCACCCATGCCATTGCAAATAACAAGATTTCACTCTTTTTGATAGCTGAATAATATTCTATTGTGTATATATATATGACTTCTTTACCCAGTTATCCCTGGTTGATGGATGTTTGGGCTCTTTCCATAATTTGACTATTGTAGGTAGTGTTGATATAAACATCAACGTGCATGTATCCCTTCGAATCAGTATTTTTATATCTTTCGGGTAAAGACCTAGTAGTGCAATTGCTAGGTCATAGGATGGTTCTATTTTTAATTTATTGAGGAAACTTCACGCTGTTTTCCAGAGTGGCTGCACCAGTTTGCATTCCTACCAACAGTGTGGGAGGGTTCCCCTTTCTCTACATCCTTGCCAATACCTGTTGTTTCCTGTGTTGTTAATGTTAGCCTTTATGACTGGTTTGAGGTGATATCTCACTGTAGTTTTGATTTGTATTTCCCTGATGATGACTGATATTGAGCATCTTTCCATGTGTCTGCTTCATCTGGAAGCTCTCTTTGAGAAAATGTCTATTCATGTATTCTGCCCATTTTTTCAGTGGATTATTTGGTTTTTGGGGTGTTCAGTTTTATAAGTTCTTTATATATTTCAGATACTAACCCTTTATCATATATATCATTTGCAAATGTCTTCTCCCATTCTGTAGGTGGCCTTTTAGTTTTGGTGATTGTTTTCTTCACTAATGCAGAAGCTTTTTCTTTATGTTTATTTTTGAGAAAGAGAAAGGCAGGGGCAGAGAGAAGGGTGACAGCAGAGAGCCCGATGGGGGCTCGAACTCACAAATCATGAGATCATGACATGAAATGAAGTTGAATACTTAACTCACTGAGCCATCCTGGTGTCCCCAGAAGCTTTTAATTTTGATGTAGTCTCAATAGTTTTTGCTTTTGTTGCCTTTTCTTCAGGAGACATATCTAGTAAGAAGTTGCTATGGCCAGTGTCAAAGAAGTTACTACCTGTGTTCTCTTCTAGGGAAATCTAGATGATTTCCTATCTCACATTTAGGTCTTTCATCCATTTTGAATTTATCTTTGTGTGTAGTATAAGAAAGTGATGCAGGTTCATTCTTCTGCATGTTGCTGTCCAGTTTTCCCAACACCATTTGTTGAAGAGACTGTCTTTTTTCCATTGGATATTCTTTCCTGCTTTATCAAAGATCAGTTGACTATATAGTTGTGGGTCTATTGCTGGGCTTTCTGTTCTGTTCCATTGATGTATGTGTCTGTTTTTGTGCCAGTACCATACTCTCTTGATCACAGCTTTGTAATATGACTTGAAGTCTGAATTGTGATGCCTCCAGTTTTGCTTTTCTTTTTCAAGATAGGTTTGGTTATTTGGGGTCTTTTGTGGTTCCATACAAACTTTAGGATTGTTTGTTCTAGCTCTGAAAAATTCTGGTGGTATTTTCAGAGGGATTGCATCAAATGTGTAGATTGTATTGGGTAATATAGACATTTAACAATATTTGTTCTTCCAGTCCATGTGCATGGAACATTTTTCTATTTCTTCTTCAATTCCTTTCATCAGTGTTTTATAGTTTTCAGAGTACAGATCTTTTACCTCTTGAGTTAGGTTTTAATCTTGTTTAAAATGTATTTATTTTGAGAGAGAGTGTGAGCAGGGGAGGGGCAGAGAGAGAGGGAGAGGGGATCCCAAGCAGGCCCTGCCCAGTCAGCGCAGAGATTAATATGGGGCTCCAACCCACGACTTTACTTAAAACCAAGAGTCGGACACTTAACTGACTGAGCCAGCAGGTACTACCTCCCTGTCTTGTTCCTAACCGTAGAGGAAACGCTTCCAGACTTTCCCCATTGAGTTTTTTTCCCCAAAAAACTGTGGGTTTTTTCAGATAAGGCCCTTTATTATGTTGAGCTACATCCCCTCTATCCCTACCTTGTTGAGGATTTTTATCTTGAATGGATACTCTACTTTGTCAAATGCTTTTTCTGCGTCTATTGAAAGGATTGTATGGTCTTATCCTTTCTTTTATTAATGTGGTATATTGTGTTGATTGATTTGTGAATATTGAA
This sequence comes from Panthera pardus, assembly GCF_024362965.1. Lineage (NCBI taxonomy): Eukaryota > Metazoa > Chordata > Mammalia > Carnivora > Felidae > Panthera > Panthera pardus. The sequence continues at coordinate 111,808,939 of NW_026526765.1, forward strand.
CCAACCTTGCATCTAAGGAATAAATCCCACTTGTTAGTGGTGAATGATTCCTTTAATGTACTGTTGGATTCAATTTGCTAGTATTTTGTTGAGAATTTTTGCATCCATTGTTCATCAGGGATATTGGCCTGTAGTTCTCTTTCTTAACGGAGTCTTTATCTAGTTTCAGTATCAGGGTAATGCTGGCCTCATAGAATGAGGTTGGAAGTTTTCCTTCCATTTATATTTTTTGGAAATTTTTGAGAAGAACAAGTATTATCTATTCTTTAAATGTTTGGTAGAATTCCCCTGTGAAGCCATCTGGCCCTGAACTTTTGTTTTGGGGGGATTTTTGATTACTGATTCAGTTTCTTTGCTGGTTATTGGTCTGTTCAAGTTTTCTATTTCTTCCTGTTTCAGTTTTGGTAGTTTATATGTTGCTAGGAATTTATCAATTTCTTACACATTATCCAATTTGTTGGCACATAGTTTTCCATAATATTCTCATAATTGTATTCTGTGGTGTTGGTTGTCACCTCACCTCTCCCATTTGTGATTTTATTTATTGGGTCCTTTCTCTTTTCTTTTTTATTAGTCTGACTAGGGGTTTATCAATTGTATTAATTATTTCAAAGAACCAGCTCCTGGTTTCATTGTTTTTTTCTACTTTTTTTTTGTTTTTATATCATTTATCTCTGCTATAATCTCTATTATTTCCCTTCTTCTGCTGGCTTTAGGTTTCATTTGTTATTCTTTTCCTAGTTGTTTTTGGTGTAAGGTTAGGTTGTTTATTTGAGAATTTTCTTACTTCTTGAAAAAGGCCTGTATTGCTCTATATTTTCCTCTTAAGACCACTTTTGCTGCATTCCAAAGGTTTGGGACAGTCTTGTTTTCATTTTCACTTATTTCCATGTATTTTTTTTTTTATTTCTTCATTGATTTCCTGGTTGGCCCATTCATTCTTTAATACCACGTTGTTTAACTTCCATGTATTTGTGGTCTTTCTAAATTTTTCTTGTGATTGACTTCAAGTTTCATAGCATTGTGGTCAGAAAATAGCATGGCATGATCTCAATCTTTTTGTACTTGTTGCAGCCTGATTTGTGACCTAGTAAATGATCTATTCTGGAGAATGTCCCATGTGCACTTGAGAAAAATGTGTATTCTGCTGCTTTAGGATGAAATGTTTGAATATATCTGTTAAGTCCATCTGGTCCAGTGTGTCATTCAAAGCCATTGTTTCCTTGTTGATTTTCTGCTTAGAAGATCTGTCCATTGATGTAAGGGAGGTGTTAAAATCCCCTAATATTATTGTATTATTGATTATTTCCTTTATGTTTCTTCTCAATTGCTTTATATATTTGGGTTTTCATGTTGGGGCATAAATATTTATAACTCTTAGATCTTCCTGTTCTATAAACCTCTTTATTATGATATAGTACCCTTTTTCATCTATTGTTACAGTCTTTGGTTTAAAGTCTAGTTTGTCTTATATTAGGTATTTCTACACAGGCTTTCTTTTGACTTCCATTTGCATGATAAATATTTCTACATCCCCTCACTTTTAATCTGCAGGTGTCTAAAATAAGTCTCTTATAGGCAAAATATAGATGAGTCTTTTTTTTTTAATCTATTTTGACACCCTATGTTTTTTTATTGCAGTTTTTTGTCTATTTATATTCATAGTAATTATTGATAGGTATGTATTTATTGCCATTTTATAGCTTGTTTTGTCATTGTTTCTGGAGATTTTCCCTGTTCTTTTCTAGTTTTTGTCACTCTTTGACTTTCTTTCCCATTCAATTAATATTAATCTCACTTAATATTTCTTGAAGGGCTGGGTTTTTGGTCACAAAGTCCTTTAGTTTTTGTTTGTCTTGGAAATTCCTTATCTCTTTGACTCTCCTTCTATTCTGAATGATAGCCTTGCTGGATAGAATATTCTTGGCTGCAGATTTTCCCATTCAGCACGTTGAATATGTCATGAAGGGTGGCCTCATTCATAAGGAAGTACAATGCATCTTCGAAATCATTGTTTCAAACATCAAATCATTGTCTAAAAGGTCTCTTAGAATCACTTAGACTTTTAATGCATGAATAGATTGCAAGATGTAGTTTTCCATTATGTACTTTGCTAACACTTACTATGTAGGCAAGGAAGTACAGTAAGTGTCACTTATTTTTGTCTGTATATGTAAATAAGTGTCACTTATTTTGTCTGTATATATTTTTGTCTGTATATGTGTGTCTATACTGGGAGCAGAAAAAATGCTCAAACATGAAGTGACTTATTCTTTGTCACTGTTCTCATCACCTTTAGAATACACTTTATTTGGAAATAATTTCAAATTTAATGGAAAGCTTTATGACTACTACAAAGAACATGTGCACATCTCTCACCATTGTCAACATCCCCTTTATGTACTTTTCATTGTCTCTTTGTTTACACACACACACACACACACACACACGCACACTATTTTTCTTCTCTGACCCACTGTAGAGAAAGCTATACACATCATAGCCCTCCATCCTCAAACTCCCCAATGTATACCTCCCAAGAAGATGGACAGTTTTCCTTATAACTACATTACAGTCTCAAACATCTGGTTGTCTTTGAACTTTTCAGGATGAGTTATTTATACTTTTTACCTCAAATTCTTACACAGATACTAAAACTGGTAGAAAGAACAGCTGAATTATCTTTTAAAAAAAAAGTCATATCACTCATTTTTTAAAATTTTGCAAGCATACATGGTGTGTCAATATGTTTGAAATGACTGATTTTAGGAAGATTGGATGAATTAATACAAATAAAGATTCCTCTTAGTTAACACATTTTATCTGTTTAGTGAACTTACAGATGGCATTAGTATTGGCCGCCATTCACTAGGTCAGACAGAACATCTTGCCTTTCTGTAGTTTTGATCCTGTTTTTTCTTTTCGTGATCAGATAACTCTAAGTTTTGGAAGACTAAAGTAGTTTCTATTTAGACAATGCCATTGCCTAGCTGTCTGATGGTCAGCAGTAGGGAAGTGGAAAGGGCACTGGTGATGCTGAATAGATTCTAGAGAGCAGGGGTCTGGTGGGGAATCATCTTAATACTGCACCACAGCTGTCCCTTCAATGAGACAGATAATGGTAGGTCTCTCCCAAAATGGTTCTTATAACTATTTTTATTTCCTCACTTAACTTAAAAATGCAAGTTTACATGGCTATGAACACAGAAAACTGAGATTTATGTTTCATAATCTATGGAACTAATTTTGATAACTAACACATTTCTGACAGTTGCGGTTTTTGCTCAAAGGGAACTTAAGCATACATATCCCTCTCCACCCAAGTATGTCCAACAGTGTGCCTATGTATTGGGTGACCTGAGAATGACAGTGCTTTAAGGGTTTAGAATGGGCAGCAAAACTCTCTGTAGGAGGAGAATGTGATGCTGGAGCCATTTATGAAAAACGAGTCCCTTGGTAACTGAGGTGGACAATATAGAGGCTCAGTACTGCAAAGTCATCCAGGAGGCTATGTGTGTACATCCAGGGCACACACAGAGATGGACCTCATGTGTGTGCAAATAACAGTTTTACTACACCAGGCAGATTCTTCATTTGTTTATTCAACAGATTTCTGTTGAGGGCACTGTTCCAGGAGCTGGGGATTTGGTAATAAATAAGTGGGCCATGGTCTATAACCTCATGGAGCTTACACATAAACTGTTTTGCCTTAAAGTATTGTACAATCAGAGATATTTGTGCCCTGACCATATGACCACAGTATATCATTCTATAAACCTTTCAGACATGACTTGGATCTGCAAGAGTTTAGTTTTAAAGCTGCTGGATTTGCAGGAAGAGAGAACATTGGCTTTAAATGATAAATCACAGAATTTTGAAAAGACCCTCCAGATTTTAATGATTTAACAAGAGCAATGTGCTCAAAGACTATTGAGTCAGAAAAAAAATATGTAAATATTCATGTATTCAAGGGTATAAATGAGTGGGAGAGGGGGCCAAAGGAGAAGCTCCCCAAAATGACAGTATTCTTCTTCATGGCAGGGAAACCATTTTTTAGTCATGGCTTCCAGGCTAGAATGACTTTCAGATCTGGCTGGAAAGGCAAATACCTAAACCCCAAGGGAAACTCTAGGGTGGTTCTTATAGATTTTGTTTGATGTATTTTCTATAAATCATTTTGAGGTAGTGCTGGAGCAAGCTCTTAACTAGCAGTGTATTATTGTACAATATCTTTGAATTATGGTAAGCTGGAAACCAGTCATCCAATATCTAAATTTTAGCCTGGCCTAGATGAACACACTTTATTAACAAGACTAAAATAGAGTCTTAGGTCATAGGTGAATAAGAGTGTTGTTACTGGTGTTTGTATTAGTTGGGATAGTGTTTGGCACAAATACAGATTTAAAATACAAGTGGCTTAAACAAGATAAATGTTCATTTCTCTCTATCATGTTAAAATCTGAAAGTAAGCTGACTAGAGCTAATGTGGCAACACTGTTCCACAAAGACTTCAAGGACACATGTGCCTTTCCTTTTGATGCTGTTAGATGTGACCTGTATGCCTGAATGTAACTCATGGTCCAATATGGCTGCTCTAGCTCCAGCCATCAGTTTCTTATTCTAGCCAATAGGAAAGGGAAAAGAAAGAAAAAGAAGATATATGACAGATATCTTTTAATGTAAGCTCCTGAAACTTCCACATAACACGTCTACTTCCAACCCATTTATCAGAACTAACTTTTGTGGTAACATCTGGCTACATAGGAGTCTGAGAATGTTCTCAGTTTTAAGCAGTCATATGCTTAGGTAAAACTAGAATTCTAATAGAACTGATGAAGAAAAGCATCAATGTTAGGGGACAGCTAGCAGTCTCTGCCATTGTGTTGCCTGTAATAATGCTGCATGTGTTTTAAACAATGTCAGTCTGCAACACTGTATTTGCAATTTCTTTCACAGTATAATCTTTCACAGTATGAGCTTAGTAGCTACAGTGTCGGGGAAACTTGTGTTGAGTTCTGCTAGAATATCTTACCTGCTCTGGATAAGAGCCTCAAGATTAAATGTGTTAGACTACTGACTAATTATTTTTCATAGTACGTGGCAATTGACTCCCTACCTCAAACTTGCACGTCCACATGGACTTGGGGAAAGGAGAAGCTAGTAGCACAAAGTACAAGTCGTTTGAGTTCTTAAAACTGTTTGATGCTCTTCATGTTCTTACCAACTCATACCCTCATCTAAATTTGACTTATAGGTACATTTAGAACTTACAGGACAGAGAATCCTAAAGTCTCACATGAGAATTACTTTGCTTGTTCAAACAAGATTGCGTCCCAACTAGCATGCCAAAATTTGGTAGCTACAAATAGGGAATTCTGAAAGGAGAGGGACACAAGAGGTAATTTCTTTTAAATCTACTGCAGTATCGTGGTTTAAGGTAGACAATGGTTACCATTTTGCTGACACGAGGCAGACATGTCACTAAATAGGGAAATGAGCAATCACAGAGCTAATTTAATTTCCACTGGGGTTTATGGAAGCACCAAAACATGATGTAGCCAAATGTCCCTAAAAGTATGAAGTAATAAAATTTGTTCCATCATTATAAGAAATTAAAGCCAAGCACAATTGCATCCAATTAGTAAAAAACAAAAACAAAAACAAAAAACCTGTTAAAGTGCCATTGTTATTTACTGAATGAATTGAGCTTTCGGATTACCTTGACCAGCCGCATTTTAATTTTTGTCTGTCCCTTTCTTCCAAATCACATTAGAGGGCTTTAACTGATTTTGACAAAATAAGCTATGTTATTAAGGGGCAGTATAACCTGAGAAGCTTAAGTTTAATTTCTAGATTAGAATTTTCAAATGGGCATGTCTTCTAGATTTCAGTAAATGTGGGGTTGTCATTATTAGGAATCCTTTGTTTCTTAGTGTTTCTTAGTGTTTGTAAAAGGTCTATCTAAGATGAAAGGAAAGACTTGAATTTAGAGAATTGATTTTTGTTGCTGTTGTTCCACTGAGAGTGTCTCTCTCAGTAGAGAGAGGTGTCTGTTCTTTCGGGGGCAGTTCCAAAGCTTCTGAATGCAGTGATTGACAGAGCCACCTCCATAGAGGAAAGCTTTGGGCAGGCATAGTGCTCAGACTTCCAGGGGAGGTAGAGCTGGATGGCTAAATGATGTGTGATGAACTGTCCCAAAAGTAGTGTCCATATGATTTAGCATCCAAACCAGAACACTTTTTAGAGTGAAAGGCAGTGCTATTCATAACTACCCTTGAATAACAGATTTAAACCTACTAAATTCTAGGCCGGTTGTGATGTATGGACCCCCTACCCAAAAGGAGCAGATATCTAAGCAAATAAATGTATTAGTACATTTAGGTACCTGGAGAATAAATAGTCCTATAGGTTGCTAGGAGGGGAAAAATGGAGATTTGGGTCAGTCTGCCAGTGATTTCTGTCCCCCGTACAAAAGGTCCCGTGATCGTGTAATAGGCAATGAGGTTTCCAAGCCCCTCTACCACGTTAATATTCCTCTAGCAATCTAGTTATTGATTCTCAGATGTGTTGGAAAGCCCGGAAATGTTACAAAAAGTAGTCTTATAATAAAGGGAATGTTCCATGCTTTTTCAGTTAAATTCAAAAAAACATTTACTGGATACCTTGTATGTGACAGCCAATGTCCAGCACCAGAGATTGAAAAATGAATTTGATATGGTTCCAACCCTGGAGAAAATCAGTCTACTGGTAAACAAATCATTGTGCTAAACTGTTTAGTGATTGAATTACTTGAAGAGTGAAACTTATAATTTGGCTTTCATGCATCACAAAAGATATTTGCCAGTCTCTATCTTTAGAGGGAACTCCTGCTGGGTGGTAACCTGGATTTTCCCAGTCCCCAACTAACGTGAGATATGATGGCAAAGTAAACAGGGTGATCAGGCTGTTTTAGTGATGTTTTTTTTAAACTCAGGGGTCCTTGTTTTCCAGTCTGCTAATTATATATTTTTTCCAACCAGAAAGTCCTTCCCTACCAGCTGAGCTGTTCAGACCAAATCAGCAAAGACAAGCTACCAGAGATTTAGGGCATCTGGGTTAAAAAGTATGTTTGTTTAATTAGGTAAATAACTTGAGAGTACTTTCCAGAATTACTGTTCTTGATCACATTAATAAATGCTGAGGAGACCATCAGTCACTCAGTGGATAAAAGAAGCTGGAAGAAGAGTGAAGCATTGGAGTGAGCTGGAAATCATTCAAAAAGTCCTAATACACTCTATGTGCCTGCATATAAAATTCATCATCATCATTGTTTTTGGGGGCACTTACTGTTTCTCAAGCACTGCTTACATTCATAATCCTATTTAACCTTCAAAATCACTGTATGATGTGGGTACTGCTTTCTCCATTTACAAATCAGAGAACGGGCTTAGGTAAGTTAATGAGCTTGTATGAGGGTCTCAGGTTAGTCGGTGGCAAAGCTTAGGTTTGGAAACAAGGACTACCTCACTCCAAAAACTATTCTCCCGGATTTTCAATCCTTGTAAGGTCCTTCTCTGTACCAGAATAAGTCAGCATATTGTCCATTCAGGGAGTAAAAAGAGCAAGGACCTGGTGGCCTTATTTCTAAATAAAGGAATGGGTGGGGTTAGAGCTGGAGTGGGGGCTTTCTGCTGGCAGAACCCGCACCTTCCTCTAGGACCTCACCACACAGGCTAAATTCAAGGGCCAATCTCTCTCAACCTGAAGGAAAATTAATTTAGCGATGGTTACTTGCCTAGATGAATTCATTTCTAAATGTTCATTCCCCACAAGGAGATCACGACTCTGGGGCCATGGAGGCCTGCTCCTGTGGAGGGGGACGAGGATGAGGAGGCAGGCAGAGGCAGCAGCAAGTGAGGAATTCAAGCTATAAAATACAATCAAGTTCTTAAGGTACTGGGTTTTCTTCACCCACTTATCAGGCAGCCCCAGTTTTTCTCTTCTCCCTCCCACAGTTGCCTCTTTAATTATATTTTTTGAATAAACATTATCATCTTGATGTTCCAGCTTACAGTTGGCTGAGTTTCTACACTGTTAGAGACTTGGGGCCTATTCTTTTCTTTTGCTGCAGTGGTTGTAGCTCCCTACCTCCCTTTCCCCCTCATTCCTAGGCTTCCCCTGGAGAATTTGGAGAGTTAGAGAAGGAAAAGACTCTTTTGTGCATGGTGTGCCTGAGGTCTTATGCCGTGAGCTGGTTCTTGCCCCATCTGAGCCACCAGACCCACTCTTCTGTTGATACACTGTTCTCTAAAGTCCCAGCCAAGTTTGCAACCTCTGACCATGAGTTAGCAGGTAGAGCAGAGCATGGGCAGCCTCTAGGGGAAGCCTGGCTGGATCCTCTAAGTTTTCTTGACCTTCTGCATGCTTCTGCTGTTACATACATGCATTTCTTTTGAAATCTCTGTGATTGTTCATTTGTCACTCACTACCTCTAAGCGGTAGGCTCCTTAAAGCCAGAGATCTGCATTCAGCTCTGTAGGTTTAGTACCTCTTAGCCTACCAGATACCCCCAGCAGGTGTTCAACAAGTATTTGTCTACTGGTTGAATCAAACTAACGTTTAACTATATAAGGATGAATCATGTAACAATCCCTAGTTTCCCAACTTGATCTGTGGAAAGAACTCAGTCCAGGTGAAACCAAAACAAATAAAGTATGTGGTTTCCCTCCAACTCGGGAACCCATTGCCCTTAATCTCCTCCTGAGTACTGCCTTTCCCTGGGTGATCTCAAGACTGACTTCCTCCACCAGAGAACTTCCTGTTATTCCTATGGAGAGTTTGTCGTCTGCTTCTTGCAGAGCTTCCTTTGAAGGAAACTTTGCATAAAGGACTTAGTCTGTGAAAGGTAGGAATTGAATAGATGGAAGGAAAATGGGAGGGCAGTATTGGACCAGCAAGCCACAAACATGACCAAATGTGAAGACATGGGACTCTTGCTGACAAAAGGTGGGTATGTGGGTGGGATCGGCCACAGGGGATGGTAAGGAGAGGTAGGTCCAGTCAGATGGATTTTAGAGGAGTTCTCAAGAGTCTAACAAGTTTGAATGCTAGCCAATAGGGATTAAAAATCCAGGATACGGTCTTGCGTAAGGACAGATATTATTATATGAGAGGTGCTTTGGAAACATATGATTTTGTAGGAGGGGTTGACAAAGGAAAAAACCTCTACAAATGGAGGAAACAGATAGGTGTTCCAGGAATTTATTTGTAAGATACTAAGAACTAGAAAGGAAAATGAAGGCTAAGTGGAAAGATTTATTTTTCCTATTCATTTGCCAACGAAAGGGTTAGGATGCATGGCAGTCTTTGGGAAACAGTGCTCCCTAATTGGTTGGGTCTTTAGCAACTGTTAAGTCATTAGAGTCAGATGTTTTTGGTCAGGCCTAATTCCTCATTGCACATCTCATAGGGGTCCAGTTGGTCCATGGACAGCTGAGATTATTTGGGCCAGACCAGTTGTGAGTAACCATTGGAACCTAGAAAGGAATCTGCCTTTTGGCTCCAAATAGTCTTTTAACAACACCATATTAACATCCTAGATTCCAGAAACGCTTCTTAACTTAATTTCTCTACCTTGAAATTATAATGTTCTCATGGGCTTGCCTAAAGTACTGCTCTCAGGAAGGTCTCTGTCACTTGTGCTAAGCACTGTTGATATTAGAAGTTGCAAACTGGCCACTAAGGTCCATAGACTTTTGTTTCATCCTTAAGATGTTTAACTTTTTTTTTGAATTATTGTCAAAATTTAAAAAACATAGATTTTGCATTAAAAAATTCAAATGCGGGATTCTTTTGAACAGTCTGAAGATCTGGCACCAGTTGGGCAGCATTCCCACATATGACCTCTGAAGTCTCCACCTGCTGCTCCGGAAGTCCCCACCCACCACATCATTCCTTCATTCACATGATGTGTCTGGCTCCCATAGTGAGTGATCCCTGTTTGTGTGTTCAACTGGTCAACCTTGGTGTGCTCCAGAAATTCACACATATTAGGAGAAATGCTTTACAAAGTATCTGCATATTAGATAGCTTGTACTTTAGAAATCCTTGTATTCCACAGACTTTTATTACAAACTGGGATGAAGAGAGAAGAGGGAAAGAAAACTTGTTTAAAAAAATACAAAGTCCCCCGAAGTCCATACTACAATAATTACTTTTAGTGGATCTCAAGCTTGTCTTAAGTCAAAAATCTTTTACTCACATTAATACTTTAATAGATCTCAAAGCAAAATTCCCACACATTAAATAAAATAATTCTGGCTAGTAAATATGCCTCAGAGATAAATACATACATACACACATACGTGTGTGTGTGTGTGTTGTGCACATGCCTGTGTGTATGTAGCCATTTAGTTTTTAAACAATGGGAATAAAATGCTATGCAATTATTTTTTTCTCTTATCAAGGAGATATCATTTAAGCATAAACCTGGAATACTCAATATAAAAGTTGGGGTTACATGATCATGGATGGCAAGAAGTGTCCAGATTGCTATGGGATAGTATATATTTTCAAAATCTAATCTTCAGAATAAAATAAAACATGAATAGCATGTTTTATTAATCTTGCTTAATGAAACGACTATAGTTTAAGTTCCTTAAAGTAGAAGGTATAGTGAATACTAACTGGGTTAATTTTCAGAGAGATCCAGGTGCTGACTACTACTATTATCAAAAATACGTACAGAATTGTTTTGATACCTTTGTATTTTAAGAAGAGACGGGCGGGGGAGATGCATTGCTGTTGAAAGCAGCTGTTATGTATTACATGTAAGTGACTTGATAAATATTTATAATTTTTTAAGCAAATTATGCATTTAAGTTGAAATGAAACAAAAATGAGATAGGCGGATGGAAAAGTGATTTTAAAATTATAGTTAGTCTTAAAATTCAAATAAGATGTGGAAAATGGCCAGTGTTGGGGGGGTGACCTTTGGTAGGATGTATTTTGGGCCCTATTTTGCAAAAGAGAAAGCTGAGGTAGAGAAGTTAAATAATTCGTCTAAATTTGCCACATGGTTGCTAAGTTGCAGAGCCAGCCGAGGAACCTAGATCTCTGTCTCCAGTGTCATGCTACTTCTGTTGCCCATTACTGTCTGAGTAGGCCACTAAAATGAATACTTCTAGAACTCCCTGCTTACCACTATACATCTGGACTACTGGAATGGATTCTTAACCTCTGTCCTTTTCACTCTTTTATTTCATCCTCCTGGCCTACCAGTGCACTTATCCAATTCCCTCAATACCCATTAGCTCAAGGCCACGCATTAAAGTGTTCAACCCTATTTCCCTTCTCCTCCCTGGAAGGAGTCTACTCCATCCAGGCTATTGACCGCCCACACATATAACTGTTATTCAGGCTTCACACATTTCTTTCACCTGAAAAGAATGCCGGCTGATACCCTCCTCCCACAGCCATTCAAACCACAGACTTTGTCTAAGACCTACATCCAGGTTCACCTTCTTCCTGGAACCCTGCACGCTTAGCTACAGTACATCTCTCCCCACCCCCTCACCCCCCATTCTCAGCTCTGAACTACAGTAGCACTTACATACTGAATGATTTCTACGCCACCTCACAGTTTCTCTAAGCAGCAGCTGGTCACGTGTCTGATTTTCTCAGCGGGATATTGTAAGTTCCTTCCCAGGTCCAGGCAGCTGAATCTTTCATGTTCTTGCATTTCACAGCCACCAGCACATCAGAGAGACTCATAAATATCTATAGATTTTTTAACCGCTCTCTTTCTGGGGAAAAGAAAAAGACAAAAAAAGAAAGGAAGGAAAGGATGAAGATTATTCTCTGACCATTTCTCAACAGTACACAAAGCTCTGAGGAGGGGAAATTAGATGTCGAAAACATGACAGATTGCAAATACATGGAAGCCTACAAGAGGCATATATTGTGTTTATGTTTTTGGACTCATCTAATATGGTACAGAACAAACTTTCCCAAAGTATGCTTCAAAAGATGATAATGGTTGCATGACAAAAAAACCTGTTTCAGGATCAAATAAGTTTAGGTAATATGTGTTAAATGACATTAAACAGGTTTCTTTGCTGTGGAACTTCTAGTTTTTGGTAGGTTCATGTCCATTACAAAGGACAGCAAAGAGGCTACAAATATAACATTTCCCAAACTTGTTTGACTACACAATTCTTTTGGTAAGAAGAATCTTATAAGAGTAATAATCAGTTGAACATCCTTTGGGAAATATTAGAATGAACTTCCCAGTAACCTCATAGTAAGTGGTGTTCTTTTATTAACCCGTGACTTACCTTATACATATTTTTTATACACAGTGACTTGACATGATTGGTGTGGTCTTATGAAGGCTATTCTAGATCGTAGATTCCTTGTGAATATTCAGCCCAGAACTGGTTAAGGGTTGAGTGTTGATGGTAATGATAGGAAAAGTAATTGGTTAAGGATTGAGAACCTGTGAGAGTAGAAGAAACCTTTCATGTGTTAAATGCCTTATTGCAGATTAACTTATTTAAATAACCTCATATGGTGAGTCAGAATAATAATTACTATTGATTGAGTACCTACTATAAGTCATATATGGCCCTTGGGATTTTTCATGCATTTTTAAATGCATTTCTCATAAAAATTCCCAACTTACTTATAAAGGTTTGGATATTTAAATGGCTAATTTAATATAACACAACTAGAACAATAGAAAAACCAGAATTCAAATTCTGGGTGACTCCAAAAGCCATGCTCTTTTTGATCTGTCATACTACCCCTGGTAGGGAACTCTATAGGTTGTAGATTCTTGTACATGTGTAAAAAACTTTCCTATCCAAATCTAAATACCCCTAGATACTCTCATACACCTAGAAAACTAATTTCTTTTAATTAAGTTTGTGCATGGAGCAAACTTATTCACAAGTAGGCAAGCCAAGTATTCCTAATGTGGTCCTGAGTTCTGAAACTTGCTCTGTATTATGCACACATTTAACAAATGAAGGTTTACCAGTAGGCCAACATGGCTTCTCACTCACATGTTCTACTTATAGCACAAGTAGTGAGAATAAAAATTGGACATAATAAATTACCCTTCTGAGACTCTGTTTATAGCCTTAATGTTTAAAAGAGCCTACTGTTTCTTTGGACACATGTTGTGTAATTTTTTTTTCCTAGCTCTGACTTCAATTCTTTAAACGAAATGAGTGACCCTTTGGCATTACTTCTCTTAGGTATTTCACAATGAGGGGAGTAAGGAAACAAAGAGGGCAGCAGAGGTACTGACTCTGAATGAAAGATTCTTGATGAAAACAAGTATTTTCTCCTCCCTATTCAGATAGGAATTCTCAACCTGGAGTCCATGGTGACTTCAGGGAAGTCAGTGAATACTTTGAAAATAAAAAAGTTGATCACACCGACTTGTGTCCAGTGTTCTAGGGAGGTTGGCATCAGATTCTCAAAGGTTTATTGAACTTCTGAAAAGGTTAAGAAGCACCGTGCCTTTTAAAGTACAAGAAATCAGGAGAACCTGGATGTCTCAGTCAGTTAAGTGTCCGAATTGGGCTCAGGTCACGATCTTACAGTTCATGGGTTGAGGCACCGCATTGAGCTCTGTGCTGACAGCTCAGAGCCTGGAGCCTGCTTCAGATTCTGTGTCTCCCTCTCTCTCTGCCCCCCACCCCCACTCACGCTCTTTCTCTCTTTCGCTCTCTCTCATAAATAAACATTAAAAAAATTTAAAGTGCAAGAAATCAAAAGATATACCTTCCACCAGTGTCTCCTTTATGGGCAATCATTTACCAAGGTCCTCTTTCCTTGTGAAACATCAGAACAAAGATCAGGAAATGAGGATGATGGAATGTGCAAGATAGAATAGTGAGCAAGGAATTAAGTAAAATTTTTACAGAAAATAAATATATAATATAACTGGTCAATACAATATAAAGACTAAGAAGTGGTTCTTAAGACGGGAAAGTCATGTTCTAAGGAAAACGTAGAAACGAAAAACCAACAGTGTGTGTATGTGTGCACACACGTGTGCGTGTGTGTGGCACAGGGATGGGAAAACAGATGGGAATGCGATGATGGAGATGAAACAGTGAAAACATAGAATAATCACATGGAGAGGGGATAGACAGTATTTAATTTTGTTATATGGAGAGAGAAATATACATTTAAATGCATCTGCTAGAAAGTAACATGAGCACTACAGATTGGCTAGACTTAGAATTAACAAGAGTAAGTAGGAGATTCAGTATACCCCCAGTTTTAATTTACATTCTCCTGATCTTGGGAGGATGGCACATGACCTTTAGTTCATTCACCTGTTATCCCCAAGCTGCGTACTGGTGTATTGATGGGTTCTTTCAAAATTTCTTTTGATTTTGTAAAGATCATTTTATGTATGTATTACCATATCTATCACTTTAAGTATCATATTAACATTGCTCTCCAGAAAGACACCATGGTGCACTTAACCAAAGTTCTGGCAATGTTAGTTCCTGACATTCTTTATTTTTTTAAAATTGTTTAACATTTATTTATTTTTGAGAGACAGAGCACTAGTGAGGAGAGGGGGGAGCAGAGAGAGGGGTATATAGAATCCAAAGCAGGCTCCAGGCTCTGAGCTGTCAGCACAGAGCCCAACGCGGGGCTCAAACTCATGGACCATGAGATCATGACCTGAGGCAAAGCTGGCCACTTAACCGACTGAGCCACCCAGGCACCCCCGTTCTTGACATTCTTTAAAAAGAGACAAGTAGAAGAGGTAGAAAGCAGTAGACTGAGCCTAAGAGATAGGTAGAGATGAATATATCTAGAGAGCCATACCCAGGAAACTATTACTGCTTGAATATTACTTGCAAAGAAATATTCTTTTTGTCATAATACATGTGTACTTATTGGTTATTTACTCACAAATATTTATTGCGTGCCTGTAAATGTCAGGGAATGGTGTATTTAAATAGCTTTCTTTTGGGGCGCCTGGGTGGCTCAGTCGGTTAAGCGGCCGACTTCGGCTCAGGTCACGATCTCACAGTCCGTGAGTTCGAGCCCCGCATCAGGCTCTGTGCTGACCGCTCAGAGCCTGGAGCCTGTTTCAGATTCTGTGTCTCCCTCTCTCTCTGACCCTCCCCTGTTCATGCTCTGTCTCTCTCTGTCTCAAAAATAAAAATAAACGTTAAATAGCTTTCTTTTATTCTCCAATAGCCTACATGCTATCTCCTTTCAGAATGCTTTCTACAATATAGTATGCTTAAATCATCTCCAATGTCAAAGTCTAGGTTTTCCTTGGATAAGGGACACACTCTTTTAGTCACCTTGTTTTTATAGACTCTAATAAAGTGCATGACACATAGTTGGTGCTAACCAAATGTTTGTTGAATTACTGCTGGTTGTAGAAGTCAATTGAAACCTAATATTGTGTTTATTTCATTATAAAAATTCTACTAGAGCCTTAGGTGGCATTAGAAAATAAAAAACAACAATAGATGGTAGGAAGACACAGGAAAAAAAGAAACCTCACAAAACCATGTACATCTTCCCTTTGGAGGTTTCTGGAAGTACTAAGTGAAATTTTATATATTTCATAAGATTTAAAAAAACTTCAAAACAAGAACTTGATGTCAGTAATACACTTGGCAATGAGAGCAGCTTGCCACTAGCAAGGCTCTGCTTAAACCTGTTACATGTATACATTGAAAGTGAATCCAATCCCTTCATGTATTTCCCATCAGATAAAGTGTATAGAAGGAAAAAAAAACATAAGTCAGCAAAAGTTAGAGCTAACCTGGACAAATCTTCTACTGTAGCAAACTCAGGGAGTAACTCCCTTGAAGCAATACATGGTAAAATAGGAATCATTTTCCTCCAGTTCTACCTACTTTAGACACTATTAACTCCATCCTTAGGAACAAAGAGGGAATTTTGGTGGGAATTAGGATGGGAGAAGCTGGAACTGATTAGGAAGATACATGTATTTAAGTATTTGCTTTCTGAAGATATTTAGTGAAGTTTCTTTTTAAGAAAAATCGGAATCAACTGTTAGTATTTATATTTGTATTTTAGTTAAATGTAAACAAATGGTACCCAAGGTGATTTTTTTTTTTTTTTTGTACCTGTTCTCTTCATTTATACCAATAGGCCTGTCTAGGAATTATGACTAACTTACATGGACCTTAAATCATTCAAATACTGGCCATAAAAAAGAACCAATATCCACACAATTACACATCAGTTAGAATGGATCCTTTCATCTCAATAGTCAGCTTTGTTGTAAGTCGTGGAGAAGAGTAATTGGCTGAACGTTTCCCAAGAAAACCACCTCAGCCTCTAGCTAACTGCTGTGGCTCTGAGGCGATGACTTTTTCCCTTTTCAAAAGGCTGCTTCAGCATCTTCTCCGGGAGCCCCTGGCACTGTTTCAGGCCATGTGTCAGGGGAACCCTTGATTGCATCACAATGACGGAAGCCTAGTGCTGGCCTGCAAGAATTGAGGACTGTTTGTTCACAGAAGATCCTGAGCAGAAACACCGGTGTTATATAGTTCAGGGGTGGCTTGAAAAAAACAAAAAAAAAACAAGAAACGAGCACTGCTGTAGGAGGGGACTTCCAAGAGCTCAAGCTATTTCTCTGTTGCTGTTTGATAGTCCTCTCCTAGCTTTGATGGGATTTAGCTAACAGTTGTTGCTTGGGCATTTTTCTCCTTGCAGTTCCTTGACTTAGCAAGATTTTGGATGGTTGAAAAAAAAAAAAAAACCTCTCATATAGTGTTTTCAAGTAGTGCCACCCAGAATACTTGGGAGAGAAAGCATTTTATTAATGAATGCAGTGTATGTTCTTGGTAAAATCCAAAATTAAACTAGGTCACTGTTTTTGTCCTGCTAGCTGTCGATGACGTTTAGCTGTGTTGTTTGGTATGGTGACTCAATTTCCTGTAGGATAGCTGGCAAGTCCACAGTGAGGTTTTTTTAGTGGGGATGAAAAGGTCAGTCACTCGATGTCTTAGAACATTTGGGGTTAAAATTCCTAAAAGTTAAGATTTAATAATGATCCTCAAAAATTGTGGCTGGCCATATTGCCTATAAACCTAGGAATCTGGAAAAAGTATTCTTAGCTCTATGCTAATATCAGCAATAATTCCTTATTTGAACAACAGTTTTATAGAACAAACTTCTTTGCTCTGTCAGTAATTATTTTCTTGGTTATTGGTAGGTAGTGACCACTCTCTAGATTTATACAATGCATGCAGAAGTGGGTAGAACTTAACTTATACATGCGTACCACACTATTATTGTACCCAAATGCTGACTGTCAAAATGGCTAATTTTTGATATGAACATAAAGTAGATCTTCTGAAATAAGTTGTCCCTCTTGTTGCTATTCTGCTTTCTTAAGGTCAAGTCCCATATTTAAGTGTATGATGTCTTGAAGCATTGAAACTTGACTGAATTACTTTTCCCCTGTAATGATTAAAAAGTAAATACTGAAATATAATATGTGGCACCACATTCAGCTATGCCCAAGACCTGTATTTCTGAAAAGTTTGAGAAGTTGGTGAAGATGAGAAGATTACTTACAGTGGGAAGATCCCTTTGGGGCTCAGACTTTGAAAGATATGGAGTGAAGGGAGAGGAACATGGAAAACTAACCCTTAGAGGTGCGGAGAGAAGATTCCTGGCTTCTGTATGTTGCCAGTGACTGGAAAGATGGCAATGAATAATGGTTTTGCATCTCTAACCCACTGGATGTGCTTACTATAGACAACTCAACCTAAAATAAGTTAATTTCCTTTCTAAATGTCCTGCATCCTTATTTTATGCAGTAGAGGGGGAAAAAAGCAAAAACAAAATAAAATCATATAGTAGACATACTACCATTTCAACTAGGTTATTCTATACTTGCATATGGAAGGTATTAAGTAAAATGAAATTGTGTTATGGTCATAGGCTTAATTATTGTTTGTGATCCTTAGGGTATGGGATTACAAGGGACTTTCTACATTGTGTCATGTTTCCCTTTTTCCATTTTTATAAGAATCATTTAATATTTTTATATTCTTATAATCAGGGAAAGCCTACACAGATAAAATACTTTATATTTATTATTTTAAATTGTCTTTAAGGTTGTTACTTTTGGTAGGGGAAATAAAGGTCCAGTCTTACTCTTTAATTTACCTTGCAAGATTTAGGCAGCTGTTGGTGCACCTAAAGTATATATTTACAGAGATTGGTGCTTAAAAGAAAAAAGGAATAAAAAAGACAAATTTTAACCTAAGTCCCTAAAGTGAATACCAAACAGTCCAAGAATCCTTGATAACAATGAGCCATGTAGCAGATGTAGCAAATACTTTGAAAGTTATTCTAACTTTTGCAAATGCTGTATTAAAACCTATCTGGTAAATCCCAGGAGCCAAGATTCAGTGTGCGAAGTTCTTTGTTGTCCCACTGATCTTTTATGGAGTCTAAATTTCAAGGGCAGAATTTCTTCTCCTTCAATTCCTGTAGATTTGAAGACAAAGAAAAGGGATCTCCCGGACTTCACGTAAGCTTTTCAGTGTATTCTTTGTAATTGACAAGGACCAAGTTTTTTAAGATGCGACTCTTTGGAGTTTGGATTATTTCCCCCCCTGAAAGTTTTGTTTATCTGCTTGCTAATGGAGTAAAGTTGTCTGCAATTGATCCTTTTATGTAGTCTGCCTGTGGTCCCCAGGGTCAGCTTTTGTAAATGGAACCAGCTTCCATATGATACCTTTGGATATGGTCTTTTCATTTTCTCACCTTTGTAGTTTTTTGTGCACACGGTGGGCAGAAACACCCTTCCAGGCTTCTTCCTTTGGCATTACAAGATCATCCTGGTCTCTGATTTGCAGTACCAAGCACGGAGGAAGCATGTATGCAGGACATGTGTCACCTACCCATATTATATGGGCATTCACATTGCTGTTCCTTTAAGAGAACTCTTAGTTCTGAGCGTGAAAATACAGCGTATTGTCAAATCTGTAAATTCTAAAGCCTCAAACATTGTTTTTGTTTGCTTCTTTATGTCCACGCCAAAATGTAGAGGCCTCGTACTTAGCAGGGGCCGGGATGCGTACTGAGTCTGGTTTCAACAGAAATAATTTTATTCCCATAACTACCCTGTCCCCTTGAAGCAGGTAAATCCCAAGTCTTCAGAAACGGAGCTTCAAGAATCCTAAAACCCAAACCCACAAAAAACGATCGCGCGGGTCCTAAATAACCTTGTTTGTGCCGCCCGTCGGACTCTCCCGCGAAACCTCGCAGGTGGCAGCCGACGGTGGAGACGTGGAGGCTGGGGCAGTCGGGGCGACCGGGAGGGGCGCGCGGGGTCCCCGTGGGGCAGGTGCGCGGCCGCGCGCGCGCGCGCGTGCGCGCCAGGTCCCGCCTGAGCCCCGCGGCGGGCGCGACCCCGGGCGGCAGGCGCTCCACGCCGGGTTTTGGGCCGCTCCCCCTCGCGCAGCCCCACAGCAGCCCCACAGACACACGCGCTCGCGTCCGCGCCTCCCGGGCTCCGCTTCAAAGCGAGCGGCGCCGGGCTGCGCGGGGTGATGCCCCGGCGAGGCGGCGGGGCTGTCGGGACTGGGGCTTCGGGGAAGGCGGCGGCGGGGGGCGCGGGCGGGCCTTGGCAGTTGGCAGGCTCCTCGTCAGGGAGCTGAGGAGGGGCCAGGCGGCGGCGGCGAGGACCGCGAGGGGCGTGAGGGGGAGTGTTCCCGGAAAGCCGCGGCGATGGAGCGGCGCTGCGCCGGGCGCCGGGGGAGTTGAGAAAGAAAACAGGAAACGTGGTGGCCGCGCACCCGGCCGCGGCTGATTCATTCTCGTCGTGAGAAGGCTCGGCGGGCGGAGCAGGAGCGGGGACGCCGCTCGGGCCGGCCGGCGACGAGACCCGGCCGTGGACCCGGCGCTCCCGCCGCGGGGCTGGCCCAGAGGCGCGCGCGCCGCCCCCTTCGCCAGCCTCCCGGGGCCGGCACTCGGGCCCGCCGCACCGTCGAAGAGTCGCGCCGTGAGGTTTTTGTCCGTGCCTCCGTGTAAAAGTTGGCCTGCCGCGCTTCGTGCGCCCTCCCCGGACGCGGGACTGAGACGCCGAGCTGGAGCAACCGTGCTTCCCCGAGGCCGGCCGCCCCGCTAGCTGAGCCTCGGCCCCCAGCGCGGTGCCAGGCTCGGCACTATGAAGGAGCAGCCCTCATGTGCGGGCACCGGGCGTCCGAGCATGGCGGGGTACGGCAGGATGGCCCCCTTTGAACTCGTTGGCGGCCCCGTGAAGCGCTTGAGAACTGAGCCCCCCTTTCCCTATCTCTTCGCAGAGGAGGCCTACCAGAAACTGGCCAGCGAGACCCTGGAGGAGCTGGACTGGTGTCTGGACCAGCTAGAGACCCTGCAGACGAGGCACTCTGTCAGTGAGATGGCCTCCAACAAGGTAAGCCCTGGTTCGCCTCTCACCGAGGCCCCTAGACTGGCGGTTCCCACGCCGGTGAATTCGCCAGCCCCTGTGGTCCTGAGAAAGACGTGCAGGGATTTTGTCACGCTGCATGGTGGCTGTTCTGCTCCCTTGAAGGGAGGTTCCTGATTCTGTGCCTTCCCTGTCTCTTACGTTCAGTCCACACAAAGCAAACATTTTGCAGAAGCAACTTTGACATAGTTTGACTGCAGTACTCCCAGGACACAGTGAGTGGGGTTTTTTTTTTGGATGGGAGGGCAGTGGGCTTGTAAGTGACACTTTGCCCTTGCAGCAGAAACCCAGGCGGTCCCTTGGCATTGAATGCTTAAGGGTATTCTTGGGATTCCCAGTTGGAAATAGAGTTGCTGGAGGTCAGTGAAACCTCTAGGATGTCACTACCTACCGCACTCAACACTCAGAGTTCCCTGAACTTAGAACTTCAGCTCTCCTTTATCTAGATGTCAGGGTACGTTGTGGGAACTGAGCCTTTGTGTGTTCGCTTAGCCTTAGATGTCCACAGGAAATGTCAGGAAAATTAGAAAGTTCATTAGGATCATTACCTTTGCTTTCATGAATCTTGGACAGACACCCAGTTTTCCGAGCTCATATAGTTACAGTGATGTTTCAATGGGTCATTTGTGTCATATGCCTAAGTGTTGGTCTTGATGGCCAATGGAGTTTGGGGGACTGAGAAGTCACCTTCAGCCTGAGACAGCCTTAAAGCAAGGTATAGTGTTATCAGTTTTACTCTATTTTTTGGAATTCCTGTGTTTTTTTGTCTTTAGTTATGTAAGGAAACAATTGGGATGTTGTATGTGTTTAATGACTATTTGGCTCCGGGGATAGGAAAGGAGGCACATTCACGTTGAGTGCAGATGACTGAGGGAGTCAACCAGTAAAAACTGGTAACTTTGTGTGGCAGTTAGAAACAGTTGCCCCTTAAAGACATTTAAACATCTTTGGCCACCTATTTACAAGGTCAGGAAGGTTATACCATTTTATGGTTTATCTTTGTGCAGGTATCTTTAAACGAGTGATGCTTTTCCATAGCTTATTGTAGTTTTTATCCCACCTGTTTTTTTCCACAATCAGTGTTTTATAATACCATAGCATATCAGCCCCTTGATTGTCTTCTCTGTTGACAATGTTTATATAGATAGCGCTGTTTTCACAGTGAAAAGTTAGCTTCAAATAAAATAGAGAGACTCCTCACACACTGTCTAGAGGCACTAACCTACCCATAAGCATACTGACCTAACCCACATGCACAATGTTGGTCAAATCTGGGTTTTATGCTTGTTTGGGTTTTTGGTTTTTGTTATTTGGGCCTCAGAAATTTGGTATGGCTTCTCATCAGGATAACCCATCATTGCTCTCTTACTCCCTGCTGTGGTATCAGGTGCCATTGTGCTCAGCTGGCTAACAAATTCTTAGTTCACTGATTAATTTTATGATATACGAATCTTTTTTTTTATTTTAATAATTTGATTCATAATAGTAGAGTATGCCTAGTGTCTTCAGCGTCCTACATGCTGAATGGGACCATTCTGCAGTGGGGTTGAGTTCTTAATTCTCTTGTCTGATTAATTGTACATAAAAAAAAGAAGAGCAG
Source organism: Panthera pardus (assembly GCF_024362965.1). Lineage (NCBI taxonomy): Eukaryota > Metazoa > Chordata > Mammalia > Carnivora > Felidae > Panthera > Panthera pardus. The sequence goes on from NW_026526765.1 coordinate 111,831,006, forward strand.
AATCTGAAGGCACCTCAAGGGATATGCACACATTTACTTATGTTTTCAAGATGATTTGACAGTACTTTTTCAGAGAAATGATCCTGAGCAGCTATAATTACTTTCCCCAGAAATCCATACTCTTAATGATGAGACCTGTGTTTGAATTTAAAAATTAACTTGAAATCTAATAATGTGTTATAAGTGACAGCAGCTGACAAGTAACTAGTTTATCTATACTTCAAGATTTTAAAAAATACAGCTCTAGGTCATAGTAATTGATCAAAATGATTTCTTTCTTTATGGCACCAAATAAGACAGGAATATATATTTTTTAATCTTCGTTGTGAAGGCACCCAATTAAACTTTGAGTTAATTTATAGATTTAGTTTAAAAGGTGTGTTTATTTGGTTGAAGTGAAATGCAGGTTAAGTGAGAAAAGACGTTTCAAAAAGGTAGTGATTCTAGCTGTTTGTGTCTTGTGGCTGAAAGATTATTGACAGGACACTTATTTTTAACATTAAAAAATTCAACTTGGCTGAAGCTGTTGGTTAACCTTTTAATTTCTTAGCTATCCATTTCCTTTCTTTAACCCATTCGTTTTTAAAAGAATGCTACACTTGTGAAACTTTTTGTGGGTAAAAAAGGATTAACATAGAAGGAAAAAAGAGCTCTTGGTGAATGTTGTATAGTCACCCTTCTGCTTGATAACAAGGGCAGGAATAAGGCCCCTCCACATGAGCTGTAAACTGAGTGGGAGCAGCTGATCGATCTTAAGGTCCCCGTGATGCCCAACCTAAGTCTGAATTGGAGATGTGACAGCTTGCATCACCTATCTCTTGAGGATGAATGAATACATCTGCAACATTGCTTTCTGGCTTTCAGTTGTGTTACTATCCATTATTTTAACATGCACTTCTTTGAACCAGCCAGTATTTTCTGGTTATTGTCTTTCTGCCTTTGAAAAATCCTGACATTTTTAGGTTTTCTTCTCACTTGGATTTTTTTTATTTTAATAGTATAAAATAACAATAAAAATACTAGTAAGGTCATGATTTTTAAGTGATTATAGAAAGAGAATATTTATTGTGGAGATAGATTTGGGTATTATGAAGAAGGAAATTGATTTCTCCAACCCATTCAACCAGTTGGGTTAACAGATTATTTCTGTGTTTTTAAAAATCTTAATTAAAGAAATCCAAGTTATTTGCAGTTTTAAAATGGTGCTTCAGAAGCAACTACCTGTATTTCCTGATTGCTATTGTAATGTGCATAATACTTACGGATGCTACTAAGGCAGGAAAATTATTGAACTCTTGGCCAAGGCCAACGTTGACTGTAATACATGTAGGATGTTTGTACCAAGTAGGGTAAGAAACTCCAGATGGCATTTAATTTGAGTGATTAAAACTACAGCATTTACCCTCATAAGCACATTAATCTCCTTGAGACTTGTTCATATTTCCTTTGGAACCTCATTGCTACAGTTGAGGGAGGTTTTGGTAAGGTCGTAAGCAGACAGACCTGGAAGTTAAATCTTGGTTTTGTTCCTTGCTAGCTGACGTACGTTAGAAAAATGATTTCAATTTTTTAGCTTCAGTTTACTTTGTATAAGATCAGCACAATAATATACATTTGAAAGGTTAATGTAAGAGTTTGACTATGTATATGTATATATATGTATATATATGTGTGTGTGTGTATATATATAACAACCTAGCTAATAAATAGTTTGTGATAGTAGGCACTATACCTGTTATTACTGGTATTAATATTTAAGATTTAGGTAAAACTTCCTTGATTGTTTTCTTGGCCAAAATATGGTTTTTTTTTACCATTCAGTTGTAATTTTTGCTTGACATTTTAAGTTTCATGGATTGTTATAATGCAGTCCTTAGATAACAGTCTTTAGTACACATGTCTATGTTATTTTAAAATGCTTAGATAATACACAGTTTTTGGTATAGTATTCATATAAACATTTTGAACTTTAAATTAGAAGTCTAGTCTCTTCTTAATTTCCAGTTACAGAATCCAGACAGAAGTGCTAAATAGTTTTTCTCTTTTACTCTAAAACTAAAAACACAGCACTTACTAATTCTTGGAGCATGTTAAACATAAATGGACTTGGTGGAAACGTTTCCATTCTTTTGTACAGAATTTGCAAAGCTAAAATACCTTATTTTGTACAGAATTTGCAAAGCTAAAATACCTTATTAGCTAAAATACCTTTTTAAGGCAGGATAGTTTCACAGTGTTTTTGGCTACCTTTCCCTCAAGGAAAGTAACTTGAGGATGTGAGGAGGTCAGGCCAAGAGTCTAAGCTTCAGGACTTTGAAAGATCATGCTATGGAACCCTGTCACTTCATCCTCCTGTGACCTAATAATACATACTTCAGAAGGCCTTCAGTGTCTCTGAGTGCAGTGATGTTTAAAAGAGAAAACAAAATCATTTTGATTTCCTCCTAAAATATACCACTATAAAAATATATTTTGTTTCTCCTCTCTAATTTGGGGGCAGTTTCGAGGCTTGGCATTGCTGGAAACGGCCGTGCTTCAAGCTGCGAGTCTCTTGAAGTTAGCATTCAAGCATCCTTCCAAGAGACTTCAGGTTTTTCTTTAGTTAATTCTAGATATGCATAAGCCAACTTTGCAAATGTGGTCATGACCTCTTTACGGAATTTATTTTGTCTATTTACTTTTTAACCAACATCTCTATCGTGTTTCTGTTGCCTATAAATTAATTGCTTTTCTGGGGTGCTTGTTCTTAGTTCTTCTGCTGTCTGCTCCCCCTGGTGCTTTTGAATAGTCAGTGCATACATAAAGTATACTAGAGCATTCTGTGACTGCTGATATTTTTTCTTCTGGGCAAGAGAGATGCTGGAATGAATACAGAATGTTCATAGGAGTGGTTAAATCCTAAAATATTTCAGCATTACATGGGTATAACTCTCAGAACAGAAATAAATGTTTAAATTTTGCTAAGAAAGAAGCTGAAAAGGCATTTTAATTTTATGAAGAGCAAATACCAAATAACACATATTTTCTACATTAAAATATTAAAATTTATTGATAGTGTCATAAGAGGATTGTTGAGTTAAGATGACTAACATAAAATCTTAACATTTTAAAAGAAAGTATCTTCCATAACTATAGAAATTCAACTTTACTAATGTCTGGAGTTTGCTGTCTGCTTTTTCATCTACTTATTAAAAGTAGATGTGGCAAAGATTTAGGTAGTTTATATGCAGTGCCTTAAAGTTAATATGGAAGATTGAGAATGTTTATTTTTATGGTCACCATTAGGAAAAAAAATACTTTCTTTGTTTTTTTTTAAGTAACAATAGAAAGCAGGAAATACTTTTAACAGAAATTTTCATTTTTCATTGAATAGTAAAGCCCTTACTTAATTTTAATGTTTAACTTAATAAAACACTAAACATTAAAACAAGTCTTAATTTGTCTCTATTGTCATCAACTCCATTTTTGTGTCAGTATTTAGTGTCAGTAAGCTTCAGTATACCTAACATTTAATTATCAAAAACCTCCAATTTTTGTGATTCAGTAAGTCATTACAAGAAAAATCACTTTCATTTATTACATTTTGATTTAATTATAGGATAGTGGTGACTTTGGCCTGAGAGCATAATGAACTATGTCCTTTTTTTTTTTTTTTTTTAATTTCAAACCAAGAATAAAACACTACTTTTTCAAATGCTGTGGTCAGATGAAACAAACTCTTTTCCCAAGTAATAAGGATGATAGACAATGCTATTGTTCAATTTAAGAAGATTCCTCTGAGAGTCACACAGATTGTAGCTATTAAGATACACACATATGGCAGATGCGAAATGTTGATAATGTAATGATTTTCAGATTATCCCGAAAGTATGTAGAATCTAATTTTCTCTTTTATAGAAAGAGGCCAACCCTTTAAAACTGGAAATAGCTAGAGTTTATTTTGTGATGGCCTAGCTTTGCTGAGATAGTAGGGCCGTGCCTGGCTAATCGTGATCATTCAGTTGGCACTATTAGTCTCAGATGTTTATCAGAAATAGAGAGAATGGGCAACCCTTTATTTTAATATTCACAGTTGTTTTAGGAGACATTTTAAGAAGTTATTTTATTTACACTAACTGAGAATGGGGACGGGATTTCTTTATTAAACAACAAATACTTCTGTAATTTATTAGAAAACTAGTTACGCTGGATTACCAACTGCAGTAGTAACAGGTTTATTATTCTTTACACTTAAAGAATGCTTTATTTTTAATGAAGTATTTTTCATTGTTATCATTGGTTAGTGTTCTGGACTTTTTGTTACTGTTTTGCCGTACTTTGTATATGATGAATGTGAGTGATACTTCCTCCCTTGCTTGCCAATGTACACCAGTGATCCTTTATAGAGTGGGAAGAATATAGATTTTTTTTTCGTTAGGCAAGCTTGGTTTCACATTTCAGCTCTGCTGCTTCCGACCTAATATTTGGGGCAACAGTTGTCACTCCCTGAATCTCCACTTCCTCATTATACAGGGAGATAATAAAGGGGAAAATAAAATTGAAAGGTTGTTGACAGCATTCGATATAATGTATGCAAAGCTCACTTTGGTGCATATCACATACTGCATGCTCAACAAATTACATGTAATTTATTCTATGCCTACCATATACTAAACAAGAGAGATAAAGAAAACCTTGTGTAATATATTCTTTGCAATGTAACAACATAACATTTCTTACAAGAAAAACCTGACCTTTTTATTCTGTCGTAAGCCTAAGTTAGTGTTGCTCAAAATTTGTGGTTTCTGTGTATATCAAATACGGTATATTTTGAAAGTTTTTATTTGAAGTATTTTTAAATTGTAAATACCCATCTGAGTGCTTCATTCTTAATCAAGGATATTTATGAAACCATGGGTTTGGTGTCCCAGCTATGTTTTTTCCAATATACACTTTTTAATACACATTAAAATTAATTTGTGACAAAGTGAGAAAATGTTCACCCATGTACCACTTAAAAGCATTTTGCTTACCACTCACAGATGAGTATACTTTTGGATATCCTAAGCAACAACAAGAACAATTCTAGGAGTCATCTTTAGTGAGAAAGATATGTTTTAAACAACCCATGGTTTTCCTTCTCTGCCATTAACGGGACCTCCCCACTGAAGGAGAAAATGCCAAACTTCATCAGCAGAAATCTCCCATTCATTAGACATTCATTCCTCAGGCAGAATGGTCTGTGGATTTGCAGCACCCTTCTGTAGCTAGACTACCTGAGCTGGATTCACTCTCTGCCTTTTACTAGGTGCAAATTGGACAGCTTACCTTCTGTGCTTTGGTTTCCTCATCTATTAAATAGTTGGTATGACGATTTCATGAATTAAAAGACAGTAAGTGTCTAGACGGAGTCAGAAACATTGTAGATGCCCAATAGTGTTAAGTCTTTCGTTTCCATCCAGAAATTAATAGTGTCTTTCTTTTCTTATTTTGTGAGGTGAGGGCTAGAGAAGGTGTTTATTTGCTGTCTTGATACCTATACTTGTCGTGAGCTTTTAAAAGGCAACGGTGGCCTAATGATGTTGATGTAAACCAAAGAATACTGTTGGAATGTTTCATTGGCTCTTCTCTCTCTCAGTGACTTTTCAAGTAGTTTAACTCGGTTTTCTTTGTGTAATTTTACAGTACAACTCCTCAAACTGACACGAAGTTTTATCATAATATCTAAAACTCCCTGGGTTTTAGAAATCTGAATAAAGTGTGGACTTCTGTTAATATCTCTAGGAAAAAGATAAAACAGTAGAGAATAGTCTGTATGAGTACTTCCCTGTTAATCCTGCGAATGAGACTGAAAATAACCAAGACACAGAATCTCTTATTAATATTTAATGTTAAGAAAATCCTGTTAAGGACATGGCTTCCCATTGCACCTCTCAACATCTTAACCATCTAGTATGTACACAAATACTTGCTTGCTCTGTCAGCTGAGAAGGCCTAAAGAAATGGCACCCCAGTAGCAACAAACACACCCAGCACCCTCATCTTGGTTTCCATTCTCCCAACAAGCCAGGACTCCTTGGAAAATATTTGAGTCTGGAACTGGGGCAGGAAATGAGACAGGAGCATGTTGTCATGCCAGAAAGCAAGGAGGTGCTCAAACAAAACCCCACGTTGATGGGAGCATATCAGAGGGACACAAGAGCAAACTAAAAGGGCTTCTGATTGCCAAATTCTGAAACAATTTGATCAAGAAAATAAACTATTATTGGATTGTAACCCAAAATAAAAAATATCCTTGTATTAATACTGATAAATGAATAACGAACTAAATAAATAAATGAGAATAGAAAAATCTGTGCAGAAGAATTCCACATAATTTACGTAGATATTCTGCTGTTAAGGAAGGAGAGCAAAACTCTCCCCTCCTGCAGGGTGGACTGTACATATTGACTCCCTTCCAAAAAGCACAGTATGGAAAAAGAATGACTCTATAATGGAGAAACCTGACACACACACAGCTACCTCAGGTCATCAAAGTCAGTATCAACAGTGATAAGTCAGGTTGTAGTATATACCCTTGATATGCAATGATGAAAATAATTCTTTACATTTGTGGCCTTTCTACAAAAAACATATAACCCAACTCCCATCATGAGAAAAACATAAGATAATTCCTAACTGAGGGACATTCTACAAAACATCGGACTAGTTCTCCTCAAAACTGTCAAGGTTAACAAAAACAAGGAAAATCAGAGAAACCATCACAACTAAGAGCCTACGTTCTAAATATAACGTGAGATCTTGGATAGGATCCTAGCCTAGAAAGAGAACATTAGGCGAAAACTAAGGACATCTGATTAAAGTGTGGACTTCAGTTAATAATAATGTATCCGTGTTGGAGCTCCTGGGTGGCTCAGTCGGTTAAGTGTCTGACTCTTGGTTTCAGCTCAGGTCATGATCTCATGTTTCTTGAGTTCAAGCCCCATATCAGGCTCTACCACTGATAGTGTGGATCCTGCTTGGGATTCTCTCTCTCTCCCTCTCTCTGCACCTACCCCACTGGTGCTCTCTCAAAATAAATAAATAAACTTATAATAATAATAATAATAATAATAATAATAATAATAATAATAATGATAATAAATATAATAGTAATAATAATATAATAATGTATCAGTGTTGATTCAGCACCTGTGACAAATATGTCATAGTAATGTAGTGTTAATAGTGGGGGGAAATTGGATGAAGGGCATATGGGAACTCTCTGTACTTCACAGTTTTTCTGTAAATCTAAAACTTTGCTAAAATAAAAAATGTATTAAACAAATCTTAACTGTCTTCTAAGGCCTATTTGCAATGTTGCCTTCTCCTTGAAGTTTTTTCTGTCCTCTCTTCTCCCATATCTCCCACCCCAGCCTCCCCTGATTAGGTGGTCATGTCTTTCTTAACTCCCTTAACTCTAAATACTGCAATATTTTTCTTAGTTTTACTGACATTATGTTGTACACTAGGTTGTTAGTCTTACTCATTTTTCCAGCACCCATAGCATTAGACAGAAAGTCTTGTTAAGTAGGTGCTCAATAAATATTGGGTGAATCATATTAATGGTATTTTGGTCCTTGCGATGCAGCTTTAAGTGTTTCTCCTCTCAGTGCTATAGAATCATTACTCATCAGTCTTCAGGGACTAAAGTTAATTTCAATTTTCTAAGCCCTAAAAACCCTCAAAGTTATTCTTTTATGGGTGTTAGCTTTAATTTTACTGTTTGTCAGACCCTTTGCAAGGAAGTTACTGAAATTTGGTCAAAGAACTGAAGAAAATTTTCAGCTTAATGTCATTTGAGTCCAAATGTAAATTAATAAGTGAAATTATAATCTGTTCCTGTCTACCACAGTTTTGTGGTAGTTTTGGTAGTATTTAGCATGATCAGCATTTGAAAGCATTATTGTTAACTGTTATCCATTGTCCATCTCAGACTGAAACCTTATGTTTTAGAACTAAAAAAGTTAAAAGGGATCATTTGTCTCACTCATCTAGTGTATGTTGGAAAATGAGGCCCAAAACTTACCCCGTTACACCTGGGTAGCTAACAATCTCCTGACTTCTTTTGTAGTTCACTTTTTAGAGGGTCTCAGCCTCATTTAGGATCAGAGCCTTTATCTTAACTCATAAATAGTGGGAAGGAGATTATACTTTTTTTTTTTAATTTGAATGTGTTAATAGAATACAAGCTGTATTTCTTTTTCTTTTTTTTTTTTAACTTTAATTATTTTGAGAGAAAGAGTGAGCATAGGAGGGGCAGAAAAAGAGGGAGAGAGAGTAGAGTGAATCCCAAGCAGGTTCCTCACTTACAGCATGGAACCTGATGTGGGCCTTGACCTCACAAACCGTGAGATAAGACCTGAGCTGAAATTAAGAGCCGAATGCTTAACTGATTGAGCCACCCAGGTGCCCCCAAGCTTTATTTCTGATAAGCATGTTGGTTTAATAACTGTTTAAATACACAAACAGTGAGTTTTCTACCAGCCACTACGAGTATTGATGAGACATGGCTTCAAGCCCAAAACTAGTGCATATCCATGTATTATTTTGTATTTGGTCACATAAATTGGTACCAGATGCGTGATGTTGGTTAATGTAAATGCCATTTCTCATCTTGAATTGATAGACTCAGCATCTATTGACTATGGTTGATGCCTTGCAAGACAGGCGTTTTCCCTTCTTTGGTAAGAATCCTGATCATTTCCACTTAAGCGTCTCAGTTCTGCTAATACACTTGCGTCTCAGAAATTTTAGCATAGTTTATGTTCACATTAGTCTCCTTTCATTTAAATTAAAAGTTTACAATGCACAGACAAAACCATGCGGGCCATATTGGTGGCTGTTAAATTATTCTCTTTCCTCCATACATATTTTAGCAACAATATTCTTATATACTTTTGTTCCAACTAAAAATGACATTTCTGAGCACTTTCTCTGCTAGCCTGGGAAGAAAGGATGTGTTTGTTGGCTTTTGCCTGTTAGGGAGTGTTCTGTGCAGTTTTACCCAGGACGTGCTTGGGTTTCCGTCAGCATCTCTGGTCTGCTGTACTGTAATCGCTATAGTGGCAGCCTCTGGCTTTTATTACTGGCAAGCAGTGTGCTGTGCAGACATAGGCACCATAATAGGAAACACCTCAGCCTGTCATAAACAGGTCTAGAGAGTAGAAGGCACAGGCCTGACAGGGCGTGTCCATAGCAACTGAGCAAAGATGAGCAAGGCTGCCACTGTGGAGTTAAGTGCAGACTGATATCTGTCTTCTTCATTTCAGAAAAGAACTGGCTGATTTTAAGGCTTTTCCATTGTTGGCATAACATGTTATTGTTGCTTTGTTTTTGTGTTAGACCTAAATATGAATAAAGACATATTAAATGTCTTTAATAATAATTAAATAATACTCTCCAAAATGTTTTGAGAGACTATGTCCAAGTGTTTTCCTTTTGTTATTCTCCCTTAATTTCACTTGGTCATCCAATGCAAACCCATTTGGGAGAAAGAACAGACGTTTCATTGCAATGGACAATTACTTAAAAAAAATAAAAAAACAAATGATCATGCATCTGTTTAAAGAATCATAAATTATACTAATTTTACAGAATTACAAAGAAAAGAGCATTTCTTAGTTGGCTTTCCATTGTTTATGCCTTTTTGCATCAAATTCAGGTTTTTGAAAAGGAGTACATTCTTTGACCAAGAGAGTTTCTATTTTATGTTTGCTTGTTGTTTTTTTTTTTTCAATCTTCAGATAAATAATGAACTACAAATTTAACAATGAATGGTGATGGCCTTTGTCACAAGAACTTCGATAAATTTCAGATTTGAAGAGGCTTTAACAATTTTCATACAAGAGCTAAAATGCTGTCGTGGGTGCTTTAAATGATTTATAGGTGTCGTTTCATTATTTGTAAGGAAACCTTATTTCACAAAAGAAGTTAAAGATTGCAAAGGATGCAAAAAAAGCTATAATTCTGTTAAAAGAGTATGCAGAAATTTAGATTTAGGAGAACTGAAGTTTTGAACTTTATTTTGGGAGTTTTCTCAGAGTCTTTTATAGATTAAGTATTCAGTGGATTTTTGCTGATTTGTTCCTTCCCTTTTTTAAATAAGCACTGATCCTCTTGTTGTTGTTGTTGTTGTTGTTGTTGTTTTGAGAATTTCAAGGCTATTTCAACAATATGCTCTGATAAGAATGAAACTAATTAACATTATCTTGGGCATAAACTTTGGTTTTGTTCTTTGTTACATAAGTCATATATTCTCAGCATGGTCTCTTAGATCTCTAAAAGGGTAAGTGATAATTAGGTTACAAGAAATCCTAGGAATGTTTTACTAAAAATATTCCTTTTTTTAAGTTTATTTATTTTGAAAGAGCGAGAGAACATGCTTGTGTGTGCTAGCGGGGCAGGAGAGAGAGAGAGAGAGAGGGAGAGGGAGAGAGAGAGGAAGAGAGAGGGAGGGGGGGAGAGAGAGAGAAAGAAAGAAAGAATCCCAAACAGGCTCCTAGCTATCAGCATGCTGAACCCGATGTGAGGCTCATTCCCACAAACTGTTGGGATCATGACCTGAGCTGAAATTGAAAGTCAGACATTTAACCGACTGAGCCACCAAGTGCCCTTTATTAGAAGTATTTTATTTTTTTTATCATATATTGGGGAAAGTTTAGATTAATTTCTTCTGGAAGGTACTGTTTGGGCCTAAATCTTAATTTTTCTCTGTAGTGTTCTCAAGCAGTAAAATGATGAAAGAGTACATATTAGAAGAGATAAAACCAAGAGCTTGCATCATTATAGATTGGAAGCAATCTGTTGCTTCAAAAGTATAACTCAGTGGAAAGATTAATCACTTTTTATCCCTTAGCTATATTTTCAAACATTTTAATATTATCACTTTGCTATGTATGAGCAGTCTTTGACTACAAGTGGTCAGGAAACACTGGTATGTAACTTACTTTCTGATATAAGGCATGATCCTGATATACTCTCGTACTTCAAGCCTTAAATTTCTAACTTAGTCCCAGAAACAGTACACTACATGTCAAAAAAAATATGTCTCATTTTTAAAGATGTGAAACTGAGGCTCAATTAGACTGGTATAAGATCCACGTGCTTGTTAATAGATATAAATACACTTATTTTTCTGAATGTAGCATCTGGGGAAAGATGGGGAGATAGAAGAACAGGTGTTTGTTCTCAGGCTGCATTTTTAAAATATATCCAAATATAATTTTACATAAGTACTAGATTTCAAATAACAAGGATAGTTTCAACAAAATATAATTCCTAGAGGGGAATCCTATTCTGTTTCCCTTGTTCTTTGTATCATGAGAGGTTGGGTAGACAGGACCTAGTTTCTCGCTCCTAGGAAGAGTATGATAGTAAGACAGCATGTTAGGTTGGGAGTCAACCTAGCAAGCAGGTAGTTAACAGGGCACAGGTATAAACTGGAGGGTAATGGGGTCAGAGGGTTGAAAAGACAAACTGGCAAAAGCAGACCTGAGATCCTTGAGATCCCTGAGAAGGGATTTGGAGAGGGTACGGGTATAATTGGATGGAATGAAGCTTGGCTGATACTGGTGAGCGTGGCAGAAGAAGATATAGGATGAACTCAGGGAAGGTGTAAGCAGGGGTCAGGATTTTTAAAATGGCCTATTACCATGGTAATGTGGAGGTCTGTTTTCTTGGTGGGGGCAAAGTGGCGAGGGAAGAAATACTTGGGGATAGAATGAGGAATGAAGACTGCAGGAAAGAAAGATAGAAAGAGGACTTTTTCGGACAGATGAGGAAGGGGAGGTGTGGTCTAAGAAGGAGAAATCTCTCTGATTGGGCTCACCTAGGATGGGACTTTCCTTGGCTAGAGGCAGACTGATGAGTTCATCATGTTCCTGCCCCCTTTCTACTGCAGGGTTCCTGTGGTGAAATCTGATTGGAATTAATTTTTGGGACAGCCTTGAAGAAAAAAAGAAATCCAAATGGATCATGGCAAGGGTGTGAATGGTTAAGAGGAGGACAGTCAGCTGTGGGGATAGTGACTAGGGCAACTGACTGGAGAGGGAAGATTTACAGATGAAGGGTAGCACATGAGGCTAGAGTCTTTTTTAGTGTTGGTAGCTGGCATCCTCTACTTCACCTGTTGCCTCCTTGAGTCATAGCCCAGTAGCAGCATGGGTGGATTGTCACATCCAACTGCTGGGCCATCCCCTAAGGAACAGGGTGCCTGGGTGTGAGGACACGGGGCAACAAGGTACAAGCTGGAACAAGGTGAAGAGAGTATAAGTTATTAGATGCAAGAAGAGTAAAGTGGAACAGAATAGCAGGTGATAGATTTGAACTTTTATCTTCATTCTCCTGTAAATCTTCTAAATTCCAATGAGCTTAGCAATCAATTCCTCTTCTGTATCACCCCACACTAGAGTTGTGACCTTGAGTAATTAAATCGCTTCATCTTCTCTGAACCTTTTTTCTCTGCAAATCGGGACTAACAAAATGTATCTCAGGGGCTTGTTGTACAAATTAGATGAAAACCTGCCTAAAGTGCATTGAGTGGTACACACACATAATAGGCATATAAAGTGGCCTATCTTTAGTAGGGATGGGGATTGGGACTATTTTTAAACTTAAAAGGTGAACTTTATATGCTGCCATATAGGTGACCCAATGCAACTAGAGCTTGAATCAACAGGCCTGGGCAAAAGAGCTCACAGAGTGTGCCTTTGAAATCCTGATACCCAGTCATGGTGATTTATGGGCCCTCACTAGCTTGCATATGTGATGGCCCACTGAGTTTGTTTACTTTAGTTTTAGCTTGGTTACCTAGCACTCTATGATAGCATATTTTTATTTACACTCTTACTTGACTACTTAATTATGATTACCTTGAAAGAATATGTGTGAAGGCAGCCATGAAAGAAACATTTATTAGTGTTGTGAGGGTCTCAGGTAGTTCTCCATTCCACTCTGTCTAAATATTGGTACATTGCTTATGCTTCACTTCTCCCTCACCTTGGATGTCCTTCAAGACACCTCCAAATGATTTTTTGATTCTGTGAAATATTGAGAGTATGATTATTTACAAGAGTGTCAAGTATCAATAATATCAGGTAACTAGGTAACTCTTCTTGGGGAAGGTAGAAACAGGAGCCAAAATAAAGTCTTTAATCATTGCACAGATTTAAAATGACAATCTCACTGAGAAACAGAGGAGTGGATGAAATCACCTTGAACCTAATTTCAGCCCATGATAAAGTCTTAGTCATAAGTCTGATACTAGCCATAGCAGAGGGAGAGCAAATTCCCCAGTAGTGTAGTTGTTCTAAGAATTAAAAATGAGTCAGTGAATAGGTGATTGATCCCTTTCCTTTTTCTACTTACTGTCAGCCATTTTGCAGACAAATCAAACTTTGGTATGCTTAATAAAAGTTGTGGTTTTTTTTTTTTTTCTTTTTTAATTCCATACATCCTTAGAGGTAAAAAATTTGTGAGATCTCCATGATTTTACAGATGAGGTATCAAGGCACAGGAATGTTGAAATGACTCAGAACAAAATAGTACTGTGTTATTTTGGTCAAGGTTTTATCTTGTGGCAAATAAAAATTTTTGTTGCTAGACATAAGACCCTGCTTTTGCTCTTTATTGACATAATCACTTTTAAATGAAATTTTTAGTTTATTATTTATGTTTTATCCTTGACCAGTTTCTAGAACAGATACCATTTTCATGTGAGAAATCATTAGGAAGTTTTTCTGTTGTTTTTTGTTTTGGCTTCAGATAATCACAATCTGCTATTTAGGCTTTCACTAAGAGATTTTTGTTTTTGGCTAGTTGCTATAGAATGTATATGTGCTCTAGAGGTTTTTAGAGACAAACTAGATTTTTGTATGTATGTTTGTATTCAAATAGGTAGATAAAATAGATATATGAAAAGATAGATGATAGATAAAAAGATAGGTAATAGATTGATAGGCATATGGATATACAAACTAAAAATATAACTAGTCATGTAAGTAAACGTGTTGTGTGTTAATGAATAATAGCATAGTTCATGGTGTTCTGGTCCTGTAGGGAAGTTTATAGTGTGTTAAACACTGAGGACCAAATTAATTGGGAAACATCCCAGAAAAAAAGAGTTATGTAGGCTAGATCTTTAACGTGGAAGATTCATATAGATTGCTAACAAAGGAAGAGATGGCATTCCAGAGGCTAGATGAGGCTGGGTAGGATGGGGCACTACTGTGGATTTCGCTCTACTGTGTTTGTGGGAGTGGGAAAGTAGTGGGTGTTTTGGAAGAGTGAGCCTGCCTGAAACAGAAAGTCTGGTGCTGGAAACAGAGGCAGGTATGAGAAATGTAGACTTGGGACCACAGTGAAGAGTGCCTTCAGTGCCAGACTAAGCCATTTGCACATTATCCTCTAAGTCCTGAAGAACCCTCGTATTTTAAGGAAAATATTAGAAGGAAAATAACAAAATGACTTTATAAAGATAAGTCTGGTGGGGGCATAGATCATACTGAGGGGCCATAGTGAAAGCAAGAAGGGTCTGTTAGAGAATTAGGCAAGTAAGTGATGATAGACCAAAACAGGAAGGCATAAAAGGCAGGAGAAGGATTGTGTGGGAAGGAAGACAAGTTATCTCAGATTTGGGATAGCAGAACTGCAGTGAATAAGAAGAAAGTATAAAATTCTACACATAAACATAGAAAGGATGATACCTAGAAAATTAGAAGCCAGTTTGAGGGTGGGGTGAAAGATAGCAGTTAAGTTTTTTGACATGAAGTTGAGGTGAGACCATGTATCAAAAGAAAAACCTTCAGTTGTCAGGACTAGATTGCCAGTAGTGGGACAGGACCTTACTTGGCAGTTGCCTGTGCAGAGTTGGTGGTTAAGACCTTAAGGGTCTTCTTTAAAATGGGAATAATACTAGTCATCATAGAGTTGTTACTAGAAATAAATGAAATAATTCCAGGAAAGTCTTCAGCACTTCCACAACTGGCATTGTGGAAGCTATATAAAAGCCATTTTCTTGTCATGTTTTCTCATTATGCCATGTGGAAGTTCATACATCCTAATTAATTCATATCCTTGATTTTCTGCCTGTTAGGACAGAGTAAGAGCCCAAGCTATAATTGCTCATGTTAAGCTGTTTATCACTGTTTAGAAGACCTAGGTTTTTTTATATGAAAGGTTAAGGATATTTACTACTCTTCTGCTTATTGCAATTTCTGTAATAAAATCCCTGAACCATATTTTGTTTTCTCTTGCTGTGTCCATAGTCAAATCAATTTTAGGGTTGTTTTTTTTTTTTTTTTTATAAGGTCTTTAGACCTTTTGAAAAATGGTATTAGCTTAATGCAAGCTAATGATCATTACCTCAGTATTAGGTCGGTGGTTTAAAACTAGTTTCACTGAAAGTGAAAAACTTACACCACAGTGGAGGAAATCCAGGAGAAGTGGATTATTATATATGAAGACTTGCAGGACTCCTGTCTGTGTAGATTGGACTAAATGTCTTCAGTGGAGCTTTCCAGCTTGGATGTATTTCACAGAATCAGAGTTATGGTATGTTTGATGATCCCATTCCATCTAACATAATGCAATTGACTCATCTCATAGGGCATTAGATTTCACATATAGGTCAAGTACAGCAGAGTTTTTTTTGTTTGAGGGGGTTCCTCAACAGTAAAATAAACTTCATGTGTTTAAACTTTCTTGCACTTGATTCATACAACTCTTCTTTTGCCTCTTTGTCATCCTCCAAATCTTTACCTCCCCCAGTCTCCTCCATGTTAGCAAATGGCACAAACATCCATCCAAGTCATATACTGATCAAACCAGAAGTCTAGGTGTTGATTCTTCTCTTCTCTTCACTTGTAGCACTCCATTCAAGTCTGGACAACTCTTCCTCACTGCTTCCACTCTCCATCTGTCTGCTCTGTCCTTCCATAAACCATTCTCCACAGAGACAGCTTTGTAAAATGTAAATCACATCATGTAACTCAGCACCTTTCAGTGGTGTCCTGTATTCTCTGCAAGACTTACAAGGACCCACATGATCTTGCCTTGATATACTTGTAATCTCGTTCTTTATACCTGTCTTCCCTCATTCTGACTTTCCTTGCTGAGAATGCTCTGCCCTAGATCTTTTGGTTAGTTCTTTTTAATCCTTTGGATCTCGTGTCAGTTACCACCTTCTCAGTGCAGCTTTTCCTGACTATTTAATTTACTAGTCCACTATCATGGTATCACATTACCCCCTTGTCCTCCATTCAGTATGTTTCTCATTCATTTCATGTCTCTTTGCCCCAACAGTTCAAGATTTACATGCTTAGGAAATTCTTCTGTGTTTATTACTGTATCCCCCATTCTGGCACATAGTAGCTGTTTAATAAATACTTGTTGAGTAAATAAGTGAATGACCATTCTAAAGCAGTTTGTTTTCTGATATTTAAAGCCTGTTGCTTTCCACCAGAATTACCTATTTTCTTTTCTCTTTTCTGTTTTTATTTTCCCGAAACCCTGGTATTTTTGTTTGTTTGATTTTACTTGTTAGTAAGTGTGAAGAGAACCAAGAGTTAGGTAGTAGAATAAGTTTGAGAAATACTAGGTTAAACAAAGTAAAACAGGGTTATATATTATGGTTCTTGGCAAAGCCTTTAATATGCTAATGTACACCATCTCCAAGAAGGTTAGCACTATGTCAAAAGTTTAACTCTCAATGTCTTCTTTGAGAATTATCACATCGGACTGCTGTTCTTTGTAACACATTCTAAAAATTGCTGCCTTAGACAAAAACCTATCATAAAAGATAGGGAAAGAGATGCTATATTGACTACAAGGAGGCAGATTTACACTAACTATAAGGTGAACAGGCTATCAAACAAGGACTCAGAAAAAAAAAAAAAAAAAAAAAACTATGAAAAAGTAATGGAAGGATTCAAAAAGAACCCACAGCAGTTGGGACTGTTGGGTTTTCTACAAACAACTCTTCCTGCTTTACTGGATTTTTCTGTCTCCAGCAGCTCACACAGTGCTTAGCCTAGAGTGAACATACAGTAAATAATCTGTATTTGACTATTGACTATTGACTATTGAAAATTGACTATTTATTGATGAGTGAATAAAGGTGGCCCAGGATCACCATTAAATCATTAAATTAAAATCAGTTTGGTTTGCTTAAGAAAGCATGAAAATATCTAACGTATTTAGGAAATGTTTTGTTTCAAAGAATTAAAATCTCAAATACTAGTATTTATGAGGATATTTCAATAGTTATTATATTGCCTGAATAGTGTGTATAACTAGGAATTTACCATATTTTGCATTATTCAAAGTTCAAATAGACTGTAGACAAATATATGCCTTTTTTTTTCTGGGATATACTGGTGGAGCTCTTAAAGTAAAAATGTTATTTTATCATATGTAACTATGCTTGAGATTTTGGTTTTTCATTTTCTTTAGGCAAAGTTAAGCAAATTTGGGATTGAAATAATTGAGTAACATTACCTAACATTTTTAGAGTCAGATTTTGAGGTATAATTTACATAAGGTAAGATGTCTACTTTTTAGATTTAGTTGAGAACATTTTGACAAATGTATGCAATTGGATAACTACCACCTTAATGTATATGTAGAATATTTCATCACCCAAAAAGAGTTCTCATGCTCCTTTTGTACTCATTCCCTTCCGTCTACTACTGTCCCTGGCAAGCAGTGAATGTCGTATGAATAAAAGCATATAGTTACAAAGAGCCTTTTGTTAATGGCTTCCTTCACTTTGCATAACGCTTCTGAGATTCATCCAATAATAACACTATGCATGTATTAGTAATTTATTTCTTTTTATTGCTTTCTAGTTTTTTTATTTTATGGATATACCACAATTTGTGTAGTCATTCACCAGTTGATTGACAACTGGGCTATTTGCAGGTTTCAGCTGTTATTAATAGAATTGCTATAAACATTTACATCCAGGCTTTTGTATGGACATATGTTTTCATTTCTCTTGGGTAAATAATTAGGAGTGGGACTGCTGGAACATGTAATGAATATAATTGTTAACTTTATAAGAAAGTGCCAAACTATTTCCAAAGTCTCTGTCCCATTTTGCAATCCTACCAGTGTTGTATGAGGGTTCCATTTGGTCTTCATCCAAGCCAGCATTTTGTATTGCTCGTCTTTTTCATTTTAGCTATTCTAGTAAGTTTGTAGTAGCATTAGATTTTGATTTTAATTTTTGTTTCCTTAATGACTAGTGATGTTGCACATCTTTCTATGTGCTTACTGATCTTTTTAAATTGTAAGGATTTTTATAAATTCAGGATATAAATCTCTATCAGATACATATTTTATACATACATTCTTCTCAGTCTGTGGCTTGTTCTGTTTTCTTATCACTGTCTTTCAAAGAGAAGTTTTGATAAAGTCTTGTTTATCATTTTTGTCTTTTATATGTTCTTTTGTGTTCCAAGAAATCTTTGCCTAATCTTTGCCTAATCACACATATTTTCTGCTGTTTTTACTTCTAGCAGTTTTACGGTTTCGGGTTTTACATTTATTTCTAGGATCCATTTTGAGTAGCTATATACTAGTATGGTGCAAAATAAAGGTGGAAGTTCACTTTTTTGTGAATGGATGTCCATTTGTTTAAATTCTCTTTGTTGAAAGGAATATGGAGCCTAAGTTTTATGACTTATAATTACTTTAAAATCCACAATACATGTGGATAAAATAAAAGATTAAATATGTATTTCTAGAAACCTGCCTATTTGCTTTTTTTATTATTGCCTTAGGAGACAAGTATTCTCTGTTTAAATTATTTTTCCAAAGCATACCACGAAGTACAGAGGGAATATTAGTAAGTATTTTATGGTGATTATGATGGCCATCATAAGCATGGAAAATTGGTGTTGACTTAGGAGAGTTTAAGTAAATTGAGGGTCCTAATTTTCCCTTTAAGTAGAAACTCTATATTCATACAAGATTATTTTTGTGGAGGTTTCATTTACGTGAGGTCTCTGCACCCATTCATTGCCTTAATTATTCTTCATTGAAACAAAAGGCCTTTGTAGATGTGATAATGATGGTGGTAGTGGTAGTGGTTTCCGCTAGATTTACTCAGTAGTTGTGAACATAGAACAATTTGTATCTGGCATATATGATTCACGTTGAATCAAGAATTATAGAATACTATGCCAGGGAGACCACGTAGAAGCAGAATTCAAATACAGCTATCATCAGATCAGTTTGATGTTATTTCAGCCTCAGAGTACCTCTCAACAAAACTAGAGTTTCTCTTTTATTTTTTAAATTATTATTTTTTTTATTTATTTTTTTTTTTTTTACTTTAGAGAGAGTGGGAATGGGTGCGAGGGGCAGAGGGAGAGAGAGAAAGAATCTTAATAAGGCTCTACATTCAGAATGGAGCCCAACTCAGGGCTTGATCCCAAAACCCTGGGATTATGACCTGAGCCGAAATCAAGAGTCAAATGCTCAACCAACTGAGTCATACAGGCACCCCTACAAAAATACAGTTTCTTATATTGGAATTCCCTTTTTCAGTAAATGTTAGAGGTTTTTCTTATTTTAAA